>NC_066582.1:33121293-33763793 GCF_024323335.1 Lathyrus oleraceus | reverse complement strand
AAGTATGTCATAAAATCATAAGTGATGAAAATGAATGAAGTATGTTTCGAGATTATGGAAATCAAAAACCAATTTGGAGGTTAGTGGAGGTCGGTGGCAGGTCAGATAGTTGGCAAGTGGTGGTGGCCTGCGGGTCAACAACAACATTAGTCGGGTCGGTTTTGACTGGAGATTTAGGTATCACGAGTATCAAATTCGGTCTACACAGTTTTTGTGTATTGGGTTTGATTGTTTCGACTTGTGGATCAATTGGGTACAAAATAGGGTTTGTTCTTGAGAATTTTGAGTGACTAGTTTCTTGTAACTCATTTGTAATCTTTTGTAACAATTCTTGGAAGTATAGTAAATCGAAAAACTCTTTTCTCCATAGAGTAGATTGCTTGATTGAATTGGATAAACAAGTTAATTTGTTTCTTTTCTTTTATCTTGTTTTGCAAAGTTAAATTGTTGTCTTATTGCGTAGATAGTTATTTTTGTTGAAGGCCAATTATTTTTGTTTTCATTATTTTTTTGTCCTCACACATTAAATTTTTGTGTGTGATTGAACCTTTCAACTTCACAATAAGTTTCACATGCCGTGGGGCAAAGGTAATTTGTTTACAAGTGAGCATCAGGATTCCAAATGGAAAATTGAGATGTTTTCTGGAAACAACGATTTTGTGTTGTGAAAAGTGAGATGCGTACAATTTGAACTCAAGAAACGTGTACTTAAGCATTGTATGGCGAGACATAGATGTATGCACGTCTAACACAGGCACCAAAGACCGAAATAATGGATAAGACTAGAAGTTTTATTATAGTGTGTCAGTGGGATACAATTCTAAGGGAAGTCACTATGGAATAGATTATGACTTTGATATGGGCAAATATTAAATCATTGTAAATGACCAAGTCTTTGGCTCACATGTTGTATCTAAAACAAAAACTTTACTTACTCTGAATGGTAGAGAACAAATCTAGAGTGGAGAATTTGACAGAATTTGACATGACCATTGATGATCTAGAGAATATTGAGAAGAAGATTAAAGTTGGGGAGAAGATTCTACTCTTATTGCACTAATTACCAAGAACTTTTGAGAACTTTAAGATTTCCCCTATTTATGATAAGGAAGATACTATTACTTTGGATGAAGTCTAGATGGTTGTGAGATCCAGATAAATTTCAAAGATAAAAGATTTTAATATCGACAATAGTGGTGAATGCTTGAGTGACTCAAGATGAAAAATGAGCGTACAAGGATGTCCAAATCAATGAGGTTTGATAAGTGAAGGTTAAAATTCCTTATTTCTCAAAAACCCAGTCACTTCTAAATGGATTGTCCCAATAGGGTACACAATAAAGATTTTCTTCAGGATGTTGTTGTTGGACATGTGACTTCATACACAAAAGGAAGGTGAATTGTGTAGGTTTGAAAATTGTTGGTTTAAAACAAAAATCATTTTTGAAATCAGAGTTTGAAAATATTTTATAAAACGTGTGAAAAATATGCAGCAAAAATTCAAAGTAAAGAAATTAAATGCAAATAAAAGAGATAAGGGATAAAGATGTCACTAAAGATTTATAGAGGTCCGGTCTAATATATGGATCAACTTCTCTCCCCAATAATTGAACTTAAGATTATCCACTATTGTTTGAGAGTGTCATACCCCAAAATTTGCCCGTTGATATTACAAAGCATTTTCCAAGACCCTCTGACTTGTTCTGCAAGGCACTGATATCAAATGGACAAAAGCCCACTCACAACAGGCCCAATCCACAGGCGGCCCAAAATAACTGGCTCGCTAGGCGAGCAGCTCCTTCGCCTAGCGAACATTGCCTCATGCCACTCGCCCAGCGAAGAGTTGGACCCAGGAAAAAGCCCAGACCTAGTTTGCTCGCTAGGCGAGCAATTCCTTCGCCTAGCGAAGCTCGCGAAAGTTTGAAGTTTTGGACCTCATTCTAAGCCCATTAGGTCACCACTACCACTACTATAAATACCTACTCCTCTGCCACGAAAAAGACAGACAGAGACGGACGAAGACGGACGGAAACACGCATCCAGAGGGAGAAACACAGAAACCCTGCTGATCCAAAGAGTTCAGAAGGCGGAAACCCTGAAGGCCGCTTACCCGCTCCGAAGCTACCGTCGCCCAACTCAATCCGGCTCGCCAATTCAAGGTTGCAACTCGATTTGCAAACAGGTTTGCATCACTATTATCGCTTTAGTTTCTTACTTGGCATATGATTTAGGATTCTTAATCGGCATGTGATCATCACTTTAGGTTCTTATTTTGCATGTGGTACCGCTTTAGTGTCTTAATTTGCATGTGATGTCGTTTTGTGCTCTCATTTGGCATATGGTACCACTTCATGTTCTTACTTTGTGGAGGATATTATAATTGAATTCATAAACATTTTGAAGTTTTGCATGAGAATTTAAATGTGCTTGAATATTGTGAAACTGAACCATATACTTATGTGTTGGATGCCATAAGCCATGCTGCAGGTTGAGGTCATAATGTTCTCAAATTTCAAACCCGTGGCCGCTCGCTAGCTCATCGCTAGGCGAGCCCGCAGCGAGCCTTCGCTGAGCCTTCGCTAGGCGAAGCAGAGGCGACCGGACCAGGGGCTGCTTTGCCTTTTTGCTGCCCATTTCATGTTTACCTGATGATGATTCTGCATTATTTGGCTTAAATTTCTGACTGTTATATTTATTTTATGGGGCAATTTCCAATTGTATTTTGCCTCAATGCTCTAATCCGTGTGTTGCATGATGTAAAGGCCAGCATACTTCCAAAGAAATAACCGGCTAGGCATGCCGCTTTAGGTGTGGACATTCTTGAGGAGATGGCTTTTGGATGACCTAAGTTTAATATGGAGATTCATCTTGAATCACCAAGCTTGATTTTTAATGTATTGATTTCATTGATTTCCGGTGGACCTAATTACCTAACTGATTACGGCTATTTAATTAATTGTTAAAATCCGGACTTTAAATAAATGATATCGGATCTCTCTTTATTACCCCACGATTACGTAATACGGTCATGTCCCGCGAATATGGGGATATCCTTAGCAAAGACCCTTCGGTTAAATCATCATAGTCCCTCGGATGTTGCCTTCGGAAATACGACTTTGTCCCTCGATGACCCTTCGGTGTAGCCTACGGTTAAATGATGATAGTCCCTTCGAATGCTAAGGTATCCTCACAACTGTTGCCTTCAATGACCAATCGATGACCCTACGATGACCCTTCTACATCCCAAGGATAAAACTACTTACTTCTCAATAGTAAGGACAGTTTTACCCTCATAAGGATAGGAAACGCCCGGAAAGACCTCGGATAAGTATAACCTTAATTGCTCATTCATAACCAAAAAATATACTTTTCACCTCACACCTTTCAAACATCTTTTTGGAAAATCACCACTTAGCATACATCCGCACTAGGATCATTGTCGAGTTATATTTTTCCAAACTATTTTCTAAATTAAAACGAGATAACCACTTTGTACACATTCATGCAAGAATCATTACAAAGTTAAATTCTCATTTTGCAAAACATTTTTCACACCTTTCTCAACCACCTTTTTCAAACTAGGAAACATAAATGATTGAGCAATTAAGAGCCCATGGATAACCATGGATACAAAGGGTGCTAATACCTTCCCTTTGTATAAAGTACCTCCCGAACCTAAGAATTTAAAATTAAGGTCTTTCCTGTTCTTTTCCACCTTTCCTTATGGGATAAAAGAAAAGTCGGTGGCGACTCTTGCTATCCGCGACATTGCGATTACAAATCCAATAAAGTCCAGTTCACCGTATGACAGAACTGGCGACTCTGCTGGGGACTACAAAGAGAGGTCCATCTTAAAAAAAAAAAAGAAAAAAAAAATCGTTTATGTTTTATTATTCCTTCTTTTAAGGGGGCTTTGAGTGAAAGATCCTACACCCGGATCTAGTGTACCTTAGGTAAGTAGCAATAGATCATCGCGACTATCCGGCGTATACTGGAATGGTCAAAATGATAGCTACGGTTAATGTGACACTTTGGTTGTCCTGATGGTCCTCATGTTATTTGAGGAAAAATTTGGCTTCCGCGTGGTGTCATCAAAGCATTAACCAGACCTTTAGAACCCTAATTGACTCATCCTGGCCATTAGAAAGTAGTGAGCTAATTGACTTCGGTTCCGACTGGGGTTGGTTGAGACTCGATACTACACTCTTTGAGATTGGACTTTAGGGAAGCTTCGGTCAACCACTTGGTGTTGCACTGAAGTGGACCTAAAGAAAGGTCGATGATCTGAGATCCTTCTAGAACCCGGTTACTATTCTAGGACAGGTTGAACCAACCAAACTTCATTGGGGAGGGTACTTACCTATGGAACTCATGCAAGCCTTAAAACCTAGGAATAATTGTTGTGTGACATGCTTGTGCTTGCATAACATCATAACATCATAACATCATAACATCATCATGCTAACCATTTCAAGGACTTAGGAATTTAGCTTTGCTCTGTTGAACAGGTTATGGCTTCCAGGAAGACTATCCGGATCAATCTTGTAGCAATCTCTCCTCAACTCAAGGATTTGGTGTCAGAACTCCCCGATCATGCTCAGTTCAACAAGAAACATGGTCATCTTCTCAACTTAGTTACCACTGGTTTCAAAGAAGATATGATGAGAGTCCTATTCCAGTTCTTCGATCCTAAGCATCATTGCTTCACTTTCCCAGATTATCAGTTGGTACCCCCATTGGAAGAGTTTTCCAAGCTGCTTGGGATACCTATCCTCGATCAAGTACCCTTCAGCGGTTTAGAAAAGATGCCAAAGGCCGAAGAAGTTGCCGCAGCTTTACACATGACAAAGTCCGACATTGAAACCAATTGGGTAACAAGAAGTGGAATTAAAGGTTTACTTGCCAAATTTCTGATAGGTAAGGCCCGAGAATTCCTAAAAGTTATGAATGTCCATGCTTTTGAAGATGTTCTAGCATTGCTAATCTATGGTTTGGTGCTATTCCCTAATCCGAACCAATTCATAGATGTGAATGCTATTAAGATATTCCTCACTCATAACCCTGTGCCTACCTTACTTGGAGATGTCTTGCATTCCCTTCACACTCGTACTATGAAGAAACAAGGGACTCTCATGTGCTGCGTACCTTTGTTGTCTAGGTGGTTTATTTCGCACCTTCCTCAATCAATCTTGAAGAATGATCAAAATCTGAAATGGTCCCAAAGGATAATGGCACTCTCCCATTTAGACATCCGTTGGTGTTCTAACCTCAGAGAAAATGTTATCATCATCGACCGTTGTGGAGAATTCCCTAATGTACCCCTCATGGGGATAAGAGGAGGTATTACTTATAATCCTACCTTAGCCCTACGTCAGTTTGGGTATGCTCGAAGGGATGGTCCGCATGAAATGATTGTTCAAGGTATAGTGTTTGACTATGACAATGACTCTCAAGGTCTCCGCCAAAGGTTTGTACGAGCTTGGGGCATGGTGAAAAGAAGCAATTTAGGAAAGAAAAATTCTATTCCTATGGAGCCTTATCTCAGATGGGTACGCGCCAGAGCTCGCGAACTTGTCATGCCATATCTTGCAGTCGGACTATTGATTGTTGAATCAGAGGTCGAAGGAGGTACTTCCCAGACCATTCCTTATCCAGATAGGCCTACTGATGTTGAGGAATTGAAAAGATCCTGGACCCAGTTGAGAAAGGAGAGAGATACTTTCGAAGCTCAGTTCAATGCAGAAAGGAAGAAAGTACTAGAGCTCACCAGTCATCTTAATGAGGAACGAAGACTCAATGCATATCTTCGCCCAAAAAGAAGCCGCCCCTGGGAGACTTGAACTTTCATTGTATTTTATCATTATTCCTTTTGTAATGAACATTGAAAAATTAGCAATAAACATTTCTCTCTTGTTGACAACTTACGCAAAGTTAAATTCCCAAAAGTCCTTGAAAACATTTCATGCATTGCATCGCATAACATAACATTGCATAACAGGTATTCCAAAGGACCATATTCTCACGGTCTGCCTCTTAAACAGAAAAATGGATCTCGAACAAACTGTCAAAGATCTCCAGACTCAGAATGCTCAATTCAAGGAGATGATGCTAAGCTTATCCAAGGGGCAGGAGGAACTGAAGGCTCTTTTGGCCGAAAAGAAGAAGGACAAGAAAGCTGTGAGTTTCATTAACCCGGGAAGAAGGCGTAAAGGACAGGCTACGGGAATCAAATTTGGAATCCCGAATGGTCCAGAAGAGGGGGCGGAGAATGATTCAGAGGAGGAGAATGCTGATTTCTCTAACCCTGAGGATGACGATGAAGAGTATGAAAATGAACAGTACTCTCCGAGAGATGATAAGTATAAATTGCTGGAGGAACGCATGCTAGCCATGGAGGGTCAGAAGACACCTGGTCTGGATTTCGAAAGTCTGGGTCTGGTCTCCGATGTGACCATTCCCCGCAAATTCAAAATCCCCACTTTCACTAAGTACGATGGTGCGTCTTGTCCTCAGATGCATCTAAGGGCTTATGTGAGAAAGATTCAGCCGCATACCACTGATAAGAAACTGTGGATCCATTTCTTCCAAGAAAGTCTGTCTGGCACCCAGTTGGAATGGTATTATCAGCTCGAGAGCTCTGACATCCGCACCTGGACTGATTTAGCAACAGCTTTCTATAAGCAATACCAGTACAATTCTGAATTAGCGCCTACTCGGCTACAGTTGCAGAATATGGCTATGGGATCTAAAGAAAGCTTCAAAGAGTATGCTCAGAAATGGAGAGATTTGGCTGGCAGAGTCAACCCCCCTATGACTGACCGAGAATTAGTAGACCTGTTCATGGGTACCCTGACTGGCCCATTCTACAGCCACCTACTGGGGAGTTCTTCATCAGGTTTCACTGAACTTATACTGACAGGTGAACGGGTGGAGAGCGGCATTCGAAGTGGAAAGTTACAGGCGGCTACTTCTACAAGCGGTAAAAAGTCCTACCATGGGAAGAATGAATCGAACGCTGTGTATGGTCAAAAGAATCATAGTAAGAAAAATGGTGACCATGCCGTTGGAGCAGTGACAATCGCAGCCCCGCCAGCGCAAAACTTCCAGCAAAGACAAGACAGACCAAGAAGGCAGTTTACCAAGCTCAATATGACTTTAGCACAAGCACTGCAAAGCATGCTGAAGGTAAATTTAATCACTCTCAGAGGTCCTCCTGCAAATGTCAACACTGCTTCGCCTCGTTATAATCCCAATGCCAGGTGTGCATATCACTCCGATAGCCCCGGGCATGATACAAACGATTGTTGGCTGTTAAAGAATAAAATTCAGGACATGATCGACGCTGGGGAAATTGAGTTCGAGCCTCCGGAGACTCCTAATGTCATCACTGCTCCTATGCCTAATCATGACAAGGCTGTTAATGCTCTCGATGACGATTCTCTCATCACTACTATAGCGGACTTAACATCTCCTCTCCCGATCATAAAGAGGAATTTATTGCGAGCTGGTTTATTTCCAGGTTGTACTGAAGATTGCAATCTCTGCATACTCCGGCCCGAGGACTGTCTGAAGTTGAGGAATGGTATTCAACAGCTGATGGACGATCGTACAATTCTCTTTGAAAGGGTTTCTAAGACGGAAAACCCTGTTGAAGAAGTATCTGTGATTGTAAGGTCCATGGTTCCAGTGAAGATTACTGCTCCCAGAATACCTGTGAAGATTGTTGCTGAGCCCAGAGTAGCTCCCCTGATCATTACTGCGCCTGGCCCGATCCCGTATTCCTCAAGCAAAGCTATTCCGTGGAATTATGGAGGTGATGTTTATGTCCATGGCGTAAAGCAAGTTGGTGATCCTGCTAATCCTAATGACATTGTTGGGACTAGTAAAGTTACTCGAAGCGGAAGGATCTTCTCTCCAGAGATCTCACCTCCGGTTCCCGAAAACCGAGGAAAGGAACCAGTCAACCCTTCTCAGTCAGAGACACCGATCGAAGCTACTACTGAAGACGTTGCCAAACGAGAAATGGAAGAAGTGCTGAAAATCATCCGCAAGAGTGATTTTGATGTGGTAGAACAGTTGGGGCATACCCCGTCTAAAATCTCGATGTTGTCCTTGTTGTTATCCTCTAAACCTCATGCACATGCCTTGATAAGATTCTTGAAGACTGCTCATGTACCTCAAGAGACCTCCGTCGATCAGTTCGAAAACTATGTTGCTAACCTGACTGTTGACGACGGCCTAGGTTTTTCCAATGCTGACCTGACACCAGCAGGAAAGAACCACAATAAGGCCCTGCATATTTCTATTGAGTGTAAGGGAATCACTTTGGCTCATGTGTTGATCGATAATGGCTCTTCCTTGAATGTGCTACCGAAAGTCGTGCTCGATAAACTTGACTGTAAAGGCATTGAATTGAAGCCTAGTGACATTGTGGTGCGTGCTTACGATGGTGCAAAGAGTGTTGTCCACGGTGAAGTTGTTCTCCCTATCAAGATAGGACCTCAAGTCTTCAACACCACCTTTCATGTAATGAACATTCGCCCCGCCTATTCCTGCTTGCTGGGACGCCCCTGGATTCATGGGGCAGGTGTTGTAGCTTCGTCTCTCCATCAAAAGCTGAGATATCCAATAGAGGGAAAGATTGTCACTGTGTGTGGGGAAGAAGAATACATCGTCAGTAGTGTGCATACCTTCAGATATGTCGAGATGGACGGTGAATTCTTCGAGACTCCGTCTCAGTCATTTGAAGTGGTTCCTCCGCCCAATCCTGTCCTTAAGCCGACTCCCCTTGTGCCTGAGGTTATTCAAGCTTCTCCTGCCATGGTTTCCCTGAAGGACGCTCAAGCTGTGGTTGAAGATGGTGGCTGTACTGGCTGGGGTCAACTGATCAACATACCCTACAAGTCTGATAAATCTGGTCTGGGATTTAGCTCTGAAAAGATGGTCAAAGATCAAATCAATGCTGTAGAGGATGCTGACAGTGATTGCGACCTGGATAGCTGGATCTACCCAACAATTGGCGACGGACTCAATAATTGGAGGGCTGAAGACACTATCCCGATCTCCTTTAGTCAGGAGTAATTGTTATTATCCATTTAGTATTGCAAATTTTAATTTTTCAATTGAACTTCTTAAAGCATTGTGTCTACGCCCGGGGCACAATAGCTAATTTGTTAAGGGTTTTGTCATTTCATAAGCATATTCATATTCAATAAATCAATGGACTTTTTCGCATTCAAATATTGCGCTCTTTATTTTTCCTGTCGTCTTTCAAACAAGCTATGCATTCTTACACACACTCACGTCACAAATCGCAGATCCGTATCCACTCTGGATCCTATTGACAATAATTCCGCTACTGTTCATTATGACTTTGAAAATCCGATCTACCAAGCCGAAGATGGAAGTGAGGAAGATTGTGAAGTCCCTGGAGAGCTTGCCAGACTATTACTGCAAGAGGAAAGGACTATACAGTCGCATGAAGAGTCACTCGAAGTCGTAAATCTAGGTACTGAAGTGGAAAGAAAAGAAGTCAGAATAGGAGCAGGATTGGAAAACAGTGTCAAAGAAAGATTGATTCGGATGTTACATGACTATGTAGAGGTTTTCGCCTGGTCTTATGAAGACATGCCCGGATTGGATACTGACATAGTAGTGCATCGTCTGCCCATGAAGGAAGACTGTCGTCCCGTCAAGCAAAAGGTTCGCCGCATGCGTCCTGAAATGTCTGAGAAAATCAAAGCCGAGGTTATGAAACAATTCAATGCCGGTTTCCTAGCCGTTACTTCTTATCCTCAATGGGTTGCTAATGTGGTGCCAGTGCCAAAGAAGGATGGTAAGGTGCGAATGTGCGTAGATTACAGAGATTTGAATAAAGCGAGTCCCAAAGATGACTTTCCACTCCCGCACATTGATGTTCTGGTAGATAACACCGCTCAACACAAAGTATTCTCATTCATGGATGGATTCTTGGGTTATAATCAGATTAAGATGGCACCTGAGGACATGGAGAAAACTACGTTTGTGACGCAATGGGGCACTTTCTGTTACAAAGTAATGCCATTCGGTCTAAAGAACGCCGGGGCAACGTACCAGCGTGCTATGGTGGTTTTGTTCCATGACATGATTCATCATGAGATAGAAGTATATGTGGATGACATGATAGCCAGATCTCATACTGAAGAGGAACATCTCGATCATTTATACAAACTGTTCGAGAGGTTGAAGAAGTACAAGTTGAGATTGAATCCGAACAAATGCACCTTTGGGGTAAGATCCGGTAAACTCTTGGGCTTTATTGTCAGTGGTAAAGGAATTGAGGTTGACCCAGCTAAAGTAAGAGCTATTCAAGAAATGCCAGTTCCCCGTACGGAGAAGGAGGTCAGAGGTTTCTTGGGACGCTTGAACTACATTGCCCGATTTATCTCCCACTTGACCGCCACTTGCAAACCCATCTTCAAATTACTGAGGAAGAATCAAGAGATGATATGGAATGACGAATGCCAAGAAGCCTTTGACAAAATCAAGAAATATCTCCAGGAACCTCCAATTCTGATACCACCAGTCGAAGGAAGACCTCTAATCATGTATTTGACCGTGTTAGAAAATTCAATGGGGTGCGTATTGGGGCAACATGACGAGTCTGGTCGAAAAGAGCATGCCATATACTACCTGAGCAAAAAGTTTACCGACTGTGAAACAAGATACTCACTGCTCGAGAGAACTTGCTGTGCTTTGGCCTGGGCTGCTCGCCGACTAAGACAGTATATGTTGAATCATACCACTTTGTTGATTTCTAGGATGGATCCCATCAAATACATGTTCGAGAAGCCTGCCCTCTCCGGAAGAATAGCGAGATGGCAGATGATTTTAACAGAGTACGACATCCAGTATACTACCCAGAAAGCAATCAAAGGAAGCGTGCTAGCTGATCATTTGGCTCATCAAGCGGTGGACGATTACCAATCTATGAATTTTGAGTTCCCAGATGAGGATGTCATGCTTGTTACGGATTACGAAAAACCTAAACCAGATGAGGGATCCGAATGGGGATCCCGATGGACTATGGTCTTTGATGGATCTTCTAATGCATTGGGCCATGGTGTTGGGGTTGTACTCATTTCTCCCGAGGGTTACCATACGCCTTTCACAGCTAGACTATGTTTTCATTGTACCAATAATATGGCTGAGTATGAAGCATGTATTTTTGGACTCAAAGCTGCTATAGATTGGCGAATCAAGTTTTTGAGTGTGTACGGAGATTCGGCCTTGGTAATCAGTCAGATCAAAGGAGAATGGGATACTAAACATCCAAATCTCATCCCTTATCGAGAGCAGGTAATGACATTACTTCCATACTTTGAAGAGATTACATTTGAACATATTCCACGAGAAGAGAATCAGTTGGCAGACGCATTAGCTACCATGTCATCTATGTTCAGAGTCAGATGGGACGGTGAAGCTCCCAGGATTACCATTGAGCGACTAGATGAACCGGCATACTGTTATGAACTTAACACTGAGGGAGTACGGGAAAAACCTTGGTTCCACGACGTAAAAAGATACTTAGAAGCTCAGGAATACCCTGAAGGGGCGTCCATCAATGACAGAAAATTCCTGAGGAAGTTCTCCGCTAAATTCTTTCTGAGTAATGGAGTGTTATACAAACGTAATCATGACTTGACTCTGCTTCGCTGTGTGGATAAAAAGGAAGCAGAAAAGATTATGGAAGACATGCATGACGGTATTTTTGGGACTCATTCTAATGGACATACAATGGCCAAGAAGATTCTGAGGTCAGGGTATTATTGGTCTACCATGGAAGCTGATTGCCACCATCACTCCAGAACCTGTCACAAGTGTCAGATCTATGCGGACAAAGTACATGTGCCTCCTGCTCCATTGAACGTGTTGACAGCTCCTTGGCCCTTTGCAATGTGGGGCATCGATATGATCGGGGAGATTAAACCTACGGCTTCTAATGGACATCGCTTCATTCTCGTCGCTATTGATTACTTCACCAAGTGGGTAGAGGCAGCCTCATTCGCTTCTGTCACCAAGAATGTGGTGGCACGGTTCGTCAAGAATAGCCTTATTTGTCGATACGGCATCCCTGAAAGGATTATCACTGACAATGGTACTAATTTGAACAACAAGATGATTACTGAACTCTGCACGCAGTTCAAAATTAAGCACCATAACTCTTCTCCGTACCGGCCAAAGATGAATGGCGCCGTGGAGGCTGCTAATAAGAACATTAAGAAGATCATACAAAAGATGACAGTAACGTACAAAGACTGGCACGAGATGTTACCATTTGCTCTCCATGGTTATCGCACTTCAGTACGCACTTCGACGGGGGCAACTCCTTTCTCTTTAGTCTACGGAACGGAGGCCGTTTTACCGGTGGAAGTTCAGATTCCCTCTCTAAGAATCATGAAAGAGGCGGGCTTAGATGAAGATGAATGGATTCAGACTCGACTCGATCAGATAAACTTGATTGATGAGAAGAGACTTGCGGTTGTTTGTCACGGGCAGATATATCAGAAGCGCATGACCCAGGCATTTAACAAAAGAGTCAAGAGACAGGTGTATCAAGTTGGTGACTTGGTGATCAAGCGTATCATTCTACCACAAGGGGATCCCAGAGGCAAGTGGACTCCCACATACGAAGGGCCATTTGTGGTTAAGAAGGTATTCTCTGGTGGAGCCATGATACTTGCTACAATGGATGGCGAAGATTTCCCGCATCCTGTGAACGCGGACATAGTTAAAAAATACTACGCATAACAGAGACCCGCTAGGTCGACGTACCTAGGCAAAAGTAAGGGCATCCCGGCGAACCAAAAGGGTTCGGGCAAAAATTAGGGATAAACATATAAAAATGTACACCCGGCAAGTCGAAAACCTGAAAAGGCGGCTTGGGCAAAAACGGTATCCTGGTGGACTGAAAACCTGAAAAGGCGGTCCAGGCAAAAATTAGGGATTCAAGCGTATGACTATGTCCCGTTCTCTGTCAGCTTCAACCAAGTTCAAGGGACTGAACAAGCCAATCACCTCTACCCGACAGCAGAAGATGAGATGCTTGAAGACATGATGACAGTAGTGGAATTAAAATCAATAGGACTTTTTCTGCATAGTTTTCTCTTTGCTTTCTTGACAATTTCCTCTTACTAGGATTTCTGTCTCCTTGTACTCACTTGCCTATTTATAGGCCCTCTTTCAGAATCAATGCAATTTCATTTCGAAAAATGTTGTGGTTTTATTTCTCTGTTTTGTTTGCGTAAACGTCCATTGATTTAATGTGAATTGATATATGCATTTGAACATGATCAATGTTTATCAAAAATACATGCCCAAAATGGAAATTGCAATTACTACGAGACTTCAGGACCAAGGAAAAGGTCTAACCATGCTTTCCAATGAATCCGTTGCTAACCCTATTCCCCGGCAACGTCAATTATTCCCCAGAAGAGAGTGGCATTACTAGACAAATGGGTCATCTTTTCTGTCCCCAGCCAGGCTCTGTCAAGTGTTTCTACCATCAGACAGAAGTCAAATCCCCCAGTTAAGGGAGGGTCTTCCCTATAACTATCTCCGACCAGCAGACTGAGATTTATTTCCCCAGTAGAGTCCCCTGGAAGAACGTTTCAGACGCATAGTGCACTCATTACATCATTTCACATCACATACTTACATACAGTTTTCATTCCGCATCATATGCATTACATCATTTCATGACATATGCATGCATACAATGCTCGCATTTATTCCAGATGCATAATTCACCCATCACATCATTTCACAACACACGCATGCATACAACATTTGCATCTCATGCATCATGAAATTGCACGAAACTAACTTTATTTTTTCAGGCTGATTATCCTTCTGTCAACATTCATTCTGACATCCTCCCAACGATGGCATCTATAAGCCCATCCCAGATATTCATTGCAAATACAGCATACACAAATACTATCAGATATAGCCTAGCGTACGGTTCATCCTGATTCAGCTCAACATCTGACCTTCAACAACTCAGATACGATCTAACGTATGATCCGCTCTGACCTTCAACAACTCCAAGACAGTCTAATGTACGACCAAGTTAGACCTTCAAGCCAGATTCTGCTCAGTGACAGTCTAATGTACGACCAAGTTAGACCGTCAAGTCCTCGGATTCTGCCCGAATACAGTCTAATGTACGACCAAGTTAGACCTTCATCTCCTCAGATGCTACCTTCGGACAGGTACGTTTCTGAATAGTAGTCTAGTATACGGCTACTCCCTTGCTCAGGTGCTACCTTCGGACAGGTACATTCCTGAATGGTAGTCGGGTATACGGCTACTCCCTTGCTCAGGTGCTACCTTCGGACAGGTACATTCCTGAATGGTAGTCTGGTATACGGCTACTCCCTTTCTCAGGTGCTACCTTCAGACAGGTACATTCCTGAATGGTAGTCGGGTATACGGCTACTCCCTTGCTCAGGTGCTACCTTCGGACAGGTACATTCCTGAATGGTAGTCTGGTATACGGCTACTCCCTTTCTCAGGTGCTACCTTCAGACAGGTACATTCCTGAATGGTAGTCTAGTATACGGCTACTCCCTTGCTCAGGTGCTACCTTCGGACAGGTACATTCCTGAATGGTAGTCTGGTATACGGCTACTCCCTTGCTCAGGTGCTACCTTCGGACAGGTACATTCCTGAATGGTAGTCTGGTATACGGCTACTCCCTTTCTCAGGTGCTACCTTCGGACAGGTACATTCCTGAATGGTAGTCTGGTATACGGCTACTCCCTTGCTCAGGTGCTACCTTCGGACAGGTACATTCCTGAAGGGTAGTCTGGTATACGGCTACTCCCTTTCTCAGCAGATTCAGCCTAACGGACGGCCCATTCTGCAACTCAGAGACGATCTAGCATACGATCCATTCTGATCTTTCATCCCCATCAAAGTCATCCGCCTAACAAACAACTCACTCTGGTATCCAGACACGGTCTAACATACGATCCATGCTGATCCCATATCCCCAGCAGTATATAGCATACTCTGACTCCCTAGCGAAGTCGACGGCATAATGGATGACTCACCATACGGTCGGATGTATGACCCGATGTGACACCCATGTCTCTAGATATCGTCTAACGTACGACAACATCTGGAAATCTCCTCGGCAAGTTTCTTGGATGGCATCTCTAAGCCCATCTCCGTCAAGACTGATGGACAAGCGCAAATTTTCGGGGCATTCTAGTGTTCAATAATCTTTCACCTCCAGACCACGAACGACACATACCATTCTACTCTCTCGGTTCAAGAGTATTGAACAGGGGCAGCTGTCATACCCCAAAATTTGCCCGTTGATATTACAAAGCATTTTCCAAGACCCTCTGACTTGTTCTGCAAGGCACTGATATCAAATGGACAAAAGCCCACTCACAACAGGCCCAATCCACAGGCGACCCAAAATAACTGGCTCGCTAGGCGAGCAGCTCCTTCGCCTAGCGAACATTGCCTCATGCCACTCGCCCAGCGAAGAGTTGGACCCAGGAAAAAGCCCAGACCTAGTTTGCTCGCTAGGCGAGCAATTCCTTCGCCTAGCGAAGCTCGCGAAAGTTTGAAGTTTTGGACCTCATTCTAAGCCCATTAGGTCACCACTACCACTACTATAAATACCTACTCCTCTGCCACGAAAAAGACAGACAGAGACGGACGAAGACGGACGGAAACACGCATCCAGAGGGAGAAACACAGAAACCCTGCTGATCCAAAGAGTTCAGAAGGCGGAAACCCTGAAGGCCGCTTACCCGCTCCGAAGCTACCGTCGCCCAACTCAATCCGGCTCGCCAATTCAAGGTTGCAACTCGATTTGCAAACAGGTTTGCATCACTATTATCGCTTTAGTTTCTTACTTGGCATATGATTTAGGATTCTTAATCGGCATGTGATCATCACTTTAGGTTCTTATTTTGCATGTGGTACCGCTTTAGTGTCTTAATTTGCATGTGATGTCGTTTTGTGCTCTCATTTGGCATATGGTACCACTTCATGTTCTTACTTTGTGGAGGATATTATAATTGAATTCATAAACATTTTGAAGTTTTGCATGAGAATTTAAATGTGCTTGAATATTGTGAAACTGAACCATATACTTATGTGTTGGATGCCATAAGCCATGCTGCAGGTTGAGGTCATAATGTTCTCAAATTTCAAACCCGTGGCCGCTCGCTAGCTCATCGCTAGGCGAGCCCGCAGCGAGCCTTCACTGAGCCTTCGCTAGGCGAAGCAGAGGCGACCGGACCAGGGGCTGCTTTGCCTTTTTGCTACCCATTTCATGTTTACCTGATGATGATTCTGCATTATTTGGCTTAAATTTCTGACTGTTATATTTATTTTATGGGGCAATTTCCAATTGTATTTTGCCTCAATGCTCTAATCCGTGTGTTGCATGATGTAAAGGCCAGCATACTTCCAAAGAAATAACCGGCTAGGCATGCCGCTTTAGGTGTGGACATTCTTGAGGAGATGGCTTTTGGATGACCTAAGTTTAATATGGAGATTCATCTTGAATCACCAAGCTTGATTTTTAATGTATTGATTTCATTGATTTCCGGTGGACCTAATTACCTAACTGATTACGGCTATTTAATTAATTGTTAAAATCCGGACTTTAAATAAATGATATCGGATCTCTCTTTATTACCCCACGATTACGTAATACGGTCATGTCCCGCGAATATGGGGATATCCTTAGCAAAGACCCTTCGGTTAAATCATCATAGTCCCTCGGATGTTGCCTTCGGAAATACGACTTTGTCCCTCGATGACCCTTCGGTGTAGCCTACGGTTAAATGATGATAGTCCCTTCGAATGCTAAGGTATCCTCACAACTGTTGCCTTCAATGACCAATCGATGACCCTACGATGACCCTTCTACATCCCAAGGATAAAACTACTTACTTCTCAATAGTAAGGACAGTTTTACCCTCATAAGGATAGGAAACGCCCGGAAAGACCTCGGATAGGTATAACCTTAATTGCTCATTCATAACCAAAAAATATACTTTTCACCTCACACCTTTCAAACATCTTTTTGGAAAATCACCACTTAGCATACATCCGCACTAGGATCATTGTCGAGTTATATTTTTCCAAACTATTTTCTAAATTAAAACGAGATAACCACTTTGTACACATTCATGCAAGAATCATTACAAAGTTAAATTCTCATTTTGCAAAACATTTTTCACACCTTTCTCAACCACCTTTTTCAAACTAGGAAACATAAATGATTGAGCAATTAAGAGCCCATGGATAACCATGGATACAAAGGGTGCTAATACCTTCCCTTTGTATAAAGTACCTCCCGAACCTAAGAATTTAAAATTAAGGTCTTTCCTGTTCTTTTCCACCTTTCCTTATGGGATAAAAGAAAAGTCGGTGGCGACTCTTGCTATCCGCGACATTGCGATTACAAATCCAATAAAGTCCAGTTCACCGTATGACAGAGAGCTTTTAGAAGGTTAGACCCACAAACCCCCTTACACAAAGAAATGAATTTTTTAGGATAACTTCTAACCAAATAACGAACAAGGACTTGAAGCTACTAGTTTCCAATCCAAACAATGAACAGAGCTTCGAGCAATTAATATGTAAGCCAAACGGAGATTTTGCATAGGTCGATCTGAAACCAAGATTGAGATGGTTATCCTCCTAACCAAACCACGATTTTATAAATAGGATGACCATGAACCAAGATAGAGTTTTTGAGTTGGGTATCCTCTAAACTGAATCGAGATTTATATCAGGATGATCTCGAACCTACTGAGCTTGTGTACAAGGATGAATTTAGAAACTAGTTGAGATTTTATTCTAGGCTGATCTTGAACTGATAGAGCTTTTAGTCGGGCTAAGCTCAAGAACCTTTATGGATATTTTTCACTAGTTGATCTTCACAAACCCAAAAGAGGGTTTTTTCAATGGTGGAGCTCACAAACCAAATAAAGACTTAGAAAAATCCCCCAAGTACAATAAATAGTTTTTTCAATGGTTTAGCCCCCAACCAAAATGATAACTTTCTAAGGAAGACTTATTTACTCAAGAAAAATATACTCTTGGTAAATTTACAACAATTCCCCCACCCAGAATAATATCGTCACCGAGACTCGAAAACACTCTCAAAGCATTGTGGCTGAAATATGTGAGAAAATATGAAAGATTTAGAGAAGTGATAAGAGAAATAAAAGTGAGGGTTTTTCACGTTTTCTGGAAGTTTTGAAATGATAATGAATATCTCTATTTATTGGCCAATAAATGGTGTAAATTTGGAAACAATCTATGAGCCAAATAAATGACCTAATTGATTAGGTAATGCCAATAATCGATTGTTGTGATCCAAAATAGAATGTTTAGATAAAGAGTTGTTACCAGTCATTAAGACACTCTCATAATTCATTAGAGACTCGATTATGCATCATCTAATTGATTAGGATATAAATTTAATCGAGTAGACAACTGTAAAAAGTCTCCTAATCATTTAGACATTGCCACAAACAACTGTCTAGGACCCAATTTTATCTTTTTGGTGATTTTAATATAAAAATGAGAGGTTTCTCAATATTTTAGTGTGTGTATGTGTGCGTGTGATTTAGCCATAATATTTCCCAAAATTCCCATGTGTATTTACAAGACACTGATCAGTTAAATAGACACGATCAAACAAACTTTAACACTTTCCCTCTTTCACACTCTGAAGCTTTGGGTCTTTGTATCATTATCTTTGATTTTAACATCACACAAGAACCTTGAGTCTTCTTGATGAGGCTTGAGATATTTCCATTGGTGATCATGAATCCTAAGTGTTCACTTGAGAGTCGTTGGACTATATTTTTGACTTTACACAAATATCTTTATCTTAATTTGGAAGGATATATTGATTAACCATGTCATCATCAAATCATGTGCATATTTGACTGCTTGTGCTACCTTCATAAATTTGCTTAACTTCAATTGTTGTCATCATCAAAATTAAATAGCTATTAATATACTTGTATATTTTTAAGCTTAACCCTCTTGGATAATTTTTTTATTTTTCCCGCAAGTACATAGATCCACAGTTGGTGCCTCAGATGAGGATGTTAGAACAAGATTTGGTTCTACATTTATACCTTGAGTTTTGACGATAAAAATAGTGTATTTATGTGAGAACAATTTTGGTACCCTAATGGTTTGTTATTGTGTAGCTTTAACAACCAGTTCTGATTCTGATCTATGATGTGCAACATCATCAGTTTATGAACTTTGCGTTCCAAATCCGCTTCTGCGCCTACCATTAGAAGTTCTGAAAGACATCAATATTGTTGTTGCAATGTTCTTTCTGCTCCTGTGTTATTTCACCAATCAGAAGCTTTTGAGGAGACATTATGTTGTTGCTGCAATGTTCTCTCAGTTCTTGCTTCTGGATGTGACTCTGATCACCTAATTTTTGAAGAATGGCAAGCTTCTGAAGTTGTGTTATGAAGCTGAGGATTTTGAAGATCTCAAGACAGACGATTGAAGTTATCAAGGTTCTGACTGAGGATTCTGAAGATACTTAAGACCTCAAGGTAGACTACTGACGTAGTCAAGGTTCTGACCCAAGGTTCTGAAGTTTCTGAATCCAACTTTTTACTTCTTCACTTCATGCTTCAATCATCTTTCATCAGAAGCCAATGAATTTGAAGATAAGATCAAAATGGAACATGGTACAAATCGAACAACCTTTCCACTACCTGATTTCATGGGAAAGGAGAGTACTATACATCACACAAGTCACTGATTTTGTGGGCGAAATGACAGTACATGGTATCATTCCTTTCCCATCCAACAGTGGACATTCTCTCAAAGGATCTTTACCCATTTTTCCCTCCAACGGTCACATGCTTACACTATATAAGCATGCGTTGGAGACTTGAAGAAAACGTGGATTTTTGCACAAGTATTTTGACTAGCTATTTTTCTTTGTGAAAAGCTATCATTCTTTGTATACAATTTTATTTAAGTGTTTGTTATTCATTTGTGTAAAATCTGCTTATGTAGAAGCATCTTGTAACATACTAAATGTTCTTCAAACCATTTGTTTGAGACCTTAAGGAGGTTATCCTTGAGAAGACAACGAAAGTTGTTCTTTGTGAGTCCTTAAGGAGACTAAGGTTTAGTTGAATCCTTGAGAAGACAGAGAAGGTTATTCTTTGTGTTTATTATAATTTGTTGATTATAGTGGATTAAGTCCTTGTGTATAAAGGAAAAATCACCTTGGCGGGTGGACTGAATTAGCTTTGAGTTCAAGCAAACCAGGACAAAAATCATTGTGTTTTTATCTCTTTGTTATTAACTTGTTAGTTATGTTTTTGTTTTTGAAAAAGCTTTTGCTTGTAAAACCCAATTCACCCCCTCCCAATTATTGTGTTTTTTGTAACACCCTTCTAAAATACCCCAAATTTTTTAATCAAAATAACAAATATGTATTTATCAGAGTAAATATGCAATTAAGGGTGTCACACAATATTTCACACTATTCATCAAAGTAGCTTGTCATGCTCATTTATTTATCAAATAAAACGGTTGCATAATACGCAGCGGATAGAGATCAAATCGATCATTTAAAACATGCAACATACTACATGTAAACTGGTTCAACAATCATCGACAACACAATTAAAATGTTCCCTCCCGATGTTACATCTATCAGAGCATGACCCACTAAGGAGACTACACTAGACTCCAAGCATTAGCTTCTACTCAACTCATTGCTCGTTACCTGAAAAATAGTTGTAAGGGTGAGTTCCTCAATCGATATAGTAAGCATTATAAAATATCATGTCATGTTAAGTAATTTAACACATTAATCACCCTAATCATATCACACATTCAGTAACGGCACATCAACCCAATTATCATACTCAATACTACACAATTCATACTCATACTCAATGTCAACACAACCACACGTATAATATTGGAATACATCCATTCATATTATACGCCATACATACATTATGAAATGAGACTCCACACATGCGGTACCGACTATTCTTGAACATATAGTTCAAGCTCACCGATCAAATCCAGATACGGCTACTAAGCTCACTAGTCCCACTCATTTGAGATCTAACGACTCACTCACTAATTCCTCACCATGGGAATTAGCTACAGCCCCAAAGGCTATGCTATGCACACTAATCACCTAGCATGCAAACATCAACAACGAATCCACAATGATTCACTCACTAATTCCTCACCATGGGAATTAGCTACAACCCCAAGGGCTATGCTATGCACGCTAATCATCTAGCAATGCAACATCAACAACAATCCACAATGGACATATGCTCACACTCTAAGCCATACAACAGTCCATTCACAAATACATGCATAATATATACATTCACAACATTATGCATATCATCATACATCATCAACACATGTATCAAACACCATATCATGTCAAATAATTAATCACAGTATTAGCACACTCTACTAATACCCTTACTACTCAAAACAACAGGAAATAATCCCTATTACATCATCCGCCAACATATGCCAACCATCAATTAAGTACACAACATTTAAAACACCAATTTTCCACTCTGCAACAGTGTTAACCGGTTAACGCCCTGGGTTAACCGGTTAACGCAGCACAAACACGCTTCCTGCCCAAAACTTAACAGTGTTAACCGGTTAACGCCCTGGGTTAACCGGTTAACGCAGACAGAACAGCAATATCTCAGCAATCACAACAATGTTAACCGGTTAACACCCTGGGTTAACCGGTTAACGCAGACAAAACAGCAATTTTACACAATACAACACAGTGTTAACCGGTTAACACCCTGGGTTAACCGGTTAACGCAAGACAGAAAGCTGTTCCTGCGCTAACACAAAGCAGAATGCAGAATTCTCCGCATTTTCCGCCGTTGGAGGACTTCCGGACCTCCGATTCCAATTCCGTAACAAGCTATACGTCCAGCAAATTACGACTCACACGACTATCGATTCAATTACAGTTTTTAACACAGTTTATCCAACGTAATTTTTAGCATTCACAATCCCAATTAGGGTCAATTCAATGGTTTATCACTACCCATTACATGCTAATCCATAATACCCATTAAACGACGATAAACCCCCCTTACCTGAGTTAATCCGGCGAATCTTTTAGCTTCAAGCTCTTCCTTCTTCAACCTTCTTCCTCTTGTTCTGCCTCTTTGCCCTTTCTCCACTTTTCAGCCGCTTCTCTGTTTTTCACGTAAAAACCCTTTCTTTACCAGATGGACTCTTTTTCTTATTTCCAACATATATATATTCTCCAATAATTATTATTCCAATAATAATAATAATAATAATCCAATAATTCCAATTATTTAATTAAATTAATAAATATAATATTAACTTAAATTAAATAATTATCTTATTTTTTTATCGGGGTGTTACATTTTTCACACCTACAATTGGCATCAGAGCTTTGGTTCTGATTATGATAAAAAGTTTTATCAACACCTCATAGTGTTCAGTACCGATCCAGTTGTGTGAGAAATAACGGTTGTTGTTAACGCTGCTAACGTTGTTAATAATAATGATAGAGATCGTTACAGTGCAAAACCTCCTATCTTTGATGATGAGAAATTTGACTACTAGAAAGACAGAATAGAAACTTTCTTTCTTGATTACGATGTTGACCTTTGGGATCTCGTAGTCGATGGCTATGTTCACCCAATAAATGTTGAAGTAAATATTTTAGCAAGAAGTATTGTCTGTTCAACAGAAGAAAGGCTTCAAAAATCATCATAAGGCCAAAACCATATTCCTTAATGCTATCTCTTATACGGAGTATGAGAAGATAACAAATAGGGATTCGGCCAAATCCATCTTTGACTCTCTGAGAATGACTCATGAGGGAAACGCTCAAGTAAAGGACACAAAGGCCTTGGTCTTAATCCAGCAATATGAGGCTTTCAAAATGGAATATGATGAAAAAGTTGAGACTATGTTCTCAAGGTTTCAAATGCTTGTCGCGGGGCTTAAAGTTCTGGATAAAGGGTATTCTACAGCTGATCATGTCAAGAAAATTATCAGAAGTCCTCCCCAAAAATGGAGACCTATGGTAACTGCCTTGAAGTTGGCTAAGGATCTCAACAGAATTAGTCTTGAAGAACTTGTTAGTTCTTTAAGAAGTCGTGAGGTTGAGCTAGAAGATGATGAACCTTAAAAGAGAGGTACAACTATAGCTCTAAAATCCAAGTCTGAGAAGATTATAACATATCAAGTTGAGGAAGAATCAGAAGGATCTGATGAAGACTCAGAAGATGATGATAAGCTGTCTTTGATCTCAAAGAGAGTCAATAGACTTTAGAAACACAGGAAAAATGGTCAAGGGAAATTCAAAGGAGTCAAAAGGACTGATGGTCGCTTCGAATCTTCATCTGGTCAAAAGAAGCAAACTTCTGGAAAAAGAAGTTATCTGCTTCGAGTGCAAGGAGCCAGGCCACTACAAGAATGAATGTCCCAAGCTGAAGAAGGAAAGAAGGCCCAAGAAGAACTTCTCCAAAGTCAAGAAGGGGATGATGGCTACCTGGGATGACTCAGAATCTGAAGAAGAAGATTCTGACGAAGAAAAATCCAACGTTGCATTGATGGAAACTACTGAGGATACCACAAGCCCTGAGGATCCAGAAGACAAGGTATTATCAGAATCAGAATCCGACTCCGATTCTGAAGAGGTATTCTCTAATTTATCTTCTTCTGATATTGAATTATGCCTCTCTGAAATGCTAGAAAAGTATCAGAGACTTTAGAGTAAATACAAGGACCTTAAACAAGTCCAAGTAACTACTTCTGAAACTCAGAAAGAGCTTGAGAAAGAAATTTCCTCTCTAAATGAAAAAGTATTTTCTTTAGAAAGTAACAACTCTGCTTTGAAAAGCAAAATTTCAAAACTAGAGAAGGAAAACTTCATAAGCTTCGGGTACTGATTGCATCATCAGATATGATAGAGCATTCCAGTACTTTCTGGCTAAAAGCATAGATAGAAGCAAAATGGCTTCCTTGATCTATGGAGTTAGCAGAAATGGAAGGAAAGCTTTGGGTTGTACAAAATCTATAAAACCTGACGAAAGTCAGAAGGTCAAACCAAAACCTCTCTATGTGCATTTCGTGCTTGTTGGCACTGAGCTTGATACTTTTACACAGACACAGAAGCATACTAAGGATAAGAACTATGTTCTGAAACCTAAGTATCATGCGCAAATCTCTCATGATTATCCTTCTGCTAAAAGATCCAAAGTTGTAAGAAACTCTAGGAAAACTAACAAAAGAGGATCCAAAAAGTGGGTACCTAAGGATAAAATAATTTTTGTTGTAGACATCCTTAACAGCTCAGTTGAGACACCAATCATGGTACCTGGACAGTGGATGCTCACGACACATAAGGTCTATGTTCTAAGATTTGAAACTTAAGCCTGGAGGCTTCGTTGGTTTCGGAGGAAACCAGAAAGGAAAGATCATTAGCTCTGGAACCATTGGTAATGGTAAACTTCCTTCTATTACTAATGTTCTTTTAGTTGATGGTCTGATGCATAACCTATTGTTTATTAGCCACCTTAGTGACAATGGTTATGATATCATCTTTAATCAAAATTCTTATAAGGTTGTATGTCAGAAAGATTGTACAATCCTTTTTAACGGAAAGAGGAAAAACAACATTTATAAAATTACACTTTTTGATCTTGAAGATCAAGATGTAAAATGTCTAATGTCTGTTAATGAGGAGCAATGGTATGTCATAGACGTTTGGGCCATGTTAGCATGAGAAGGATTTCTCAGCTAAATAAGCTTGAATGAGTTAGAGGTCTACCCAAACTGAAGTTTGCTTCAGATGCTCTTTGTGAAACATGTCAGAAAGGTAAGTTTTCTAAAACTTCTTTCAAAGCAAAAACTATTGATTGTGGAAGAACAGAAAGCCCAATATTTCTTACGTTCATCCTTTTGGATGTGAATGTTCTATGTTAAATACTAAAGAGAATCTTGGCAAGTTTGACTCTAAGGAATAGAAGTCTTTACTGTTAGGATATTCTTAACACTCTAAAGGATACAAAATTTTAAACACAGAAACACGAATTGTTGAGGAATCAATTCATGTTATATTCAATGATAAGCTTGATCCTAAAAAGTCAAAGCTAGTTGACAAATTTGCATATCTGAAGATCAATCTTTCAGAATCTAAAGACTCTGTCTCTAGAGAAAAAGACTCAGAAGGTAAAGCCAAAGAATCTGAAGAAACGACTCAACCAGAAGCAATAGTTGATCCAGCTCATCAGAAGAAGAGAAGATCAAGAAATTCTCATTCTGAAGAATTGATTATGGGAGACAAGAAAGCTCCAGTCAGAACCAAATCTTCATTCAGGCCTTCAGAAAAAACTCTTCTAGGTTTGATGTCTCTGATAAAACTCACATCTATTGATGAAGCTCTTCTGGATAATGAATGTATTCTAGATATGGAAGAAGAACTGAATCAATTCACCATAAAAGATGTCTGGGATCTTGTTCAGAAACCAAAAGGTTTCCATGTCATTGGAATCAGACGGGTCTTCAGAAACAAGCTGAATGAGAAAGGAGAAGTTGTCAAAAACAAAGCTCGACTGATAGCACAAGGTTATAGTCAGCAAGAAGGTATAGACTATAAGGAATTACTTAAGTTTCCAAGTTAGAGTATATTCGTCTTTTAATTTCGTTTGCAGACAATCATAACATAATCCTTTATCAGATGGATGTTAATAGTGCATTCCTGAATGAATATATTTATGAAGAAGTATATATGCATCAACCTCTTGGTTTTGAAAGTTCTCAAAATCCTGATTTTATTTTTAAATTGAAAAAAAAATTGTATGGTCTAAAGCAAGCTCCAAGAGCTTGGTATGATAGACTAAGCAACTTTATGTTGGAAAATGATTTTACCAGAGGGAAAGTGGACACAACTCTCTTTTCCAAAACCTTCAAGAATGACATTCTGATGATATTATTTTTGATTATGCTAATGCGTCGTTGTGCAAGAATTTTGCTAAGTCTATGCAGGCAGAATTCAAAATGAGTCTGATGGGAGAACTTAAGTTTTTTTTAGGAATCCAGATTGATCAAAGATCAGAAGGCACTTATCAGAATGCAAGCTAGCAAAGACTCCAATGCATCTTACATGCATTCTGGAGAAAGAAGAGGTAAGCAATAAGGTAAATCAGAAGCTATTCAGAGGTATGATAGATTCTCTTCTATATCTAACTTCTTCTAGACCTCATATCTTATTTAGTATCTACTTATGTGCTCGCTTCCAATCATATCCTAAGGAAACTCACTTAACTGGTGTTAAGAAAATCTTTAGATATCTGAAAGGTATCAAAATAAACACTTAATGAAAAAGCCTGCAGAAGTCTTTTAACAAAAGATAAAATAAATTTAAATTATATATATATATCTTATTATAGAAAGATATATATAGAAAGAGTTAGTGGCAGCACTAACTTAATGCATACATATCTTATTATTGTATAGTAAATAAATTTTAAAATGTGTTTGAATAAAAAGAATGATCCTAAGTCCATAGGTCAGAACCAAAAACCTAAAAACAATAACAAATTCAGGGATAATAGGGGCATTGGTGATGTCAACACATTTTTTTCCATTTCCCTTTGCTGATTTAATCTTATTTCAGGATAATGCATGGAAATTTATTTCTTATTGTATGTTTCTGAGAAGAATAAACTTAACTGAAACATATGTTTTTGAAAAATATTATTGAAAATTTATGTTTCTTGGTTTAAACAGTTTTCTCCTATATTAAAGCATCATACTTTGTTGTTTAATGTTGTAGTTGATTTGGCGGTTTCAACACATTTCGTCTATTTTATTTTGCTGGTTTAATCTTACTTTCATTGACAGTTTAATGGAGCTGCTAATGTTGAATGGTTAATCATGTTAATACATCTCAAGACAAATTGGACATTTTTTGTGATAACATGTAAATTGTTAGCATGATTTTTGTGGTTATGAAGTGTATTTTGTTTCTTTATTGTACTTCCGGTAGGAAGATATAGTTAATTTGAAGTACATAATTACTAATATACTAATTGTCATGCTGAATTTTTGTTCGGTCATTTCAATAAAATTCATGTCACATAAAGGAAAACACACATCAGTCTGATAAGGTCTAGCTTGTTCCTTAATTTAGTGAATGTGGTTTAGTTTTTGTTGTAAGAAACAAA
This sequence comes from Lathyrus oleraceus, assembly GCF_024323335.1. Lineage (NCBI taxonomy): Eukaryota > Viridiplantae > Streptophyta > Magnoliopsida > Fabales > Fabaceae > Lathyrus > Lathyrus oleraceus. The sequence continues at coordinate 33,736,504 of NC_066582.1, read as the reverse complement.
AGGGGTTTAACGGTTAAGAAAAAAGAACAACCTTTGCGGAGGAAAATTTAGAAAATTGAAGAAGTATGCAACTGTGCTATTGTTGGAAATTGTTTTGCAATATTAGTTCCAAAATGACAAAAGAGTTAAATAGCATTTAATGCTTTGGAACTTTAACTCAGAATTTTAGTTATTGTTTTGTTTGAATTTTGAATTCAATTTTCATATCTTTTCATGAAATAGTGTCATATATGAAACATTGTGTTTTATGGTGAAATGGTGTTGTTTCATCAAAGGTTGCAAACTTTTGAAACAACATCCATATCTCCTATAAATATATGATTCTATTCAGAAAAACAACACAAGAATTAAAAACGTATTTCTCTTCCAAATTCCAGAAAAACCTTCCTTACATTTCAGGTTCTTCACTTGTCTTGTGCAGACTCGAAATTAAGGCTGATATTATCCTGAGTGTTCTTGCATTTTCCAACTCTAAGACATAATAAAAGAGTGCTTGAAATACTTTTAAGGAAAGTGATTCTCAATCACGATTCAGTCCTGGATCCATTTAATTTTACCGAATTTTCTAACAATCTTAAAAGTATTAGTAACATAATGGCTTCAGACGCTGCTGTTTCAAGCATCAAAGTGATGAACCAGGATCTTGTCAAGTTAGATCGATTTGATGGAACAAATTACACAGGATGGCAAGACAAGATGACATTCCTATTGACTGCCCTGAAGGTTCACTATGTTCTTGATCCCGACCTACAACCAATACCTGAACCAACAGAAAATGATTCGGAAGAACTCAAGAAGGAGCGCAAGAAATGCAAGGAGGACGAACTGCTTTGCCGTGGACACATTCTGAATACTTTATCTGATCGTCTCTACGACCTCTACACAGACAATCCATCGGCAACAGAAATATGGAAGGCACTAGAATTCAAGTTCAAGGCTGAAGAGAAAGGTACGAAGAAGTTCTTAATATCTAAATATTTCGATTTTAAATTCTTAGATTCTAAGCCCATTCTTCCCCAAGTGCATGAATTGCAAGTTCTGGTCAATAAAATAAAGGCAGTAAAAATAGACATCCCTGAGACCTTCCAAGTCGGTGCAATTATTGCAAAATTACCACCTTCATGGAAAGGCTACCGAAAGAAATTGTTGCACAGTTCCGAGGACTTCTCCTTGGAGAAAATTCAGAAACATCTTTGAATCGAGGAGGAATCGAAGGAGAGGGAGAAATCAGAACCCCCTACTCATTTCAAAACAAACGTTGTGACCAACAAGGGAAAGAAGAGACGTGATGGCATGAAGAGTCATCTTGGACCAAAGAAAGAACATAACAAGTTCAAGAACTCTGGCGGTCATAAAGGTCCAAAGAACGGATGTTTCGTATGCGGTAAACCTGGACACTATGCTCGAGATTGCAGACAAAATAAAGCAAAAAATGAGATCAATGCAATTCGATCAGATGATGACATAATTGCTACAGTGAGCGAAATTATGGCAATCAAAGGAAAAGTTCAAGGTTGGTGGTATGACACTTGTGCTACGGTACATGTTACTTATGACAAGGCTGCATTCAAAACCTATTCTGAAGCAATTGATGGACAAGAGGTACAAATGCGAAATGAAGTCCGCTCTAAAGTTGTTGGAACCGGTTCGGTCGAACTTAACTTCACTTCTGGAAAGAAAGATACACTTGTAAATGTGCTTCATGTTCCAGACATGAATAGGAATCTTGTTAGTGGGGATTTATTGGGAAAACCAGGTATTAAATCTGTATATGAATCGGGCAAACTTATTTTGACCCGTAATGGTGTATTCATTGGAAAAGGATATTCCGCAGAGGGAATGATCAAACTATGTACTAATGATAATATTATTAATGAAATTTCTAATTCCGCTTACATGCTTGATTCCGTTTCCTTATGGCATAATAGATTAGCACATTGTGGTATTAGTTCTATGAAGAGACTAATTAAATCTGGACTAATTTCATGTAATATAAAGGATTTCAAAAATTGTGAATTATGTGTTGAATCAAAAATGATTAAGAAGCCTTTCAAAAGTGTTGAAAGGAAAACGAAATTACTTGATCTTGTGCACTCAGATTTGTGCGAATTTTAATGGCATGTTGACACGTGGAGGGAATAGATACTTTATTACATTCATAGACGATTCCTCTATATACACTCATGTATATCTCTTAAAGCATAAAGATGATGCATTTAATGCCTTTAAGACTTATAAAGCAGAAGTCGAAAATCAATTAAATAAAAGTATAAAGGTGCTTAGAAGTGATAGGGGCGGCGAATACTTTTCAATTGAATTTGATGCATTTTGTGAAGAGCACGGTATAATACATGAATGTTCGGCACCACGAACACCGCAACAAAATGGCATGGCAGAAAGAAAGAATCGAACATATCAAGAGATGATGAATGCCATGTTGATGCACTCTAAATTACCCCTTAACTTGTGGGGTGAGGCATTATTGTCCGCCTGTCATATAATCAATAGAATTCCGTTAAAGAAAACTGGTATATCTCCATATGAGTCATGGAAAGGAAGAGCGCCAAATATCGGTTACTTTAAAGTGTGGGGGTGTGTGGCATACTACAAAAACATGGACCCTAAAAGAACCAAGTTGGGTCCTCGAGGAATAAGATGTGCTTTTGTAGGATATGCACAACACAGTAAAGCATATAGACTCTTAAATCTAGAATCTAATGTAATTGTTGAATCCCGGGATGTAGAATTCTTTGAAAACCTTATCACAAAGGATAAAGGATCGGAGTCGGCCACTAATAAAGAATCTCATGAAGATAACTCTTCTCGGATTGTAGAAATACAAACTGAAGGCACTCCTATAATCATTGAACCACAACCCGAGCCTAGGATAAGCAAGAGAATTCGGAAAACAAAGAATCTAGGACCAGATGAGATTGATTCTCAATCTATTTCCTTTTATCTTGTTGAGGGAAATTGTAAGAACTTTGTTCAACGCATTCCGATTATTCTTCAAGTGGAAGATGATCCAAAAACTTATAAGGAAGCAATAACTTCAAGGGACTCCACTTTTTGGAAAGATGCTCCAAGATGAAATGGATTCAATTGTATCAAACCACACTTGGGAACTTGTTGACTTACCTAAGGGATCAAGGCCCATTGGATGCAAGTGGGTGTTTAAGAAGAAATACCATAGCGATGGTACTCTAAACACTTATAAAGCCAGATTAGTGGCAAAAGGATTTAGACAGAAAGAAGGCATAGATTACTTCGACACTTACGCACCAGTAGCAAGAACAACTATTATTAGATTGTTGTTTGCCTTAACATCTTTGAATGATCTTATAATCCATCAGATGGATGTTAAAACAGCGTTCCTAAATGGAGATCTCGATGAGGAAATCTACATGGAACAACCGGAAGGCTACCTACTTCCTGGAAATGAACAAAAGGTGTGTAAACTTGTCAAATCCTTATACGGACTAAAACAAGCACCAAAACAGTGGCATCAAAAATTTGACTCTGTAATACTCTCAAATGGATTTATTCCTAATTCTTGTGACACGTGTTTATACACAAAGACGTGCAAAACCACTGTAATATTCCTTTGTCTCTATGTCGACGATATGTTGATCATTAGTAATGATTTAAAAGGAATCTTAGAAACAAAGAAGTTTCTAACATCCACTTTCAAGATGAAAGATCTTGAACTTGTTGACACAATTTTAGGGATCAAGGTTAAGCGAAATAGTGGGGGTTATGAACTTAGTCAAACCCACTATATTGAGAAAATGCTTGATAAGTTTAAACATCTAAACTTTAAGGAAGTAACCACTTCATTTGATCATGCCAACAAACTTCAAAAGAATAATGGAAGATCAGTGGCTCAATTGGAATATGCAAGTGCAATAGGGTGTCTAATGTACCTAATGCAATGTACCAGACCCGACATATCATTTGCAGTCAGTAAAATGAGTCGATTTACTAGTAATCCAAGTAATGAACATTGGAAGGCAATTACAAGGATTTTTGGCTATCTACTGAAAACCAAGGACCTTGGTCTTCACTATGGAAGGTTCCCTGCCATATTAGAAGGATACACTGATGCGAGTTGGATATCTAATATTGGAGACCATAAATCTACAACTGGATGGATATTTACACTTGCTGGTGGAGCAATTTCTTGGAAGAGCAAGAAACAAACATGCATTACACTTTCGACCATGGAATCAGAGTTCGTGGCTCTCGCTTCCGCCGGTCAAGAAGCGGAATGGTTGAGGGATCTTCTGTTGGAAGTTCCATTGGCTAAAGACAACGTCTTAAAAGTGATGATACATTGCGATAGCCAAGCCACATTAGCAAGAGCATTCAGCAAAGTGTATAATGGAAAGTCTAGACATATAGGACTTAGACATTCGTTCGTAAGAAAATTGATTAAGGATGGAATCATTTCACTCACCTACATACGAACATGCTATAACTTAGCAAATCCGTTTACTAAGCCACTGGCCAGAGACTTAGTACGAACAACCTCGAGAGGAATGGGGTTGAAACTCCTTAAATAAAAGTTCCGACAGCGGCAGCAACCCAATCTTATGTTAACAAAACATTAACTTCAAGATTCAATGGGTAAAAACAAGTCGTTGAATTGGATGTAAGTCAAGAATTTGGGAAATAAGGTTGACTGTGTTGAATTGAGGGTTGAGGCTTCCAAAACCTCTTAATGAAGTTCATTAACGAAGAAGAGTATCTATCGGAAAGGATGCTATATGAACCTCACCTATGTGAATTTTGAGATGGTGCCGTCTCAAAGTGAGAGTTGGAGTTTCTCTCATGAAAAATTCATGAAAAAGGATAGCATATGGCCATAAATAAGTGCTAAGCGAGATATGTAAAGGAAGAACCTTTAAAGAGTGTGTGTAAGGTAACGCCGGTCTGATCCCATGGATTAATGGTTTTAAAGCTTTGCTACCAAACATTCCGATTAAACTTTGCGTTATCCTCACTAAGGTTAAGTTTAAAATCGAAAGATACCTAACTGTATTAACACTTTTTATATTTCACTATCTGGAATGATTTTTGTCATTATTAGAACTAGTGGGGGATTGTTGGAAATTGTTTTGCAATATTAGTTCCAAAATGACAAAAGAGTTAAATAGCATTTAATGCTTTGGAACTTTAACTCAGAATTTTAGTTATTTTTTTGTTTGAATTTTGAATTCAATTTTCATATCTTTTCATGAAATAGTGTCATATATGAAACATTGTGTTTTATGGTGAAATGGTGTTGTTTCATCAAAGGTTGCAAACTTTTGAAACAACATCCATATCTCCTATAAATATATGATTCTATTCAGAAAAACAACACAAAAATTAAAAATGTATTTCTCTTCCAAATTCCAGAAAAATCTTCCTTACATTTCGGGTTCTTCACTTGTCTTGTGTGTCGCATCCGCGAAAAACAACCGGCGGACTGAAACAAAACAACACAGAGCCGCCACCGTGCGTTATTTATCCCAAAGGAGGGAAAGGGAACGCTCAGAGTAAACCTGGAAAAAGCATGGTCTCGCGACCAAAGAGAAAGGGTACGGGAGTCGGTTACGCAAGGGGAAGGTATTAGCACCCCTCACGTCCGTCGTACTCGACGGGATCCACGCTCAAAAGAAAGAAAAGGTTGCTAAACAAACATCACACACACACACACTGAAAACAACACAGGTGGGGAGAAGAGGAAGAGGGCTCGCTAGGACATCGCGTCATATGCCTACGTATCTCGTCTGGAACGAGAATCAGAGCTGCCGTAGTTCGGCTCATGCACGCCAAACAAGACACACACAAACACAGGCAAACCTGGAACCCGAATGCCAATCGCTGGACTTACATCAGCTTCCGAACCAAACAAACACAATCAGGATATGGACAGCCAATCGCTGGGCTTACATCCATATCCTGACACACAAGAGGGTTAACAAGAAAACACACACAAAAAGAAAAAAAGGTGCCCGGAGAGACCTCGCACGGTCTCCTGCCTACGTACCTCATCTGGTATGAGGATCAGGGCGACGTAGTTCCCCTGAACGGGAAAGAAATTCTAACCAGATACAAAGGGAGACACACTACTAGGGAGCTGTACTTGAGCCTAGATGTTATCATGCAACATAGCCCTATGTTATGGTTTCTATCTACTTGCACAACAGCAAGCTAATCCTAACCAGGAAAAAGCAAAGCATGCAAGCATCAACAAAACAAATCAAACATTCACAGTTAGCACACGCTATATCCAGACAAGGTGGGCTCAATCAAGGGTTAAGTTGCAAAAGCAACACAACTATGTCAGGTGAAATTAGCTCTTAACCCTGACATTGAGAGTCAGGGTGAAGCCAGATGAAAGGTGAGTGAAGATTAGACTTCACAGCTCTTATCCCTGGCCAGGGAGAGCTTCAGACAAAGGAGTGTGGGTTCAGAAAGAGGGAACCCTTCTACACTCAAGACTCTGACTCAACTGATCTTGGGTTAATGTCCCAATGCATCAACACAGTGGTGTGAGCAGAGGGACGACTCAACAAGAATAGCGGGAGATAGATTGCACATCTCTCTTATCCGCCAATTGCCTTAATCAAGGTCTTTTCCTGCTTGGGGACAAAGTTAAACAATCACAAACATCACCTCTTAAGGAGGACTTCAGACAGTTGCCTGGCCAAGTAACAGGCCAGGTCTTCCAGACTACATGGAGACAAGAGAGTCTACCTCAATTGGTTTATACAACCAAGCAGCAGCACAAAGCAAGTTCAAAGATGAACTGTTAGCGACTATGGTACCTGAAATCAATCTAATTTAGTCAGTACACCAATCACAAAGTCAAAACAGACAACATAAGAACCAACAGACAATGTATAATCAGACAATGCAATGTACAAAGCACAATCAACTCAAGTGAGCCAAGCATCCTACAAAACACACAAGTTAGTTCACAACAATTAATCAAATTCAGTCAACTTGAAGCAATCTCCTTAAGGCATTTGCATCTTAACCTGAAAATCACATTCAAATGTGAGAAACAAGACCACTAGGACAAGCCTAGGGTCCAAAGGAGATGAAAAATTCAAAACAGCAAGTGAAAATTGATCAAAACCAAGATTTATCAAATAAAAACAACTTCCAGTTGGTCCCATATCAAAAACATTCACCAATTGCATTTCATAAGCTAAACATGTCAAACTATGCATTTTGGAATCACATTAGAGCAAACAGAATGATCACAATCAAATCAATATCAAAACAGCTCAATAAATTCCACAAAATTTCAAGCTTAAACAGAACACATTCAATGAGTAGCATATCAAATTTCATGCTATTTGGACCAGAGGAAGTATGGAAATTAAATTCACTAAGTTCAGACAAGTTCAAGCAAGCCAACACAAGGCATCAAAACAATTATCAACTTCCATCAATCATAAAACAGTGACAAAACATGATAAATGAATGGGATCAAAACCACAATGACCTATAATGTGTCTAGAATTCACATGTCAAATTTCACATCCATCCAATTAATGACCAGAATTTCACAAGCCAAATACAAACATGTGTCACAAAAAATCAACAAATACCCAAACAAGGGGAAAAATTCCAATCAAACAGGAAATGCCATCAATAAATCCAGAAAAATTCACATGTAATCTCAACATCCATATGCTCAATCATGCAAAAATTCAACTCAATCCAATCTCCCTAAGCACATCAAATAAAATCATGAAATTCACCAAGCATGGTGTGACACAAATTGTCACACCTCTAATCAAAAATTCATATCTCATCAACCAGGGATCCAAAAATTGCAAACTATACATCAAAATCACCAGCAAAGAGTCCAGAACAGGCATGCAAAATTTCATGAATTTCTATGAAAGCATCATCATTTTATGAATGATATGGTGAGCATGGTACACAAATGATACATTCAAACAATCCCTAGGCAATTTATTTTTCCACACGTGCACAAAAATATTAAAAATCACCATAAAAAACTACACATCACAAGGAGAAATATGCAAAAAGTCTCATCAAATTTGGACAAGAAATGAATCACTTATGAATTTTTGAAGTTCATTGATCAAAATGAAATGAAAAATGAAAAAGAAATGAAATAATACAAATTAATATGAAATAATGGCATAATTGTAAATAGGAGAAACGAAACCAAAACGCGGCGCTTAACTAAATGCAATGGCGCTATGTGATTGGTCAGTGGTGGCGGTAAACAGAATTTCAATCGCGAGCCAGGCCAAACAGGATCAAACACGCGTATTCTTCATCATCTTCGTCAAACAAATTCCAGAAATCACACATGAACAAATCTTAACCAAAATGATCATGCCATACATCAATGGAACCGTCTAAACATGTATATCATGGATATGGCAAGCATTTGACCTAACTCTAAACATATCAACCGGATCGAGCGAAAATAGGTTTCACATCCAAACTTCTAATCAAGATATCTCACTCGATTCTCAACCAAATTCAAAACCACAAGTTGCATGCTATTCTATGTTGAGAGATCTATCTAAGCCACATCACAATTCAAACAATGGTTGAGATCGAATTTTTACCTTATGGATGAAGCAGTTCGTGATTTGGACGTTTCAATGGCCAAAAGCTGAAAACAGATGCAGCTTGATGATGTGTAAGATGATTGGAATGAATGCCTTAGCTCAGTGACGCTTCAGATCCAAGAACCTTCGATTTGCCATGGATGAGCTTGCTTTCAACAGTCCAAATTCTCCACTCCTTTGCCACGAATTTGTGAAACAGATGCACACAATCACTGGTAGATGATAGATCAAGCACGAATTCACACTATGGATGATGAATCTTGATGAAAATAATGAAAAAGTGTGTGAAAGTTTTGAGAGAATTTGGAGGTTTTTGGAGGGAAAATTGGTTAGATCTGAAAATGTGAAGTGTGATTATGCATTTCTGTTACAATTAACATCTTATACCACCTCCTTAATCCACTTGCTAATCCAAATTAACAAAATGAAGTGAAATTAACAAAATGCATTTTCAAGTGAAATGGCCAATATGTCCTTTTGCAAATTAGGCAATGTAACAGTAGAAAATCAGTTCAAGCAAGTCTAAAATGATGTTTGTGATGTGTTAGAATGAGCTTTGTATGGAAATGCCATGTATTTTTCAAATTGCCTATTTTTCCCACCAATTTCAAAATGAATCACTTGAAAAATGACATTTTGCCATGATGATTTTTGATGAAATGTAATGATGCATCATGAAAGTAAATGTAAAATGTGGTTTGCTCAAAGAAAGATCACCCAATTTGGCCATTCCATGTGAAAGTTATGACACTTTGAATTTAGGCATTTTTGGAAAATGATTTGATCATAACTTGCCAACCACACATGAGAAATTCATGTTCTTGGACTTTTTGGAAAGGTGAGAGCAGGATCTACAACTTTCATGTTGAACAAATTTTCATTTGAAGCATTTTTGGACACGTAATTTTGAGGTGAAAAACTTTCCATTTTTGGCAGTTTTCATTTACAAGTCACTTTCTATTTTTGGAAAGTTTCCATCTGACTTTATTTTCTTCATTCTTGATCTTTGAAATGTCAAATGAAACTTGTTTAGACATGAATGAAGTGTCTCTAACCCTCTCCCTCCTCCAAATCCATCAATTCAGGCACAGTTGACCACAATTGACTTTCTCAATTGATAGATGAATTTGGCTATGCACTGATCAAGTTGAGCTTCAAACTCCCGATGAAATGGCTCAATGATGAAACCCTAGCTTCCATAAGCTCAATATAATCATGAAATAATCCCCATATCCATTGTAGACCCCATCTCCTTGCCAAGCCCTGATTGGCCCAATGCAGATGATTAGGGTTGACCAGAGGTCAAAACCCTAATCTCAAGACATCTGATCAATCTCTTGGTGATGATATCAAGACCATGATGATGATGATGTATCATTGCAACCAAGATAAAGCTCAATCTCTTTGAGAATCAAGAAACCCTAATTTGTTCCACACATCCTCAGATGATTAATGATCTATTCAATCAACGAAACCCTCAGCTTGAATTTCAACCTCTTATCTTCTGACCAAGACCTAGGAGGATGACTTGCTCAATGTAGCCACATGATATGCAAAATGCTAATGACTAATGACCTAAAAAAAATGATATGCAATATGTTAAGCTAGTCCCAAGAGAGGAGGGCAAATTTTGAGGTGTTACAGCTGCCCCTATTCAATCCACTGTGAACCTGTCAATATGAATAGCCTTGGCTTTCAGATGATCAGGGTGAAGAGTGATTGAATACCAAGAACAGACGAACAATTTGCACTCTGATGGGATATAATTAACAACGCCTGTCAGAATTGGCAAAGAAACAATCTTGAAAGAAAACCTGTCTGGTACGGAGAAAGTCGGCCTGAATACCGAAACAGAAATATATGGATAACTGGTAACACAGAGATAACCAAGGCCTGAACGCCTCCCTTCAGTCTGAATACTGAACACCGGAACATGAGAATATTGACGTCGGTCTGAATACCGGAAGATTAGCTTGAACGCCACTTTGGTCTGAACACCACTTTGGTCTGAACACCACTTCGGTCTGGATACCCGAAAACTGGCCTGACTGCCACAAGCTGCATCGATCTAATTGTCGGAAGCTTCTTCGATCTGAAAATCGGAAACTTGGCCTGAGCGCCACATCGGTCTGAATACCCGCCTCGGTCTGGACACCGGAAAACTGGTCTGGATACCATAAGTACTTCAACCTGATCGTCGGAAACTTCTTCGATCTGAAAATCGGAAACTTGGCCTGAGCGCCACATCGGTCTGAATACCCGCCTCGGTCTGGACACCGGAAAACTGGTCTGGATACCATAAGTACTTCAACCTGATCGTCGGAAACTTCTTCGATCTGAAAATCGGAAACTTGGCCTGAGCGCCACATCGGTCTGGATACCCGCCTCGGTCTGAACACCGGAAAACTGGTCTGGATACCATAAGTACTTCAACCTGATCGTCGGAAGCTTCTTCGATCTGAAAATCGGAAACTTGGCCTGAGCGCCACATCGGTCTGGATACCGCCTCGATCTGAACACCGGAAAACTGGCCTGACTGCCACAAGTACTTCAACCTGATCGTCGGAAACTTCTTCGATCTGAAAATCGGAAACTTGGCCTGAGCGTCACATCGGTCTGGATACCACCTCGGTCTGAACACCGGAAAACTGGCCTGACTGCCACAAGTACTTCAACCTGATCGTCGGAAACTTCTTCGATCTGAAAATCGGAAACTTGCCTGAACGCCACCTCGGTCTGGATACCGCCTCGGTCTGAACACCGGAAAACTGGTCTGAATACCATCTCGGTCTGGATACCGCCTCGGTCTGAACACCGGAAAACTGGTCTGACTACCATCTCGGTCTGGATACCGCCTCGGTCTGAACACCGAAAAATTCTTCATGCCTATCAGCATCGGCGAAGATAACAAAACAGTGATAAGTGAGTCGGCACGCATGCCAAAGACCCATGCTGGGGATAACACGCCACGAACCGGCTATTCTTTATTCCGCCCTAGCACACGAACACTTCGCGTTTAGCTGGGGATTATTCTTTCTTGTTTTTTCTTTTTTGGACCCCGAAAATTTCTTTGATTAACATTCCCATCTCTGCTCGACAGAAACCCTTCCTCCAGTATCGCACTACTGGGAAATACCTTTGATTCAAATTCATGATGCTAGACTCCTCGGAGTAACACCTTCCTCTTCGGGCACAACCACCTCTCAAACGATAACCACGGCTTGAGACTAGCTTTATGCTTGCAATATGATGCATGATTTATTTTTCCGCGTAATGCTCCATAATTATGGAAATGCTACGCGATTTATTATGCAATATGCTATGCTTATTTTTCATGATGAATGTATAAAAAACATCCCCCTTAAGGGACTCTTCTGGGGAGCTCGAGGCGCTCTGCTGAGGAACTCGCCATCACTCCGACTCCACCCTGTTGGGGAATAGCGCTGCTGCTAGGAAAAGGCAACCCTTGCTGGGGAAAACCTCCTTTACCCCCCGATCCGCTTGGGGATATCGCTAGGGATAAGAACCACCAACGCTCTCTGTGGGGGAAACAACAGTCTTTGACTTGCTGGGGATATAAATCCCGACTCTGCTTTGGGAAACCCTCACAGATACCTCCACTGGGGAATAACAACCTCCAGGCCTGGTAACTGGGGAAGCATCAATCTAAAACCTGCTGGGGATAACCATCCCGACCCTGCTAGGGAATCCACAGACCTTGAATCTGCTGGGGAATTAGTCATTCTGACTCTGCTTGGGGAGGAGGACAGTCTGGTACTGAACACCCGTCGACTCGTTGAACCATGGCATTCATATCCAACTCCCATGTCAGCTTTCCAATTTTGAGAATTCCCAGACTCGTCTGGACTTTTCTGATTCATCACCTTGTATTCCCGACCGCTCCATACTCGACGGAGAACGACCTCCTGGGATTTATACAGACTTTCCAATCTTCTGACTTTGAAGAGTCTTCTTTGATTAAAATCAAGGGTCGTCGTACGTCTCGTCGTCGTCTCTTCACCGTTCTTCTATCCATTCGCCCCTGATTGGACTCCATGGGGACTGTTTTGTCAATAGCTTCCACATCACAACCTGCAAGTGAGGGAAAATACCTAACAGTTCCTGCAAAAGAGATCGTTAGATAAAACCATGCCCCAGGCGTGTCAAGATTTCAACACTTGGGTCACTCAACCTTCCGAATAAGATTTCAAGTTTCAATCTTATAAGCATGCATTGGAAGGGACCTGTATGTCTTAAAATGCAAGATTCTTTATCAAAGTAATCGGATGTTTTTGCAATCAAAGCGGTAATGAAAAACAAAAACAAAATTATTTGACTGAATATGCATTTTATTGATTGAAAAAGTGTGGCTCAAAACCGAGCAATACAAAGGAAGCAATTCCTGAAAAGAGGTAATTGCACACAAAAGGAAAATCTATCCTAATGGCAATGTGAAGCCATGATCTCATCGAGTTCCAACTCGGTTACACCCCATATGTCCTCAGACTCTCCATGTTTTCTGCCTTCTGAATAAGACGATTCTGATTGATCCCCACCGGGGATTATCCATGATGCTTTAACCAAAGCGCAAACAATCATGCCGGACGCAGTTGTTCGTTTCAATCCCTCTTTTGCCTGGACCGCCCTTTCGGGTTTTCAACTTGCCGGGATACCCTTTTTTGCCCAAGTCGCCTTTTCAGGTTTTCGACTTGCCGGGTGTACATTTTTCTTTTTATCCCTAATTTTTGCCCGAACCTTTCTTTCTGTTTTTTGGTTCGCCGGGATGCCCATTTTTGCCTGGACTCTTTTATTCTTTTTGTCCAGCGGGTCTCTTTTACACGAAGTATTTTTTAACTGCGTCCGCATTCACAGGGGATGGAAAATCCTCGCCACTCATGGTCGTTAGCAACAAGGCTCTGTCAGAGAAAACCTTCTTGACCATGCTGGGGAATCGTGATTGGGTGTCCACTTGCCCCTACGATCGTTTTGAGGAGGAAGGATCCTTTTCAGCACCATATCACCCACGTGATATACCCGAGGTCGTACCTTTCTGTCAAAAGCACGCTTCACTCGTTGCTGATACAACTGCCCATGACAGATGGCTGCCAGCCTCTTTTCCTCAATCAGGCTCAACTCTTCATACCGGGTCCTCACCCATTCAGCCTCTTGCAATTCCACGTCCATCAGGACTCTCAAAGAGGGAATCTGAACCTCAACTGGTAGCACCGCTTTCATTCCATATACCAACGAGAAAGGTGTTGCCCCAGTAGATGTGCGCACCGACGTTCGGTACCCAGGATACCAGCTTCCTACTCAATCACCCTTGCTGTTACATTCAAACATTATCCGGGCAACAAAAGGAATGTGGGATCCTTTCAGTGTAACCAAAGCAGTACTAACTCCTTCTTCACATTAACCCCGTCAGACATCAGAATCCGTTCGGATTTGGGGTCGGGCCCCTCCTCCGGGATCGGTTACTCTCAATCTTTCGATTAGAGTACCTCGAGATGTCCTCATCAGGGAACTCAAACTTCACCGGTTGATAATCCTCTACGGGTTGTGGGGCGATGTAATCAGACAATACACCCGTTGATTGCTTTCTGGGAATATCCCAAATCAGTCAACCTTCTCTTGCACTCTCACAACCCGTCCGGCCAATGCTGGCTTTTTCAAAAATCTACCTGATCAGATCCATCTCGAAATCCACAAAGTGGTATGAACCAGCATACACTGTCTCGGTCGGCGAGCAGCCTATGCCAAAGTACAACAAGTTTTCTCGAGCAGTGAATGTATTGTTTCACAGTCGGTAAACGTTTTGCTAAGGTAAATTGCATGCTCTTTTCGACAAGACTCGTCATGCTGACCCAATACACCTCGTAGACCCCTCGAAGGCTGTCAAGTACAGAATTGATGGTCGTCCCTCTACAGGGAGCATCAGAATCAGAGGCTCCTGCAACTTATTCTTTTATTTTTTCAATGCCCCTTGGCAATCATTATTCTACCTGGCCGTTCGATCTTTCTTTTTTTTTCCAACATCTTGAATATAGGTTCACACGCGGCTGTTAGAGGAGATGTGAACCATGACATGTAGTTCAATCTACCTAAGAGACCACGAACCTCTTTTTTGTTCTCGGTTCAGACATTTTTCTTTTTTTGCATCACTTTTCTTTTTTTTTTTTCTTTTTTTTTTTTTAAGCAGGATCAACCTCGATTCCCCTTTTTTACAATGAACCCCAACATCTTACCGGACCGCACTCTGATAGTGCACTTATCTGAATTGAATTCAACCTCAGTTTGAATTATCGCAACCGGTCGGCCAACTCGGCTAGATCCACCAGATGCCCCTCTTCTGTCTGGGACTTTGCTATCATGTCATCAACATAGCATTCAATTTCATGATGAATCATATCATGAAACAAAGTCACCATGGCCCTCTGATAAGTAGCACCGGCGTTCTTGAGACCGAATGGCATCACCTTGTAACAAAAGGTACCCCACGGTGTAATGAACGTTGTTTTCTTCATATCATCTGGCGACATTTTGATTTGATTATAGCCAGAAAAACCATCCATGAAGGAAAACACCGAGAATTGAGCCGTATTATCTACCAACACATCAATGTGAGGTAGTGGAAAATCATCCTTCGGACTAGCTCTATTCAGATCTCGGTAGTCCACACACATTCTCACCTTCCCATCCTTCTTCGGGACTGGCACAATGTTTGCAACCCATGGCGGATAATTAGTGACAGCAAGGAAACCAGCATCCCACTGCTTTTGCACTTCCTCTTTGATTTTCATTGCCATGTCAGGTCGAGTTCTGCGCAACTTCTGCTTCACTGGAGGACAATCTGCTCTCAATGGTAGCTTGTGCACAACGATGTCGGTATCTAACCCTGGCATATCTTGATAAGACCAGGCAAAGATGTCGACATACTCTTTCAATAATACTACCAATCTGCTCTTGACACTTGCCTCCAAAGCAGCCCCGATTTTCACCTCTTTCTTGACCTCGTCGGTACCCAGATTCACCGTTTCAATATGCTCTTCATGCGGCTGAATCACCTTCTCCTCTTGTTTCAACAACCTGGCTAATTCCCCTGGCAGTTCACAATCTTCTTCGTCTTCTTCTTCAGCATGATAGATTGGATTGTCGAAGTCATACGAGGGTGTAACAGGATTGTTATCAATGAGATCTGGGGAGTGATCGCATCTGCATGAATGTTGATTCATGCATTGCTTTAGAACCGGAACGAGACAAGTTGAAAAAAATGAAAACATTGCCATTTTTATTTGTTTTTATTTTTAAACTGTAAAAATAAATGAAAAACAGGGAACACCGCTTTTAACTGAAAAACATCCTTTTATTAATGATGCAAACTTGCAAATTTTAAACATGAGGCGGCCCTTACAATGAACCATTACGTGTCGGGCAACACGTAAGGCTTTCATGCATATAAAATCAAAACAGGAAAAATATTACTCTTCCAGCAGAGTGACCCGGATGATCCTTTCAGCCTTCCAGTTTTGGATTCCCATCCCTGGTGCGCACGGCTTTATCCATCGGTCTATTTCACAGTCACTATCAGCTTCATCACTCATCATGCAGATGTGATCCGGATCCAGCATTCCGGCACTAGTGAAGGTGACTGACGTACGACGTCCTCTGCCTTGTCCAGATGAGCCTCTGCCAGGCTGATACCCCACTCCGAAGCGGTCCTTCTTTGCAGAGATATCCATCATCCTGCCCCAACCAGGAGCCTCTCCATTCTTCACCACCTCGGCGGCCTGTTTATACGAAGATATGGACGGTTTCTCTTCTTCCTTCGCAAACAGAGCATTCTCCACCTTAACGGTTTCGAAGGCTTGACTCGGCGTCTCCCATATCTCGCCGTCCATTTCAACGTATTTAAACGAGGACAGGTGGCTGACAAAGATGTCCTCTTCTCCGCACAGAGTGACAACCTGTCCTTCCCAGATATATTTCAACTTCTAGTGTAAAGTCGATGTTACAGCCCCAGCAGCATGGATCCATGGGCGACCCAATAGGCAACTGTATGCCGGCTGGATATCCATGACATAGAAAGTCGATTTAAACACCTCTGGGCCTATCTTCACAGGCAACTCAACCTCTCCGAATATGACCCGCTTCGACCCGTCAAATGCCCGCACTATCAGATCAGTGGGTGTCAGAATCAGCCCGTCACAATTCAGCTTAGCCAGAGCTTTCTTCGGCAACACATTTAATGAGGAGCCGGTATCAACCAGCACATGCGAAAGCACGGCCCCTTTACATTCCATTGCGATGTGTAACGCCCGATTGTGATTCCTCCCATCCACAGTCAAGTCCATGTCGGTAAAACCCAACCCATGGCTGGCATGCACGTTAGACACGACCGTCTCCAACTGGTTAATGGTTATCTCCTGAGGAACATAGGCTTTCTTCAGAATTTTCATCAAAGCCTCTCTATGCCCCTCAGAGCTTAACAGCAAAGATAGAATTGATATTTTGGAGGGAGTCTGCTGCAGATGGTCAACAAGCTTGTACTCAGACTTCTTGATGATTCTTAGGAATTCTTCTGCATCATCATCAAGCTTCTCTTCCGACCCAACCGGCGCCGGTGTCACATCAGGAGTACCATTATTCACCACTGCTTTCCCTTTCGCCCTGGCTAAAGCCTCGGCCTTTTCTTTTTTCTCTTTTTCTCCTTCTCCTCCCCTTAAGGCATCAGGAGCAAACAGTCTGCCACTGCGAGTGAAACCGCTGGGACCGGCATTATCCACCTTTGAAACGGTGGTTTCATCCGCAGTCTGCTCTTCCACTCTCTCTCCATTACAGTAAACTTCTCCACCATAATGCCATGGCACGGCATCATCTTTGTCATACGGAATTGGTCCAGGTACCGTGATGGTAACTGGAGCCGCCTCAGCAAGAGTAGACAAATCCACCGGATCAAAATAAATTGTTATGGTGGAGACCTCATCTTTTCCCATATCAACTTTCTCAATCAGAATACTCCCTTCGTCCATCAGACCCTGAACAGTCTCTTTCAACAAATCACACCTATTGACAGAAATAGGGCACACAGCACAATCATCACCACAGCCCGGATAAACCCCATTCAACAACAACTGCCGTTTAACCTCAGCCAACGGAGTCCTCAGTTGATCAACAGTAGACAGCCCAACCCTACTCTCCTCAGAAATAGCATTCACCCCCCTTTGACCATGCGCGGGCATGGGATTAGGATTGACATTGGGAGATGGTGCGAAGTTGATTGCCTTCGAATCCACCAGGTCTTGAACCACGTGCTTAAAAGCTTTGCAGTTCTCTATATTATGTCCGGGCGCACCTGAGTGAAATTCGCATTTTGCATTCTCATCATAATTGGCTGGCCTTTGATCAGGTCTCAAAGGTGCCAGAGTCCTTAACTGTACCAACCCCAAGTCTTGCAATTTCTTGAACAAGAAAGAGTAAGTCACAGGTGGCCTGTCAAAATGCCGATCATTCATCCTTCCCCTGACTTGATAACCAGCCCTCTGAGGCCTCTGCTGAAATGGTTGTCTCTGCTGTTGAGGTTGTTGTTGTTGCTGCTGTGCAGGTTGATTGTCAGCAGGAATAGTTACCGCAGCAGTGTGCTGGAAGTAACGATCCCTACTGGGTCCTCTCTGTCCATACACCGCGCTGGTATCACCCTCCTTCTTCCTCTGGCCATTCCCAAAAGGCTTCTTCGACCCAGACGACGAAGCATTACCCTGAATCTTCCCGAGCTTCAGCCAGCTCTCAATCCTTTCTCCAGCCACCACTATGTTTGAAAAGTTGGTCACCGGACAACCAACCATTCTTTCGACGAACGCCCCTTGCAAAGTACCCATAAAGAGATCAGACATCTCTCTGTCCACAAGTGGAGGTTGCACTCTGGCAGCCAATTCCCTCCATCTCTGAGCGTATTCTTTAAACCCCTCGTTATTCTTTTGAGACATACCCTGCAGCTGGGTACGACTCGGGGCCATATCAGCATTGAACTGATACTGTTTAAAGAATGCGTCCCCAAGATCTTGCCAATTCTTGATATCCGAGGACTTGAGCTTGGTGTACCACTCCAGTGAGCCTCCGGACAGGCTGTCCTGGAAGAAATACATCCACAGCTTTTGGTCCATGGTGTATGCAGAGATCTTTCGGACAAACGCCTGCAGATGAGTCTCGGGGCAGGAACTCCCATTGTACCTATCAAATGTGGGCGCCTTAAATTTCTGCGGGATCACAATCCCCTCCACCAACCCCATATTTGACATGTTGACCACCCCAGGAGTGGCATAGCTCTCCAAAGCTCGGATCTTCTCAGCCAGCAGCTGAATCTCTTTATTCTGTGGTGGGGCACCGTATTGACCAAACGGTTCATTGTGCATCGAGAACTGATCAGCCTCTCTGTCTTCCTCTCTGTCGTCATCAACCCCGAAGAAAGACGGGAAAAGACTGTCCTTGAAGTTCTGCCCAGGTTGACCACCAGCAGGAGCACCAAAACCAGCAGCATTATTCACTATTCCCACTGTTGTTCTTTTTCCACCGTCTCTGGAACCACCCAGCCCCTGGTTGGAGACACCATCCAGGTTGACACCACTATTTGCCGCTGAAGCCCGCTCGAGCTTCTCGACTTTGTCAGCTAGAGCTTTCTGACCAACTGCAAAACCTTGCATGATGTTGATCAGCTCGGTCATCTTGTCTTTCAGCTCGAGGATATCAGTATTCGGGAGATCCATTAGTCTAGGAGTATTGCGTCGAGTGAAATATCTGTGCGGGCGGGTTGAGTGCAAAGGTACAACTCTACGAGCGCGAGCAATGATTCCTGAAATAATCAAGCACGTTAGAACTGATACCTGCAAAATAAAAACACGTCATTATGATCATGCATGAATGCAGTGTTTATCCACATGAGGAACACTTTGTCTCTCGATCCTGGCTTCATCGAGATAGATAATAACCCGGCAGCAATATTCTGACATTCATCATTTGATTCATCATACAGATCAGAGATATATGATTTAGCAAAATACCCCCCAACCATGTGTGTGTGCTGTGTGAGTGCATACGGTAAAGCAAATAAAGCTTGAAGATCGATCACTGAATGAAAATAACCATCACATAGCAAACTGCACAATAAATGCCATAGTCATACATCAAATCAAATACAACTCTCCAGAATCATAAAGGAAATACAAGCAAGTGAATTCCGTCAACAAGCCTGACGGTAATCCACACAAATGATAAAGCTAGCCTGATGAGGGTCCCACAGATGGCCCTATATCATCAACCATCTTTGCGAACTCTACGGCGAACCTGAGCTCGATGTTCTCTTGCTGTAATCTCCCCACCTCTTTCTGGTGGGTCTTCATCTGCCTGAAGTAATGATCTCTCTCAGCCATGTAATGATCTCTCTCGGCGATGATCTTCACATTCTCCGTTTCCTTGATCTTCAGTTTGGCCTCCCACTCAGCAATGAGAACTCTGACTCTGTCATCCCTCTTATCCCTCACGAGGATTTGCCTCCTCTTCTGATCTTCAATGACCTTTGAAGCTCTAGCCAATCTCTCTTTGGTGATGTCGTGCTCCTTTGTTGAAGATGCCAAAGCCTGACTGACCTTCCCATAGTAGGCAGTATCCATCTCAAAGCGTTTTGCTTCCAAGGCATGTCGCTTGTCTTGATCTTCCATCTTCACTTTAATCTCCTGATTAGCCATCTGAACCCGAGCAACACTCATCTCCAATTCCGTTTTCTCCGCAAGCAACTGATCTCTCTCCCGCTTCATCTCCAGGAACTCTTCCATACTAACAGAAGAAGGAGATTCCTCAATCAACGGATACCAAGGATCAACCATAGGAAACGGTAGACAAGTAAGCTCCACTCTCTTTCTGAGCCAGTCATCGAACGGAGGAAAAGACCTGTTATTGGCCCTTCCCCAAGAAAACTTGCCTTTCCTCTGAATGCTGCACCATGCATCAGATACCTGCTTCAACCTGGCCTGATTGCCCTCAATTGGGAAGTACACAGTTTCCTGAACCTCACTCTTGAACGGAGGAAGCTCCATAGCGAATCCCATTTGTCTCTTAAGAAGTATCGGGTTATAATTAATGCAACCCTGAACTCCTACAAGCGGCACATTGGGAAAACCCCCACAACTGCAAATGAAATCTTGTCCAACACCACTACTGTGAGTCCAAGCTATGTCTCTGGCCCTCAAACCCATCAGCTTGGTCGCCCAATTGACATTTTGGCCAAGAAGAACAAAAGCACCCCTGGTAGGCAAATATCCCATAAACCACTTGTATAGCAGCTGAGTGCAACATCGAATCAGTCCCCCATGCCTCTTCTCGTTCCTGTTATGGACCGAGTAATAGACATCTCCGATCAAGGTAGGGATAGGATTCCTCTGAACAAACAAGCGAATGGCATTAATATCCACGAAGCTCTTCTGATTAGGAAACAGAATGATCCCATAAATGCCCGCAGCAATCAAAGCACAGACAGCTTCCCAGTTACCCAACTCAGCATTCTCCTTGACCTTAGCTTCTAGGAAACTCAGATGAAAACCAGGCAACTTCCCCTTCTCTTTCAGACTCCCCTTAACCATCTCCGGACTCAAATAAAGAGCACGGGAAATCCCTCCAATATCAGGCTCTTCCTTAGTAGCATAGAAAGGAACCTGATTTCTGATCTGAATGCCCAAGATATCAGCATAGTCCTCCATCAAAGGCCCGAGTAAGTAATCTGGGAAGACAAAACACCTCAAACAGGGATCATAGAACTGGAGAAGAGTATGAATGACGCTCCTATCTCTGTCAGTGAGTCTGAAAACCATCTTCAGAATACCACCGTATGCCCCTCGAAACATCCCCACATGGTCGGGTGTAATCAAAGCTATCATATCCTTCAGCACACTGATCTCTGGGTCAAAGAAGCTATAGGCAACATCGTCCTTCAAACCGGGCCTCATATCTGAGCAGAAAGTCTCTTAACCAGGATCTCAATCAAAAATGTCCCTGCATATGGATAAACATGTGTTAGATGCAGGTAAATGCAATATGTGATGATGCTGATGAATGAATGCAATGCATTGCCATCCTCCAAGTCATCTGATCATTTGTTGCACTGAAACCCTGATTTCTGAACTGATCACAACCATCTGCGAGAATATGTAACCACAAATCCAACTCGAGGGTTCCGAAATAAACGGAAGATACATCACCATCATCATCAAACAATCTCTGAACAGATACCCACAATCCTCTGAATCGGCCCGGGGAATCCCGAAATAAACGGATCCCCACTGATAAATAACTCGGACAGCGCTCCGGCGTCTCAGAAATAAAGGGCCATAAATCCGACTTATAAATATGACTCTGATCAACGGAACCAATAGTCACCATCAAAGTCACCAACAGAACATGCATCTGTAAGAATCACCCTCCCCTCACAGGTAAATTCTAATCAGGTCATCCTAAGGCGGATAATAGTCTCGACAATCGAGCAGAGATACTCAATGGGTTTGCCCTTTCGGGTGTGCCATTGTAGCTCCCTTAAGATCGTCTAAACCAAAGATCCGGGAAATGATCGGTCACCGAAGTCAATAGCTCAAAAGAGATAACCCAACCAAAGTGGAAAACCCCACTGAGGAAGAGCACTCTCAGATGAACCTCGTCCGGCTTGTGGTATGTCTCGTCGCAACAACATGCCCAACCAGCATGTGAGGAACGTGAGACCACACTAATCCTAGGTGTATACTCGGGCCTGGGTTTTAGCCCCACTCAGAACACCCACCCCAAAACAGAGGAACCACCTGCACAGAGGACGGCAACATGATAGTATGATGCATGCAAATATTTATGCAAATATATACACAGTCAGAATAATAAATGCAATAAATAACAGCACAAACAACCTAAACTATCCTAAAACGCTAGGAGAGACTCGCTTAGGGAAGATGGACCAGCACAGGTCAACATCTTGCAATTTCCCCAGCAGAGTCGCCAGCTGTCGCATCCGCGAAAAACAACCGGCGGGCTGAAACAAAACAACACAGAGCCGCCACCGTGCGTTATTTATCCCAAAGGAGGGAAAGGGAACACTCAGAGTAAACCTGGAAAAAGCATGGTCTCGCGACCAAAGAGAAAGGGTACGGGAGTCGGTTACGCAAGGGGAAGGTATTAGCACCCCTCACGTCCGTTGTACTCGACGGGATCCACGCTCAAAAGAAAGAAAAGGTTGCTAAACAAACATCACACACACACACACTGAAAACAACACAGGTGGGGAGAAGAGGAAGAGGGCTCGCTAGGACATCGCGTCATATGCCTACGTATCTCGTCTGGAACGAGAATCAGAGCTGCCGTAGTTCGGCTCATGCACGCCAAACAAGACACACACAAACACAGGCAAACCTGGAACCCGAATGCCAATCGCTGGACTTACATCAGCTTCCGAACCAAACAAACACAATCAGGATATGGACAGCCAATCGCTGGGCTTACATCCATATCCTGACACACAAGAGGGTTAACAAGAAAACACACACAAAAAGAAAAAAAGGTGCCCGGAGAGACCTCGCACGGTCTCCTGCCTACGTACCTCATCTGGTATGAGGATCAGGGCGACGTAGTTCCCCTGAACGGGAAAGAAATTCTAACCAGATACAAAGGGAGACACACTACTAGGGAGCTGTACTCGAGCCTAGATGTTATCATGCATCATTGCCCTATGTTATGGTTTCTATCTACTTGCACAACAGCAAGCTAATCCTAACCAGGAAAAAGCAAAGCATGCAAGCATCAACAAAACAAATCAAACATTCACAGTTAGCACACGCTATATCCAGACAAGGTGGGCTCAATCAAGGGTTAAGTTGCAAAAGCAACACAACTATGTCAGGTGAAATTAGCTCTTAACCCTGACATTGAGAGTCAGGGTGAAGCCAGATGAAAGGTGAGTGAAGATTAGACTTCACAGCTCTTATCCCTGGCCAGGGAGAGCTTCAGACAAAGGAGTGTGGGTTCAGAAAGAGGGAACCCTTCTACACTCAAGACTCTGACTCAACTGATCTTGGGTTAATGTCCCAATGCATCAACACAGTGGTGTGAGCAGAGGGACGACTCAACAAGAATAGCGGGAGATAGATTGCATATCTCTCTTATCCGCCAATTGCCTTAATCAAGGTCTTTTCCTGCTTGGGGACAAAGTTAAATAATCACAAACATCACCTCTTAAGGAGGACTTCAGACAGTTGCCTGGCCAAGTAACAGGCCAGGTCTTCCAGACTACATGGAGACAAGAGAGTCTACCTCAATTGGTTTATACAACCAAGCAGCAGCACAAAGCAAGTTCAAAGATGAACTGTTAGCGACTATGGTACTTGAAATCAATCTAATTTAGTCAGTACACCAATCACAAAGTCAAAACAGACAACATAAGAACCAACAGACAATGTATAATCAGACAATGCAATGTACAAAGCACAATCAACTCAAGTGAGCCAAGCATCCTACAAAACACACAAGTTAGTTCACAACAATTAATCAAATTCAGTCAACTTGAAGCAATCTCCTTAAGGCATTTGCATCTTAACCTGAAAATCACATTCAAATGTGAGAAACAAGACCACTAGGACAAGCCTAGGGTCCAAAGGAGATGAAAAATTCAAAACAGCAAGTGAAAATTGATCAAAATCAAGATTTATCAAATAAAAACAACTTCCAGTTGGTCCCATATCAAAAACATTCACTAATTGCATTTCATAAGCTAAACATGTCAAACTATGCATTTTGGAATCACATTAGAGCAAACAGAATGATCACAATCAAATCAATATCAAAACAGCTCAATAAATTCCACAAAATTTCAAGCTTAAACAGAACACATTCAATGAGTAGCATATCAAATTTCATGCTATTTGGACCAGAGGAAGTATGGAAATTAAATTCACTAAGTTCAGACAAGTTCAAGCAAGCCAACACAAGGCATCAAAACAATTATCAACTTCCATCAATCATAAAACAGTGACAAAACATGATAAATGAATGGGATCAAAACCACAATGACCTATAATGTGTCTAGAATTCACATGTCAAATTTCACATCCATCCAATTAATGACCAGAATTTCACAAGCCAAATACAAACATGTGTCACAAAAAATCAACAAATACCCAAACAAGGGGAAAAATTCCAATCAAACAGGAAATGCCATCAATAAATCCAGAAAAATTCACATGTAATCTCAACATCCATATGCTCAATCATGCAAAAATTCAACTCAATCCAATCTCCCTAAGCACATCAAATAAAATCATGAAATTCACCAAGCATGGTGTGACACAAATTGTCACACCTCTAATCAAAAATTCATATCTCATCAACCAGGGATCCAAAAATTGCAAACTTTACATCAAAATCACCATCAAAGAGTCCAGAACAGGCATGCAAAATTTCATGAATTTCTATGAAAGCATCATCATTTTATGAATGATATGGTGAGCATGGTACACAAATGATACATTCAAACAATCCCTAGGCAATTTATTTTTCCACACGTGCACAAAAATATTAAAAATCACCATAAAAAACTACACATCACAAGGAGAAATATGCAAAAAGTCTCATCAAATTTGGACAAGAAATGAATCACTTATGAATTTTTGAAGTTCATTGATCAAAATGAAATGAAAAATGAAAAAGAAATGAAATAATACAAATTAATATGAAATAATGGCATAATTGTAAATAGGAGAAACGAAACCAAAACGCGGCGCTTAACTAAATGCAATGGCGCTATGTGATTGGTCAGTGGTGGCGGTAAACAGAATTTCAAACGCGAGTCAGGCCAAACAGGATCAAACACGCGTATTCTTCATCATCTTCGTCAAACAAATTCCAGAAATCACACATGAACAAATCTTAACCAAAATGATCATGCCATACATCAATTGAACCGTCTAAACATGTATATCATGGATATGGCAAGCATTTGACCTAACTCTAAACATATCAACCGGATCGAGCGAAAATAGGTTTCACATCCAAACTTCTAATCAAGATATCTCACTCGATTCTCAACCAAATTCAAAACCACAAGTTGCATGCTATTCTATGTTGAGAGATCTATCTAAGCCACATCACAATTCAAACAATGGTTGAGATCGAATTTTTACCTTATGGATGAAGCAGTTCGTGATTTGGACGTTTCAATGGCCAAAAGCTGAAAACAGATGCAGCTTGATGATGTGTAAGATGATTGGAATGAATGCCTTCGCTCAGTGACGCTTCAGATCCAAGAACCTTCGATTTGCCATGGATGAGCTTGCTTTCAACAGTCCAAATTCTCCACTCCTTTGCCACGAATTTGTGAAACAGATGCACACAATCACTGGTAGATGATAGATCAAGCACGAATTCACACTATGGATGATGAATCTTGATGAAAATAATGAAAAAGTGTGTGAAAGTTTTGAGAGAATTTGGAGGTTTTTGGAGGGAAAATTGGTTAGATCTGAAAATGTGAAGTGTGATTATGCATTTCTGTTACAATTAACATCTTATACCACCTCCTTAATCCACTTGCTAATCCAAATTAACAAAATGAAATGAAATTAACAAAATGCATTTTCAAGTGAAATGGCCAATATGTCCTTTTGCAAATTAGGCAATGTAACAGTAGAAAATCAGTTCAAGCAAGTCTAAAATGATGTTTGTGATGTGTTAGAATGAGCTTTGTATGGAAATGCCATGTATTTTTCAAATTGCCTATTTTTCCCACCAATTTCAAAATGAATCACTTGAAAAATGACATTTTGCCATGATGATTTTTGATGAAATGTAATGATGCATCATGAAAGTAAATGTAAAATGTGGTTTGCTCAAAGAAAGATCACCCAATTTGGCCATTCCATGTGAAAGTTATGACACTTTGAATTTAGGCATTTTTGGAAAATGATTTGATCATAACTTGCCAACCACACATGAGAAATTCATGTTCTTGGACTTTTTGGAAAGGTGAGAGCAAGATCTACAACTTTCATCTTGAACAAATTTTCATTTGAAGCATTTTTAGACACGTAATTTTGAGGTGAAAAACTTTCCATTTTTGGCAGTTTTCAATTACAAGTCACTTTCTATTTTTGGAAAGTTTCCATCTGACTTTATTTTCTTCATTCTTGATCTTTGAAATGTCAAATGAAACTTGTTTAGACATGAATGAAGTGTCTCTAACCCTCTCCCTCCTCCAAATCCATCAATTCAGGCACAGTTGACCACAGTTGACTTTCTCAATTGATAGATGAATTTGGCTATGCACTGATCAAGTTGAGCTTCAAACTCCCGATGAAATGGCTCAATGATGAAACCCTAGCTTCCATAAGCTCAATATAATCATGAAATGATCCCCATATCCATTGTAGACCCCATCTCCTTGCCAAGCCCTGATTGGCCCAATGCAGATGATTAGGGTTGACCAGAGGTCAAAACCCTAATCTCAAGACATCTGATCAATCTCTTGGTGATGATATCAAGACCATGATGATGATGATGTATCATTGCAACCAAGATAAAGCTCAATCTCTTTGAGAATCAAGAAACCCTAATTTGTTCCACACATCCTCAGATGATTAATGATCTATTCAATCAACGAAACCCTCAGCTTGAATTTCAGCCTCTTATCTTCTGACCAAGACCTAGGAGGATGACTTGCTCAATGTAGCCACATGATATGCAAAATGCTAATGACTAATGACCTAAAAAAAATGATATGCAATATGTTAAGCTAGTCCCAAGAGAGGAGGGCAAATTTTGAGGTGTTACATTGTGCAGACTCGAAATTAAGGCTGATATTATCCTGAGTGTTCTTGCATTTTCCAACTCTAAGACATAATAAAAGAGTGCTTGAAATACTTTTAAGGAAAGTGATTCTCAATCACGATTCAGTCCTGGATCCATTTAATTTTACTGAATTTTCTAACGCCTATTATTTTCATTATTTTGCATCTCATTACACATGATGAAGGTCTAGTTTGTTCCTTAATTTTTAAGGTGCGCTGTTAATCTCAACTTATTTTTTCTTTTCTTGTGGCTTACGTTTGTTTTTGTAAGATGATAATTATGAATTAATAGAGGATATCTTACCCAATAAATAAAAATTCAATAAAAACAGTATTAAGCATAAAAGGATATAGCAACTATGATCCTTATTATATTTAGATCGATACAAAAACAATGTTTTATCTAATTGAAAAAATTGTAAAATTTATTTGATTAAATTTTGTCAATTTTTTCTTTGATTTGGTTAAGCTATAATTTCGTATCTATATTTGTTTGTAGACGAATTTAGTCCATCAATTATGAATTACTTGATAAATTTATAATGAAACCACAGTACTAGACAAAATATTGCATGATAGATTATTCACAAAGCTAAATTATTATATGATATATTAAAACCACCGTAATGGATAAGAAGTCAGATTTTAGAAGATTTTGAACAATAATATTGTACTTATGATAAATCTATGCTTCAAAAAATCGAATTTTAAGGGATTTTGAACAAAGGTACTGTACTTTTGAACTATTCTTTATGTGACAAAGTTGTAAAATGTAAAAACTCTCAATTACTAGGTTGTAGGTTTTGCATATTTTTTGTTATTTAATTTTAAACAAAGTCAAAAAAAATTAACTTAACTATAAAAAATATGCATAACCGATGTATTCATATAATATTCTGCTGTCATCACTCCGCTTTGACAACTTTAATTGCATCAAGGATGATAAAGATTATAATTGCATCAGTACTAATCTTGTTTTTATACCTAAATTCAATTTTGTTGAAAATATTGAGCAGGATTATAACAGTTGTTCAAATTTATAATTCCATTGCTCTTCTTACCATAACTCGATCGCATCAAAAACCTGCTTCATAGAACAAGAAGGTTTAAGAGAACTTTGAAAACTACAAATTCTGAATTCACTTACATACCATAACAAACTGAGACCATTATTGTTCAAGAGAGAGAAAGTGAGACTGAACTTTTATATTTTTAAGGTTTTTGGTTCTGATCTAGTTGGTGGTGGTCACGAGATATAATTGATTCTTCCATAATCTAATTTCACTCTAATGTTAATGCTATGTTTCTGTTAAATTCAAAGAGAGTTTCAGATTTTAGTCAATATGTGTTTGAATTGATAATATGGGCTTAGGATCATTCTTTTTATTCAAACATGTTTTTAAATTTATTTACTATGCTATAATAAGATCGGTACGAATGAATTTAGTGTTGGCACTAACTCTTTCTATAATGCATATCTTCTTTATCATGTCATATGTTAATACACACTTTTAGCCAATTATAATATTTAAATATTGACTAATGATAATTATTATAAAATAAACATTAATTAATGATTATTTTATAATTATTTATACAATTAAAACAATATTTACAAATATTAAGTTTTAAACTATATATGTATTGACGAATATTTTAAACTATATATTGACGAATGAATTTTTTTTTCTGTTATTGTATTTAAAAGAATGTTATTTTAAAAATTTTCATAAAAAAATATGAAGCTAAAAGAAAAAGTAAAAATTTTAATTGAATTATAAAAGAAAAATTCAGATTAATTTATAAATTAAACAAATTGTGTAGTAGTTATTTATTTGTGGTTTCTTAGGTTTCATCTTAGAAACACTTCTTTTATATCTAGTTAATAAAGAACTCTAAAATATCTTATATGCATTTTGAATTGGCTGATTAACACTGCTTCTATATGCAGTGATTAACACTACTTTTATATGCAGGGACGATCACTTCTATCAAAACGCTTCATTTCAAAACAGATTGTTCATACAGACATGCGTATGATTTGAAAAATTTTGTCTACATCACCGTAAAAAATCATGAATACTAGGGTAATGTCCTGCATGTTTTACCTAATTTTTAATCATATATAATATATTTTAACCATCATTTTTATGGATAGTACAGAAGAATCAAAATCTAGATCACTATATGTAATTAATTATAAGAACTACTACTGAAATTGAAATAGAGATCATGTCGATCAACATTTAATGAATGTGTAAAGCTTTATTTCATCTCAGTTTTGTTTATCTTTGTTCAACCCCTTTTTAATTTGTTATCCAACTTACCATTATTATTAAATATTTATTATGAACAAAATATTTAAACAATTATATTTAACTTTTTTAATTTTATATCAGAAAAGTCAATGCAACAGTTTTTACTTAGAAGCTACGTTGAAGTTCGATCATACACATGTTATTTGTTTTGTAAATCTATATTGTGACCAACATGAATCAAACCATGTTCTATTAATGGATGTTGTTGTGCCAAGTTTACCATTCATTTATTATTATTTATTTATTTATTATTTAATTTTATATATAATATTGTATTACTTGATTTAACCAGGTCTTTAATGTTTATTTATACAATGGTCTCACCCGAATTAAATTTGAATTCACAAACCTATTACACCACATTGTTCCACCATATATTGAATCGGAATCCATGTTTCATAATTATAACGTATACACTTAAAAAGAAATTGTTGAATATATACAGTATATACTTAAAAAGAACTTTTACCTTTTTATTAGATTAGGCTAATGATGTATTTCATATATGATTTTCTATTTGTATTTCTTTCAATTTATGGTAATATAGTGAACACTCCCATTGTATTTTTATCTTTCTTTGATGTAGTTATATAAGGTTTTTTACAAAAATAACCCATTTTTTAAAAAAAATTCCCAAAATATCCCTGGTTTCAAAAAAAATCTCAAAATACCCCATTTTTAGGAAGAGTCGTCAATTCAATTGGAGACTCCTCTTAAAACTTGAATGGATGCGCCAATTGGATTGGCTAGGGCAGGTGCCCTAGCCAATCCAATTGGCGCCCCTGTGTAGGTTTTAAGAGGAGTCGCCAATTCAATTGGAGACTCCTCCTAAAATGCTTTTTTTTTGTGTTTTATGGTATAAGTGATAGATAAATTTGATATAAGACCACTTGATATTAATAAAATTTTCCGTTTACACAAAGAAACCTAATGGTGATGGCCGGGATCACCTAACCGACCTCCGGTCCCACATCCTCTAGCTACCCTAACCCGTGGCCCTAACCCACGTTGACGATTCGGTACCGGTGCTTGATCATCTGAGGGGCCACGAGCGTCACTACCAACTACAGGAGAAGGTCTGTTGAGGTACTCAGACAATTCCGCATAGTCTTCAGTATGCATCGATGGTGTACCACCGTAGCTGAGCTCATGACCCATGCCAGAGAAGTTGGGATGTGGTTGACTCATTGATGGACGACCAGGACGGTTGAAGGGAGACATGGGTGTGAACGATGCGTCGAGGAAAGGTTGGAAAGGTTTGATGGACAGGGGGTTGTGTGTATCCGGTCTGACACTGTTGTTAGGGGTTTGATGTTGAGGTGTCAGGTGTGTAAGTCATCTGGCGTGGATCGTACAATACATATCCTCGGGGATGAACTGAAAACTTGCTGATCTGTACCAAGCCATATAAGTACGACTTGGTTTTTCTTCAATTGGCATGACCGCGTCAGTTAACACATGGTCATGACGGTGCTTCCATGTGCGACACTCTAATCTTACGAAGCTTTGCCATGGATTGAAGTTCCATTGATCGTTAACTTTGCGCATATGCCATTCTCCTAGGCTAGTTGGAGGATCTGGGATATTTTGGAGCATACCGAACTGCAGCTTGACACGATCACTGTTGTGCATCTCCACAGTTGTGAACCGTATTATCGGTGTGCATGCAGTCCATACGGCCGCGTCTTCAGTGTTGAACTCATGGTCATGATCCAAATTAAGGTATGGACGCCAAATGAACTGAAATGTGAAAGAAGATAGGATTATAGTCAATGTAGAAGAAGTTAATAAAATATAACGAAATAATTAAGTTATTTTCCTTACGTCTGTCGGTCGAAGGTGATCCAACAGGTTGCGATACTGAGTAATACAGTGTCTTGGACATCTGTTGTAACTCATACCACGTGCAGACCATCTACACCAAAAAGTAAAAAAATATTAGTTAGAGGTAATAATCTTTGAAGAAGTAAGTAAAGATATAGCAATTTAAACAACTTACTTTTGTGCATACAGAAATGTGAAAGGGTTGTTATTGACGGGTGCTAGAGACGATAGTCTTGACCAACCCCATGCTTGTAGTAAAACAGCACATCCAGAAAATGTAGATGTGTCTTTGTGTGAGTTTTTGCACAAGGAGCTATAGAGATAGGCTAGACAAGCAGATCCCCAACTGTAACTTCCTATTCTATCTACATGTCTAAGTAGAGGTAAGTACATAATATGCATGTTAGAATCACTACCTTCGGGAAATAAAAACGAGCCAATTAACAGCATAATGTAACACCTAGTTTTTATTATTCGAGCATCTTCGATAAAATGTTCATCTAAGTATAAACTATTATAGTACGACTTAAGGCGTGAGAGTAGTATACATTGACCTCTTGCATTATCATCTAACAAATCAGTCTCTAAGAGCTCCATGCAAATTGAATTTGCATATACTCAAAGCTTCATGAATGTATATACTCAAAGCTTCTCAGTACTACCAATGGAGGATTACTGGTCTCCATATGAAGGTGATATTGTTTGGCACAATGACGAGATGCGTAGAAAGAAGAAAGGAAGGCCAAAAAGCACACGTATCATAACAAAGATGGATTCCACAGATAAAATGATAAGATTATGTAGTATCTGTCGTCAACCAGGACACAACAAGAACAACTGTCCCAATCGAGGAGCATCATCTAGGTCTTAAGCTTTTTGTAACATTGTATTTCTGTAACCTTCAATCATTATATATCATTAAGTTTTTGTTACAACGAGGTTCACAACAAACATCAGTACAAAACATCTGAAAACATATATATTTCTAACTGATTACAACAATCAAATTGATGTCTTCTCGACCAAACATCATTTCCCTAGCATCCTTATCAGTCTTCATTCACACCCAACCAAAGATACTGTCAAGTCTCTCAATACTTCTGATTTCTTTCCCTTTTGGTATTTTCCCATCTAACCAACGAACCAGCTCCCTCTTCAGTTGATCGAACGTGGTGATGTTCCAAAACAGCATCAGCATTTGAGGTTTGTCTCTCGCATAAATCACCTTTCCTTATCGACGACGAACACCAAACATGATTGTCAAATGATTATATGAGATGTGGAACAATTAGTCACACAATGCATCTATTTATAAGACAAAAAATGCATTTTAGGAGGAGTCTCCAATTGAATTGGCGACTCCTCTTAAAACCTACACAGGGGCGCCAATTGGATTGGCTAGGGCACCTGCCTTAGCCAATCCAATTGACACCTCCATTCAAGTTTTAAGAGGAGTCGCCAATTCAATTGGAGACTCCTCCTAAAAGTGGGATATTTTGGGTTTTTTTTTAAACCAGGGATATTTGGGAAATTTTCTTAAAAAAGTGGATTGTTTTTTTAAAAAAATCGTTATATCAATTGTTTTTTACTTTTAACTTAAATAAGGGACAAAATATTAGTGATCCACGAAAGAAACATATATCACTTATTGAAAGTTATCCAATTAAAAAAATGTGTGTCACTAATGTATCTACGGGAAAAAATATATAATGTCAAAATAAATTTAATAAAAATATGAGTCACTTATTAAAATTAATACAATTAATAATGATCGAATAAATATGTCTAATTGCTGTAATACGGTAAAAAAAAAATAGTGGTCCAAATATGAAAAAATATGTGTCATTAAGTTTTAATACAATTAATATAATAACGAAATAAATTTGTCTCATTAGTGTAATTGCGGAAAACAAATATATTATTGATTCAAATACGAGAAAAATATACTATACTTATTAAAAACTATACAATTAAAATAATGATTGATGTAAATACGGAACGAAATAACACTGAGTCATTAAATTTTTATTAAATTTTGTTAGTTGCAGTGAGTCAATAAAATATTAGGGATCTAAATAAATTGTGATAGTTGTTGTGATGCAAATATTTTTATATATGAGAACAATATTATTATTGATTCAAATAATTTTATAAATAATATCAAAAAAAATATTTATATACGGGAAATAAAATTATTGATTCAAATATTTTTATATACGGAGAAAAATAGTATTATTATAAACAGGAACAACTTTACTACCGATCCAAATATTTAATAATATAAGATTATCAATCAATTTTTTATAAATATGTAAAAAAGATTGAGTTTATTAAATAAGATTGAGTAGATATTTTGAAATTCTATTATCTCTTATAAAATGATTGACTTATTTGTAAAAAAACTAAAACGATTCATTTGTGTAATACAAGTTTCGAGAGCTTTTATTTTTAATCATATTATTCATAATACTTCATCTTCTACATGTATTATTATTTCAACTTAAATTTATCATTATTCTTAAAAAAAAATCAACTTTATACTTTTAATATAGTCTGCAAACAAATACGCAATCCCAACCACAAGTTCAAAATCAACAACAACCACAGTTTACACAACAATAACCTCAATCCATTCAGTAGAATATCCCGCAATCGCAACAACGACCTCAACAACAGGCCCGTCCACAATACAACAATAATCAAGTTCAAAGAAGGTCGCAATTTGATCTGATACCTATGACTTACACAGAAGTATTCCCATCTTTGGTAGACAAGAAGCACATTCAAACTAGACCTCCTCCCCCTGTTCCAAAGAAACTTCCATATTGGTACAAAGCTGACCAGTTTTGTGCCTACCACCAAGGGGCACCCAGACACAATTTAGAAGACTGTTATGGCTTGAAGTCTGATGTCCAAAGATTAATCAAAAGCGGAATTTTGTCTTTCAGAGATGTCAATCTAAATGTACAAGTCAATCCATTACCTTAACATGGAGGAGCTTCTATCAACATCGTGGAAGGTTGTCCTGGCACTTTCAGAGTTTATGATGTAAGTTATTTAGAAGGAGATCTGGTTGAGATGCACCTTAAATTGGGTGAGCTCATCCATATGACACCACACAATTATACGGCTTGCAGACTTTGTCGTACGACTCTTCATGGTTGTTGTATTGTAAGGGAAGATTTGTAAAAAGAAATAGACAATGGGATTATCCGAGTTGATAAGGACCGAAACTTCAATCAAGTCAACATGGTGCAAGTTGGCCCTTTACCCCAACATGAGGAAGCTTTTATCAACATGGTTGAAGGTTATCAGGGTATTTACCAAGTCTACGATGTGAGATTCGTGAGAGGATATTTGGTTGGGATGCACAAAAATTTGTTTCGGCTTACTTTTCTTCTATCACATGATTATACCGCCTGTGAAGTTTGTTCAATAAACCCACGTGCATATCCCCTTATGCATGTCCCCACGTGCATGTCCCCTCATATCTCACCCAAAAACGTATCATGTGGATATGCACAAGTGTGTTACTAGTTAGGTAATAAAGCAGGAGATGAAAAACATGGAATGAAGTGAACAATACATAAATAATAAAGACAATATCCAATATTTAATACATAATAATTGTTGAAAAAAACTTTGGAAATATGATATCGGCATGATTACAACTTGAACGATCCAAATATAATTAGGAAATTTGCAGAACTTAACATTAAGGTGCAAATATTTTTCAGTGAGAAAATAACTGCTTTAATAAAAATTGAATTTATGCCTAAATTAGTTTTAAAATGCTTGGATCTGAAAACTAAAATTCTAAAGACCTATTTATATAGCTAAAATTCGTACATGACTATCTCAAATCGTGTAACAGTTATGGAGAAAGTGGTGGAACTTCTATTGTCAAGTCTAAAAACGTTCCTTATTTTTATGAACTGCAGAACCATGATGGGTGTTATGGTTTTGACGTCTTGGTTGCCACGTGTCTTGGAGGGATGAAAGAAGTCATCTGGATGACGACCTACTCGTCATCAAGCTGGAAATCAAAGTCTTCTTATTTTGTCCTGTAGTACTAACGCTCTTCTATATGCCACGTCATGACAGCAAGAGGGCGTCATCACAATGCGAAATTGCATTTTCACTCCCGTTTTCGTTGTTTCGCATCGTTTCTTCGCACAAACACTCTTGCAACCAAAATACCTTAAGCAAATACCAAGTACAAACATAAAATTATAAAAATGAAAGGAAAAAGACTTAAAATGACATGTGAATTGAGTCGGAAACACATTACTTTTCTGAGTTATCAAACTCCCACACACTTGAACCCTTGTTTGTCCTCAAGCAAATAAGCTAGTATATTAATCAATGAAAAGCAGCAGCATAGTATAAAGACATAAGGAAAGTAAAGCATTGAGTTTACTCATACATGGCTGATAAGAATTGGTTCAGGTAGAATTGACTCGATAGATACTAATGTCGATACTAAGGATATTTTGATAACACAAACCACTTTCACGGTCACAAGTCTCCCTTCTATGCAAACTAGTTCCAACCATTTCATTGAATCAAAGTCTAAGTTTCCTACTTGTATCACCCTCTTTCATTTGAGACAGTCACATTAAGGCACTTTATCCTATACACGTGACAGGCGGTCTGTTAGTGATTATGATCAAAACATCTCATTAGTTTGTTTTCCGCAAATTTTCTTTCTTTTTCAAAGATGCATTATTTCTTTTTGCAAGTTCAACCACTTATTTGACTAAATGATCGGGTGAGGGTTACCTAACTTAATAAATGCGGTATCACTTTTTTTATTCAATTATTAGCAAATGATATTCACTTATTATTTGTCGACCAACCCAACTCAAATGTGTGCATATAGATGGTGTTTGACCGGATATAAAAACAACTCGAGGATTACTACCAAATAGAATTTAAAGACAAAGACTAAACGAAGATTTAAACTAACATGCATAATTGGGAGACTTGAGGTGTTAGGACAATACTGATTTTGTCGAATTTGCTCAAGTCTCCTCAAACTAACATCTCTTCTTTTCAAAGCCTATATACTTTCAAATCAAGTCAAACTTCCTAAGTCTTTTCAAAAAAAATTGGCCGGATTCAAGAAATCAAAAAATTCAATAATAAACAAAAATCACATAAAAACTTGACAGCACATACAATTACACAAAACATATACTACGCAAAATAAAAAACAACAACAAAATAAAAAACAGTTCTAACATAAAATAAACTAAAAAAGCAAACTAAAAGAGAATAGAAAAACTGCAAAATAAATGAAAACACCGGTACATATGACAAAAAAAAATAACTTTATCATTAACTTTCTTCCACTAAAACTGTACATTCTTCAATGTTTCTTCTAGTACGGTAATCCTTGTAAACCTTTTGAATTTTAGTTGTCGCAGCATCGATCTCGGAGACTGGAACTTGTTTAGACTTCTGAGCAGCAAAATCTAATGCTTTCCGCCATAACTCTTCCACTACCACAGCACACTCTGCAAGGTATCTTCTTGTAAGATAACTCTTATAAACCTTTTGAATTTTAGTCGCAGCAGCATCAAGCTCAGAGACTGGTGTTGAAGAACAAAAGTCACCTGCCTTAGGCAGAGACTGGTGTTGAAATACTTGTAATTGTATCAATCATCATATAGAAATAAGGGGAAAAATGTTTGTTAGAATTGTAAGAACAAATAGTTATTAAAACAATATTTGGTTTGAACCTCAAATCGAATAGTGTATCAACAGCTTTATAAAGAAATAATATTGTAAGAGTTTGAATCAAAGAATTAATATTAAAATATTTTACAACATTTTACTTTCCGTTACTTCAAGTTCTTTAAACTTCAAAGAAGCGTTCATTCCTCCAACCTGTTAACACAGAAAAATGGTACTGTTCTGCGTTCCTTAGTAGAAACTCAAATGACCAAATTTATAGACTTAGCAGTATAACTGACTATCTAGAAAATAGGAAATTATCTCACACACTAACAGCATATCTTAAGTGTGTGCAAGACTTAGCAATACAACTTACTACCTAGAAAATAGGAAACTACCTTACACACTAACGTCATATCCCAAGTGTGAGAGAAAATAGGAATTGAAAGCAACAAACAATTAATTAAAAACAAACAATAGAAATAATTCTAAAAATCAAACTGACTTATTCAACAATTCCTCCCTTAAACGGTATGCTTCTTGCAACAGTTTATCTCAAGCATTCCTAGAGCATTTAATGTATGTTGGAATTCTTCAACTTTAAGTGGCTTTGTCATGATGTATGCTAACTGATCTCTGGTATTGCAATAATTCAGCTCAATAACACCATCGTTACATAAATTTCTCAAAAAATGAAACCGAACATCAATATGTTTACTTCTTCCATGCAAAACTGGATTTTTGAATAATTTAATTGTTGAGACATTGTCACAAAACACCACAGTAGCTCCTTCTTGAAAATGACTTAGATGTTCCAAAATTCTTCTCAGCCAAACACATTCACAAGCACATAACGCGGCTGCTATAAACTCTGCTTCTGTTGTGGATAAGCTAACAACCGGCTGCTTCTTCGACACCCAAGAAATAACACCTCCTCCCAGCAAGAAAGTATAGCCCGAAGTGCTCTTCCTATCATCAAGGTCTCCTGCATAATCACTGTCGGTATAAGCAATTAATTCTTCATTTCCTCCAGCCTTATAGAAAATTCCCAGATTTTGGGTGCCTTGTAGATATCTCAAAATTCGCTTTGCTGCCAAGTAATGACTCTCCTTTGGCTCTTTCATAAAGCGACTTATCAAACTGACAGAATATGCAATATCTGGTCTTGTAGCTGTGAGGTACATAAGACTTCCCACAAGTTGTTTAAATAGAGTCGTATCAACCTTCACTCCTTTGTCTTCTTTTAGTAACTTGCTTCCTGGAACTATATGACTCTTCACGGGATTACAATCAGACATGTTAAATTTGTTTAACATATCCTTAATATATTTCTTTTGCCCAATGAAGATACCATTGCAACCTTGCAAAACTTCAATGCCCAAAAAATATCTCATCTTGCCTAAGTCAGTCATTGCAAATTCTTTCATCATCATAGTTTTGAACTCTTGAAACATCGACATATCATTACCGGTATATATAAGATCATCTACATAAACACACACAATTAAAATTTCACCTTTCTCTTTCTTCTTCATAAATAAAGTGTGTTCATGTGGACATTTCAAAAAATCATTTGATGCAAGATAGGATTCCAACTTGTTGTACCAGGCTCTAGGAGCCTGCTTAAGGCCATACAAGGCCTTCTTAAGCTTGTATACTTGATGCTCACATCCTCGAAATACATAACCTGGTGGCTGCTCTAGGTAGACATTTTCGTTGATTTCTCCATGTAAGAAAGCTGATTTAATATCAAGTTGATGAATACCCCACCTTTTTGTAGCTGCCAATGCAACAACAGTTCTGATGGTTTCAAGACGAGCGACCGACGCAAAGATCTCACTGTAATATATGCCTTCCTCTTGAGTGTAGCCTTTTACTACGAGTCTAGCCTTGAATTTATCAATCTCCCCTGTATCGTTCATCTTAGTTTTGAAAATCCACTTGACTCCTACAACTTTGCAATTTGGTGGTGGATCAATTAGCTCCCATGTATCATTCCTTTGAATTGCTTGAATTTCAGCATCCATTGCATCCCTCCAATGCTGAATTTTTTATGCTTGTTTATATGTTACTGGATCTGAACCTACAAACATGGAAAAATTCATTGCATCTTCCTCAGTTAAATCATCACCAGTGACATAATCTCTCATCCATATTGGTGGTCTTCTGGTCCTCCCTTGAGCTGAATTTTCTGAAGCTCTTGAAATGTTGGAATCCAGCATATTTGAAGTTGAGTTTGGAGCTGCATCACTTGTAGTTGTTGTTGTATCATTAGAATTTTGGATTATCTCATCATCTTCTTGACTAGATTCTTCCAAAGGATTCAACTCATTTGTATCAAGTGTTATGCTTGTTTTTACTTCACCCAAATCCCAGGCAGCATCCTCCTGGAATTTAACATCTCTATTGATCCAAATTTTCTTCTTGATTGGATCATAAAGTTTGTAGGCCTTAGACTCCTCACTTACACCCAATAACACACATTTGATACTTTTATCATCAAGTTTGCTCCTTTTCTGATCAGGTACATGAACGTATCCAATGCTGCCAAAGATTCTAAAATATGAAACAGACGACTTAATTCCGCTTCATGCTTCCTCTGGTGTGACGTTCTTGACAGCAAGAGTCGGGCTTCTGTTTAAAATATGAATCACCCATTTTACAGCTTCTGGCCAAAAAGATCTTGGAACTCCCTTTTCCACCAAAACACTGCGAACCATATTTATAATCGTTTGATTTTTTCTCTCAGCTACGCCATTTTGCTGTGGCGTGTATGAAGCAGTGAGTTGCCTTTCAATACCATGTTTACTGCAAA
This sequence comes from Lathyrus oleraceus, assembly GCF_024323335.1. Classification (NCBI taxonomy): domain Eukaryota; kingdom Viridiplantae; phylum Streptophyta; class Magnoliopsida; order Fabales; family Fabaceae; genus Lathyrus; species Lathyrus oleraceus. The sequence continues at coordinate 33,696,396 of NC_066582.1, read as the reverse complement.
ATTCAGCAAACTCTTTAGAAAGATACTCTCCCCCTCTATCGGTACGTAATATTTGAATGGGAGCGCCAACTTGTTTTTCAACTAATGCTTTAAACTCTTTAAATGCACCAAAAGTTTCACTTTTCTCCGTAAGAAAATATACCCATATTTTCCTACTTAAATCATCAATGAAAGTGAGTATGTACCTTTTATTTCCATTGGATGTAGGATTGATAGGACCACAAATATCTGAGTGAATCAACTGCAACAACTGAGATGCCCGCCAATTACTTTGTCGTGGAAAAGGGTATCGTTGATGTTTCCCTTTGAGGCAATGTTCACAAAGTTGAGATGTTGGTTTAAAGGAGGGCAACACTTTCACCATGTCATGCTCCATTAAAGTTTTCAGTCCACTGTAGCTCAAGTGACCATAACGAGAGTGTCATACTTGAGCTGGTGGCACAAAACTGACCTGAAAGCAAGATTGGGAGACTCTGAATTTTACATAAATAGCAAACATACGATTAGTAGTCATGAAGGTTTCAAAAATAAGACAATTTTCTTTAAACACTCTACACTTGTTTTGCTTCATTTCAACTGTTAACCCTCTTTCCAGAAGTTGCCCCACACTAAATAAATTATTTTTCAGCTCAGGCACATAAAACACATCATTTAGAAAACGCACACTCCGTTTATCAAAAGTTTAACCATGCCTTTTCCACAGACCTTTAGAGCATAATTATTCCCTAATTTCACTTCATCTGAAAAACTTTCATCAATGGAGGAGAATCAATCCTTTCTTCCTGCCATGTGGTTGTTGCAGCCTGAATCGATGAACCACATGTCTTGTGTGTTTGATTTTCCCTCTGATGAAAGTTGTACCATGAGTAACACTGCTTCCTCATTGGTCTCAACATAATTTGCAATGTTGTCCTGTGGTTTCTTTGGGCATTCATATTGAAAATGTCCAAACTCATTACAGTAATAACATTCCACTGCTGCCTTGTCTACTCGTTGTCTGCCTCCTCTGCCTCTTCCTCGAGCAAATCCACTCCGAAAGCCACCTCTTTCACGGCCACGACCAGTATTTGTCTCATCTCGAGTTACTTTCAACACTTTCTCTTCAGGTGAATTGTGCCCATTCATTCGTTGTTCATGTACCAACAAACTACTTTGGAGTTCATCTACAGTCATGGAATCCAAAACATGAGATTCTTCGATAGAACACACTACATAATCATACCTGGAGGTCATTGAGCGAAGAATCTTTTCAACAACAGTAAGATCCGACATTTGTTCACCGTACATTCGCATCTTATTTGCAATAGTGAGAGTTCGAGCAAAATAGTCATTAACTGATTCTCCATTCTTCATCTGCAAAATCTCCCACTCACGTCGTAGGGCTTGAAGTTGTGCTCGCTTCACTCTAGCAGTGCCTTGGTATTTCTGTTTTAAGGAATCCCATATCTCTTTTGATGTCTCCTTCTTTAAAATTGTTTCAAGCATAGATCGATCGATTGCTTGAAAGAGGTCATTCTTTACCTTCAAATCTTTTTGCTTAAGCTCGTTCACCATTTTCTTCTCGTTCTCCGTTAATAAGTACCATCAGCATGTTGAGGAATCCTTGGATCTATAAGATTCCAATACTCCTTTGACCTTAAAAAATTCTCCATGAGCATTACCCAGTGATCATAATGCTCACTCAATTTTGGAATTGCAGGTTGCACGGAGTTGCCATTCGTGGTTGTAGCCATGATTGAAGTCTGCTGCTTCTCTTTACTTGCTATACACCTAGCTCTGATACCAGATGTTAACACAGAAAAATGGTTCTATTCTGCGTTCCTTATTAGAAACTCAAAGGACCAAGTTTATAGACTTACCAGTACAAATGACTACCTAGAAAATAAGAAACTACCTCACACACTAACAGCATATCTTAAGTGTGTGCAAGACTTAGCAATACAACTTACTACCTAGAAAATAGGAAACTACCTCACACACTAACAGCATATCCTAAGTGTGAGAGAAAATAGGAATTGAAAGCAACAAACAATTAATTAAAAACAAACAATAGAAATAATTCTAAAAATCAAACTGACTTATTCAACACAACCATGTTCTAAAAGCTTCAAAGAAGCATCATCATTTTGTAGCTTTCAAAGAAGTATCGATGACACATTTCGTCGACCTGTGAATTGATCATCGCATACACATGCATCACAATTCACCAATTCATCGAACTCCAACACTTTTGGCCCGGAACTTTCAATCAAATTGCAAGACAACAATTTTCTGTTACGGAATCAACAAATTGAAGACGTCATAACACACAAATTTCCAGAGAATACAATTTGTTTGTTATAATGGTTCATGAAAAAATTGAGCACTCTACTATGTATGATATTGAAGCATTGATGTATGTACAAGAAGCACACCTCGAGTAATTTTCTCAACAGTCGGTAACCAATGCAACTACAAATATTGCTCACAGTGAAAACAATCAACACCGTGGTGGAAATCATGGTGGATTTGAGCAGTTGGGTGGTAAGGGTTGCAATAATCGTGATTATAGTTGTGGCCCTGCAAGGTTAAACTGAAGCTCACGGAAACGCAATATATGTCAATTCTTGAAAAAAATTGAGTTGAGAACTCTCTAGGAATTGGAACGTCTTGAGTTCTCTTTAAGGTGCTGTAAATAGAGATATAATCCTATATTTTTATATCAAACAAAAAAAAGTTATCTTTTTCACAAAGAATTTCTCTATCTATCATGTTTTTACTCAAACCTCTAATATTCTCACGCATATTTTTCCTAAACACAAAAGACTTTATTTCCAACATATTTATTTTAAAAAATGATCAAACAAAATAAATAAATATATAACATAAATACATAATAAGATATATCACAATCGTTCATTCATATGACACAAACGATTATTTTTTCTTTAACTTTCTTCCATTCTTCAATGTTCTTCTAGTACGGTAACCTTTGTAATCCTTTTGATTTTTAGTTGCAGCAGCATCAAACTCAGAGACGCGAACTTGTTTAGATTTCTCACCATCAACAAACGAAGCGGAGGCTCTTTTAAGAGCAGCAAACTCCAATGCCCTCCACCATAACTCTTCCACAATAATTGCACAATCTGCAAGGTTTTTTCTTGTTTGGTAACTCTTATAAACCTTTTGAATTTTGATTGCAGCAGCATCAAGCTCCGAGTCTGCTTTAGGCAGAGACAGCACCGGAAGATTAGTGTTTGATGAATCCATGTTTTAGTTTGAACGAAGATATGAGATCTGGTGAGAATAATTGAAGTGAGTTTTTCATAGTGGTTCTTGTATTGTTTATATATAGGCTTTTATTTACTCCGTCACTGCATGCGTACCTTCAAATACGTATGAAAGAATTAAAAACGATAGAATTATGAAGCAGCCTTTGAAATTCACACTCTTGAATAGGATAAATAAAGGTATGTGAATTATTATAAGGATCAAATTCAACCTTATAACGAGTAGTTTAATGAATTCAAAGCTTGGTTGTTTGAATTATATTTTTCAGTATTATGAATAAAGACTATTAATTTTAAGTGAATTTCTAGTATGGGGGAGATACGTGAAAATAACGACATCGTAAAGCCTTTTACCCGTGGGAAAGTTTTGCCGATTTGGAGACATTGTGTAAAGAATGTTGCTAAGTTTTTTGTCGTTAGGTGGAGAGGGAATGAAGATTAGAAAATAAATTTAGTAAATACGTAGCAAAAGGAGAAAACTTCTATATTAATTATAGCCATTATTCATCAAGTTGTACTATTATAAAAGCCACCTCCATATTTTTCATTTTATATCATCACCAATAACAATAACTCAATAAGAGAAAAAAAATTCAAAAGAGAGTTTAACCCATTGCGATTGTAATAATAATATTTTTTGAATTTTATCATTTACAATAAAAATATTATTGTTCCATTGTTATTATTGTTATTATGATAGTGTTGGAAAATACGGTGATAGGATAACAATCGGCTGACATTGCATTAGGCGTTTTTAAGTGATATCTTTTTTAACATGTGGTATCAGAGCTTCGGTTCACCGTACATTTTAACTTCTATTATTCACAATGGACGAGTCGACCTCGACGACATCAACAACAATGATTAAGTTAATTTCTTCAAACTATTCCATTTGAAAGTCCGGGATGGAAGACATAATCTATTGCAAAGATTTGTATTAACCTTTGCAAAATGAAGGAACGAAATCAGCCGATAAGTCAGATGATGATTGGAATTTGATTAGCAGGAAAACAGTTGGAAAAATTCGACAATGGATTGATCAAAGTGTATTTCGTCATGTTGCGCAAGAAACCGTCGCGTACACACTATGGACGAAACTTGAAACCTTGTATGAGAGAAAGACAACCCAAAATAAAACCTCTATTATTCGGAGATTGGTGAACCTCAAGTACAGAGAAACTCAGAGTGTTTCTAAATACTTGAGTGATTTTCAAAGATTAATAAATCAACTCACCAATATGAAGATGATGCTTGAAGATTAATTGCAAGCATTGTTATTGCTAAGTTTCTTTCCAGACAATTGGGACACACTTGTGATTTTATTGAGTAACTCGACACCACAAGGTGTTCTAACATTAGACATAGTAAAAGATAGCATGTTTAATGAAGAATCAATACCGAAGGAACAAAGAATGTCGTTAGAGTCTGAGGCGCTTGTCATAGAGTATCGTAGAAGAAGTATCCACAAGAAATTCAATAATAGAGACATGTCAAGGGGCAAGTATAGAGATAATTTTAGAGGAAGATCATGGACAAAAAAAGACGTAGAATGTTATTATTGTCATGAGAAAGGGCATATGAAAAGAGAATATAGGAAACTCAAAAGAGACCAGCAAGAAAATGGTGATGCGAGTAATATAGTCGCTAACAATTTTAAAGATAATGAGGTAATCTTTGTTTGTGATTATGGTCATGTTAATTTGACATCACAAGATACATGTTGCATTGTGGATTCTTGTGGACCATGTAACATCACGAAGGAATTTCTTTTCATTTTATATAAGCGGTGATTTTGGTTATGTAAGAATGGGGAATGATAATACATCCAAAATAATGGGAAAAGGAGATATTTGTCTAGAAATAAACATCGGTTGTTACCTAACATTGAAAGATGTGAGACATGTCCCTGACATGCGTCTCAATCTAATATCCACCGAACTACTATAATAAGAAGGTTATACTAGTGTGTAGGAGGAGGAAGAACACTAGCCCCAATTAAGAAGGTCATCCAGAATACCTAAACCGCAAACCAAATATCCTGCAACAAAAATTGTGTTACTCATTGATGGGGGAGAACTATAGTCTCATGAAGAATTTATGATGGATAATCACAAAGATGAGTGGTTGAAAGCAATGCAATAAGAAATTGAATCCTTATTGTCGTACCTCGAAAAAAGGAGTATGGTCTCGTGAGGCGCGTCGCATGCTCGTGAAATGGACTAACAAAGTCGCAAGTAAACTTTATTTATTCACAAAGAGGGGATGAGAAAATATCGATAAAACCCCTAAAAGCGACTAAGATATGATCGCCACAACCAAATCGAATTCAAGAGTCAATTACGCAAGGGAAAGGTATTAGCACCCCTCACGTCATTTGTACTCAATAAGAACCGTTTAGTTAGTTATGCGCATTAATGCTATCTTTTGAATGTTTGGATTTCTCGAGTTATTAAAAGAAATTTTAAAAAGAAAAAGAAAAAAGTCATAAAAAAGGTTTTTTATTAATGTGTTTGACACGATTGTGGGTCTTACTCCTACATATCTTCGGGTGCGATGGAGAACTCAATGATATGTAGTTCTGGGTAAAAAATGTTTAGTTGTGGATCAATTTTAGCGAAATATATCATTTTCGCAATTGAATGGAAAATATTTCTTACCAAAAATGTCGGAGGAGTGAGCGTTTGCATCACATTGAATGGATTTCTAGCTATCAACATTCACGAGAAAACGTCACTTATCTCAACTCAACATTTGTGGATGAAGCGTTGTTTCGCATCGTCTCGAGACGAAATATCTTTCGTTTGAAAAAGAGTTAGGATCGCACGATGACAAGAAAATATTTTGATGTGTTGAATTATTTTGAATGGAGGATTAGTATTTGAATAAGAGCTAATTACAGCTATCACTCAAATAGTCGGGGAAGAGAGAAGAAATTTCTTATGCCCTAATCCTTTTTCTTCCACGTGAATTTTATGAAATTTATGAAGCAAATTAATCCGTAGGTCCTTTACCGGAAGACGGGTATTTAAACAAAACTCAAGTAGGGCTAACCCTCGAATACTCGGGGAAAAGAGAAGAAATTACTTCCGTCCCATTCCTTTTTCTTCTAATAATGATAAAACTAAATCGGTTAATATTTTGTGTTTTAAACCGATGACAAGTATTCTAACGAAAGTCAAGTACGGATAGCCCTCGAATACTCGGGGAAAAGAGAAGAAATTACTTTCGCCTTATTCCTTTTTCAAACAATTTTATTAAGAATAGAATTAAACGCTTCAGAAAAGAGAAACTCGATGTTGATCGAGGGTATATCACGTTAGTTGGAAAATGATTTGTGAAATGGTTTGACTAGGTTTTGAAAATAGTTTGAATCGATTAAAAGTTGGAATGTTAGCAAAGTTAGTGTGAAAATGGTTTGAAAAGTAAATAAAATGTGAGAATCGTGACATGTTGTGAATGGGATCGCTAGGGAGTGCGGATTCTAGCGTGATGACACGAACTCTAGCATAAGGTGTAACTTAATGCCACAAGTAAATCGAACCAAATATATACAAAGCATTCGACAAGATAAAAAGATATAAGCGTATGGAGAATATTTACAGCACACACTCATTGTAATTGAATCTAAAGAGTAAATGAAAATGAAACATGCACAAATTAAAATCATTATGTGAGGACGCGAATTGATGTCGCGTACGCGAAGACGTGCAAAGCTACCAAAAGTAGGATTCAGATATGATTTAAATGTAATGACGTTGGATCGTTGTATCTCAACACAAATTGAATTTCAAATTGCTAACACACAATGCGCTCATGCAAATAAATTGAAACACAACAAAAAATAACATCGTGAAAACAAATGTCGCATGTCGAAACACAAACTAGTAAAAGCAAATGTGCGGATTATCGTTGTGCTAAACCATCGAACGTGCATACAAAATCTAATAAAAATGTAACGACGACCAACTTGAAAATGTTGCATGCAAACCAATGAACATCAACTATTAACTTGCTAATGCTTAACGTGATCATCGCAAATGGATCAAAAATACGTACGAAAACCGACTCAAAGAAACGAAAACGTAAATAAAATGAACCTTAACACGCAAAGACATAACATCATGTAACCTAAAGTTATTACAACATAACAAAATTATGTGAAACAAAATGCAACAAAAATGTCACACGCAAGAGAAAGAGAAATCAACAGTGTTGCTAACGCAAAAATGCGATCATCACAACCGAATCGAATCAGAGCATATGCCATGCATGACACACGTTTATGCAAATAGTGTATTGGCACGAATTCGACTCGATTTTAACATAACCAAAAATGTAAGTAAAATAGCAGTAACCCGCACATATTATTATTATTCGATTACAACGTATTACAGAATAGTTACAACAAAATCCAACACAACTGAAGCAAAAACTACCACACACGCACATACGCACACACATCATCCAACTATATTCAATATTGTTACAAAGTCAAAGCAAAACTAGGAATTCACTACAGCCAGCATCAGAGATAAGCATACTCATACGATATCGAAGTTAAAAACACAACACAAAATAGAAACAACAGTGAATAAGAGAGAAACAAAAAGAACACCAACCAAAACCAAATTTAACGTAAATGAGGTTGTAAGTCTAAGTCGAACAGGATGGAAACTTACAGAGCTCGAGCTGGAAAGTCTGCACAGTGGCAGATGAGGAGTGTCTTAGCCGTTTGAGGTTTGGTTGTCACGATGAAGGAGAAACAGCAAGTGGTTGAAGGGTGGATTTTATATTGCAACTAGCTTGTGGTTTTCAGTTGTGTTTTTGTGTTGGTGGATGACCGGAATAGAGGTTGTTGGAGGCGGTTTCATGGAGAGCTCGAGGGAGGTAGCAGTGTGGTGTCGCCAACAGCAAGGAAGGTAAGGGTGTTTGTGAGGTTGAAGAAGGAGGGCGATGGAAATGGAAGGGAGGCGGAAGCTTTAACGGAGGGAGAGTAGACAAATGGAGTGAGGCGCGGTGAAGAGGGATGGAGGGTGTATGTTGAGGAAGAAAATGTTTGAAACAATTAGGTGGGGAGACGGTTAATCGAAGAAGAAGACAACTGAAATGTGTTTTTTCTGTTTTTCTTTAACTTTTTTTCTTTTTCAATGGATCCACTACCCTCTTGATATTTCAAAAAAGTGACATATCCTTCTGAAATAAGCTTCATGTGGGTTATTAGTGTTGATCCCTTTCTCATCCAATTAATTCAGTACTTATAAGTATCCATTAGGGTTATATATTTTTAAATAAAGCCAAAAATTTCCTTTTAGATATTTTTAGTGTGAAATGAGTTTAAGACAATTAACCCGCATAAAATTCAAACAAATTAAATAAACATAATAAAATTAAAATGAAATATACGGTTAATCTATTAAAGTTTTCTGAACATCTTGACAAAAATAAAATAAAAGAAATTAAAATAAACAAAGCGCAAAAAAGCTCAAAAAAATAAAATGAATGCACTATAATGATCTGTGCGAAATAAAATTTTGAAAAACAGACATATAAAGATCGAATTTTGAAATAAAAAATTCTCGGTTGAAAAGGCTCAGGCATATCGAAATGTGAGCACAAACGACACAGAAAAATTAAAACGACCATGTCAGGTTAAACTACGCGTATCGTAGGTAAATAAAACTGACAGCTGCAGGCTCGATCTTGAAATATTTTATTCGTTAAGTTTACTCACATTTGAAATTGATTCAACCGGTCTGTTTATAAACCCAAAACTTGCATGAGAGAAAAAATTGGGGTATGAAACTTGCATGAGAACCTGACATATAAGTTGGTATATTTACCGAAAGGTAAAAGAGCACTAAAAAATAAATGGATGTACATGTTAAATGCTGAGGAGAATAACTCACGACCCAGATACAAGGCGAGATTAGTCGTGAAAGGCTTTAGTCAAAAGAAAGGCATTGAATTTGAAGATATTTTTTCACCTGTGGTTAATATGTCATCAATCAGGGTAGTGCATGGTTTGGCTGCAAGTTTGAATCTAGATGTGGAACAACTAGATGTGAAGATTGCATTTCTTCATGGTGATTTAGAAGAAGAAATTTACATGGAGCAGCCAGAGGGATTCAATTTCAAAGGCAGAGAAAACTTGGTATGTCAACTATAAAAGAGTTTATACGGACTTAAGCAGGCATCACGTCAATGGTACAAGAAGTTTGATTCCTTCATGATTGATCATGGATACTGAAGGACTAGTTATATTCATCGAGTGTTTGTGAAAAGATTTGATGATGACGAGTTCATCATACTACTCTTGTATGTTGATTGTATGACAAAATAGTGAGAAGATCATCAAGTTAAAGACTAGACTGAAGAAGTATTTTGCTAAGAAAGACTTGGGACCGACAATACATATTATTGGTATATCCATTCGTCGTGATCGAAAGGAACACAAGTTGTGGCTATCACAAGAAAAGTATATTAATAAGGTATTAAAATGGTTTCACATGGAAAAGGCAAAGCCAGTTGCTACCACTTGCTAGTCATTTTTGTCTTTGTTCAAGCAGAGACCCACAAGTGAAATTGAAAAGAAGGAAATGAACACGGTTCCATATGCTTCAGTTGTTGGAAGCTTGATGTATGCAATGGTATGTACACGAACAAATATAACACATGTGGTTGGTGTTGTTAGTAGATTTTTGGCCAATTCAGGAAAGGAGCATTGGAATGCTGTGAATAGGACCTTGCGATATCTTAGAGGAACTTCCAAAATGAGTTTATGCTTTAAAAGTAGAAAACCTGGACTAATTTAATACACATATGTAGATACAGCGGGAGATATTGATTCTAGGAAATCAAATTCTAGATTCTTGATTACATTTTCAAAGGGAGTTGTATCATGGCAGTCAAAGCTACAAAAGTGTGTTACTTTGTCTACCACATAGGCAGAATTCATTGCAACAACAGAAGCTTGTAAACAAATGTTATGGATTAAATGTTTCTTGCATGAATTAGGGAAAGAACAAAATAACTATGTCATGCAATGTGATAGTCAGAGTGCAATCCACTTGAGCAAGAATTTAAATTTTCACTTAAGATCAAACCATATTGATGTGTGATATCACTGGATATGTGATATGTTGGATTCCAAGCAATTACAACTTGAGAAAATTCATACATATGACAATTGTTCATATATGATTACCAAGTCCTTACCTAAAGACAAGTATGAGTAATGTAGGAGAGTTGTTAGACTGTTGGAGTCATCCACCTAAATCGGAAGGGGGAGATTGATAAGTTTTTCCTCGTTAGGTGGAGAAAGAGTGAAGGATTAGGAAATCAATTTAGTAAATGTGATTAAAGGAAATATGTAGCAAAAGGAGAAAACCTATCTATTAATTATAGTCATTACTCATCAAGTTTCACTACTATTAAAGCCACCTTCGTTCTTCATTTTAAATCTTCACCAATAACAACAACTCAATGAATTTGAGAGAAAACCTTTTGAGAAAAAAAATCCAAGAGAGAGTTTAGAAACCTTTTGCTGGTGAGATTGTAATAATAATAATTTTTCTATTTATTCATTTACAACAAAGATATTATTGTTCCATTGCTATTATTGTTATTATTATAGTGTGGGAAAAGTACGGTCTTGGGACAACCATCCACTGACATTGCATTAGGCTTTTTTAAGTGATATATTTCGAAACAAATGTGAGGCGGTTGAATAGGAAATTGGTTATAACCTTATAGAATTATTAATGTTTTCCAGTTGCAATAGAAGTTCCAATTCAAGTATTAATATTATTTCATTTTACCTTGTTCTTTCCATGGACAGACAAGATTACTAATGGCGGAAAATTCTTCAAAACATTTGGGATTTGAATATTTTAATTCCTTTATACAGTTGAGGAGAAGGTGATTTCCTTCTGCAAGAGCATAAGTATGTCTAGCTCGGGGCAGTGAAGGGGACGTTATAATAGAACATATTCTAAAGAAGAGATGGTTAACATGGCGGTCCTAGCTGACTTTCAGGATGAGTTCTTCGATATGCATTTCCCTATTATTTATGACTTCAAGGGGGTGTCAATCCATTTTACAGTGTTTGAGTTAGGTACTTAACACCATTAATGTTTCCCCTCTAAAATGTATTTTTCCCTTTTTTATCATTTGCGAACTGTTGAAGTACTTCCACTTCTATATCATCAACTTCCTTCTTTCTTGCGAGCTCTTTTGCATTGATTTCCAATTACTATTCATCTGCAATATTTCATTTGGGGGTACCTGTAACATGCAGATGATCAACTATACTTCTTTAAGATAAGGTATGTGTTGTCCCTTATTTCTACTTCTAATTTCTTTATTAAGGTTTCTAGAAAATGGGTTTATGGTGTTCAGGCTTCTGTTATTGACATGTATAAATAGAGCGCTGAATTTTTACCCTTGAATGTGTATTGTGTTATTTTTTTCATATATGCCTTTTTTGTATTAACAGTTTTCTTCATAATGGAGATTCCCCTTCAGAAGATGTTGGATGTCATCTCTACTTTCGTTGGTGAGGGTGGTTTGGACCATGATTTTACCAAGGTGGAACCTTTGTCTGATTGAGGAGTGCTTATTCTTGAAAAAGATAAGATGGTATGTGGCAAGTATGACGGGTGTGGCATTCCTTTTCACGAGTATTTATTTTCTTAGATAGGCCTTTGTCTCCCTTTTAATGAGTTCGAGATCGGTATTCTTAACCACCTTTTAATTTCCCTTTCACAATTGCATCCAATGAGTCGGGCATGCATAAAAGTATTTCAATATTGTGAATATAAGAATAGTGTGTCGACCTTGATGCTCTTGTGTCCTCTTTTTAACCTCATCCTAGCTCGGGTGTTGAGCTAAAGGATGGATCTTGTTATCTCTTCGATAATGCACTAGGATGTTTGATATTTACTAGGATAATATGAATCACTTCAAGAATCAATTATTTCTTGCCACTCCCATCAACAAAGAAGCTCACACTATAATATGATATATAGATCCCAAGTCGCCTTACCAAAGCTCGAACATAATTTCCAAGTTCTTGTCAAACTTTGAGTCTTATATTTACAGGAAGGACGATTCATCTCAAGAAGATGTTTTTCTGAAGAAGCAGTTGGTATCCTTCTTTGAGGATCTAGATTATTCCGTGGGAATTTTTCCTCTTGATGCAATATCGAATAAATAGCTGAAGTGGTACCTCGAGACGCTACTGCTAGTGGATATCGGCTCGAAAGCAGCCATGAAGGTTATCTTTGGTGAGTGAGAAGGGGAATCTTCTCCTTTTGAATGTTCTTTTTATTATTTCTTTTGTAACTTGTTTATTCTTATCTTATAGATAACATGAAATGTGATAAAACAATGCAACAAATGATGAGGACTCCTTGACTTATCCCTCCCAGAGAAGGTGCTACCAATATTCCTACCACTTCAAGGGGTTTGACAACAAAGGCCCTTACTACTTTGTTAATCAGGTCACGCCTACTCTAGCGCAGGTGGCATCCAGGATTTATATTACCAGGTTATGGTGGAAAATGTTATGAGTTCATCACATCTTAAAAATGGGGGAAGTTTGGACCTTAGTCCTGAACTAGAAGTGCCTCAAGTAGAAGTTTATTTTTTAAGCGTCCTCGTCTATTAGCATTGAAGATAAGGATACTGAGTCATGCAAGATGATTTGCATCAATTACGATCTTGTTGCCTCATACGCTTTTGGTTTGCCCTGGTCCTCTGACGGCCTGGGAGTTTTGGGCCTCCGTCTTTGAAGAAGATTACTCCTATTTCTCAAACTAAGTCGAGAACGTTCTTCAAGAGGAATTGTCAAATTCGGCCTATTATATGTGTCAGTCATCGACCATCTTCGTTTTTCATGTTGTTGAGTTAGGGAAAGTCTTGTTGTCTAATTGTCTTTTGGGGGGAAAGAGGTACTTCAAGAGCGTGTCAATGTTATCATCATCGAGTGAGACCGATATCAAGAGGGGCTTCTACCTTATTTTTGAAGATGGAAGTTTTCGTTGGATCTTTTGGGTACCATGATTTGTTGGCTGAGAGAGTGAAGTTTCTTGTGCAAGAAGTGACAAAAAAGAATAAAGCTTTAGCTTCTTCTCAGGCATCATTGTCTACAACAGAGGTTGCTTTTGCTAAAGCAAATCGAGCATTGGATCCTTCCCTCAAAAAGGTATAAGATCTTGAATTATTTATGGAGTCTCACAGAGGTCGAAAGTAGGTTGAAGATGGTCTTTGTGAGCTGCGTCTTGAGAATCTTGCATTGGCTAAGAAGTATGGGAAGTCAGTGGAGAAGAGTTACTCTATTACACCCGAGCCTTTTAAAAATTCTTTGCAACAGGTGGAATATTTTATCCCACTGGGCCTATTTCACGAGAACAAGTTTGTCCTGACCAAATGATAGAGGATGGAAAGTTGGTATCTCTAGGGGATCATTTGGATGTGTGGCCCTCCTTGCCCATTCTTCTTTTTTTATATGAATTGGCTTTCATTTGGTTAATATGTAGACCTTGTGGTTCATACTTGGCAGTATATACATATTTTTTGTGACTTATTATTGTGTTAAATCTTGAGTTCTTCTCTACGGGAGGGATCTTGTTTTCTGAGATTGTACTCGAAGTTTCATTGAAAGTCTTTGGAGTTGTTCCCAGCGAAGGATCGATAACCATTCCTTACCTCTAGATGAAAACCTAGTTCAAGGTTGGCATGGTAGGGACTCACATTTACCTTTGGAATGATTGTCTACCAAAAGGGGGTAAGACCTTTATTGCCACTTTGTGGTCTATGGCTTTAATCGTGCACTTGCATTATGTTGTTTGGATTTCTTCTTTGTAAACTTGGAGTATTTGTGACAGCGTTGCATCATTATTTTTCGTGGGTTTTTTATTGCTTTGATCGTTTACCTTGGAGATTATATTATCCTTTATGACCACAAGGAAAACAAATTTTTAGAGAAAACATATTTACTCTTGCTTAAAGAAATTTCATTATAGCATTGCAGTAATTTGCAATTTACACATGAAACAAGGGAAAATTTAACTAAATGGGATTACCACTACTTATTTTTCTCTGGTTCCTTGAGGCAGATTAGTGTGTCGAGCAATAATTTTCATCTGTGATCGCTTCCTGTAACTTCCAATTATGGTTATTTGGAATGTACCTGTTAAGAACCTATGATGATGTATGTCACATTAATCTCCATAGTCTTTTCCTCTTCCTTTACTCTTTTGTCGTGTAGGAACCCCTATTGATGTATGCCACATTAATCTCCATAGTATTTTTCTCTTCCTTTCTGCTCTTATCGTGTTTCAGGTCCTTGTGTATCCTTTGAGCTCCTAACAGATTGATACACACTGTCACTAGTTCATCATGCACATTTTGGTACTTCAACTTGAGGTGTACTAGGAAAGTTAGCACATCCAACTGTGAAAGGTCTATATAGGATGCAGTTCTATACGCTTTTACAAGGAACCACCAAGATTTGTAAATTGAGTGTCATGGTGTCTTTCCCTTCTCCTAAAGTAAGCATCATTTCAACTAACTCCTAGGGACGAGTCATCGTGCCATTGAAAGCCTGCAAATCGAATTCTTCGTACAAACATAGAGCAATAAGGAGGAGTCTGGTGTCCTCTAACTTGGGTTATAGTCTGGAGATCGTGGAGTAATTTCATGTTGCGTGGCCGGTTTGGCCGGGATTCACTCTGGTATTGCGAAGGGACCGTCATTTGAAACCGTGTCTCATATGTTGATATCTCATAGAAGGGCATAATTTAAAGTTTCTTTAATTCTCAAGATCTTGTCTATATGAATTGGAAGTTTTTCTAGTGTATGTAGTCCCTACATGCCTAGATTGACTTGTCGTAGTTAGATCCTGAGAACCATCTCTTGTCTAGGTACCAGAGGTTATAAAGAGGATTGATTTGAAGTTTCACCTTAATAAGGAGGAGGTGAAGGATGAGTGGTTGGAAAAACTTGAAATCCTTGATTGATTATTAGAGCCAAATCTTACGGCGTTGGAATGGAGTGAGAAGTTACTAGGACATATCTGGTGGAGGAAGATGAATTTTACTAGCTTCAGAAGTTGTAGTGGCGACTTTGGCATATCAAGTTACATTTAAATCACCATAACTTCAAGAATTCAATATTCAATTATTCGAGAAGAGATCAGAATTCGTAAGGAAAGAATCGGAGATCTGAATCTCCTATGGAGAAACAATTGTTATGTGCAAAATTCGTATGAATCAGAAATCGACTCTCACTGAGAGCGTCAATGTTTTGCTTAGGAACTATGGTTGGTAAAATGGTGCAATGAGATCTTAGATCATTGAAGCAAATTTCAATGCAGTGTAGAGAGATTGACCTACAAAATTAACACTACAATGTCAAGTTAGTAAGAGAATAAAAATAAAGAATGAAAATAAATTTTGAATACTTAAATGTGAACGGTTAAAATGTCTATGTGAAGAAAGATGTGTCTTACATAAAAATACTTTGTTATGCATGAAGGATCACTTATTCCATGCTCTCTCTTACTAAAGACCGTTGTTAAGCCTTTCGCTATAATGTTGAAATTGGTTGATTCTAATTATTTAATTGTAATTTCTTTTATTTTAGTAGTTTAGTATCTTTCATGAGTTAAGGTGCATATACCTCCATTGGAAACACAACAAGAAACAGAAACTGCAAGTATACATTTTTCTATATTACATTTACAACTCACACACTACTTACTATTACTGTACATTACATTTCACACACTACTTACCATTACTGTACATTACATTTAAAACTTACACACTATTTACCATCACTATACATTATAAGAGGTTTGTTTAGCTACCTAAAACATGCTAATATATGACTTCAAGCAACTAAACTATATGAACACAAAAGTAAGGTTCAACCCAAGCTCACCATTTGAAAACATTTGGTAAGAGATTGGTAAGAGATTCAACTAGTTTGTCCAACCAAACCACTAGCAGATCCACCCCAATCCGTTGGTTTACTAATCAAATCCTCTAACTCAAGATAGATATTAGAGTCATTCACATCCATTTCTTCATCAACAACAGAATTTTCACTCAATAATTTCTCTGACATAACATGATAAGCAGAAGAAACATCTTGCGCACTTTGTCTAGAATCACCGCAAGCCCTCATTTCATGTAAAGAGCTAACGAATCCATTCTCCAATGGATCAGAAACCGGTGGTTCCATTCTACCAATGTTCACATTTTCAGTAAAAAGTCCATTCAATTCAGTCTGCAAAGTATCAAACTGTTCTCGACCTTGAGGCCTATAATCAACACTAGTACCTTGTGTTCCAAGTAATCTAGGCCTTTTAACCATATCTATACCACCATCAACCTCTTTTTTCCGCTTCATCTTCTGAATTAACTGATCCATAAACACCGGCTTTCTAGCCATTTTTGTGAGGAAATATATCATTTGATATTGCTTCATCTCAGCACGCCGAACCCGCTCATTAACATTTGTGAGTTGAATATTTGAATTCTCTTGTTGCTGCCTTAGTTTCAGAATTTCCAATTTCAACATGTTTTGGTCCTTCTTAAGTTTCTCTACTTCAGATTCAACACCTGGTGTCATCAAATTGAATCCTCCTTGATGTAGTTTGTTATACTTACTTCTCCTTCTTATGGTCTTCAACAAATGCTTCTTCCCTCCTTTAAACCCTTCATTTGCAAACTCCCATCGGTCTGAATCAATCTTCCTAAACCCCTGCTTGTGAACAGATTCATAAAAACCAATAGTTAAAAAATATTAAGATTATCTGTAAATCTCAATTCAACGGACAAAAATCAATATATGTAGCACAGACACCTCGTCGTGTCTGTGTCGGTCATCTGCACCGTATTTAATTTATTTATTTTTAAAATTTATTACCATTGTTGTATGTGTCATTGTCGGAGTCGTGTTTGGGATTATTAGTACTTCGTTTACATTAAAATAAAAATATGAAGATGGTTAGAATTTTTTACTTACATAGGTGTTGAGCTGGCGAATGAAGCTAGAGAAATTATTGTGCTTAAAATATTTGGGAAGAAGAACTTTGGAGAATTCATGATAATCCCAAACAATGAAACTATCACGAGAACCGCTCCACGAAACAATCGGGTCGGTTTCGGGATCCTCCACCATTTCATACGTCTTCTTGAGAAACGGCGGTGGACCAACCTCGTGCAACCCTGCCATTGGTTTTGGAAACTCCATCGAAGACGAAGCGTTAGCACCGTCGTCTTCAGCAACTTCTTCTTTGATGTGAATAGCGTGAGAAGCTGTAGCACCTTCTTCTTCCGTTACGACTGAGTCTTTTCTTTCGCTTAAAACGTCGTCGTAACCAGGTGAACTTGAACCTGCACTGTCATCGAATAACTCTGCTTTTACTGATGGGATTAGGTTAGACCTGACGCCACCGATTTCACCGTCGCATCCACCGTGAGCCACCGCCATTTTGTTTGTTTGTTTATTTATTTTGTGGAATTCGGTGTCACTCTGCTTTGCCGCTTGACTGTCTGTTTGTCTGTAATGTAATCGTAGAGATGTGAATGTCTTTGGGGGAAAGAGTTACACGTTAACCTTCGTTTCTATTTATAGATGATAAATAAATGTAATTAAATATTTAAAAATAATACTTAAATAATAGAAGCTTTTTTAAAATAAATTGCATAGAATATTATTATTATTATTCCTGTTTATTAAAGTTGAAAATGAGTTTCGAATTCACTTCAACTAGTCTCGATCTGTGTTAAGAAGTAGTTCCATTTATAATTTGACTTGAGTTCGAAATGAACTTTTTTTTTAAATTTAAAATTGATTTATTTTTAATTTATAAACAATTAATTCAATTCATTAAATCGATCTAGTTAGATTTAACTGATTTATTTTACGAATTTAAAAATTATTTTTTAAAGTCTAATTTTTTCATATAAACTTTGCATTTTAAATTAATATTTTTTATAATAATTTTTTTTTAATTTTTTAAGTATTAATTAAATAAAAATAAAATGCAATTTACCAATATAAAAATTAACATTTAATTATTTTTTAAAATTAAAGCAGCCCGTATGAATATAATCATTGACCACTATATATAAAAAAGATATATCCCAAGAGATAATTAGGAGTAAAAAGATATAAAATTTTAATATTTCAAAAAATTAAAAAATTTCACTAATATTATAGGAGTGTTGTATATTTAATCTTAATTTTAATTTAATTATTTTATTTAATATTAAAAAATTAATCTTTAATTATTATATATAATCTTTCTTTATACGATGTTATATAATTATTTTAAAAAATATTTTGCTTATTTAAAAATATAAAAAATCAATTAAAATTATTAAATTTTAAAAAACAAAGAGTTAAAATTTGAAATAATTATTTAAAGTTATTTTTAATATATATATATATATATATATATATATATATATTAGTTCAAACTCACTTTATTTAAATAAGAAAATTAATATTTTGTTTATATTTTTGATTCATAAATTTTGTTAAATAAATTATCGAATCGAGTTTCAAACTATATACCAATTTGTTATTACAATCCTATTATTTTTAAATATAATATTATATAATAAAACATTAATTTTTAAAAAGTATATTTATTTTATTAAATATCTTATTTTTCTTTTCAAATACATTAATCAAAATAATGATTAAAATAATTTCACATTGACAAACAAAGCTAAAAATAGTTTAAATAGAACATTCATATATTTTAACAGCTTCTTTAAGGATAAAATAGTAAAAATTGAAAATACACATTAAACTAGTAATAATAGTGCAGACTTAAAATTGATCAAATATCATTTGCGAAAATTCAAAATTCACATTGTATTCTTAATTTCTTCGACCATGGTACAACTCATATGAAATGACACTTGAGAAACAAACTAAATTCATAATTAATACAACTAAATATTCATTAAAAAAAAGTTTGAGATCCCTTATATTAATCTATTTAAAAAGAAAGTTTGAGATCCCTTATATTAATCTATTTAAAAAAAATTATAATAATATTTTAAAATTATATTAAAAATTATTTTAAAATCTACAACAAACCGTTCAAAATACTCTAAATTAACCATTTTTTTTAATCTTAACTAAAAGGATAGACCAACAGAAAAAGACAAAAAGGATAGACCAACAAAAAGATGCTAGAGTAGAAGAGTAAGACTGACATAGCGGAGCAGGGGAGAACAACGCATCTCTTTTGCACCGGTCAATTTTTCGGTAAAATCAGACCAATAGCCACGTTTCATATTTTCTCTTTTGTTGTAAAATTGTATGGATATCGCATCATTTTTCTCAACCATATATTTAGTACGTGTAACATCGAACATGAGATTATGACACGTGAGTTTTTATTTTCTTTCTCTCCTGGTCTGGGCAAACGGATAGCATCCACGTGGCATGTGTGCAAAGTAATGAAGTATAAACATTGTCTTTCTCTTGCAAATTAATTGTAAAATAAGATTATTGCATATAGGTATTTCATTTTCAGTATTTATTTTGTTAAACTTGTTAACAGGTAGATATCTACGTGACATTATTATTTGTATATATGTAGTATTGTAGTTGTTAATAGTTGTATCCACTGAGCATTGTAATACAGTGTGTATGCAACTATTTACTGTAACCGTTTTAATAGAGTAGTGGAAGTTTGTTATTTTTTCTTCTCTCTCTTTCTCATCTTCATCTTCTTTATCTTGTGCACCAACAATTGGTATCTAGAGCTCCGGTTCAGATCCGCAGGAAAACACATGGAAACACGAGTGAACGGCGAGGTGTTTGTATGATTGATTTTATTTCTTGAGTTCGTGTTGAACTTTTGATTGGAATCGTAACAGAATCATATTTCTTGATTCTGCGGGATTGGGAAACACTAGTGTTTGGTGAGATCTGAGTTTTGTAGAAGATTGAAGATGAACAAAAACGGTAATCTGAGTATCAAGCTTCCAGTGTTCGATGGCAAGAACTGGAATCGTTGGATGACTCAGATGCGCGTGTTGTTTGGCGCTTAAGATGTTCTTGATCTCGTCAATGACGATTACGTTCTGATTGCACTTCCGGAAAATACAACGGATGCACGGAGAAATGCTCATCATGATTTGACAAAGAAGGATTAGAAGGCGTTGTTCTACATCCATCAATGTGTGGAGGTGAATGTGTTTGAGAAAATCGATGATTCCACGACAGCGAAGGCTGCGTGAGACACACTAGTACGGTGCTACGATGGTGAGGCATCATTGAAGAAGATAAAGCTTCAGTTTCTACGCAAGCAGTATGAGAATCTCAGCATGAAGAAGAATGAGAAGGTACCTAACTACATCTCTAGAGTGATTCTGATCACAAATGAGATGAAGTTGTGTGGAGAAACTCTCTCTGAAGAAAACATCATTGAGAATGTACTTAGATCTCTTACTTCTCAGTTTGATTACATCGTTGTAGAAATTTAACATTCTAAGGGTCTGAGCACCATGAGAATAGAAGAGCTGCAAAGTAGTCTAAAGGCGCAAGAGTTACGTATGACTGAAAGAACCTCTGAGAGAGAGGTAGAACAGGCTTTGAAAACTTATTTTGTCAAGAAGGACCAGAAGCAGTCTTGGTCAAAGCTCAAGAAAATACATGGTAGGTCTTAGGAGTCAGAAGCCTCAAATTCTGATGAAAAGAAACATCAGAAGGGAAGGGAGAAGCTTGATAAGAGAATGGTTCAATGTTATTGTTGTAATAGGTTTGGCCACTTTGCTAAGGACTATTGGTCAAACAAGGAAAGGAAATTAGAAGAAGCAAATGTAGCCATAAGAGATTTTGATGATGAATCGGTGATATTGATGGCCTATGAATCTGATGATGATAAACCTGTGTGAATGACGATTTCTGATTATGAAGGAGACTCTGAATATGAGTCTGAGTCAGAAGATGGCTCTGAATCTGATATCGAGTCTAATTCTGAATGAGTCAGAATCTGAAGGTTCTGAAAAAGAGTTAGAATCAGAGGATTCTGAAGATGAGTCTGAGTCAGAAGATGACTATGAAGCTAAAGATGAGTCAGAGTATGAAGGTGACTCTGAAGAGCAAGAAGACTCTAAATAAGAAATTGATTGTGAAGATGAATATGATTTTGATCCATATTCTGATGATGATCCAGAATCTGGAGGTAATCCAATCTAGGGATGAAGCTTTTGGAGGTAGAGCTTCTAGAGTAAGAGCTTCTGAAGGTGGAGCCTTTGAAGGTGGTCCAACTTTTGAGGGTGTTCAAGCATTTGATATTATTCCATAATCAGAAGGAGATTCTGAACAAATTCAAAGGCCACAAAGAATCAGAAATGAAATTTAGATATCCTAAGAGATGTCGAGACACTGATATCTGATCAAAACACAATAGCAATATAACATACAGAAAATAACAGAACACACAAAGTTGTTAATCCAGTTCAGTGTACAACAACACCTATATCTGGGGGCTACCAAGCCAGGGAGGAAATCCACTAAATAATATCAGCTTGTAGACCTTCATCAAACTATCTCCAGTTTACAATCTACTCCCTAATCACTATCCGTGCTTAACTTCTACCTAAGACACACCTAGGTATGAGACCCTTCTCATTTCCCTTTCAATGACAACAGTGATAAATCAAGACAATTACAAAAGATTCAGAAGTCACGCTTCACAAACACACAGTCACTCAATGCTTAAAAGCTTATGAGTGATTGACAGAACTTATAACTCAATAGAGATAATCCTACTCTTATATCAAGATGATATTAGAGGGGCTCACAATTAACAAGAACACTCAAACCCTAACAACACACTAACATAATATTTGATTCGTCCTCCAATTAGGTTTGTTGCATTCTATATATAATCAAAGTCTTGACTAGATTTGGGCTTCATACACGCAGCGAGACAGCTGCACAAAGTTAGGTCAATAATCAAGAGTTTCCTAAAATGTCTCAACATTTAGAAAACATAATAAGTTTAAAATCAAATAGAATCTCTGATTCCTCAATCTTGAACGCCACATAGGATTACTTAATATTCCTAGAATATTCAGTAATCTGTTTAATCAATCAACTATTACCAAGAGTGAACCTATTTCAGATAAGATGTCAGACCCACATGTTAGGGCATCTTGTTCAACATGTTGCTGCTAAGTTAGTTTTACCAAAATTACTGCCAATCATAAATACAGAGAATTAACAAGAAACAACCCAAGACGGCTTGCAGAGTTTAACATGATGAATTGTAAGGATGTTATCACATCGTCAGAAACAAATCACAAATTGGATTCTAATTCTGAAAATGATGATGTAGATGCCATAACTTTCAAGCAGTTGGTTGGATCTCTGAGGTATTTGTGTAATACCAGACCTGACATTTGTTATGCAGTTGGAATGGTTAGTAGGTTCATGAGTAAACCAAATTGGTCTCGTTACCAAGTTGTTGTTAGGATTCTGAGGTATATTAAGGGGACTATGAAATATGAAGTTTTATTCCCTTCTAGTGAGAAGACTAATTCAGAGTTGATGTGTTACTTAGACTCTGATTGGTGTGGAGACAGAGTTGACAGAAGAAGTACTTTTGGATATTTGTTTAAGTATCTGAGAAGTTTTATTTCTTGGTGTTCCAAGAAGCAACCAATTGTTGCTTTATCAATCTGTGAAGCATAATATATTGCAGGTGTTGTGACTGCATGTTAAGTTGTTTGGATTCTGAATTTACTGCATGATCTGAAGATCAAGGTAAGCAAGCCTTTAAAGTTGATCATTGATAACAAGTTTGCAATCAATATTGTCAAGAACCTAGTGTTGAATGGGAGAAACACATATATTGATACTAATTTTTATTTTCTGAGAAGTCAGGTTAAAAATGGAGTGCTAGAAGTTATGCACTGTGGCACCCAAAAACAGTTGGCAAATGTTCTGACGAAAGCAATCAAGACTGGTCAATTCTTCACTTGATGGGTGAAATTGATGTTGTTACTTTTGATTAGATGAATATGAATTAAAGGAGGGTGTTAGAAGTCATTCATTTTCAACATTAGTAGTATTTGTTTTGTTAAGCTTAATCTGCCTAGTATAGGTTAGCATGTTGCCTACGTGGCATTATTATTTGTGTATATATAGTACTGTAGTTGTCAACATTTATATCCACTGAGTGTTGTAGTGCAGTGTGTGTGCAACCATTTACTATAACCATTTTAGCAAAGTAATGAAAGTTTATTATTCTCTCTTCTCTATCTTATTCCATCTTCATCTTCTACATCTTATGCACTAACAGAGCATTCATAAAGGAAAGGATAGTTCAAATAATTTCTTTAACTGAAAATGTTTTTTTTCCTATTTCCAAAAAAAAGGTTAAAATAATTTCTATCATCATTTTTTTTCGTATCGGACTAAAAATAGATGAAAATTATAGATGACTAAGTTAGTGAAACTTTTAATACAATGATTATAATTTTTTAATGATCAAATTGAGTATCAGTAAGATTAATACTATAATGTTTAAGATAGTGTATAAATGAGATGAAATTGTGCAAGTGCGTGTAAAAGAATACTTTGATCTGATTCAGATTCACACTTATATACAATTAAAATCAAAGTAGGTTAAGACAGCATGGGTGCAGGCGATCATTGGATTCATATCAACGATCAAGATTAAGAGAGCGGTCATGCTCCTATATGGTACCCCACGAATGAATGACATGTACGTCACATCCGTTAGTGGAGCGCTCATGTTATATTGAATCTATGAATTGTGTTGGTCTTAATGAGTCTCTGACCAATCTGAAACAATTTATTACCTCTCTTAAAATCTAGAATAAGATGTTTATAGTAAAATACTTGCCCAGTTTTTAATCACAGAAATATACTTTTGAATTCCTTATATGAAATGTTCTTTACAATTTCGTAGATATACCCTCTTTGTGAAAATAAGTATAATGATATAGGTTTTAAAGACTCAATCCATTCATGCCATTTCCATGGATAATGCATAAAAAACTCATTAAAAGGATAAAACCATCTCAATTATGTTGTCTAGGCATAAAGAAGAACCAAGGTGTTTGCATCGAAATAAAAGAATGATGTGATGTGAAAAAACTATGTTATCTTAGAAAATTAATGTGACCACAAATAAGAAATCTATATGCATCAATGTGAATATGTCATTCTTAGCGTCATGGAATATATGAGAATTTGGATCAAACTCTAGTCTCGACAAGGGTAGTTTCTTGGTTCGACAAAGGTCTAGTATGTAGTTAAAGTTTGTTCACATGTTGATCCTGTATGTTGTAGTTGAAATTGTTGGTGTAAGCCCTAGAGGTCAATACTTTTGGTACTTGTATCGAATTATTTAATAATAATAAAAGGTTTTTTCTTTATTATGGTTGTTTAATAAATTCCCTAGAATAGCTAGTCCATTTAATGTATCAAGTGTGACTTAATCATGAGATCCCATTAAACATAAGGACACTATTCTTAAAGTATCTTAGTCGAGCTTTATTGTGAAGTGGGATAACATTAAAGCATTAAGACTATTATGTATATAGACTGATGATCACATCTCAAGGATCATGGATAAGGAGTTATCAAGTCTTAAACATTGGTATGAACATTAAGAGTAATATTTATACTGGATTGACCCACTATGAGAATACTATATAGAATGTTATGCAGTGTCATAAGTTATTCTCATGGTGATAATGGTGTATACCACCCTTCGACCTGAAACCACTATGGACCCTAGATGTAGAGTCGAGTGTCTTATTGCTGATCAAACATTGTCCGTAACTGGATGACCATAAAAATAGTTGATGGGTACTCCACGAAGCATGCTGAGGGACATGAGTGACCTAGATGGAATTTGCCCATCCTGCGTAACATGACAGATGTCTACGGGCCCAATATTGAACTGGACAAGGATGACACGGCATATGCCTTATGTTCAATATAGACATAAGGGAAAAAGGGTAATTGTACACATAAGTATTATCACAAAAGGATTTGTCATATCACATGATATTTTCGTGTCTTGGGTAGCATTGATGTGTTGCTAGATACCGCTCACTGTTTATTATGTTAAATACGTGATTTAATATAATTGCTAATGTCGCGAAAACCTACAGTGTCACACACAAAAGGACGAAATGATGAGAGATAGAGTAAATAAGGAACACCATAAGGTACAGTGCACTTAAGTGAATTGTAGAACATCGTAAGTTACGGAGTACTTAAGTAGAATACGAAATATGGTAAGGTACCATGTGCTTAAGTGATTTTGGCATATCATAAGATATGGGCCACATACACTTAAGTGGGTTTTTAGCTTGTAGCCTACACAAGTGGTTCTATAAATAGAACCCTTGTGCATAAGCATTAGTGCAACTGTTATTTCGTTTCTCTCTCTCTCTCACTGTAGCACCTCAAATTTGCACCTATCATTGTACATACCATCTCATATTAGGTCATAGCATATCATGATACATTGCATAGCATTGCATTGTCCCCAGTTGCCTCAAGAGCAAGCAAGTCAAGAATTAGGTCAAACTGATCAGGAGATCAGTCAACCAATCAAGCAAAGGTGTTTCTCAAGGAGCAAAGGCCCTAGGGTTTGTCCATCAAGTTCACATGACTTGGAGGCCCATTTGAAGTGTTTAAGTCAAGGGTTGGATGTTCAGAAGCCATCAGTTCATGCACAGTCAGGCAAAAACCCTAGAAAGGCAAAGACAGTCAACAGTCAGTCAAAGCAGTGGATGGTGGCCATTCTTGTGGAATTTGGGCACCATGATCAATAATCAAGAGTCCATACAACTTGGGACATCATTTGAAGTCAAGGTCTCAAGGAATTAGGGTTTGGAATTCATCAGAAGTGCTTCAGTCATCCAAAACCCTAGAAAAGTCAAAGTTGGTCAACTGTGGTTGATTTTATGGTTTTGATGGATGAAAATGGTTTGAGAGAGCTTATTCATGTCCTAATAGGCCTCATGTGTCATGCCAAACCTCACCATGGAAGAATTTGAAGTCAAACAGAAAATTTCCCAAAATAGAAAGTGGACCTGTAATTTTAACTGCCAAAAATGGAAACTTCTTGATCCTCAGCTTGCATCATGATACAAGCTTCAAATGAATTTTTGCCCAACATGAAAGTTGAATATCTTGTTCTCCCATTTTCAAAAAGTCCAAGAACACCAAAATCCCATGAATGGTTTGCAAGATATGGTCAAATCATTTTCACATTTTTATGAACTTCAAAAGGCCATATCTCATGATTCCTTTGGCCAAATTTGATGGGGTTTTTTCCTACAAACCACATTTTTCCTCCTCTTTCCAAAAATATAAACATCATGTACCAAAACCTTGCCAATCAAAATGGCATTTTTTGACTTGTTTCATTTAAAATCCAAGTTTGACCAATGGTTGACTTTTTGAATTAAAGGTTTTCAGCATAATTGGCCATTTGGGACTTGTTCTAAATGTTATTTGCAAGAGGTTTGAGGCCCAATTTCGTGCAGGCCAGACCACACCTCCATGTGCAATGTTCAAATTAGCAATTTGGCAAATCTCATCATTTAAGCTAATCCTTCTTAGCACTTCTTAAACCAATGTTAAACAGACCACATATAAGCAATTTTCTGGCCATTTGTAACCCTAGTAGCAGCCATACACGCACAGAAACTCTCATGCTCTCTCAAATTGCATTTTTTCACACTTGGCATTTCTGCTCAAAATCTTCAAAGACCACGAGGAACCCTTGATTCTTTCTTCACCTGGACAACATTTGGAGCTCTTTTGAACCATCAAACCACACCTGTGCAGACCCTTCCATGTTCTGTCTTCTTCATGGACCTCCAATGGTGAAACGAGATTTGAAGAGTTCCAAGCTTTGCTGAGCCAAATAGCTTCAAGATTCCTTCATTACAAAGCATTGTGAGCATCTGTTTCGAGCTGTATCATCAAAACAACACTTGCTCCACACTTTTCTTCAAAATCAAGTAAGAGCTCGACCTTCACCTTTTACCAAATTGTACCATGTTTAAGATAGGTCTTTGTATGCTCATTCCATTGCAACTTGTATCATTTGAAATGATTAACCATGCTAGGAGAAATCTGAGTTTAAAGCTTGTTGGACATTTTGGTTTTGCATGATTTCTTGTTGGTTAACTCGATTTAATGTTAATGCTTGATGGATTTATGCTGCCTGATGTTTGCTGATGCCATTGCCTTGCTTAATTTCTTGTTCTGGACATTTTAATTTGCATGATTGAATGTTAGTGATGAAGCTTTGCTGTTGTGTTTAAACCCTAGCTCTGCCCAGAATTTTCCATGAATCGTGTTTGGGATTATTGTTTGTTTGATGTTGCATGAACATTGTTGTATTACTGCTATGCTGTTTGCCATGAGTCTCAACTGATGATGTTTGCAAGAAGATGATGCTGCCCTGCTACTGCTAAACCCTGTAGTTTAAACCCTAGATTTATCCAGAAATTTGCATGAGCTGTGTTGGTTTGTTGCATGATGTTGCATGAGGTTCACTATACCAATGACATGTTTTTTTTGTGTGATGCTGTTGAATTTCGTGTTTGATGATGATGAACCATGAGGATGAACACAGAATATTGTTGCTGTATACAAACCCTAAAAATATATCTGCCCAGAAACATGATTGGTTGATTGTTTGCATTTTCCACACGAGTTACTGTTCCATTGGGCATCAACCAATGAGAACATTTCATTTGCCTGGCTGAAACGGTGTGTTTTGATTAGTGACACGCTGAATTACCAAAATGCCATGCTGACCTTGGTTGACCTATTAAACCATGTTCTTTGTTCATGTTTTGCTCCAATTTGTTCATCATCTTCTAAAATTCACAACTCACTCAATTTAACTCCAAAATTCATGAAATTTTTTTCCATCATATTCACATGAATGTCTATTATTTAATCATGATTTTTGCTGAATTTTTGGTTGGCTGGATTTTAAATGGCTTTAGGGTTTTTAACATGTATGCTTAATTTGTACCTTTTGCCATTTCTTTTGTGAAATAATGATGATACATCCAATGACCTTGAAATTTTTTGTGGTTAATCTACACTCATTCATGTTCATTTTGATGTAGAGTTTATGCATTTCTCATATGTGGTTTGTGAGTTACAAATTTTTGAAGTGAGGTGTTGCATTTGGTGCTACATGAATGATATGCATTTTCATGATTTTTGTTCACCCACTTCCTGGCCCCCAAATGATCCAATTTTTTTTGCATGAATCATATATCACATGTCTAGTTGGTGTATGAATTTTCTGGGATTTAATCATGCTGTTTCCCATTTGATTGTGAATTTTCTTCCCTGCCTAGTCAAATGTTGACTTTTTGTGCTACACATTGCCATTTCATTTGGGAAATCCTCATACCATATTGAATGATCATGAAATTTCATATGTGATAACTAGACATCTTGAGCTTTGCATTGGTGTTAATCTCATTCATTTCTCATCTGTTTTCAATTTGATATGATTTTTTTGAAGTTGACCCATGTTTGTTAACCTTCATTGTGCATGCTTGAATTTGGTTTGACTTCTTGATTTTAATTGGCTGCCTTCCTCTCATCCAAATGCAATGAAATTTGACATGCTTGCCATGCTAGATGTTAGGATTGAGTGTGATTTATTTGATAATTTTTGAGATTGTTTGGGTTGACTTTTGAATGAAGTCTTGCTGTTGACCTATTTGTGCTCCTTCTTGCCATGCTTTGCATTCTTTTGTGTATGAAATGACAATGATGCATGATTTGATTGTGAATCCAATTGAGATAGCTTCTTAAATGTTTGAACATGAATTGGGTTGACTTTACTTTGCTGTTTTGACCTTTTCTTTCATCTTTGACCCTAGGCTAGTCCTAGTGGTCTTTTGAGCTTACAATTGAGCTATTGTTTCAGGTTAAGCACCAATGCCTCAAAGATCATTCAAATTTGATTGAGTTGGATTATATATATCATGTGCTAACTCTTGTTTTGTAGGTGTGACTCATATGATTGAGTCTTGTGCTTTGCACAATTGGTCCCTCTGTGGTTGACTGTTGTTTATTTTCCTTTGATTTGAACTGTTGACTTGTTTACTAATAAGTTTGACTTTTTCAGGTACTTTAGTTGCTTAAGTTCTTTGAACTTGCTTGCTTTGCTATTTAGCATTTGCTTTGAGGTATAAACCTTTCTTCTTCATGTAGTCTGGAGACCCGGTCTGTTATTTGACCGGGCAAACTGTCTGAAGTCCTCCTTAAGAGGCAATGCCTGTGTGTGTTTAAAATTGTCCTAAGCAGGAAAAGTCCTTCAAGTAAGGCAATTGGTAGAATGTAGGGATAAGTAGCCTATCCCCTACTATTCAGTGTGTCCTCTCTTTGCTCCCATTACATGGTTGAAGCATTGAGATAAAAACCCAAGATCAATCGAGTCAATAATGTGGAAAGAGCTCCATCTTTCTGAGCTCCCACACTTTCTGATATGCTCTCCCTGATCAGGGATAGAAGCAATGAGGCACACCCCTCATCTCCCTTTTCATCTGCTTCACCTTAGCCTCTCAATGGCAAGGTTAAGAGCAACACTCACCCCATTCCAGAGGTTTGTTTGTTGAGGTTGATGTGACCCCTCGACTAAAACCTAACCCATGTTTGAGCCCCCTTTTTGGTGTGTTTATTTTATGCTGAGTATGTTTGTGTGTGCTTGTGGTGTGATTATCCCCTAGGTTGTTAGACTCCGCGTAGTCTCGTTTGCATGTCAATTAAGGTAGCACGGTTCCTTCGTCTAGGACTTCCTTTCTTGCTTGCGCTTTCTTAAAACACAAACAAACACCATTCCCTCTTAAGGATACGTTAACTCCTTCTACTACAGATGAGTAAGTCTCCCAAGGTCGAGCTTCAGGTAGATTGTGCAGTGACGTTGTCCACTTAAAAAACACAAACCAACAGTAACTGTTTTGCCGAACTACGGCAACTCTGATTCTCATGTCCAGATGAGATACGTAGGCACGAGATGCGATGTCTTGTCGAGTTTGACTAACAACTAACACTAATCCTTGTTTGCTTTCGCCCTCGTTGCGATCCTTTCTCTCGCCCTCGTTGCGATTGAGACCTTCCCTTTCTCTTGCCCTAGTTGCAATCGAGACCCTTGCTTCCTGTGCAAGTCGTGCTTAGGATAGGTTGGCCCTTGTGCCATTTAGCTAGAAACCTTAACTTAGGGTTGACTTTGCATGACAACATCTAGGCTCGAGTCGTAGTCTCCCTAGTGTTGTGTCTCCCTCTGTTATCTGGTTAGGCTAGATCCTTTGTCCCTGCGTAGGGGAACTACATCGCCCTGATCTTCATACCAGATGAAGTATGTAGGCAGGAGATTGAGCTGATCTCTCCGGGCGCCCTTTTTCTTTTCCACCCTTTGAGTTTTAACCACCCTTGTGTGTGTTGTTGTGTACTTGGAAGCTGATGTAAGTCCATCGAGTGGCATTCGGGTTCCAGTGTGCGTGTGTTTTGGTTCGGATGCTGATGTAAGTCCAGCAATTGGCTTTCAGGCTCCACGTTTGTCTGTGTCTTGTTTGTTTGTGTGCGTGTCAGCCGAGCTACGAATGCTCTGATTCTTCTCTCGTCCAAGAAGATACGTATGCATAGGATGCGACATCCTAGCGAGCATGTGTCGTTTCCCCAGTCCGAACTACTTCGACTCTGATGTCTATGCCTGATAGACTAAGTAGGCCCAGGATGCGATATCTTGCCGAGTCAGTTTCAGTCAGTTTCTTTTGTCTCCTTCAGCCAGTGTGTGTGAGTTTGAGCAGTGTTTAGCAACCAATATTCCCTCCTAGTGTGCGTGGATCCCGTAGAGTACTACGGATGCGTAGGGGTGCTAATACCTTCCCTTCGCATAACCGACTCCCGAACCCATTCTCTTTGGTCGCGAGACCATGTTCTTTCCTAGGTTTACTCTGAGCGTTTCCTTTCCCTCTTTTGGGATAAATAACGCACGGTGGCGGCTCTGTTGTTTCTTTCTTTTCCCGCCGGTTTTTCGCGTGATGCGACAGCTGGCGACTCTGCTGGGGACGATAAGAAGTTGACCTATGCTGGTCCATCTTCCCTGAGCGAGTCTCTCCTAGCGCTCTCCAGGATTAGGGTTTTGGTTGCTTTGTGCTGTGTGTATTTATTGCTTTCATTATCTGTTCATTTCATTTATTGATTGCATTGATTGTGTGCATTATGTTTGCATTTATTCATTATTCATTCTGCCTGGCTGGTTGTCTGTTTTCCTTTGTGAGATGAGTTCTATACCCGAACTCGAGTGCACTCTAGGATAGGAGAATGGCATAGTCTTGTTGACTGGTGTGGAGTATTCCTTAGCCAGTTGACTTGCGAGTCCATTCACTTGGTGGAGGTCATGTTGAACTAATAATGTCACACAAGTTATTTGTGGTTAGGCATTATTCTTTCAATCATGTGCCGCAGAAGCCAAGGACCTTAGTTTACCAAACCCATCTTGGCCTATTTTTTAGGACCGTAGTGCGGAGGTCGTTCAGATGTCAGTTCTGATACGATTGTTACGCGATACTACACTCATAAGAGTTTCTCTTGAGAATATTTTTGGAATACGAGTATTCGTTCCTCCGATAATATTCGAAAGATGGAACGATGATTATGGGAACCTCTGGTAGAACATGTCTGGCAGGTTTAAACCCTAGTACACTCCCTTTGGGTGGTTCTTAACCGAGACTCCATGCTCGTGACTCTCAACAAACCCATGATTCGTGGTTGAGTCGTTCAAACATTGTTAATATCAATGGATCCCGGATCAGGGGTAAAACCTAAAATCCACCAAAGCGGCTGGTTGATATTAAGGATGTTTGAGCCGGTTCATGTACCGTTAATATCAATGGAACTTGGGTGTCGATAAGGTGAAAACCTAAATCCACCAAAATGGATGATTGATATTAGGGATACATAGAGCTTTCCCACGACCTTTGTTTGGTGTGCCTTGCTTGATCCTTGAGTGTGTTTGTTGCATTCATGCATTCATGCATTCATCTGCATCCATATCATCAGAAAAAAAGAAAATTTTCAAGGAACTCAAAGGAGTTTATTTGCAAAAAATTTCAAAACATGAAAAAACCGGGAAAATTTTTTCACCTGATATATCTGATGAGATATTCTCATATATGATCAAAATGCTAAATATTTCAAAATTTGCAAATAAAACCCTCGAGTTTCTTTGAAATAAAAACAAGCATATGCATAAACACTTCATGCATCATTTGCATCAGCAGGTTTTGTTCCGGTCTCCCGTCCTGTGGTCTGACCCTGCGATCTTCATTTATTTTGAAGACGCACTTTGCCGGTATTATACCAGAGCCATCTCCGCCAGATTGATGGATTATCCTGAGCAAGAGAATTGTGAACTCAGAGAGATATTTGCCAGACTTTGTACTGTCGATGGATTTATTCCTGGTTAACCGATCCCAGGCTGGCATTGACTACTGTTCTGGGGCATGCAATGAGCAAGGGCTGTTCAAGAGTGGAGGATTCATCCATGACGATCAACCTGAAGAAGAGGATGCTGCTATCTTGGAAGAGGACGCCGAGGACTTGAACAATTTCATCATTCCTGGTGGTGTCTGCCACAATTGGGTCACTGTGGGCTTTCCTACAGTTGTTCATAAGTCAGAGTAATAATCACTTTGTTTAAAAACCCTTCTCCCATGCCAAAAGGAGAAGTGATGACATTGTTGGCAACATTTTGTGCAATGATATTTTCATTCAAATAAATTCATGTTAAACATTTGTTTTTCCATTTGTCTTCCCTTTTCGCTTTTTGCATGAAATTGGTGATCACAAAAAAAAAACCTTAAAAACAAGAATAAAAGCAATCTTTTCATCTGCATAACGATTGTCTGGTTTGATTTTCAAAAAGCTTTTCATATCAAAATCATTATGCAGGTTGTTTCTTAAACCCATTGAACATAATGATCGGACGTCATCTCCCAATTTTGAATTCCCTGTATTCGAAGCGGAAGAAGATGATGTTGAAGGAATTCCTGACGGTATTTCCCGACTTCTTGAGCAAGAAAAGAAGATCACTCAGCTGCATCTCGAGAATCAGCAGAACAGCCAACTGGGGCATCAAAAAAAAAAGAAACAAAAAAAAAAAAAAAGAAGAGGGTGCAAAATCAAAAGAAATCAAAAGAAAGCAAAATCAAAAGAAATCCAAATCAAAAGCAAATCAAAAGAAAGAAAAAGAAAGAAAAAAACAAAAGAGAAATAGCACCCTCAAAGTCCCAAGTTGACTGATGCTGAATTCGACTGAAAGAAAGAAGAGATCAACTGCCGTGATGTCATGGTCAGTTATATCAGCAGAGAGTGAAAAAGCATTCAACAAGAAGGTCAAGCCTCGTGTGTTTCGAGGGACCTCATGCTCAAGAAAGTCTTGTCTTTCGTGCCCAAGTCCAGGGGCAAGTGGACTCCAAGCTATGAACGTCCAGCCTTTTCAGGCGGTGCTTTGACACTTACAACAATGGATGGAAGTTCACTCGTCCTGTGAACTCCGATGCAGTCAAGAAATACTTCGCCTAAAAGAGAAAAAAAAGCAAAACAGCTCGCTAAGTCGAACACCCCAAAGGGCGACTTAGGCAAAAAGGAGCGTCTCGGTGGATTGAAAACCCGAAAGGGCGATCCAGGCAAAAGTTAGAGACATTGAAAAAAAAAGAGAGAATTCGCATCCCGCTAGATTGAGCACCTCACACTGGGGCAATCTAGGCAAAAATTAGGGATTTGGCAAGTAACTGCATCTTGACAAGACTGTGCTCTATATCTGTCATCCGCCAGGGATTCTCGATTCGTCGTCGACTGAAGCTTTGAATACATCGAAAATTCAGAATGGTAGAGGAAAGGTCATTATATTCAATGTAGCCCTCTCCAATATATATCACCGATTTCAAACTTGTACAAATCTATGGAGTCTCGCCCTTTGCAGACTACCATTCCATTACATCTATTTGAGCTTTTACCCAATTATTTGCACTCTTATTTGTTTCAACTCAACAAACGTTTTGCATGTTTTAATTGATAAAGTATCATTGTTTTCAAAATAAACAAATTTTTCAAAAAAACTGTTCTTAAACAAAGTGAACGTTCACGATGATGGAAGGATACTTAGGAGATCCGCAGTGCTCTCCCGAGGGTGGTATGATTACCAACAGGTAAGACAATTGTTCGTATCTCGAGCATGACTGTATCTTTGTCCTGCAGAACCTCGTATGGTTTCTCCTCAGTGAAGTTGCCCGATGCAGTGTTGGTTGAAGTTGTTCATCTTCATGTTCCCGGCAGTACAGATTCTTCCTCCAAGTCCCTGTTAGCTCTATTGTGGGGCATCCCCAGTAGAGTGCTGTCTGAGCCTCATCGTGGGGCATCCCCAGCAAGTTTGCTGTTTCGGACATTATTGTGGGGCAGTT
This sequence comes from Lathyrus oleraceus, assembly GCF_024323335.1. Classification (NCBI taxonomy): domain Eukaryota; kingdom Viridiplantae; phylum Streptophyta; class Magnoliopsida; order Fabales; family Fabaceae; genus Lathyrus; species Lathyrus oleraceus. The sequence goes on along the minus strand of NC_066582.1, from coordinate 33,661,586 downwards.
CCCCAAGCAGAGTGTTTACTGAAGACTTTAACTTTCCTCTCTCCAGCAGAGTAGTCTTCCTCTCTCCCCCAACGTGGGTGTTTTTCTTTGAAGATTCAGTACTCGGTGGATTGACATCCCAGTACTATGTCATTCCCTCAGATAGATCCCTCAGCGGAGTTGTTTGCACGAGGAGCTTTGTCAATGCTTTTGTATTTCTCATCAGAGATCTGGTTGCTTCTCGGTATCTCAGATTTTCATCACGAGTTGTTGTGGCGCATACGCCTGTATGTTGAACTCTGTTCTCCGGTTGTGACTGACGATCCCTCCGGAAGCCTCCGGTGGCCTTCCTCCCCTGCAGGATAAGTGTTCCCTGATACCCCAGTCCCCAGTGGATTTTCTTTGCCCTCTGGTGGCTTTGGTTTTCTCTCCGGACGGTTGATTCCCGGACCTGCGTGTTGAGCATGTCTGTTTGTCAGCATTCATCATACATTTTAGGTAGAATGTGTAACACCCCGATTATCGTTAGAATAATTTAAATATTATTTAATATGATTATTTGAAGGTAAAAAGGAATTATTAAATAATATTGGGAATTATTATTATCATTATTATTATTATAAGTGTTATTTATTTTAATAATAATTAAATAATAAAATAAGTGGAATATGAAGAGTGGAAGGGTAAAAGTGGAAATTGGAAAGAAAAAGGTCCAAAGGAGAACTCAGAGTTGGTTTTCACGTATTGTGTCTCAGAGTCAGAGGAAAAGGAAAACGCTGAAGAGAAAGAGAAGGAAGAGGAAAAGGCCAAAGATTTCTCGGAGCTTCCTTCAATCCAAAGAGGTAAGGGGTCTGAACCTTATTAAACAATAATATGCTGAAAATGGTGAAATATTGGGTAAACGAAATTGGGATTTTAATCGAAGGAATTCGTAGAGATTTTATGTAATGATGTTAGGATTTGTAAAATCGAATAGGGGAATGATTCGTGTTAGATGATATGAGTGATTTTGTGTGAAATTGGGACTGTGAACGGTTGAATTGGACAGGTTCGTAGCAGAGAAAACCCATAGCAGATCTGGAAAACTGGATTCTGGTCATACGCGTATGGTACTAGGCAATACGCGTATGGGATGGCTTAGAAAAAAGGGGTTTTGGCGCTGGTACGCGCCATACGCGTGTGATACGCGTATTCCTGGAGTGGTACGCGTATGGTGTATGCCATACGCGTATGAGTGAAAGAGATGGAATTTTGAACGTGAAATGGTCTCTGGTGGTACGCGTATGGGGAAGTGATACGCGTAGCATACGCGTATGGGAATGGCCAATACGCGTATGGATTTGGCCAAGCGTGGGCAATACGCGTATGAGCATGGGCAATACGCGTATGGGCAGACTTGTGGTCTTTCCTGGCTGTTGTTGTGCAGTTTCGGTTGTTTAGGCTGAGCGAGGTAACTTAGCTGATGCATAGTATACGAGGGATCAATTCCCGTTGCTTTGAGTGGTATAGATATTAGTAGAGTGCGATAATACTGTGTTTGATTATGTGGCATGATGTGATATGCTCTTATGATAGAATGTGTTAATGATGATGATAACATGACTATATGATGCTGTTGTTGCTATGTTGATTATGATGAATGCTTGGTGTGCATGCATTCATGAAAGGCCGATGCCTAGTGATGAACGGACTGAGTTCCAATGATGTTGTTGACTCCGGGCTTGTTGAGAGGCTTGGTTCCTTACGGGGAACTCGGATTCTATGGTGATGAATCTGGGAGTGGTGATCCTGTAGTTGGTCACAAAATGGGTATACCGAGTCGTGTTGAGTCATGCATGGGTGCGTGCATTGCATTTGATGTGTTGTGTTGTTGATGTTCATGAGTTTATGGATTATGATGATTATGATGAATTGTGTTGGCATGTGTGAAATATATTTATGTCTATATTTCTGTCGTTATATTATTATTTAATAATGTAATTCTCACCCCTTCTGCATGTGTTTATGTTCATCTATGATGAGCAATGTGCAGATAAAGTGGAGTAGCTATTGTTGAGGTTCGAAGAATAAGTGTAGAGTTATTCTACAGAGTCGAGTCAAATGATCTGGTCATGTGACACCGGGGATTATGGGATTCGATAGCTAAATTATTATTATTATTTACGTTGTTTATGATGACTAATTTGTTGAGATAATGTTGAAACATTTTTATAATATTTATGTTGTTGTCCGCTGCGAAGTTTTAACTAAAATAAATAATATGATTTATGTTGTGATGCGATAGGTGTTATGTTTTAAGAAATGTAAACTCTTCTACATGTTGTACTCTGATAATCTATTTAAATATGTCGTTTGGGGTAGAAGGGTGTTACATTAGTGGTATCAGAGCATGGTCAGTCCAGTCGAGTCATAATGTGAGGTTTTCCCTGTTGGTCGATTAGTGTAAATGACACTGTTGATATTTAACGGTTGTGGTTGTGTTGTGCAGAGTATGGCTGGAGAAAATGACCGTGCGATTGCTGAGGCTCTGACGGCTATGGCGCAGGCTATGCAGGCGCAGCAGAATCCGCCGGTCGACGAGTTTAGGAATTTGGGAAGGTTTCTGAAGAATAACCCTCCTACATTCAAGGGGCGCTATGATCCAGATGGTGCTCAGATTTGGCTGAAGGAAATTGAGAAGATTTTCCGGGTGATGACGTGTACTGAAGCACAGAAGGTGCAGTTTGGTACGCATATGTTATCTGAAGAGGCTGAAAACTGGTGGGATAACACTCGCCAGAGAATTGCAGTACCAGGTGCTGAGATGACTTGGGAAAGGTTCAAGACGGCCTTTCTAGAGAAATATTTTCCTGCTGATGTGCGATGTAAGAAGGAAATGGAATTTCTAGAACTGAAGCAGGGTAACATGTCTGTTGCTGATTACGCTTCGAAGTTTGAAGAGCTGGTGCAGTATTGTCCTCATTATAATAATGCTGATGCTGAGGAATCCAAGTGTGTCAAGTTTGAGAATGGGTTGCGTCCAGAGATCAAACAAGGCATTGGTTACCAGGAGATTCGTAGGTTTCCTACACTGGTTAATAAGTGCCGGATATTTGATGAAGATAGCAAGGCTAGGACTGCTCACTACAAGAGTCTGAGTGAGAAGAAGAATAAGGATCGTGGTAGTCCTTATACATCTCCGAATGGTAAAGGTAAACAGAAAGTGGTAGATGAGAAGAAGCCAAGTGGGGGAGGATCTTCCATAGCTGGTAAATGTTTCAGGTGTGGCGAGCCAGGCCACCGTGCTGATAGCTGTACCAAGAAAGTGTTGAGATGTTTCCGATGCGGTCAGGCTGGTCATAGAGTTACTGAATGTAAGGATGCTGGTCCGACATGTTTTAATTGTGGCGAGAAAGGCCATATCAGTTCGCAGTGCTCGAAACCGAAGAAGGCGGCTACTGCAGCTCATACTACTGGTAGGGTGTTTGCTCTGAGTGGGACTGAAACTCCTAAAGAAGATAATCTGATTAAAGGTACTTGCTTGATTAATAATGTTGAATTGCTTGCCATTGTTGACACTGGTGCTACTCATTCGTTTATTTCGTATGAGTGTGCGACCAGGATTGGTGTGATTATGTCATCCCTAGGCGGAAGTATGGTGATAGATACTCCTGCTAATGGTTCTGTGAAAACTTCTGTTGTCTGTCGAGGTTGTCATTTGACGATCTTTGAGAGAGAGTTCGTGGTTGATTTGGTGTGCTTACCCTTGCACCAAATTGATATTATTCTGGGAATGAATTGGCTAGAATTCTATGGCGTGTTTATCAACTGCTATAGGAAGACGGTGCGGTTTTCTGAAGTTGGTGAGAATGATGAGGCAAGATTTCTATCTGCTAGGCAGGTGGGGGAATTTGTGAAAGATGAAGCTCAGATATTCGCTTTATTTGCGTCTCTGCAATCGGATAAGAAAGTGGTGAGTGTAGATTTGCCTGTTGTCTGTGAATTTCAGGATGTGTTTCCGGAGGATGTAAGTGAATTACCTCCAGAACGGGAAGTCGAATTTACCATTGACTTAGTACCAGGTACGAGTCCGGTGTCGATGTCTCCTTATAGAATGTCGGCAACTGAATTAGTTGAATTGAAGAAGCAACTTGAAGAATTGCTTGAGAAGAAGTTTGTGCGTCCAAGTGTTTCTCCTTGGGGTGCACCAGTATTGTTAGTGAAGAAGAAAGAAGGTACGATGAGGTTGTGTGTCGATTATCGGCAGTTGAATAAGGTGACTATCAAGAATCGGTATCCATTGCCGAGGATTGATGATTTGATGGACCAGTTGGTTGGAGCTCATGTTTTCAGTAAGATTGATTTGCGGTCGGGTTATCATCAGATCCGAGTGAAGTCAGATGATATTGCGAAGACTGCTTTCCGTACGAGGTATGGTCATTATGAATACACTGTGATGCCGTTCGGTGTGTCTAATGCTCCAGGTGTGTTTATGGAATATATGAATCGTATATTTCATCCGTACCTTGATAATTTTGTTGTGGTGTTCATAGATGATATATTGATATATTCTAAGACGGAAGAAGAGCATGCAGGACATCTGAGAATTGTTTTGCAGGTGTTAAGAGAAAAGAAATTATATGCAAAGTTATCTAAATGTGAGTTCTGGTTGAAGGAAGTGAGTTTCCTTGGCCATGTGATTTCGAGTGGTGGGATTTCTGTTGATCCGGCTAAAGTTGATGCTGTATTACAGTGGGAGACTCCGAAGTCTGCTACTGAGATACGCAGTTTTCTGGGGTTAGCTGGTTATTATCGCAGATTTATTGAGGGCTTCTCTAAGTTGGCATTGTCGTTGACGCAGTTGACTAAGAAGGGGCAAGTGTATGTGTGGGATGCAGCTTGTGAAGCGAGTTTTGTTGAGTTGAAGAGGCGGTTGACCAGTGCTCCAGTGTTGATCTTGCCTAATCCTGGTGAGTCCTTCGTTGTTTATTGTGATGCTTCGTTGATGGGTCTTGGTGGTGTTTTGATGCAGAATGGTAAAGTTGTGGCTTATGCTTCTAGACAGTTGAGAGTTCATGAGAGGAATTATCCTACGCATGATCTAGAACTTGCAGCTGTTGTATTTGTGTTGAAAATGTGGAGGCATTATCTGTATGGTTCCAGATTCGAAGTGTTCAGTGATCACAAGAGTCTGAAGTATCTGTTTGATCAAAAAGAGTTAAATATGAGGCAGAGAAGGTGGTTAGAATTACTGAAGGATTTTGACTTCGAACTGAGTTATCATCCCGGTAAGGCTAATGTAGTTGCAGATGCGCTGAGTAGAAAGTCTCTACATATGTCTATGATGATGGTTCGGGAGCTTGAGTTAATTGAACAGTTCCGTGATATGAGTTTGGGTTGTGAAGTTTCCGCTGATAGTGTAAAGTTGGGTATGCTGAAGTTGACTAGTGGAATTCTGGAAGATATTCGGAATGGTCAGCAAGTTGATGTCGCTCTAGTTGATCATATTACTATGGTTAACTAGGGTAATGGTGGTAATTTCGAGATTGATGAGAATGGCATCCTGCGATTTAAAGGTAGAGTTTGTGTTCCTGAGGTGTCTGAATTGAAAAAGAGTATTCTTGAAGAGGGCCATAGGAGTGGATTGAGTATCCATCCAGGTGCAACTAAAATGTATCAAGATTTGAAGAAGCTGTTTTGGTGGGCTGGTATGAAAAGAGATGTTGCTAAGTTTGTGTATGCCTGTTTGACTTGTCAGAAGTCAAAGATTGAACATCAGAAACCGGCAGGTATGATGCAACCTTTGAAGATTCCTGAATGGAAGTGGGATAGCATTTCCATGGATTTTGTGACGGGATTGCCGAGGACGGTGAAAGGTAATGATTCTATTTGGGTGATTGTGGATCGATTGACTAAGTCGGCGCATTTCTTGCCGATGAAGATTAATCACTCTTTAGAGAAGTTGGCGGAGTTGTATATTGAAGAGATAGTGAGGCTGCACGGTATTCCATCCAGTATTGTGTCTGATAGAGATCCCAGATTTACTTCTAGATTTTGGGAAAGTTTGCAGAAAGCGTTGGGGACTAAGTTGAGGTTGAGTTCAGCTTATCATCCTCAGACTGATGGTCAGACTGAAAGAACTATCCAATCCTTGGAGGATTTGTTGAGGGCTTGTGTGTTGGAGCAGGGTGGTTCTTGGGATAGTTATTTGCCGTTGGTGGAGTTTACTTATAATAATAGTTTTCATGCTAGTATCGGTATGGATCCATATGAAGCATTGTATGGTAGGAGGTGTAGAACTCCATTGTGTTGGTATGAATCAGGTGAGAGCGTTGTACTCGGACCTGAGATTGTGCAGCAGACGACTGAAAGGGTTAAGATGATTCAAGAGAAAATGAAGATTTCTCAGAGTCGTCAGAAGAGTTATCATGATAATAGGAGAAAGGCACTTGAGTTCCAAGAGGGAGATCATGTGTTCTTGAGAGTTACTCCGACGACAGGTGTGGGTAGAGCTTTAAAGTCTAAAAAGCTTACTCCGAGGTTTGTGGGTCCGTATCAGGTTTTGAAGAGGGTTGGGGAAGTGGCGTATCGGATAGCTCTACCGCCGTCGCTTTCTAATCTGCATGATGTGTTTCATGTATCTCAGTTGAGAAAATATATTGCGGATCCTTCGCATGTTGTTCAGTTGGATGATATCCAGGTGAGGGATAATTTGACCGTTGAGGTATTGCCAATTCGGATAGATGACCGAGAAGAGAAGACCCTGAGAGGTAAGAAGATTGCTCTAGTGAAAGTTGTTTGGGGAGGTCCAGCTGGTGAGAGCTTGACTTGGGAGCGTGAAGATCAGATGAAGGAGTCGTATCCGGCTCTATTTGCTTGAGGTATGTTTTCGAGGACGAAAACTCTTTTAGTGGGGGAGAGTTGTAACACCCCGATTATCGTTAGAATAATTTAAATATTATTTAATATGATTATTTGAAGGTAAAAAGGAATTATTAAATAATATTGGGAATTATTATTATCATTATTATTATTATAAGTGTTATTTATTTTAATAATAATTAAATAATAAAATAAGTGGAATATGAAGAGTGGAAGGGTAAAAGTGGAAATTGGAAAGAAAAAGGTCCAAAGGAGAACTCAGAGTTGGTTTTCACGTATTGTGTCTCAGAGTCAGAGGAAAAGGAAAACGCTGAAGAGAAAGAGAAGGAAGAGGAAAAGGCCAAAGATTTCTCGGAGCTTCCTTCAATCCAAAGAGGTAAGGGGTCTGAACCTTATTAAACAATAATATGCTGAAAATGGTGAAATATTGGGTAAACGAAATTGGGATTTTAATCGAAGGAATTCGTAGAGATTTTATGTAATGATGTTAGGATTTGTAAAATCGAATAGGGGAATGATTCGTGTTAGATGATATGAGTGATTTTGTGTGAAATTGGGACTGTGAACGGTTGAATTGGACAGGTTCGTAGCAGAGAAAACCCATAGCAGATCTGGAAAACTGGATTCTGGTCATACGCGTATCGTACTAGGCAATACGCGTATGGGATGGCTTAGAAAAAAGGGGTTTTGGCGCTGGTACGCGCCATACGCGTGTGATACGCGTATTCCTGGAGTGGTACGCGTATGGTGTATGCCATACGCGTATGAGTGAAAGAGATGGAATTTTGAACGTGAAATGGTCTCTGGTGGTACGCGTATGGGGAAGTGATACGCGTAGCATACGCGTATGGGAATGGCCAATACGCGTATGGATTTGGCCAAGCGTGGGCAATACGCGTATGAGCATGGGCAATACGCGTATGGGCAGACTTGTGGTCTTTCCTGGCTGTTGTTGTGCAGTTTCGGTTGTTTAGGCTGCGCGAGGTAACTTAGCTGATGCATAGTATACGAGGGATCAATTCCCGTTGCTTTGAGTGGTATAGATATTAGTAGAGTGCGATAATACTGTGTTTGATTATGTGGCATGATGTGATATGCTCTTATGATAGAATGTGTTAATGATGATGATAACATGACTATATGATGCTGTTGTTGCTATGTTGATTATGATGAATGCTTGGTGTGCATGCATTCATGAAAGGCCGATGCCTAGTGATGAACGGACTGAGTTCCAATGATGTTGTTGACTCCGGGCTTGTTGAGAGGCTTGGTTCCTTACGGGGAACTCGGATTCTATGGTGATGAATCTGGGAGTGGTGATCCTGTAGTTGGTCACAAAATGGGTATACCGAGTCGTGTTGAGTCATGCATGGGTGCGTGCATTGCATTTGATGTGTTGTGTTGTTGATGTTCATGAGTTTATGGATTATGATGATTATGATGAATTGTGTTGGCATGTGTGAAATATATTTATGTCTATATTTCTGTCGTTATATTATTATTTAATAATGTAATTCTCACCCCTTCTGCATGTGTTTATGTTCATCTATGATGAGCAATGTGCAGATAAAGTGGAGTAGCTATTGTTGAGGTTCGAAGAATAAGTGTAGAGTTATTCTACAGAGTCGAGTCAAATGCTCTGGTCATGTGACACCGGGGATTATGGGATTCGATAGCTAAATTATTATTATTATTTACGTTGTTTATGATGACTAATTTGTTGAGATAATGTTGAAACATTTTTATAATATTTATGTTGTTGTCCGCTGCGAAGTTTTAACTAAAATAAATAATATGATTTATGTTGTGATGCGATAGGTGTTATGTTTTAAGAAATGTAAACTCTTCTACATGTTGTACTCTGATAATCTATTTAAATATGTCGTTTGGGGTAGAAGGGTGTTACAGAATGCATACATGCATAATCATAACATTTGGATACTCATGTTGCAGCTGTTGCCGGGTATCTGTAGATTGTTACCTCCTGCTATTCGATAATACAGATCTCTCCAGTAGATTTTCTCCTAGCAAAGTTGGGTGTGTCTGATCTCTCCATGTAGAGCCAACCCCTTAAGCAGAAAGTGTCTATCCTTTCCTGCCATTTCCCCACTGAGATACATCCTCGTGGATGACGGTTGTTTCTGTTCCCTCCCTACACGGGATGGGTTTTCCCTATTGAGTTCTTTCCTCATTAGGATGAGTCCTGTTTCAGTCTGCCTTTTTGGATCGATCCTAAATTGGCTTCCTGTTGGCTGTCTCCTGTGCTTCCCTGGGGCATAAATGAATAGTTGCTCACTAACCGGCACTCATTCATCTTATCCTCAACGGAATTTGTGGCCTCTACCTACAAACCGGTAGTTGTAAGTCCTATCTTTGTGGTTTTCTACCCACTAGCTGGTAGTCGTAAAATCCCACTTTCATCCCCTTGTTGGAGTTAACCCTTTGTGCTCATCCTATCGATGACTGGTTACTTTTCCATTGGCCTCTACCTACAAACCGGTAGCTGTAAGTCCTTTCTTTACGGTCTTCTACCCACTACCCGGTAGTTGTAAATCCTTTTTTCTCACTCGGTCTCTCAGCAGATCGTTTCTGGGCTTCTACCTACGAACCGGTAGTTGTAAGTCCTATCTTTGTGGTTTTCTACCCACTAGCTGGTAGTTGTAAAATCCCACGTTCTCCCCTTGTTGGAGTTAACCCTTTGTGCTCATCCTATTGATGACTGGTTACTTTTCCGTGGTTTTCTGCCTGCTAACCGGTAGATGTAATCCCCTCTTTGCAGTTATCAGTATCCGGTCTGTGATATTGATATTCTTTCCCCTTTGGATACTTGCCTTGATCAAGCAGTATTGTCCCCATTGGGTCTGCCCTTTCTTTTTGGATATTTGCTCCGAGTTAGCAACTTTATCCTCTTTTGATTGGTCATCTTTGCATACCTAGTCCTGGTACCGATGCCTTTCTTTTCGGTCGTTTATCCATTTAACAACCTACAACCCGGTTATGGATAATCTTCCATGCGAGTGTATTATCTACGTTTTGACGGCTATAGATAATATGTCTTATGTTTTTTCCGGTTTTCAGACCGAAGGAGTTTCCGACGATCAGGTCGATGTACTCATGGCACTCAGGCCAATTTTCCGGTATTCAGACCGAAGAAGTTTCCGACGATCAGGTCGATGCACTTATGTTTTCCGGTTTTCAGACCGAAGAAGTTTCCGACGATCAGGTCGATGTACTTATGTTTTTTCCGGTATTCAGACCGAAGAAGTTTCCGACGATCAGGTCGATGTACTTATTTTTTCCGGTGTTCAGTCGAAGAAGTTTCCGACGATCAGGTCGATGTACTTATGTTTTTCCGGTATTCAGACCGAAGGAGTTTCCGACGATCAGGTCGATGTACTCATGGCACTCAGGCCAATTTTCCGGTATTCAGACCGAAGAAGTTTCCGACGATCAGGTCGATGCACTTATGTTTTCCGGTTTTCAGACCGAAGAAGTTTCTGACGATCAGGTCGATGTACTTATGTTTTTCCGGTATTCAGACCGAAGAAGTTTCCGACGATCAGGTCGATGCACTTATGTTTTCCGGTTTTCAGACCGAAGAAGTTTCCGACGATCAGGTCGATGTACTTATGTTTTTCCGGTATTCAGACCGAAGAAGTTTCCGACGATCAGGTCGATGCACTTATGTTTTCCGGTATTCAGACCGAAGAAGTTTCCGACGATCAGGTCGATGTACTTATGGCATTCAAACCAATTCACGCTTTGGTCGGTCACCCGTTTCATACCTACAACCCGGTATCCATGGTGTTCCTTCCTGTTTGCTCGCTGTCGTGACCTTGATCCCCGAGTGGAGCGGGTTTCACGAAATATTTCTCCAGCAGAGTTCATCCCACCAGTGGATTGGACAGGTTTCAGTAGCAGGTCGATACCTGCATCCCCAGCTGAGTTGATTCTACTCGTGAACTGTGTGGGTCGTCCCCGGCGGAGTAGCGGTTATTCCCCAAAGCATAGCCTATTCTATCTGAGGTTTGTATGAGCCTTATCCCCAGAGAATTGCCTGGTTTAGCTTCCCCAGCGGAGCTTTATTTCCCCAAGCGGAATTTTTGTGGATTGATTGGGCTATTCCCCAGCAGTTTACCGTTGCTTTCCCCTAGCAGAGTTGCTTTTACTCCCCAGCGAGTTGCCTTGTCTTCCCCTAGTGGATTCGTATGGTTGGTTCCCCAGCAGTTGCCTTGTCCTACTCCCCCAGCGGATTTGTATTAAAGATTCCTCAGCACAGTCGTCCTGTGTATTTCTCCCGCAGAGGTTTATTTCCTCACCCGATGGTGACAGAGGTTTATTTCCTCACCCGATGGTGACAGAAAGTTTGTGTCTCTCCAGTGAGACCCCCAGCAAGTGATCAGCCTTGCCTTGGCATATCTCAGATGTCGTTCTTGTGATACCAGTGAGTGTCATGTCAACACCCGCTTGTTTTTCTCTTTTTTGGTGTCGGTAAACACCATTGTTTCGGTGTCGGTAAACATCGAGTCTCACCCAGTCATCGGTAAATGTCTGGTCATTTTTGGTGTCGGTAAACACCATTGTTTCGATGTCGGTAAACATCGAGTTCCTTCAGTCATCGGTAAATGTCTGATAAATCCCCAGCTAAAAATCCCCAGTAGAGTCATCTGTAAATGTCCTACCCGGTTTTCAGTTGCAAATATTCGTTTGTCTTTCCCCATTAAATTTCTCATCCCAGTCATCGGTAAATGTCTGGTCATTCTTTTTGATGTCGGTAAACATCATCTTTCGATGTCGGTAAACATCGTGTCTCATCCCAGTCATCGGTAAATGTCTGGTCTTTCTTTGTTCTCTTGCTAATAAAATCAAAATCCCCAGAAGTCGTCGGTAAATGTCTTGTCTGGTATCACTACAAAGATTTTGTTCCTCCCCAAGCGGAGATGCCATCGGTAAATGGCCCAGTTCTCTTCGATATCGGTAAATATCGAATTCCCAGTTGCAGCAGCCATCGGTAAATGGCCTTGATATCGGTAAATATCAGGTTTGCTTTGAAGCCACCATCGGTAAATGGTCTTGCTTCCTTTCTACATCAAATTATTTCCCAGCAACCATCGGTAAATGGTCTTGCTGAAGTTGATATCGGTAAATATCAAATTTTTAACCATCGGTAAATGGTTCTGTTTTTCTCAAGATGTTTTCCCAGCAGCCATCGGTAAATGGTCTGGCTGAAGTTGATATCGGTAAATATCAAGTTTTAACCATCGGTAAATGGTTTCTCTTTTCAAAAGTTTGTTTTCCCAGCAGCCATCGGTAAATGGTCTTGCTGAAGTTGATATCGGTAAATATCAAGTTTTAACCATCGGTAAATGGTTTCTCTTTTCAAAAGTTTGTTTTCTCCAGCCGCCATCGGTAAATGGTCTCGCTGAAGTTGATATCGGTAAATATCAAGTCTCCAGTTTCCAACCATCGGTAAATGGTCTTGTTGTTCTGAAGTTGTCGTGCAGTTGTCATCGGTAAATGACGTGGTTCTTCTTGTATTATATCCAGTCGGTGCAAATTTCTGTGGTTCTTAGTATTCAATCCCTGTTTACCCTGAAAGTCTGACAGCCGCTGCTATCATCCGTTCGGGTTCCCAGCTGATTGAATAGGGGCAGCTGTAGCACCTCAAATTTGCACCTATCATTGTACATACCATCTCATATTAGGTCATAGCATATCATGATACATTGCATAGCATTGCATTGTCCCCAGTTGCCTCAAGAGCAAGCAAGTCAAGAATTAGGTCAAACTGATCAGGAGATCAGTCAACCAATCAAGCAAAGGTGTTTCTCAAGGAGCAAAGGCCCTAGGGTTTGTCCATCAAGTTCACATGACTTGGAGGCCCATTTGAAGTGTTTAAGTCAAGGGTTGGATGTTCAGAAGCCATCAGTTCATGCACAGTCAGGCAAAAACCCTAGAAAGGCAAAGACAGTCAACAGTCAGTCAAAGCAGTGGATGGTGGCCATTCTTGTGGAATTTGGGCACCATGATCAATAATCAAGAGTCCATACAACTTGGGACATCATTTGAAGTCAAGGTCTCAAGGAATTAGGGTTTGGAATTCATCAGAAGTGCTTCAGTCATCCAAAACCCTAGAAAAGTCAAAGTTGGTCAACTGTGGTTGATTTTATGGTTTTGATGGATGAAAATGGTTTGAGAGAGCTTATTCATGTCCTAATAGGCCTCATGTGTCATGCCAAACCTCACCATGGAAGAATTTGAAGTCAAACAGAAAATTTCCCAAAATAGAAAGTGGACCTGTAATTTTAACTGCCAAAAATGGAAACTTCTTGATCCTCAGCTTGCATCATGATACAAGCTTCAAATGAATTTTTGCCCAACATGAAAGTTGAATATCTTGTTCTCCCATTTTCAAAAAGTCCAAGAACACCAAAATCCCATGAATGGTTTGCAAGATATGGTCAAATCATTTTCACATTTTTATGAACTTCAAAAGGCCATATCTCATGATTCCTTTGGCCAAATTTGATGGGGTTTTTTCCTACAAACCAAATTTTTCCTCCTCTTTCCAAAAATATAAACATCATGTACCAAAACCTTGCCAATCAAAATGGCATTTTTTGACTTGTTTCATTTAAAATCCAAGTTTGACCAATGGTTGACTTTTTGAATTAAAGGTTTTCAGCATAATTGGCCATTTGGGACTTGTTCTAAATGTTATTTGCAAGAGGTTTGAGGCCCAATTTCGTGCAGGCCAGACCACACCTCCATGTGCAATGTTCAAATTAGCAATTTGGCAAATCTCATCATTTAAGCTAATCCTTCTTAGCACTTCTTAAACCAATGTTAAACAGACCACATATAAGCAATTTTCTGGCCATTTGTAACCCTAGTAGCAGCCATACACGCACAGAAACTCTCATGCTCTCTCAAATTGCATTTTTTCACACTTGGCATTTCTGCTCAAAATCTTCAAAGACCACGAGGAACCCTTGATTCTTTCTTCACCTGGACAACATTTGGAGCTCTTTTGAACCATCAAACCACACCTGTGCAGACCCTTCCATGTTCTGTCTTCTTCATGGACCTCCAATGGTGAAACGAGATTTGAAGAGTTCCAAGCTTTGCTGAGCCAAATAGCTTCAAGATTCCTTCATTACAAAGCATTGTGAGCATCTGTTTCGAGCTGTATCATCAAAACAACACTTGCTCCACACTTTTCTTCAAAATCAAGTAAGAGCTCGACCTTCACCTTTTACCAAATTGTACCATGTTTAAGATAGGTCTTTGTATGCTCATTCCATTGCAACTTGTATCATTTGAAATGATTAACCATGCTAGGAGAAATCTGAGTTTAAAGCTTGTTGGACATTTTGGTTTTGCATGATTTCTTGTTGGTTAACTCGATTTAATGTTAATGCTTGATGGATTTATGCTGCCTGATGTTTGCTGATGCCATTGCCTTGCTTAATTTCTTGTTCTGGACATTTTAATTTGCATGATTGAATGTTAGTGATGAAGCTTTGCTGTTGTGTTTAAACCCTAGCTCTGCCCAGAATTTTCCATGAATCGTGTTTGGGATTATTGTTTGTTTGATGTTGCATGAACATTGTTGTATTACTGCTATGCTGTTTGCCATGAGTCTCAACTGATGATGTTTGCAAGAAGATGATGCTGCCCTGCTACTGCTAAACCCTGTAGTTTAAACCCTAGATTTATCCAGAAATTTGCATGAGCTGTGTTGGTTTGTTGCATGATGTTGCATGAGGTTCACTATACCAATGACATGTTTTTTTTGTGTGATGCTGTTGAATTTCGTGTTTGATGATGATGAACCATGAGGATGAACACAGAATATTGTTGCTGTATACAAACCCTAAAAATATATCTGCCCAGAAACATGATTGGTTGATTGTTTGCATTTTCCACACGAGTTACTGTTCCATTGGGCATCAACCAATGAGAACATTTCATTTGCCTGGCTGAAACGGTGTGTTTTGATTAGTGACACGCTGAATTACCAAAATGCCATGCTGACCTTGGTTGACCTATTAAACCATGTTCTTTGTTCATGTTTTGCTCCAATTTGTTCATCATCTTCTAAAATTCACAACTCACTCAATTTAACTCCAAAATTCATGAAATTTTTTTCCATCATATTCACATGAATGTCTATTATTTAATCATGATTTTTGCTGAATTTTTGGTTGGCTGGATTTTAAATGGCTTTAGGGTTTTTAACATGTATGCTTAATTTGTACCTTTTGCCATTTCTTTTGTGAAATAATGATGATACATCCAATGACCTTGAAATTTTTTGTGGTTAATCTACACTCATTCATGTTCATTTTGATGTAGAGTTTATGCATTTCTCATATGTGGTTTGTGAGTTACAAATTTTTGAAGTGAGGTGTTGCATTTGGTGCTACATGAATGATATGCATTTTCATGATTTTTGTTCACCCACTTCCTGGCCCCCAAATGATCCAATTTTTTTTGCATGAATCATATATCACATGTCTAGTTGGTGTATGAATTTTCTGGGATTTAATCATGCTGTTTCCCATTTGATTGTGAATTTTCTTCCCTGCCTAGTCAAATGTTGACTTTTTGTGCTACACATTGCCATTTCATTTGGGAAATCCTCATACCATATTGAATGATCATGAAATTTCATATGTGATAACTAGACATCTTGAGCTTTGCATTGGTGTTAATCTCATTCATTTCTCATCTGTTTTCAATTTGATATGATTTTTTTGAAGTTGACCCATGTTTGTTAACCTTCATTGTGCATGCTTGAATTTGGTTTGACTTCTTGATTTTAATTGGCTGCCTTCCTCTCATCCAAATGCAATGAAATTTGACATGCTTGCCATGCTAGATGTTAGGATTGAGTGTGATTTATTTGATAATTTTTGAGATTGTTTGGGTTGACTTTTGAATGAAGTCTTGCTGTTGACCTATTTGTGCTCCTTCTTGCCATGCTTTGCATTCTTTTGTGTATGAAATGACAATGATGCATGATTTGATTGTGAATCCAATTGAGATAGCTTCTTAAATGTTTGAACATGAATTGGGTTGACTTTACTTTGCTGTTTTGACCTTTTCTTTCATCTTTGACCCTAGGCTAGTCCTAGTGGTCTTTTGAGCTTACAATTGAGCTATTGTTTCAGGTTAAGCACCAATGCCTCAAAGATCATTCAAATTTGATTGAGTTGGATTATATATATCATGTGCTAACTCTTGTTTTGTAGGTGTGACTCATATGATTGAGTCTTGTGCTTTGCACAATTGGTCCCTCTGTGGTTGACTGTTGTTTATTTTCCTTTGATTTGAACTGTTGACTTGTTTACTAATAAGTTTGACTTTTTCAGGTACTTTAGTTGCTTAAGTTCTTTGAACTTGCTTGCTTTGCTATTTAGCATTTGCTTTGAGGTATAAACCTTTCTTCTTCATGTAGTCTGGAGACCCGGTCTGTTATTTGACCGGGCAAACTGTCTGAAGTCCTCCTTAAGAGGCAATGCCTGTGTGTGTTTAAAATTGTCCTAAGCAGGAAAAGTCCTTCAAGTAAGGCAATTGGTAGAATGTAGGGATAAGTAGCCTATCCCCTACTATTCAGTGTGTCCTCTCTTTGCTCCCATTACATGGTTGAAGCATTGAGATAAAAACCCAAGATCAATCGAGTCAATAATGTGGAAAGAGCTCCATCTTTCTGAGCTCCCACACTTTCTGATATGCTCTCCCTGATCAGGGATAGAAGCAATGAGGCACACCCCTCATCTCCCTTTTCATCTGCTTCACCTTAGCCTCTCAATGGCAAGGTTAAGAGCAACACTCACCCCATTCCAGAGGTTTGTTTGTTGAGGTTGATGTGACCCCTCGACTAAAACCTAACCCATGTTTGAGCCCCCTTGTTGGTGTGTTTATTTTATGCTGAGTATGTTTGTGTGTGCTTGTGGTGTGATTATCCCCTAGGTTGTTAGACTCCGCGTAGTCTCGTTTGCATGTCAATTAAGGTAGCACGGTTCCTTCGTCTAGGACTTCCTTTCTTGCTTGCGCTTTCTTAAAACACAAACAAACACCATTCCCTCTTAAGGATACGTTAACTCCTTCTACTACAGATGAGTAAGTCTCCCAAGGTCGAGCTTCAGGTAGATTGTGCAGTGACGTTGTCCACTTAAAAAACACAAACCAACAGTAACTGTTTTGCCGAACTACGGCAACTCTGATTCTCATGTCCAGATGAGATACGTAGGCACGAGATGCGATGTCTTGTCGAGTTTGACTAACAACTAACACTAATCCTTGTTTGCTTTCGCCCTCGTTGCGATCCTTTCTCTCGCCCTCGTTGCGATTGAGACCTTCCCTTTCTCTTGCCCTAGTTGCAATCGAGACCCTTGCTTCCTGTGCAAGTCGTGCTTAGGATAGGTTGGCCCTTGTGCCATTTAGCTAGAAACCTTAACTTAGGGTTGACTTTGCATGACAACATCTAGGCTCGAGTCGTAGTCTCCCTAGTGTTGTGTCTCCCTCTGTTATCTGGTTAGGCTAGATCCTTTGTCCCTGCGTAGGGGAACTACATCGCCCTGATCTTCATACCAGATGAAGTATGTAGGCAGGAGATTGAGCTGATCTCTCCGGGCGCCCTTTTTCTTTTCCACCCTTTGAGTTTTAACCACCCTTGTGTGTGTTGTTGTGTACTTGGAAGCTGATGTAAGTCCATCGAGTGGCATTCGGGTTCCAGTGTGCGTGTGTTTTGGTTCAGATGCTGATGTAAGTCCAGCAATTGGCTTTCAGGCTCCACGTTTGCCTGTGTCTTGTTTGTTTGTGTGCGTGTCAGCCGAGCTACGAATGCTCTGATTCTTCTCTCGTCCAAGAAGATACGTATGCATAGGATGCGACATCCTAGCGAGCATGTGTCGTTTCCCCAGTCCGAACTACTTCGACTCTGATGTCTATGCCTGATAGACTAAGTAGGCCCAGGATGCGATATCTTGCCGAGTCAGTTTCAGTCAGTTTCTTTTGTCTCCTTCAGCCAGTGTGTGTGAGTTTGAGCAGTGTTTAGCAACCAATATTCCCTCCTAGTGTGCGTGGATCCCGTAGAGTACTACGGATGCGTAGGGGTGCTAATACCTTCCCTTCGCATAACCGACTCCCGAACCCATTCTCTTTGGTCGCGAGACCATGTTCTTTCCTAGGTTTACTCTGAGCGTTTCCTTTCCCTCTTTTGGGATAAATAACGCACGGTGGCGGCTCTGTTGTTTCTTTCTTTTCCCGCCGGTTTTTCGCGTGATGCGACACTCACTCAAAGCCCTCATTCGTAGCAGCTAGCACTGAGATTGAAGTAATCCGTCCGTGTGGACTGAGTAGAGGCGTTGTCATCATTCAATGTTCGTGATTGCTCCGTAGATCTGCATCAAAGGTTTCAATCGCCACAAGAGGTAACGATTCTATCACTGATCATGCCCATTCGTAAGGATCACTAAAGGAGAATTTTTTTAAATTCCGATGTGTTTTGGATCACTCTTCTCCTTCAGAAATATGCCCAAGCATGTAGTAGTAGAAATTTCTAGGAATGTTAGCATTTTGAATTGGGAATGTTTGTTTAGCTCAATTGTTTAAGTTAGCTTGTAGCTTAAGTTAGCTTAGTAGTCTATAAATAGACTAGTTCTCTTAGGTTGTTAAGAGAGTTAATTGTTATTATTCACTTGTAATCTTTGAACCCTAATTGAGTAAGTGAATAAAAAAATAATTTTAACCAATCCTGAATGTTTTCCTTCTTCTTTCCTCTTCTCTCTCTTTCGTGAAATCCTAATAGGGTTTCTTTTGTTTGTTCAAGAAACTCAATATTTCTTATAGTTCCAGTTTGTTCCTGACGTTAACAAAGTATGAGATTGAGAAATCTACCGTTGTGAATCATTTCGGTTTGTGGTGCTTGAAGATGCAAGCCCTGCTCATTCAATAGGGTTTGTTAGAAGTGTTGAAAGAACCGAAGAAGATGGATGTTGCCCTAACGGAGAAGGAGAAGATGAAGATGATCGATAAATCTCACATCGTCATTGTATTGAGCCTTGGTGATAAGATTCTCAAGCAGGTTTTGAAGGAGAAAAATACAGCTGGTGTATGGGGAAAACTCGAAGGTTTGTACATGACGAAGTCATTGGTCAATCGTCTATACCTGAAACGAGCTTTGTATTCATTCA
This sequence comes from Lathyrus oleraceus, assembly GCF_024323335.1. Classification (NCBI taxonomy): domain Eukaryota; kingdom Viridiplantae; phylum Streptophyta; class Magnoliopsida; order Fabales; family Fabaceae; genus Lathyrus; species Lathyrus oleraceus. Next base: position 33,642,543 of record NC_066582.1, on the reverse strand, counting down.
AGACCAGTGAAGACAAATTCTTAGCTGAGCAGTGGGATATGTTCAACACATTGATGATGAAGATCAAGCATTGATGTGATTGTGTGCTTTACCTAAGTCTCATGATTATTTGAAAGAAACTCTCTTGTATGGAAGAGATTCATTGACATATAAATATGTTCAATCAGCCTTGTACTCTAAGGATTTGAATGAACGAAGGGAGCACGAGTCATCAACAGTTGGTGAAGGTGTGTTTGTTAAGGGGAAATTCTTAAAAAAGGATGGTAGGTTTGAGAAGAAGAAGGGTAAAGTTCTACAGAAATCTTATGGTGGTAATGCTCTTGCTATTAGGTGTTATCATTGTAAAAATGAGGGTCACGCAAGAAAGGTGTGCTCTAATCGACTGGATAATCATGGTGGAAATAATAATGGTAATGCAACCATTATGCAAGATGATTATGAATCATCTGATGTCCTGGTGGTTTCAAGCAGCGACTCTAACAATGAATGGATTATGGATTTAGGTTTCACTTGGCACATGACTCAAAATAAAGATATGTTTGAGGAACTATGTGATCAACATGGTGGACCAGTATGTCTTGGAAACAACAAAGCCTGAAAAATCACAGGTATTGGATCTGTAAGATTCAAGCTCCATGATGAGTCAACAAGGCTATTAACTGATGTCATGTATGAACCTGATCTTAAGAAAAATTTGATTTCTCTTGGTGAATTCGATAAGAAAGGATATATTTTCAAAGGAGATAAAAGTATCTTAAGCGTAATGAAGGGGTCGAAGGAAGTCTTGATAGGCGTGAAGAAGCAATTCTTATATACCTTTGAGGCCGAGGTTATGAGTGGTTTAGCAAATGTGGCATCCACAAAACCTGTGTCGAAGATTGAGCTATGGCACAAGATACTTGGCCATGTCAGTGAAAGAGGCCTAGTTGATTTGTCGAAACAAAATTTGTTGTATGGTGACAAGGTCGAAAAGCTGGAGTTTTATAAACCTTGTGTATTTGGTAAATCCTGTAGAATGAAGTTTAACAAAGGTAAACAAGGAACACATGGATCCCTTGATTACATTCATGTTGATCTTTGGGGACTTGCAAGGAATTATTCACACTCGGGTGCAAAGTATTTCCTATCCATAGTTTGATGATTATTCTAGAAAGTTATGGGTATTCATTCAGATGGTTAATTGTAGCAGTAAATTCATGACCATCAAGCTATGGATAAGCTTAACGTCAATAAAACCAGAGTCGCCACCGCGTTTTTATTGTTTCCAAAGGAAATGGGAAAAGTACGAACGAAACTCAAAGGTAAGAAGTTTTCAAATCAAAACTAATAAAATGCCAGAGATTACAGGTAAGGGGATTGGTTACACAGAGGGAAGGTGTTAGCATCCAAAGTATCATAGGTACTCCTAGGGAGCCTTTTTTTTATGTGTGCATATGTGTTTGGTATAAAAGATGTTTGAGAAAAATATAGTGTGAGGGTGAGAAAAGAATTCATTGGTTATATTTTTGTGTTTGACAAGACCTTCGGACTTGTGCCTACGTACCAATATAAAAATGAGGGATCAAAATCTCGTAGTTCGTGGTAAAAATTTCAAATAAGTTGGTGAATTTCTTTTAACAAAAGTTTAATAAGAAAAGGCAAAGGGCCAAAAGTTTGAATGGAGTTGTTAGTTCTTTTTATCTTTTTTGAAATTTTAAGTCAATATGATTAAGTTTATTTACAAATTTGATTTAAGAAAAGAAGTTCAAAAAAATTCAATGACATAAGGCCAAAGTTTCTAATCATTAAAACAAAGTCTAAGTTTGAAATCACAAGAAAATAAGTTTTTGAAAGGGGGGAGAGATTTTGAAATTTAAAAAGTGGAAGGAGATGAAGAGGCTATCCTAAGAACAAATTTAAAAGTTAAGAGTTGAAAAGATTTGACCAATGGGATGCAATCCAACAGACAAGAATGACATATAGAAACCCATTTCCTTTGGACTTTAATTAAGCAATAATCAACAAGCAATGATCAATATCTAGACATCATGAAGATCAAGGCATCAAATGAAAATAGCCACATCCAAGCAAGCAATTCCCATAGCTAGTAGTCTTCATTGTCTTTCCATGTACCAGATGAAATATTCTTTGATCAACTCAGAGCAAAGCATCAGACATAAAATCAAAATAACAGTTAAGCACAAAGATAGAGTAGCAGATGAATTCAAACAAATCCCAAGGCTTGTATCATATGAAAGCTCAGTCCAGGATGGCTCGGTCTCATAATGTTGGCATTGGCCAAGTCCTTTTTACACAGGGAATGTTGCCTAATCGTAAGTCCAAAAGTTCAGATCAAGTTCAACAGTCCACCAGACACTTTTAGGGTTTTTCTTGTTATTAGGTATTTTAAGGTCCTAAGACCACAAGCAAAATAAAAACACACAAGCAAATATGTATAATCACAAAGTATGACTCAGGTGAGCAAAGTGAAAATGGCATAAACATAAACAAGTTATATGAAATGTAAATGGCAATGAATGATAAATGACTGAAATTTAAATTGCATAAAGTAAATGACTTGAAAGTAAAGCAATGTTAACAAGAGTTAGTCAAATGTTAGTCAAGTGTTTGTGGTGATTTTAATTGATTAAGTTATTCTTTGGAGAACACTCAACCATTCATTCACAAGTATGAATCCTTAAACCAAGACATCTTCCATGAGAAGAGCTCCAACTTGGATATTTCAACAAGTATGCCACTAGCTCCCATGGAAGGAAAAAAGGTCAAGTCTCCACATAATACCATGAAGAATGGGAGACTTAAAATCTCACATACTAGAATGATATGCCTTGAGGGTCAAATTTACCTAAATGTTAAGCAATCGTAATTGGACTTATGTAGAAGTCACAACTATCTGAGGCCGTGCAATAAAATTCTAGGTGTTAATGCATGTTAGAGATTTGGTATGAAGAACCAAACTCCTAAAACATACCACACACTAAAAGAAAAAGATCAAAGGGGAGGGACCTATCTTAGTCATACTTGTATTGATTCATCTGACACAAGGTCATTGATGAATCAATTAGCCTTTAGACATTAGAGATTTCAAAATCTTCTTTGCTTGTGATTTCTAAACTTAGACCTTATTAAAAATTAGAAACTTTAGCCTTATGCCATTGCATTTTTACACTCTTTTCTTAATCAAACTTGTAAATAAACTTAACAATATTGACTTAAAATTTCAAAAGACAAAAAGAACTAACACTCATCCAAACTCTTTTAGGCCTCTTTGTGCCTCTCTTAAATTTAAATTTTTTGTTAAAAGCAATTCACTCACTTTAAAATCGATACCATGAACTACGAGATTTTGATCCCTCATTTTTATGTTGGTACGTAGGCACAAGTCCGAAGGTCTTGTCAAACACAAAAATATAATTAATGAATTCTTTTCTCACCCACACGCTCTATTTATTGCAAACATCTTTTATATCAAAAACACATACACACATAAAAAAGGGCTCGCTAAGAGTACCTAGGACACTTTGGGTGCTAACACCTTCCCTCTGTGTAACCAACCCCCTTACTTATAATCTCTGGAATTTTATTAGTCTTGATTTGAAAACTTCTTATCTTTGGGTTTCGTTCGTACTTTTCCCTTTTCCTTTGGAAACAATAAAAGCGCGATGATGACTCTGGTTTTATTGACGCTAAGTTTATCGATAGCTTAATGGTCATGAATTTACCGTTACACATGTCCCTGTTAATCACTACTTTGCTTGTTCACTGGGTCGAACAACTTGTAACCTCTAGTGGAATGATATCCTATTAGGATCATCTGACTCGACTTGGTATCAAGCTTTCTTCTCAACTGATCAGGCACATGTCTATATGTTATACATCCAAATACCTTAAGATGACTCAAGCTAGGATTAACAACATACCAACATTCTTCAGGCATGATTCCTTCTAGCATTTTTGTCGGACATCCATAAACACAAACATAACCAGAACACTCTTACCACTTTTCTCTTTGTATGAGTATTTAAGAGTGTTATTAATAATGTACCCAAGAGTCTTATTGACTTGATGATCGTCCTAATACTTAGACTTTCAATCTTGTTCAATTATGATGACCCATGTTGCTCCTCCTCACGTTTTCTCAACTTAGGTTGATCAATCCCTAATTTGATGTACTTGAGTATGTCTTGTCAAAGATAACATACATCATTTAAGAACAATACCTTTTCCTACACTTCTCAGATAGAAAATATTAGTAATAATCAATACACTTTTAGCAATTAAAAGAACACTAAATATTAACCTCTTTAGTAACACATTCTATCTTAATTGTCACAAAGCCAAGATATAAAGAAGTGTTACAAATATTATGTCTTTAGCTTCCACGAAAAGGATCTCATACTCTCTTCATAGTATCAAGACATTTATCCTGCAAGATTAACGACTAGTGTTAGGTACCCACTCTTCACTAGGTCCTTGATGATTAGTGAAACCTTGGTTGCACTTAGGAAACCATTGATGAATTCTTTTTGGGACCAAGAGTCTCCTAAAGTTACACTTTGAAATGGTATGAACCTTCATGCAACAATAATGGAAATAAACATTGTGAGAAGACGCTCTTTTTATATTTGAACTCTTTTTAACATAAATATACCTTCTATAAGGATTATGAGAAGGCATATCATATTTTGAAGTGTCAATAGAAAAAGTGACGTTGGGTTGCAAAGCCTTGTTCAACTTGGCTTTAAGATCTTTTGACTCTTTTTGCCAAATATGAGAAGTCTCACATCCAAACCAAGATGTTCTATTATCCTCACAATTATATTTTAAAATGTTTATCATAGAATTCCTTAGAGATTCCATATCCTTTTCATTTTCTAACATTTTAGCTTGCAAATGAGTGAAAATTCTTTTATTTGAAGCAAGCTTTTTGAAAGCTTTTATGGCTTGTCTATATAGATTTTCAAAATATTCTTGCAATTTAGAATAAGATAAGTCATGAGTATATTTAAGCTTAAAGTGATTTACATACTTTTTCTTTCCTTTGTTGGCCATGTAAGACATCTTTTCCAATTCGTCGCTTGAGCTAGAACTTTCTCCACTTGAAGAGCCATTTTCGCTTTCCCAAGCAACATAAGCCCTTATAGGATTATTTGATCTTTTGTGATGACCTTTTTCATTTTCTTTCACGATTTAAGGACACTCCGGCCTAATATGACCTTCTTTGCCATAATGGTAACATGTACTTCTACCCTTACTTTTCTTCTTCTCATCATCCTTTGAGGAAATTGACAACCTTATGGATTTGCCAAAATCCTTGTTTTAGGAGTGATTATTTTCTTGTTACCACATATATATATATATATATATATATATATATATATATATATATATATATATATATATATATATATATATATATATATATATATATATATATATATATATATATATATATATTGTACCTTTTGATGAACAATCCCATGTCTTCTTCATCGGAGTCTTTGTCATCTTTAGTTTCACAATCACTCAACTAACTATTTGAGGATTTTAACTGGAAGTCTTTAGAGCAATGGAATTCTTCTCTTCCATCTTGTCTTAACTTTCTATTTCTTCATCTTCCTTTAATATTCTTTTTCATATTTTCCAAGAAAGTGAGTTCTTGCTCATGTTCTTCCAATTTTCCAAACAAAGTAGTAAGATCAAGTGCTTTAAGATCATTCACCTCTTTGATAGAGGTGATCTTGGGTTGTCATTCCCTATTAAGACATATTAAAACCTTGTTAGTAGTAATAGTATTGGAGATAAGATTACCTAGAGCATTTAATCTATTAATAAGATATGTGAATCTCTTTTGCATGTCGGCAATAGCTTCACCATGCTTCATAAGAAAGAGTTCAAACTCTTGGTTCAATGTGTTAATCCTAGCTTGTTTGACTTCATTAGTTCCATCATGGAAAGCTTCTAATGTGTCCCACATAGCCTTGGCGGTTTCACAATGAGAGACACGATAATACTCATCAACACCTAATACGGATATGAGAATATTTTATGCTTTCCAATCATGAGATCATAACTTTTTATCATTATCATTCCATTGATTTTCCGATTTTGGTACGATGACACCTTCACCATTGGTCATTGTAATTTGATTAGGACTGTTGGCGATGACGTCCCATACACCCTTATCAACATAGTTGATATGGATATGCATACAAGCTTTCCAATAGCCATAATTTTTGCCGGTGAAAATAGGTGCTCTATTATACACCTCTTTAGGTTCGATAGCCATTATCTAATAAGAAAATCTTAAGACCGGAAACAACCAGAGCTCGTGATACCACTTGTTAGACGATAAGCCTAGATCTAGAAGGGGGTGAATAGATCCCAGTTAAATTTTTATTCAAAAATTTTATGGCGCAGAAGCAAGTTTAAAATATTTCTCGGACCCAAAATCGTCTAACCGAACCTTCTATTAAAAAGCCCGAATATGTGTATGAATAACAATGATATGATAATAATTCACAAGTTGATTTATCAATCCTTCAAACACTCAATTTAATACTCTACTATAGTAATGATCTATCTCCAAAGACAATAACACACGAAAGACTAGTTGACACAATCTGTCAAACACTTTGTGTGCAATCAACAAAGTTTGGATATTAGTATAGTATTTGTAGTTCTTAAAAACCAATCACTACCAAATGGCATGTGATTACTGCAACGATATAATTTAACAAAGAATTCAAAACTTATTATCCAAATAATATCGATCAAGAGATCAAAGTAATCAACAATTTATGAACCGAAAAATAAACGAGATAGATAGATAGAGAGAGGGAGAGAAAGTATGCAATGATTTGCTTTTAGGTAGTTCCCCAATCGACCTCGCTATGGGTACATCTGCCCTCAATTTGAATTCGATTTGAGATATTAATATAATAAATTTTACTTTGCAAATGTATCAATACAAGAGGTAAGAAATCAAATCCCACAAACCCTAAGTTTGTTCTTGACTCTAGCACCTCCAAAAACCTTGGTCAAAGATTTATCAAGTCACCAATAATGTCGCTTCAACTCACATGTTATTGTCACCCGACTGAATTAATCCCAAGCGTACACTTTTTGAATCCCAAGATTTGTCAATACGATCCACTATTTCATGCTACTCCCTTGCCGACACACCTAGTCTCAAGGCTTTCACTCGATCGAATCCGAATTGCACATTCTTGTCAAAAACCTTCAAACCCTAAAGATCTTGAAGGAAAACCCTAAACCGGTTTTCTTATTTGAATACCTCAAAGATCGCAACCCAATATTCTCGGTACAACAAACCTAATTGGATGTTATCAATCCTAATCTAGATGACACCCAATCAAAAAATGATTATGTGTAGTTTGATTATGTGTATGCATAGATTGAATTGAAGATGATGAGATGCTTTAAAATTTTGGATTCATGTAGGTTCTACTCACTCTAGAAATCTTACTAGAGAATGATGCATGTAACATGTATTTATATATGTGAGACTCATGAGAAGCAAAAGGAATGCAAAAGGAATGAAAACAAATGCAATTTTTCAAGAAATTTAACCAATATGTCGACCTATACGAATCATGCGTTGACCTATTCAAGTCATGTGTTGACATGTTGGAAGCATGTGTCAACCTGTAAGGTTATGTGTTGCCCATAAGTCGACCTGAAGACTCGGCACATGAGACAAAAGCTGCAGGCTTTATTACTGCAACGTACGTGTCGATCTATACCATCTATGTGTCAACGTGAAGTTTTAAAAATTCATCCATAGGTTGACCTGTAGTCGTATGTGTTAACTTATAATGAGGATTTTTTTACTTAAAAACAAGTTTCTCATGCTCAACACACTATTTTGATGCACAAATGTTTTCTAGACCATTTCCAACAATTTTGACATGTTTCCTAATGCAAGAACGCTACAAAGCCTCTTTTATCTTTGTTGTCGAGCCACTTCCCTTTGCCTTTCTTTTCTCTTGTTGGTTGCGCCTACAAAGCCACATCTCTCTTCGACTTCCCTACAGCTCTTTCAACCATTCTTTGTTCATGAGATTCAAGCGTCCCTTGAAGCTCTTTCTTTGTCAATGCTGACAAATCTTTCGACTCTTCTATGGCTACTACCACGTGGTCGAACTTTGGAGTCAATGACTTGAAGATCTTTGAAACAAATGATCTTGATGTCAACACTTATCCACATACCTTGATTTTTTTCACCAGTTTTATAACCCTGGTGAAAAAATTAGTTATGCTTTCATTGTATTCCATCTGAAGCAATTCATACGTTCTTCTGTGAGTTTGTAACCTCACCTCTTTCACCTTCTCTTCGACTCCAAACAATTTTTCAAGAATTTCTCATGCTTCTTTTGCTGATTCAACATCATAAACCTTTTCAAAATTATCAGAATTAACACATTGATGGATTATAAAGAGAGCTTTATAATCTTTCTTCTTCAATTCTTTGTGTACAGTTTTTTCTCTATCCGTCGTGTTTGCTGCAAGCGGTGTCACTCCCTCCTTCACAAGATCCCAAAGATCTTGATAGCAAAAGGTAACCTACATCTGCTTGCACCAATTCTCGTAATTCTGATTCTTCATAATTGGGAGACTCGCTGGAAAATGTTCGTTCGGATGATTCATCATGTTATGCTTCCAATAATTGCTCAGTCAGTGCTCTAGATACCAGATGTTGGAATTAAACCCAAGCTTTTGAGTAATTCTGAATCAATCTTGATGAACAAGATTCAATTGCACCGATCGATTTTCCTCTTGATCTTCACTCTTCACTCGAGTGAATCAACCAACATTGGTTGCAAGATCGTATCGTTGGACAATAGTGATGAAAAACAAGAAAAAAAAGATTGAATTGAGAAGAAAAGAGTTAGGGTTTATCGAGAGAAGGAATAAGATGAATTTTCTGCAGAGTTCCTCTCTGTTTATAAATCGTGATTCTTTATTCTTTTGCAACTGCAAAATTCAAGTGTTTACAATAATAGGGGTTACTCCCTATTATTTTGCTTGCTTGCTCCCTACGCAAAGCCCAAAAACAAACAAAATACACAATTCTGCCAACACTGCAAAATTAAGTTTAAAACCAAATTCATGTCAAGACTAACTCCTCGGCACTTCGACACTCACAAAATTTCGACGACAACAGACTCCGTCAAAAATACAGTTTTTGCTCAAAAAAATTACAATTCAACAATTTCATAGAAGAACAATAAACAATTTAATATATATATATATATATATATATATATATATATATATATATATATATATATATATATATATATATATATATATTATATATATATATATATATATATATATATATTCATGTCAAAAGCTTAAATATATATATTTTTTCCCTAATGAATATTCGATGTCATTTTTTTTATTAGCTTTAACTCTTTAGGCAACTTAACAATCGGTACTTAAATATGTAACATTGATATATAGAAGGACAAATACTCAACATGTAATAAAGATAATAGTTAAAATGATTTTAAAAAAATAAAATACCAAAATATAATTGTTAGATTATATACATACAAATTTTAATTTATATAAAATTTTGAATGTTTGATTATTAACCATATGTAATTAAATATATAATTAATAATAGTTGATGATCAAATTAATAAAATTCATTTGCAATTAATAGAATTTTTAGGCATGAAAAAAATAGAATTTATGAGCAAAACAACTCTTAAAGCTAGTTCTAGATTCAATGTATTTGTTATTCATAAATAACTCTTGAACAATATATATCAGATTCATTTATTATTCATAAATTTTATACACTGACAGTGTAAAGATTTTTTACACTGTCAGTTAATCACAACCACTCATTTATTTGAAAGGTTTGACTTTTATTTTAAACATTTAAAAAGTAATACAGACGGATGATTGTGATGCATTGACAGTGACAGCGCATACCAATTAATCTCTTATTATAACTAGAATAAGATATATTATTAATTAAATTTAATCCTCAAACTTATTTTAGTTATTTACTCCTATATTTAAAACTAGGTCGAACATTGGTCGAGGTTTATACGGTTGCTAGCGTCACTTTTGTCGGTCTAGCAATTGCATGTGTGCCAAGTGTTAGCACACGATTCTGTTTTAGTTACTTGTAGTAGAGTATAAAGACACAAGACGAATGTGTGAATGAAAGTTTAACAGCTCTGGTATTCTTCCGCCACAATAAATCTTCTCACTTTCTTTTAATGATAAATATACTTCCTCCATTTTTTTATAAGTGTTACTCCCTCCGTTCCTTTTTAAGTGTCATTTTTTTGACTTTTTACACATACCAAGGAAGCTAATCATTATTGTTACTTTTCAAACAATAATTCTTCTTTTACCTATAATACCCTTAATTATTTATTACATTTATTTTACTTTTTATTTACTTTTTCTCTCTCTATAATCATTATCTAGGGATAATTTTGACAAAATAGCAATTAATACTACCTTGAACTTTGCAAGTGACAATTAAAAAGAAACAAATTTTTTTCAAGAAAGTGACACTTATAAAGGAACGGAGGGAGTACTTTTTAAAGAAAAATATATTTCTTTTTAATTGTCATTTATTAAATTCAATGCAGTATTAATTGCTCTTTTGTCAAAATTATCCCTAGATAATTATTATAGAGAAAAAAAAAGTAAAATAAATTTAATATATAATTAAAGATATTATAGATAAAAGAAGAATTATTGTGTGAAAAGTAACAATAATGATTAGATTTATTGATATGTGTAAAAAATTAAAAACTGACACTTAAAAAGGAACGGAGGGAATAATATATTAAAAAAATCAAAATATACCAAAAGCATAACTCAAAACACAAGAAGTGTTCAGAAAACCACCTTGGTATTTGTGAGTTAGAGGTGCAACTAAGATTTACCATCAACATCAAATCAACATATCAAATCTCAATAATTAAATAGAACAAATCATTCGGACATTACATATTGATGTGGATAAACATAAAAAAAAAAAAAAAATATTAACTAAACAGATTGAAAATAAAAAATATTATTATTAATAAGTATATTTATAATAAAGATAATTTATTATTCTTTGAATAAAATAACATCATTGTTAGTAATTGGTTCAACAACGTATCTTTCTATAAAAATTATAAGACAGTCATTTAATTAATTATCACTCATTTTACTCATTTTGTTATATAGTGGACTCTTTATAAATTTCATAGTTGAAAAAACACGTTCCACTTGCAGTTGCTACCGACAAAACTAAAGTCAACTTCATAAGCTTATAAACCATATCAAATATATTGTATTTATTTGTCTCCACAAATTTTGCACAAAGATCTAAAAATCCTTTTAAATTTATAAATGTTGGGTCACGACGAACATTTCTAACATAATTTTGAAGTTACGTCACATTATCACTTCCGGCACATCTACAAAATCATAAAGTTCAATCATCCTCAATTATTTTTTTACATCAAAATCTACGAAGGACGATGAGAGACTCAAACATAGAACACATTGTAAAAATTCACCATTCTCTTCATGAAACCTATCATCAAACTCATGCAATCGTAAATCTAAATACAAATTAGAAACTTGTAACATATAACCTAGATTTCTTTTCTTACACGTCTGGATCATAATATTTTTTTTGTTAAAAAAAAGACGATTAATCACTAAAAGATTATGATTATTGATATGACTTTGAAGTGAGTTCACTTTTATGCTTTAAATCCGGTTTTTTAAAAGAAAATTTATAACTTACAAAAATATAATTACATTTTGGAACTCTCCGATTCACTTTTAAATATTTTATTAAAAATATAATATTTATAAATTTAAATATCTGTTTAATAAAACAACAATATCACACATAATATTTGTTTAATAATTAAAATATTATTTAAGCATTTATAATTATGAATCCATTAGCACACTTCACATTACCAATAAAATATAAATCATCACAAGCACTACTTATTATATATAAAAGAAAAAGAATTTTGAAAAAATAAAAAATAAAAAATCATAACATTTAAAATAAGAATTTACAATAACATAAATACATAATATTGTCATAAAATAACATAAAACTAGACAACTACAAAGAAACTTGTATTCGAAAAAATTGTTCTTACTTTCCCCTAAATTTGTTGGCCATAGCAGAGTTGATGGTTGTCATTCCATTTTTTCCGACAACAATGGATATAATAATAATTCACAATATATCAATAATTATTTCAGTGATAATATATATATATATATATATATATATATATATATATATATATATATATATATATATATATATATATATATATATATATATATATATATATATATATATATATATATATATATATATATATAAATTAGTGTGGTTGTAGTCACATTCAATTTTAAATAGGTCCGTCCATAAGGTAGAAGGTATGATTGTGAAGTCAATCCATGAATGTTTAAAAATCATTTACAAACTAAATAAATGTTATGCTCTATCAGTTTTTTCAATGTTATCATAACTCCATTATGGATTATATCGTTCTGGGCTCTTTAAATAGAGCAAATAACCGCATACAAAATCAGAATGTCGTCCTAAATAATTTAAAGACTCTATTCTAATTTTAAAAATTGGTCATGATAAATTTTTTTAAATATTTTAAAAAGAATATCTTTTTATTTTAACAAAGATTTGGGTCGGTCTTGATAGCTAAATCGTTTCTCAACATCTTTTTTCATATTTCGAATTCTTCACTTGTAAAAATTCAAAAGCAAAGATGATGTATTTGTTTTTTAACTTCTATCTAATTGTTATATATGTTTTTTCTTTCAAGATAAGTGTTCTTTTCTAATCTTTGATTTTTTTTAGATATTCTCTGCGTAACACAATTGAGTTTTTATTTTAAAATTTTAAAATTTGTGTTTTAAAACAAGACAATATATGAGCCTCGTGATTTTATTGGAGTTAATATTGAATTTTAATTCTTTGTGTCGAAGTATGTTGCTTGACAGTAACAAGGAAGTGTCGAACCATCTAGTGTGTTAAGTTGTGTTTGTGTGTCGAAGTGTCGAAGCATGTTGCTTCATACAGAATATCGACTTAAACCTATTTTAGTAGTGTTAGCTATTTTGGATTTTTACAGTTTTGGGTTTTGGCTTGAGGTCCAAGTTAACCTAAATCTATAAATAGAGGGAGTACCCCTTATTTTTGTAATGAAGTGAATAGAGTATTCATTACATTGTATTCACAGTATTTTGCAGTTGCAAAGTGAATAAGAAGTTTTCCACAGTTTGTGGGCAGAGAGAAACTCTGCAGAATTTTAATTCTTCTTCTCCTTCATCGTTCTTTACACTTTTTCTTTCTCCATTGTTCTTCTCTTTTCATTGCTATTGTGTGGGTAATAACAATCTTGTTCATCAAGATTGATTGAAATTGTCCATAGGTTTTGGTGGGTTTCCAACATCTGGTATCAAGAGCTCTGGTTTAATCGATTCGTGGGAAGAAAATCACCATGGCAACGAATAATCCAAACAGGCATTTTCAAGTAAATCTTCTGATTCTCAAGAACAACAATTATGAGAATTGGTGCAAGCAGATAAAGGTTGTGTTCTGTTATCAAGATCTTTGGAATCTTGTGAAGGAAGGAGTAACAACGCTTGCAGAAGCCGCGACGGATTAAGAAAATGCTGCACATAAAGAATTGAAGAAGAAAGATTATAAAACTCTCTTTATAATTCATCAATATGTTGATGCAGATAACTTTGAAAAGGTTAGTGATGCAGAGTCAGCGAAAGAAGCATGGGAAATTCTAGAGAAATCGTTTGGAGGCGCGGAGAAGGTGAAAGAGGTGAGGTTACAAACTCACAAAAGGACATATGAATTGCTTTAGATGGAAGACAATTAAAGCATAACCGATTTCTTCACGAAGGTTACGAAACTGGTGAATAAAATCAAGGTATGTGGAGAAGTGTTGACATCAAGATCTGTTGTTGGAAAGATCTTGAGGTCGTTGGCTCCAAAGTTCGACCACATGGTAGTAGCCATAGAAGAGTCGAAAGATTTGTCAAAACTGACAAAGGAATAACTTCAAGGGACGCTTGAATCTCATGAACAAAGAATGACTGAAAGAGTTGCAGGAAAATCGAAGAGTGATATGACTTTGCAGGCTCAATCATCAAAAGACAGAAAAAGAAAAGGCAGCTGGAATGGCAACAAAGGCAGATGATGTTATAACAATTTGACTGGTCGGAATCAGCAAGAAGGAAACTGGTCGAATAAGAGAAAACCTTGGAACCAAGGCAACCAAAGAGGTGGTGTTGCAGGTAGAGGAAGAGGTGATGGTCAAAAGCCAGACAAAAGTCACATTCAATGTTACAATTGTCAGAAGTATGGTCACTATTCTAGTGATTGTCCAAAAAAGAAGAAGAATCAAGAAACTTATGCAAAGCTGGAGAAACATGAAGAAGAAGAGACATTGCTGATGGTTACAACAAGAGATGAAGAGAGATTCAAGTACCAATGGTACTTGGACTCATGATGCTCATCACACATGTCTGGAAGGAAATATTGATTTGTCAACATAAAGCCCTCAATGAAGAACATGGTGAAATTTACAAATGACAACACTTTAGCAGCTGAAGGTGTTGGTGATGTTCTGATTATGAGAAAAGATGACAAGAGGTCAGTAATTTCAAATGTGTTGTACATACCAGACATGAAGAGCAATTTGCTCAGCATAGGGTAGTTAGTCAAAAAGAACTATAGAGTGTCGATCGAAGACAAGATGATGACAGTTCTCGACTCAAATGAAAGATTGATCTTGAAGGCTTCAATGTCTCAGAATAGAACCTTCACGATTGAGCTTAATGCGATGGAGCATAAGTGCCTTGCAACAACAGCCAACAGAGATGAATGGATATGAAATTATAGACTTGGTCATCTCAATTTCAAAGACATTAGAGATTTGAAGAGAAGAAATATGGTTTCAGGATTACCAGAAATCGACATTCCAAACGAAGTATGTGAAGAATGTGTGCAGGCGAAACAACATAAGAAAAATTCAATAAGGATGCAGGAAGCAGGTCGAAGGCAATTCTTGAAGTCAGATACTCTGATGTATGTGGCCCTCTCCAGGTGGACTCGATTGGATGTAACAAATACTTTGTTACATTCATAGATGATTTCAGCCGAAAACTATGGTCTTGCCTGATCCAGAAGAAAAGTGAAGTGATCGAGGTATTTGCCAAGTTTAAATCTATGGTCGAAAGACAGAGCGGTCGAAAGATCAAGATTTTCAGGACTAATGGTGGTGGAGAATATGTTTCGAAAGACTTCGACACATTATGTGTGAAAGAAGGGATTGTGCATGAGGTGGTGGCACCCTACACTCTACAGTAGAATGGAGTTGTAGAAAAGAAGAATAGAACCATTATGAATATGGTTAGAAGTATGTTGAAAGGCAAGCATCTACCCAAAGAATTATTGGGAGAAGTTGTGTCGACTGTGACATATATCCTGAACAGATGTCCGACGAAGAAGCTAGAAGGAATCACACCAGAAGAATGTTGGTCTGATGTCAAGCCTAACTTGAGTCATCTGAAGGTGTTTGGATCTATATCACATAGACATGTGCCAAATTAGTTGAGAAGAAAACTTGATGACAAGTCGAATCAGATGATCCTGATAGGATATCATTCGACTGGAGGATACAAGTTGTTCGACCCAGTGAATAAGCAACTGGTGATCAACAGGGACGTGATCATAGATGAGCTTAAGGAGTGTGATTGGACTAAGAATGTCAAGAAAGATTGAGTGAGAATCTTTTATGATGAACCAGCTGGTGAAGTCGAAAAAGAAGTTCGACATGAAGAAGTCAGAGGTAAAGCAGGCCCAAGTAGACCTCAAAGAACAAGACACATGCTTGCAAGGTTGCAAGAATGTGTGATTACATCAGATGATGTGGTCGATGAAGAAGGTGAGCTGGTACATTGTGCTTTCTATGTAGATGTCGAACCTGTCAAAGCAGCCGAGGCATTGAAAGACTCGAAGTGGATGAAAGCAATGAATGAAGAACTGAAGTCAATCGAAGTCAACAACACTTGGTCACTTGTCGAATTACCCCGAGACAAGAAGGCAATCGATGTGAAGTGGGTTTACAAGGTGAAGTTGAATCCCAAAGGAGAAGTGACTTGACACAAGGCGAGACTTATGGCGAAAGGATTTCTTCGGAAAGAAGGAATCGACTTCGATGAAGTTTTTGCACCTATTACCAGGATCGAAACAATCAGGTTGGTTGTTGGTCTAGCAAACATGAACAACTGGAAGATGTGTCAGATGGACATGAAATGTGCATTCCTGAATTGGCACTTAGAAGAAGAAGTTTATGTTGCACAACCAACTAGGTTTGTGAAACAAGGCGAAGAAAGAAAGGTGTACAGGCTGCATAAAGCAATGTGAGGACTTAAACAAGCTCCAAGAGCTTGGAATAAGAAGATAGATGGATTTCTAAGGGAGAAGGAATTTGTAAAGTGCAAATATGAACATGGAGTATATGTAAGAATAAGCAAGAGTGAATTGCTTATACTATGCCTCTATGTCGATGACCTGTTGATAACAGGTAGTTGCAAGAAGGAGATCGAAGACTTCAAAGGTGATATCAACAAGGAATTCAAAATTTCATATCTGTGTGACATTTCATATTTCCTTGGCATCTAATTCTACAAGAGTGGTAGAGGTTTGATGATGCACCAAAGAGGGTATGCAGGAGAAATACTCAAGAGATTTGAGATGCAAGATTGTAACCCAACTTCGACTCCAGTTGAGCCCAGATTACAACTGTCGAAAGATTCAGATGAAGATGATGTCGACCCAACCCAATATAGAAGACTTACTGGGTCACTTCTATACCTTTGTCATACAAGGCCTAACTTAGCATACAATGTAGGTATGGTGAGTAGGTTCATGCAGAAGCCAAATGTATCACATCTAGTAGCGGCGAAGAGGATACTAAGGTATCTGAAAGGAACTCTCGACTATGGTATTTTGTTTCCTGCAGTCGATAAAGGAAAAGAATGCAAATTAGTGGGATACATCGACTCAAGTTGGTGTAGTGATGCTGAGGATCGAAAATCCACAGTTGGCTATGTGTTTATGCTAGGTGGTGCATCAGTTGCTTGGAGTTCGAGAAAGGAACCAATAGTGGCATTATCGTCGTGCTAAGAAGAATAAATAGTTGTTTCTCTTTGTGCATGTTAAGCAACATGGATGGTGAATTTGGTCGAAGAGATAACAGCGAAGAGTCATGGAGCAATTACCATGAAGATCGACAACATGTCAGCTATCGATCTGACAAAGAATCAGATAGCACATGGTCGAAGTAAACACATCGGAATGAGGTTCCATTATCTTCAAGAGCAGATAGCATATGGGAAGATGAATGTGGGACACTGTAGAACTGAGAATCAGATTGCATACATCATGACGAAGGGAGTGCGGATCGAAGTGTTCAGAAGACTAAGAGCTATGATGAATGTAAATAGCTTAGACACAATAAATTAAGTGGTGTGTTGAATTGTAATTCCTTGTGTCGAAGCATGTTGCTCGACAGGAACAAGGAAGTGTCGAACCACATATTCTGTTAAGTTGAGTTAGTGTGTCAAAGTGTCGAAGCATGTTGCTTCACACAGGATTTCGACTTAGGCCTATTTTAGTAGTGTTAGCTATTTTGGGCTTTTATAGTTTTGAGCTTTGGCTTGAGGTCCAAGTTAATCTAAATCTATAAATAGAGAGAGTAACCCTTATTTTTGTAATGAAGTGAATGGAGTATTCATAACATTGTATTCACAGTATTTTGCAGTTGCGAAGTGAATAAGAAGTTTTCCACAGTTTGTGGCCAGAGAGAAACTCTGCAGAATTTTAATTCTTCTTCTCCTTTATCGTTCTTTACACTCTTTTTTCTCCATTGTTCTTATCTTTTCATTGATATTGTGTGGGTAATAACAATCTTGTTCATCAAGATTGATTGAAATTCTCCATAGATTTTGATGGGTTTCCAACAGTTAATACAATAGCATTAAGAAAAGAAAGTGAAATGAATTAAAAAATTATAAAACTTTATAAATAATGTGTTAAACTAGACTAATCTAATTCAAGTTTTATAATCTAATAACTTAATTAAAATTAATATTAATATTATTAAATTTATAATACATTGTTATAAAATAAAATTTAATAATTATATTTCTATAAAATAAAGATCAAACCACGTATAATAATACACTATATTTTATCATACTAATTTAAATAATAAGTGAGTTAATTTTAAAATTTTAAATATTTAATAATGAAAATTAAAAAATATTTAAAATTGATATTAAAAAGTATTATAAAATTAAAAAGGTTTAAAAAAAATATTACTTTCTAATTGGCTACATATTAAAAAAAACAAATTCATAATTTGAATTTAAGATAGTGTAGGGGTATTGGAGACGATCTTTGGTGCTCATCACCCTACTGTGAAGTGTGTGAAAACCAGAAACAAAATGATAGAAGATGAAGTGGAAATAATGAATGAATTGCATTACCATTACATTACAAGCAGTGTTGAGAATATTGCCAGCAACCACTCTTTCCCTTACAAAATCAATATCTAATTCAATGTGTTAAGTGCGAGCATGAAGTACCAGATTGTGAGATAACAAGACAACACTAAGATTGTCACATAAAAGTGTTGGTGTGTGAAAAGGAATTTTGAGTTCAGACAATAATGATTCTAACTAGAGCATTTCAGAGGTGGTATGAGCAATGGCTCGATATTCTGCTTCAGTACTCGAGCGAGCAACCATGGATTGCTTCTTAGAACTCCAAGATACCAGATTTGGGCCAAAAAATATATGCGACACATAGGTTGATCTTCTATCATCTGGGTCACTAGCCCAGTCTAAGTTGTTGTAAGCTCGAAGGGAGAAGTTGAGAGCTGAGATGGATGGAGATAATAGGAGACCATATTTAACTGTACCACTTAGATACCTCAATAGCCTTCTAAAAATTGACCAATGAGTGTCAAGGGGACACACCATGAACCGGTAAGCTTTTGTTGACGCTAAACACAATGTATGGTCGTGTCAAAGTAACATACTCTAGCGCCCTTACTATTGACTTGTACAACTGGGGATCAGAGAAGTTGTTGGTTCCATGTTTGTTAAGTATACATGTAATCAACATAGGAGTTGGAACTCCATTAACACTTCTCATCTTGGCTCTTGCTATCATATCTTGGATATATTTAGACTGAGTTAGAAGTAAGGATCCATTGCTACAAAACTTTACTTCAATACTTAGAAAATAACTAGGTCGACCCAACTTCTTTAGAGAAAATGCAGTGTGTAATTTGTTGATTAGATCATGAATGAGAGAAGAATTAGAACCAGTAATTAATATATCATCTACATAAACAAGTTCATACATGGAAATACCTTGTTTGCAATAGATAAAGAGAGAGAGAGTTATCACACCTAGAATTAGTGAACCCAAAGTGAAGCAGATCTTGATGTAATTTCTCATACCAAGCCCTTGGGGCTTGTTTGAAACCATAAATAGATTTTTTGAGTTTGCAAACAAGGATTTTATCAGTGCTTACAAATCCAGGACGTTGTGTCATATATACCTCATTATGTAGATTTCTATTCAAGAAGGCATTATTCACATCTATTTGTTGAATATCCCATATGTAGGTGGTAACAAGAGTTAAAATTACTCTAATGGTTGTTGGCTTGACAACAGGAGAGAAAGTTTTAGTGTAATCAAACCCTTGTACTTGATGAAAGCCTTTGGCAACAAGCCTAGATATGTGTTTCTGAATAGTACCATCTGCATTTTTTTTTGAGTTTAAAGACCCATCTACACCTTACAACTTTTATGTTAGGAAGTAGTGTAGTTAGGGTCCAAGTTGTTGGCCTGTAAAGCATTAAATTCATCTCTTATGGCCATTGCCCATTCAGGTTTGTTCAAGGCTTGCTTTGCACTAGTAGGTCCTGACTCAGTGTGAGCTATATAGGCTTTGGCTTTGAATTACTAGTTTTAACTCTGGTGAGCATTAGGTGACTATTCTCAAGAAGAGGAACAATCAGTTTACTTGTGAGAATATATGGAGAATGAGATGAATTTGAGATGGGAATGCAAAAGTACATGGATATCTCATTAGAGCAGAAAGTAGTATTAGGGTCTTGAGCTGTACTGGTTTCTATGTGATTACATGTTGCTCAGACACATTTTCCTTGAGGTATATGTTAAACCAACTATGTGCTCATAGTTGTTATTATCCTCAGGATAATTTGAGATACCAAAACCTGAATCAGAAGTATGACCCTCAGGACTATTATTTTGTATAGGCACATTAGTGCGGTTATTATCCTTAGGATAAATATATACAATAGGTCTTATACTAGATAAGGAGGAACTAGACAACTCATGAGTATGGTTACATACAGGTACATTGACAAGACTACGTTTGTTTGCAGACTGAGCCGCAACAGGTGGTGCAGTAGCTGAGTGAGCTGGCATATTTTCAGAGACGGGCTGGTTGGGGATATGGATTGGACCAATGAATTGACTAGGACAACCAAACTGAGAAGCCTTGTGAACAGATTTTTGGTTATCACCTTTATGAATCAAAGGAGACTGATCAGTAGAATTGGGTATCAAAAGCCTTATCCAAATCTAACTAATAATCACAAAACCTATTTTTTTAACCTTTAGGCTTTGTTTAAAAGTTTGGAGGGAAATGAATAAAATGGCTTTAACAAAAGAGAATTATAAAGAGGAAAGAATCAAAGGATATGAGTTTATTTTTATTCATAATATAAAATCCTTTAGTTTAGGAGAACTTAAAAATTGTATTAAAAGAAGAATTTGAAGGGTTTAGATAAATTTTTCAAATATAATCTATGTTGTTATAACGATTTAAAAACTAAAAATATATTTATAATACATATTCATTTAAGGCATATTTAGTCCCCAAATCCCTTAACTTGATTTAATGTTTCGCTTTAGTCCCTTAACTAAAAAATATTACAAGTTAGTCTCTTAACTTGACTTATGTTACTCTATTTGGTCTCTTCCATCAAATTCGGACAAAAAATGTTAAGTTATGGTGACGTGGATGTACAACAAGGCTCAAGATCCAAATGTGACTCAACATTTGTACTATAAAATAGGGTTTCCACTTAAGTTTCTCATATTAACGTTGTTAATCTTATGAGAAACTTAAGTGAAAACCCTACTTTATAGTACAAATGATGAGTCACATTTGTACCTTGAGTCTTGATGTACATCCACGTCACCATAACTTAACATTTTCTTGCCATAAATTGGCGAAAGAGACCAAATATTGTAACAGAAATAAAGTTAAAGGACTAACTTGTAATATTTTTTTAGTTAAGGGATTAAAGCGAAATATTAAATTAAATTAAGCGACTAAAACATGTATTAAACCTTCATTTAATTTTCTATACAAAAAAATCATTTAAAAGTATATAAAAATGTATCTATTTTTTCTTTAAATCTCATATCTCAAAACTTGTTCTTCATCTCTTCTCTAAACTCATAAATAATACCTTAGTACAATCTTTGGTATGAAAAACTTCTTCAAGAATTAAAGAATCAAAGTATTATCAAAATTACTTATATGATCAATAAACTTGTTATGATAAGGATATATAACATGAAGAATAATAAAGGGAAGACGATGGGATAAAATCTTATTCACTACCTTATACATAATATTATAGAGAGTGAGTTGGCTAACATATACATGATTATTATTCTTAGTAATTAGGTCGATGAAAGAGAAAAACATATAAAAACATAAAAATGGATGTAGATATTTGTTATGGGTCGGGTCCTAAGCCTAGAAAGGCCAAATTCCACCCATCCTATAAATACCATCATTGACGTAGAAACACATATGATCTCAATCAATAACTAACTCCATTTCTATGATTCAAAGACTAACTTGGATGTTGGAGTGCTAACTTTGTAGGTTTACTTCACACAACTACACCGGAGCAACGTGTGTCATCACCCCAAAGACCTACATCGACAGTTTTGTTTCCAACACAGAATAATAACGTTGTCTATGAGAATCAATAATTGATTCCTACAAATAATGGTTAGATCTCTTATCTAGTTAGTCCTTTGATTCGATCAAATCTCAATTAGATTTTCCCAATTCAGATCTCAACCAACTCAACAATCATGTTTAGATAGAAACAATCTCAAAAGTTTCTAGATCGATTTCTTTTTCAACCTTCCCCATAAATACAATTGATGCATATTCGTTTCTACAAATTGGATCTCTTCCTCTAGGATATGACAAATATGTATCCTTAGGCAAGGAACGTGAAGACGATAGACTAATCCTAGAGTTTCGAGATCAAGAGGAGGTGGGCAAGATTTTCAATGTTGCTCTCCCACTAGTCACCACCACCACCATCACCCATCATTCCATTTTAGAGACCCTAATGAATGATGAAAGTTCTTGTAATCCAATAAATTTCGAAATTTTCACCAAATCAAATTTGAGAAAACAAAATTTAAGGTCCTGTGAAGACCAAAATCTATTTTCCTTTAATGACTCATCTACTCGTCTTTGCATACAGACGTGCCTATCGGTCACTGACAACATATTGAATTAGCATTTATATTTTCTTTCTTCCTTTTCCTCCTTTTCTATTTAACAAAATAATTATAAGATGTCTCATCAAGACAACTCAATTATTAACTATATGAAAAATCAAATATATGGAGATGAGTTCGAATCCGTATACATCCCATTTGTTTATCTTTAAAGGTTGAATTTCCAACCCTTAACTACTTAAAAAAACAACTATAAGATAAAAGAGAAAATAGTAAAAAGTTATATAATAAAATGAGAATAAAATATAAGAAAAAGATAAAAATAAATTAATGTAGGAGATAGTTAGAGAGAAAATATAAGAAAAAAGATCCAAAAGCGTTCTGACCATTTCAATTATTCTCCGCGATTTCACTTTATTTTGATCCGGCTTGCCTTTCTATCCTCTGGAAAGTCGATAATTTGAAGATGGCCCAATCTTCCCAAAATCCTCGTGAGTTATTTCTTTTGATGCCATTGGTGATTGTTTTTAAGTTCTTCAAAGGTGTCTGGAGTAAAATTCATGGTGAATTCGTAAATTTACTAGCTAAAATAGCAGATTATAGTTGAAAGTATGTTATTTTAGAAGTTTCTCACTTAGGGTTTATGTCCATTAACTTATTTAAGCTTATGCTTATTTGAGTCACAATTATTTTCTTAAGTAGCATATTGAATGTTCAATCAATTTCAAAGAAACTGACTTATTGAAGTATTCAAAATTGATTATGGATGAGTAAAATTGATTTTGACATGTTTGTTTGGTTGCTCTCGAGTAGAATTGATTATGGTTTTCGAGTAGAATAGGATCTGTACCTTTTGAGTCTAAAAGTGATTTTTATATTGAAATTTATTGTTCGAACTCATTTTTGCATAAGTTTATCCAAACATAAATCACTTTATCTTCGCCTCACGTTTAGCCATAATCAATTTTACAGAATAAATTCATTCAAAATCAATTTTCTTCACTGCAGATCTAAACACACGCTTAAACTGTTGAATTATTTTCTCAGCGTTCCAGCAGGAGAAAGTCATTATACCCAACAAGTATGGCAATAAACTAGTAGGCATATTACATGAAGCTGGAACTAAAGAGATTGTTATTCTATGCCATGGTCTTCGAGCTTCTAAGGTTAGTTTCCGTGGTTTGTCGATTATGAATCCACTATTTATATTTATTATTATGCAAACCATTGTTGAATTGTGTTTTTCAATCTTCAGGAAGATATTATCATGACACAGCTTGCTGCTGCTCTAGAGAATGCTGGAATCAGTTCTTTCCGCTTTGACTTCACTGGAAACGGGTAAGTTTCGTGTAATACAGAACAAAACCATGAATTTTGTTCATATTTATGCCTGTAAAGTAATCTTGACCTTCAAAATATGCAAGCAATTTCATTTTTTATGGAGTGGTTGCTGTAAGATGACAATGATTGCTAAGCATGTGATTCATAGAAGCAGATGCTGAATATTTTTATATTTTAACATTGATAAATAGTTTTAACAGTGTTACGCAATGCCACCAAACATTATGGTAATTAGTTATTACCTGAAGTTATGTTACATTGTTTGAATATATATGTATCAATTTTCAATAGAAGATTATAATTCTTTACCTGAAAACAACTCATCATTAGTCTATAACTATTTTATATTCTATTCAAAATTTAATTTTCGTTTGGCATAATCTCAACCACTAGTATTGTTTAACTGCTTCATTTTGATTTAGCTTTTGAGTTTTCCAGGGAAAGTGAAGGTTCATTTGAATTTGGCATCTACTGGAGGGAGGTTGATGATATACATTCTGTGGTTCAACACTTTCATGAAGCAAACCGTAGAGTTTTGGCAATTATTGGACACAGTAAAGGTTTGTTGTGTTACATTGGTTTTGCCTATTTCTAGACGTATACTGATTCTTCAACCATTACGTTTTCATCCATACTTATGAATTACTCTTTTTTTTTTTTTTGCTTAATCTAATAAGCTACTCAACAAAATTACTAAAATGAAACTGCTATTGCCTATCATCCTGCAAATAGTTTTTATGATGCGTGGTAATATAGAGGATTTATGTGAAATCTATTTGAAGTCTGTGTGAAACTATATTTAGTGGAGGAGAATAAATACTTGTTAAGTTGCTGCATATTTATGTTACGGCTTAAAACATTATTTCTTCCTTTTGTAAAACATGAGAATATCTTCTATTGATGTATGCCTTTCGGGCTTCGCTATAAAATAGTAGCCGGGATTCAAGCATGTAAAGAACAAGTGAATTCCATCCCTGTGTTTCTTACAAAATCTTTAGCTGGCACCGCCAACTCAAATTGAAGGCTTGTCTGGTGTCATTGTATGGTGTCTGACACAACATCGACACATGTGATTAAATTCAGTTATAATATTTTTTCGAATATTATCAGTGCCCGTGTTTGGTGTTAGTGCTTCATAGGTCTGTAGGTATGTTGAAACTGTTTTGAATAGTTTCTGTATTTTGGGGCAGGAGCTAGTGCAGTGCTTCTTTATGCTTCAAAGTATCATGATGTTAAAACAGTCGCCAACCTCTCTGGTCGCTATGATCTGAAGACAGGCCTTGAAAATCTTCTTGGAAAGAATTTTTTGGAGAGAATCAGAAAGGAAGGATTCATTGAGTTGAAGACCAAGTCAGGTATTCGTCCATTTAATCAGCCACGTGTTTGGTTCAAATACATAAATTGGTGTAGAAGAATGTATTTTAGAGTTGCTTTCAAGAAATTCAGGAATCATATAACTTGTTTGTTCCTCTACTTTGAACTTGTTATTAATTGCTTTGAACTTGCGGAATTGAGCTAGTTCAGAATCTTCCATTGATTTGTTTTACTCTACACTCTTGTTCCAAGGCTACTGAACAATTTTCTTAAAAAAATTGGACCTCTTTTTCTTTTAAGTGAAATAATACATACACAAACTGTAACTTCTTGCTGTTTTCAGTTCTTGAGGATACCACATCAATCTTCTTTTGTAGGAAGTGTTGATTATCGTATAACTGAGGAAAGTTTGAAGGATCGGTTAAACATAAACATGCAAGAAACATGCCTGCATATTGGCAAAGAATGCAGGTGAGTAAAAAATTGTCTGACAGTTCACATTTCCCTTTTAGTTTTACTCTTTCATCTTCATTACAACATATATTCAGAAGCACGAGCTTCGATTGCTTCCATAATTTATGGTAAAACAACACCTAAAATAATTTTGAGAGACTGAAGAACTTGTACTGTTGAATTGTTGATAATATGTAGTAGTATTTCTTATTTTTGATTCATTCTCTTATTATTTAGTGAAAGAGGTAATCTAGAGTTTCATAATATATACATGACAGGTTCCTAACTATTCATGGTGATGCTGACACAATAATTCCGGTTGGAGATGCATTTGAATTTGCAAAGATCCTACCTAATCATAAGTTACATATAGTAGAAGGAGCTGATCATGTATATACCGATCATTTAGCTGAGTTGGCTTCAATTGTGGTGGATTTTATGAAGGAAACTTTTGCACAGGGACAAGTTTAATGCTAGTTAGGTACCTTGCCCTACATATTAATTTTTTATGTAGTTTTGAAATTGATTATCATTTCCTAAAACATAATGGTGACAAACTTGCTTTTTGCAGGTCCCTAATGAAGTTGCCCATTATGACTGGTACATTTCAGAATTCTGCTCATGGGAAAATCATGGTGTGCTGTGACAGTAATATTTTTGCATTTGATGTGCCAATTTAGTCTGATGAGGTTGTGGACTTGGGGCCTCCTAGTTATGTACCATTTGAGATTTTAAATAATGAAAACAAGTTTGTTTAACTATCTATTTATGCACATCTAAAGTATTAAGAAAGATACAAAATATTGAGACAAAGATAGCAATAAAAAAAGACATTCAATTCTATGATTCTTTTAACTGGAATAAATAGTTACAGAAATATTAACAAGCAATGTCAAGTGACATCTGTTGTAAATATTAGATTGTAAATAATAATTATTTCTATTAGTAATGAGGTCCATTAGTCAAAGCCCATTAGGTTTTCTATTCTCTCTTATTTAAAGCATGTAGATGTAACATGTAAGAATCATTTTTTAATATATCAGTAAAATATTTTACAACATGGTATCAAGAGCTCCCGATTTTGGGGGATTCGCTTCCGCCTAAACCCTAGCCGTCTTGTAGCGGAGTTTTTTTTTACTGCAGTTTGTTGTTGTTTTTTGGTGTTTGGGTCATTGTTGTTTTGTGTTGTAGCACATCGTGCTTCTTGTTTTTGTTCACTCATCTTTGAAATCCTAACCCATCCTATTTCTTGGTTTGTTTTCTCTCGATTGTCCTTTCAATGGCTGAGATTATTAACGATCAACCACCTCCACGGTTGAAGTCTATGCTTGACTCCATGAGTAAGCCTTCTGGTTCTGGGTCTCTAGCAGTTACTGGTAAGAGTTTGTGTTCCCGATCTCTTACTGTTTGTGGTAATATTCCTAAGAATGCGTGGATTCTTGACTTTGGTGCTACTAATCATATGACATTTGATTCCACATTATTATGCTCTTATACCACACCTTCGAGTATTCCTTATATCACTGTTGCTGATGGCTCTCATGCTTGTGTTGTTGGCACTGGAAATATTGACTTGCAACCTCCATTCCAGTTGCAATCTGTGCTTCATGTTCCCACACTTTCCCACAATTTAATTTCCATCCATAAGCTTACCCGTGATCTGAAGTGTAAAGTAATTTTTTCTATGTCCCATTGTGTTTTTCAGGACCTTATCACGGGGGCAGACGATTGGAATTGCTAAGGAAAAGGAAGGGTTATACTACTTCTCTGATGACCATCCAAAGGTGTTGTCCTCCTGTTTCCAGTCTCAGTCTTCCTCTTCAGCCTCACAAATTTGGCTTCAGCACAAGCGTCTCGGTCATCCTCCATTTTATATAATTAAGTCTATGTTTCCGTCGTTGTTCTTACACCATTCTGTTGAGTCTTTTAAGTGTGATGTTTGTCAGTTGGCAAAACACAATCGTGTATCTTTTCCTTCCAGTTTTAATAAAAGTGATGAACCTTTTGATTTGATTCATTCTGATGTTTCGGGACCTGCCCCTACCTCTAAAATTTTTGGTGCAAAATGGTTTGTCTCATTTATTGATGATTGTACTCGGGTAACTTGGATTTTCTTGATGAATACTAAATCCGAAGTACCACAAATATTTATCCAATTTTATAATATGGTACAAACGCAATTTGGGAAAGGCATAAAAAGAATTCGTTCTGACAATGGTAAAAAATATGTCAATCATACCTTTTCCAACTTCACTAGTAAACATGGCATTCTCCATGAATTCACATGTGTTGACACCCCACAACAAAACGGTGTCGCAGAAAGAAAAAATCGTCATTTACTTGAAGTTGCTAGATCTCTCCTTTTTCAAATGTCTGTTCCTACCTCTTATTGGGGTGAGGCAATTCTTACTGCTGCTTATCTGATTAACCGGGTCCCATCTCGAGTGTTAGGTAATAAAAGTCCTGCCCAATTTATGCTTTCACGTTTTCCACCTGTTCCTATCTTACACACTATTGAGTCTCGCATTTTTGGTTGTGTTGCTTTTGTTCATGTTCACAAACAATATCGCAACAAATTGGATCCCCGTGCTGTCAGATGTATCTTTCTGGGTTATGCACCCAACAAAAGAGGGTACAAATGTTATCATCCTCCGAGTCAAAAATTCTTTGTCTCCAAAGATGTCACCTTTCATGAAAATGTGTCATATTTCACTCGTTCTCGGTCTCAGGGGGAGAACATAAGTGACTTAGAGTCAGAGTCAGAGTCTGAGTCCGAGTTTCTGATCCTTGGTCCTAGCCTCCCTAAAACACCTATCAGTGTTCCCTCTCTTGAACCCGAGTTGTCACCTATTTTGAGTTTGAGTCCTAGTTCAACACCTGAATCTGAGCCAGTAAGTGTTCCTGGTCCTTCAAGGCCTTCTGTTTTACAGGAATCAGCACCTCCAGCACCAACTCTAGTGTATCAGAGAAGAAGTAAACCTGACCTTCTCCAGAAACAAATTCAATCGCCTGAACCGGAGGTAAGTACTGAAAATGATTCCTCTAGTGATGATTGTGCCATTCCTGATACTTGTGACACTAATCCAGTTGATTTACCCATTGCTTTGAGGAAGGATAAAAGATCTTGTCCCTCCCTATATCGACACCCTATCTCTCAATATGTCTCCACTAAACATCTTTCCACACAATATCAAAGTTTTATTGCAGCTGTTGATTCTGTGAAAATCCCATCATCCGTTGAAGAAGCATTGCAAAATAGAAATTGGGTCCAAGCTATGGATGAGGAAATGAGAGCACTTGAAAAAAATAGTACTTGGGAGATTATTGAAAGGAAAAGAGACAAAAGTCCAGTTGGATGCAGATGGATCTATACTGTAAAGTACAAATCTGATGGTACACTTGATCGGTACAAAGCAAGACTAGTGGCAAAAGGTTATACTCAGACGTATGATATTGATTATGAGGAGACATTTGCCCCAGTGGCAAAGATGAATACTGTTCGAATTTTACTATCTCTTGCTGCTTCATGTGGATGGGAATTGCAACAGTTTGATGTTAAAAATGCGTTCTTGCATGGAGACTTAGAGGAAGAAGTGTATATGGAGATTCCACCAGGTGTTGGCATAACAAATGGAGCTAACAAGGTGTGTAAATTGAAGAAAGCCTTATATGGACTAAAGCAGTCCCCTCGGGCATGGTTTGGAAGATTCACAAAGGCAATGATGTGTTTGGGCTATAAGCAAAGTCAAGGAGACCACACTTTATTTTTTAAACATTCACAAGGAGGAAAACTGACTGTACTTCTTGTTTATGTTGATGATATTATTGTTACAAGAAATGATTTGATTGAGAGACATTTCCTCAAAGAGAAATTATCAGCAGAGTTTGAGATGAAAGACTTTGGGCAACTCAAGTATTTCTTGGGAATTGAGGTAGCCTACTCAAAGCAAGGCATCTTTATTTCTCAAAGGAAGTATGTGCTTGATCTTTTGCAGGAAACTGACAAACTTGGATGCAAACCTGCAAGTGTTCCCATTGAACAAAATCACAGGATAAGCTTTGAGGAGGAAAGTGACAAAGTTGACAAGGGTCAATATCAGAGATTAGTGGGAAAATTGATTTACTTGGCACACACTAGACCAGATTTGGCATATGCAGTCAGTGTGGTGAGCCAATTCATGCATGATCCGAGGGTGAGACATTTGCAGGCTGTAGACCGCGTTCTACAATATCTTAAAGCAACTCCAGGGAGAGGACTTTTGTTTAAAAGAGGTGGAAATCTAACTATGGAGACTTACACTGATGCGGATTATGCCGGATCAGTGAGTGACAGAAGATCTACGTCAGGCTATTGTACTTTTCTGTGTGGTAACCTTGTAGCTTGGAAGAGTAAGAAGCAAAGTGTAGTTGCTCAATGAAGCGCCGAGGCAGAATTTAGAGCTATGGCACTAGGAATTTGTGAGCTATTGTGGATGAAACAAATTCTAGAAGACTTGAAGATACAATGTGAAGGTCCTATGACATTGTTTTGTGACAATAAATCGGCTATTAGTATTGCTCATAATCCTGTTCAGCATGACAGGACTAAACATATTGAGATTGACCGACATTTTATCAAAGAGAAGTTGGATATAGTGGACTGATAACTACATCTTACGTTCCTTCCGGGCATCAGCTGACAGATGTGTTAACAAAAGGCTTATCAACAGAAAGATTCAGGCAACTTACTTGCAAGCTGGGAATGATAGATATCCATTCACCAGCTTGAGGGGGAGTGTTGTAAATATTAGATTGTAAATAATAATTATTTCTATTAGTAATGAGGCCCATTAGTCAAAGCCTATTAGATTTTCTATTCTCTCTTATTTAAAGCATGTAGATGTAACATGTAAGAATCACTTTTTAATATATCAGTAAAATATTTTACAACAATATCTAACTGAGTAAATCATCTACTCAACTGAATAAACCATTTTACATGTTACAACACTTGGAGGTATTTCTACAATTAGGAGTTTGGATATAAATCTGATGGTATAAATGATGCCGACATTGGAAGCAATGATAGTAACTTGAGCTTCACATTCTTGTTCATTTTCTCAGGGAACCATAATGCTCAACCTCTACAAGCTAATGCAGTTTATTACTATACCAAGTCAAGTAGCTTGTTTCGATGTTTCAAGTTCAAGTCACCACTGTCGTCTTTGTCAAAATGAACCCCGCACCTTCATTCTAGTTTTGCCTGAGAGAATAATGAGACAAAAATAAGAGGTATAAAGACAGTACTGTTAACATTCATTTCCCGAAACAGAAATAAATTTCAAGCACCTGGCATTTGTCTAAGGAAGGAAAGTACTTAGGTCTTCCAAGTCATCATTGGAAGAAGAAACAGTGTTGTTGTCCAGTGTCGAGTACAGAGTTTTGCCACCATTAACCACCTTTTCATTTTTCTTATCCTCCTGAAATAAACAACAAAAACATAAATGAACTTATAAACTATCCAAAAATAATTACAAGAGAGTTGTATAGAAGTGATAAACATCTTACAAGCTCAGATTTGAGCAAGTCAATCATCTCTTATAAATCTGAGATATGATGTTTTAGTGCCTGAAAAAGTAGAAAAAACTTAGTGAGATACAAGTAGTCAGTCTCAGTTTTTAAGAAGTAATTGCATTTGCTTTATCACCTCTCGTCTTTGAAGCTCCATAGACCGAGCCAATGCTTGTCGTCGTGTCAACAAGCTTTTGGGCCTCATAGCCTATGGCTTCATATTCAAACCAATCTTCCTAAACCAAAATCTCTCTTCATTAGTTAGAGTCTCCAAATCGGTTGGAAGAACAATTAGTTTTTGCCTCTCGGTCAGGGTTTTGGTGACGACAGGAGGTAAGAAGTCATTGCCCCTATAAATTACAATATATTCCTTATTTCTAGAAAGAAGAGTTCCCCCAGTCAGTTTCTGCAAAAGCATGAAATGCAAACCCCATAAGTTTGAAGAAAGGAATAATTTATTCGCTCAAATATTGCCGCAGGTAAACTTTGAACAAGAACTGTCAAAGCATTTAAGTTTCAAGTGCCAACAATTCATACAATCTTACAAGACTAAGAAATGTGGTGGTTAGCTTTCAAAATGCATGAGAATTACAAAGGTATAGCTACAGTCAATCTTTTGGGTATTATTAATTAAACGAGTCATGATGCTGAATTCTGATAATGGTATTGAAAACACAATAATTTCAATGTGATTGTGAACCAAAGCAAAGGCAAACGCCATGAAAGTCACACAAATTTCGATATTAAGGGTATCCATTCCATTGACTTAAGTCATCGGATTCAGTAAGCATTAACTACAAAAAGCAGAGATGTCGTACTTGTACCGTTTTTTACACTTCATTGTGTACTTTCAACTGATAACACACAGTTGAGGGAAGGTTAACAAACTAGTTCGTCTTATGATATAAATTATGGTTTTTTATCTGAGAAATATATCATGGTTATTAATGAACTATGTAGTCAAATTGCCTATGCTTGGCATTTTCGATTAACTTTTTAGGTCAGTGGCATAGTCAAACTTTGACAATTCTTTGAAAGCTTTAAACGCGGGTGTTTCAGATGAAAATAATAAAATGCAGAAAACCAGATACACTTTACGATACTAGACATGTCTCATTTTTATTGATTCATCTATCTATATGCTCATGTTTCATTTGATGCATCCGAGAAAAGCTTAGTGGGTTTGAAATCCTAATCCCATCTTTGATATTCTCATTTAGTAGAAAAAGCTCTCAATGGACTACTAGACTCAACAGCCACGGAGGTCACTAAGTAGATGGGTTGTTTTATATATCTTTTAAGCATGATAAAATTCCAATACAATCAAATGAAACAATAATATTGTCAAATCTTTAGTGGTTCATGATAAATACCTTGAGTACGTCCATCACGTGCGCGATACCAACGGTTCACAGATTCCCCCAATATCTCTATCACGTGCATTATATAGCCATCACGCGCACGATATAGACATATCACACGTGCGAGGGCCAGCGTGATTTTTTTAAGGGACTTTCTCCTTTTCCTCTTCTCTTTTGTTTATTTTCCTTCTTCTCTTTCACCCGCTCTTTTTTCCCCAACAAAACACACAAAATATACATGTTTTCATACATAAAATTAAACTAAAAAAAAAACTTAAACAATTACTTACTGATGGGTCGTCTCCTATCCAATGTTTATTTACCATCATTAGCTTGACGTTCCATGTCTAAGGCACGTCAGGTGCAAGGGAGCCCCTCCTCCCGAATAATTTACCTTTCTTCTTACCTTTGTCAATCTTGCCACCTTTTTCTTTCATCTGGTAGCATGTTTCCAGATCATCTACATATGGTGTCAGTTCGTACACATCAAACACCACTTTTTCCTTGTTGAACTTAAATTTAAGTTCACCAGTTTCCACATCTATTAATGCTTTCCCAGTTGCCAAAAATGGATGTCTGAGAATAACTAAACCACTTATTTCTCCCTTCATGTCGACTACCACAAAGTTTACAGGAAAAACTAGACCATCAACATGCACCAACACGTCTTATAAGATACCATGAAGGTAAGTAACAGATAAATCAGCCAAGGTAAGAGTCATATTCCTCGATATAATCTTTCCCAAATTCAATTCTTTAGCCTTATTAAGGGGCATTACATTGATACTCGACTCTAAATCACATAGAGCATGTGAGATTTTTACCCCACCAATCGTGCAAGAGATGGTAAACTTACATGGATCTTCCGGCTTTGGTGGCATTGTTTCGGGTATTCCGCATCGCATTTCCCAGTCACGTTTACCCGTTCTTTGTCCAACTTATGCTTTGTACCATTCAAAAATGCCTTCATAAATTAGAAAACTTGGGCATTAGCTCTAAAAATTCATGAAAAGAAATACTTACCTGAATCTCAGTTAACATCTCTTTAAACCTGGCAAACAACCCTGCCTCACCTTCCTGTAATGGTTTCTTTTAACTATTGGATATGGTGGTTTTATGTAATCGGGTAGTTCTGGATTAGGGTCATTAAGAATCTGCTTCTTAGTCCTTCTCCAAGGGGAGTTTTTGTCTATTAATTGTTCAATGGTGACTCCCTTCTCAGCTTGGTCACTCTGATTTTTACTCTCGTATTTCTCAGTCCCTACTTCTTCCTCTTCAATAAAGTCCTCTTCCACTATTTCATCCTCACCCCTGTTGGTGATTACCTAAAAACTTGTTTCTAAAGCCTTGCAAGTCTCGTTTTTAGGATTATCCATAATGTTACCTCTAAATCCTCCACTAGAACTAGGTAAAGCGACTATTTGCCGATATATCTGACCAACTTGCATCTCCAATTTTTTAATAGATGTATTATGGTTCTTACTCATTCTCTCATGCTGTTTACTTACCTATTAAAAACTGCTTTGAGTGGTCTGGATGAATTTTTGTAAGGTTCCAGTGCTGAGGATTTCCTTTGGATCGGAGGTTGTTGATTTTACTGAATACCCTGACTAGCACTTGTATTCTGATTATTGCTCCATCTGAAATTTGGGTGATCCTTCCATCCTGGATTGTAGGTGTTAGAATAAAGATTATTTTTCTGGAAATTTTCAAATTGAGCTTCTTCACTCGATCCTTCCAAAGAGCCTCTTCCATTTTCATGTCCCTCTCCATAGAAATCACACCTCAGTGTTTATACCCGACTTACGTTAGCTTTACTCAAGCTGCTTTCAGCTAACTTTTTATTCAATAATTCAATTTGAGCTAAAATTGAAGTATGAGTATCAATACCTAACATACCTTTTGGCGTGCCTACATTTTCAATTTTACTGGACTTTCACTCTTCGAACGATATTCATTCAAGCACATCTTTTCAATTAGGCCTTTAACTTGTGGTTCAATCATTATTCTGATCGTGCCTCTCGTGAAAGCATCTAAAAGCATATGTGTTTGACTATTGAGACCTTTGATGAAATTATGCATTTGCTCCATGTTATTCATGTTATGATTTGGACACCAACGTAATAAAAGTTTAAACCTTTCTCATGAGTCATACATCGATTCAGTTTCTTACTGCTCAAAATTTGTAATTTCAGCTTTTCGCTCAACAAACTGAGTGGTGGTGAAGAATATCCCCAAGAATTTGTCCTACGGCTCTTTCCATGTCTGTATAGTTCCATTTGGAAGGCAAAGCAATCAAAGCAACCAATATTTGGCTCTTCCAATTAGAGAGAAACCAAACAGCCTCAGCTTGACTTGGTCTTCAGTGACTTCAGTTGGCCTGCACATCGAGGTTATTTCGTAGAAGCGAGGAAGATGCTCCCACAGATCTCTAATTGAGTTCCCGTCAAATGAATTATCTCTTAAACCTGAAAGCACATAATTCTTTATGTCAAAGTTAGTGGGGTTTGGCAGTATAAACCCTTTAGAAACCCGTCATTCGTTAGTCCTTTTGCAGTAGTCCCCCATAGTGGGTGGTGGTACGACTGCCATGGTGATTTCCTCTTCAGAGTCCGAAGTAATCAGTGAATTGTCTTTGACTAAGGTCCTTTGAGTTAGATTCGCTTCTCTAACCGCTCTCTTGATGGCATATGCAATTCTTTCAATTTCTGGATCAAACGATGGTAATGTCGAGACTAGGCTATGTACACACATAAAAGAAATACCTCAATAGCACTATAATTAAGTAGTTTACGAGAAAAAAATAAAATAAAACACAAAAAAAAAATAAACAAACGTTGCAAAAGCGTTTCCTTGTTGAAATTATCAATAGTCCCCGACAACAACACCAAAAACTTGATGACTTCTCAGCAAGTGTACCGATAATGTCGCAATAATAAAAAGATATTGATTCCACAAGAACTGCTATTTAACAAAACAATAGTTGTGCAAGTATAAAAAGTATAATTGGGGGGGGGGGGTGAGTTTGAAATGCGAAAAATTAAAACTTCTTCTGAAATAAGATGAAAGCAATCCAGTTTTGTTTAAAATCCCTTATTTATCCCTTGTTGATGTCTAATACATTACGTGAATGAGAAAGTCATTATATTTCCACGCCAAATCAACACAACCACTATACCCCATCTCTTGGTGTATAGCTCACTAATTCTCACTCGGGGTCTCTGTCATACCCTAATTTTTAACCCTAAGATCTCACATCTCATTCGTATCATTGCACACAAACAAGGTCACATCTTGGTCCTTTCATATCCACCGTTGGATTTGCTTCATACAGGGATCACCAAACACCTCTTTGTTGGTTTGTTTTACCTTTATGTTTACATGTTCATTACTTATCTAACCACTAATCAAAATATCAAAAAATATGTTTTGTATTCTTAAATTTATTGTGCAAGGTAGGGATTTTCATCAAGAGCATCAAGCATGATTCCTCAGCTAGGGTTTTTATTGATTCCTCGAGTCAAAGTGTGGTCAACCATTGATTCTCAAGGGGGCTATCTTCTAATGCATGATCTCAAAGGTTATAAAACACCTTTCAATCTCATTTTGATAAAAAATACATCAAAGTTTTGTGGCTTACCTCTCAAGGAAAGTCAAAGGTTCATGTGTTTATTTCCATGCGTTCTTCAACAAGCAACTCCAAGCTTTAAGAAATTTAACCAAGATAAAATCAAGAAAAAATTATTTTGAGTTCACATGATCACCCATGTGCTTTGAAATGCAAGGAAAGTCCAAGTACACAAGCTTGTTCTAAGTGGTTTGACCAAAAAGTCAATATTTTGAAGTCAAGGTTCCAAGGATCATAACTCCTTCAATGCTCAATATTTTTTAATGATTCTTTTAAATATGACTCTTCTCAACATAATGTACAACTTATATTTACATGATAAGAGCCAATTATGCTTTGTGGATCATCAAAAGTTTGGAGACATTATAGGTCATTTGTGGACTTTGTGAAATTTGACCTATTTTCATGTGACTTTTCCCCAACTTTCAAAGAGCATAACTTCTTCAATTTTCAACATATGAGGCTGATTCTTTTTGTACAATGTCATTTGTGATACCCTATACAAGTTTTCTTCAAGGATCAAAGTCAAAATATGCTTGGAAGGCCATGGAATTCTTGAAACATTATAAGTCATTCTCAGCCATGAAGCACTCGAATTTTTCTAAGTTATGTGATCAGATTTTCATGCCAACTTCATGATGACATAACTTTGTGCTCAAGCATCCAAATTCAACCTTTTTTGGCACACTGTAATCTTGGACATGATGCTAACACATTTCAAGAAGAATGGGATAAAAAAGTCTCTTGAGCAGGATGCCCCATTGGGTTGAACATGGTGACTTATAACTGAAGAAATTGCCATTGCCCGAAATTTGAATTTCACTAATCTCAATTCTAAGCCTAAACATATTTAAACAAGTCTCTGGAAGTTAATTGACCCTTAAAACACATCATTTGGCTGAATTTTGATGAGTTGTAAGTCACACTTTTTTCACCTTCGGACCAAATTCGTTTTGCACGAATTCAACATCATTCCACACGTATTTGGATCCAAACACATTCCCTATAAATAGAGGAAGATATTGCCTTCATTTGCAAGCTTTTGAGAGCCAAGAAACCCCTGTTGCCACTTGAAATTTTTCCAGAAAATTCAACTACCGTGTTTTGAGTTTCAGCTTGTTTCAATCCAATTTCTTGATTCCATTAGCATCTTCGGCATCCTCTGGAACTTTTGCAACAATTCCCAAGCTCTGAGACCTTCTGAAGTGCTCTGACCAGGTCGAGCTTTATCAACTTCTGATCACCATCTGAACAAGGTAGTTCAGAGCATCATTTGAACTCAAACAAGTTACCACAATGCAATCCTTCACTATCTAATGTTTTCCCCTAACTTATCTAGTGTTGATTGATCATGTTCATAATTTAATTTTATTTTTCGTGGATTTCTTATTTATGAAACTTCTCTGAAATTCCCTTTGCTCAATTTAGATAAATGAATTTGGAGCATAAGGTTGAATTCAGGATGAGAAGAGGATCACAATGGTGGTGGTCTCGTGTTTTGGATTTACCAAATGATGAAGCTCCAGTGAGAATTCACCGGAGAATACGACCGGAGTTTTCTCAGGTTGTCTGAGTTTGGCCAGACACGTTGGAGGAACGAAATATTCTGATTGGTTGGATTTGAATTGAATTCTATGTGTTGTTTACAGCGTGTTCCATCGTGAATCCTAACAAGTGGAGTGTTGAATCTGCCTCGTCAATTAATGAGGTGTGATCCAACGCTCCTTGTTTTTTCTAATTTAAATTATTTTTCTTTTATTATTTTTAATTGTTTTTCCTTTTAAAATTCATAATAATTTCATTTTTCATCAAAAATATCGCAAAATAATTTTTGAATTTATCTTTTATTTTTCTTCATCTAATTTTTATTTTCCATATTTTATTTCACTGATTTTCTATTTTTCATGAATTTTCTCTTTTCTCCTTGGTTTTAATTGGTTTAAAAATACTTTTTTGCATTTTTAAATTCTGAAAAATTTATTACATGTTTCTCATTTTATTTCTGACCTCCCATAATTTTCTTGACCATTTATTTAGTGTTTTGAAGGACTTTATGGATTTTTCATTTTATTTCTATTTTAAAATTCATTAAAAAAATACTTTTTGTGCTATTTATTTCATTTAATTGTATTTTATATTTGTGTGACCTTGTGAACTTTTGTTGGCCTTAGATCATGATGGTTTGGAATTCAAGTCTCATCAAACTCAATGGATCAATGGATCATGAAGGAGAATTGCCATCCAAGGCGCAGCGGAATTTAAAAATTTCTCCATTTAATGATCCTTACGAATGGGCATGATCAGTGATAGAATCGTTACCTCTTGTGGCGATCACGAACGTTGAACGATGACAACGTCTCTACTCAGTCCACACGAACGAATTCCTTCAATCGCAGTGCTAGCTGTTATGAATGAAGGCTTTGAGTGAGAGAGAGAGAGGGAAACGAAATTCCAAGTCTTCACTTGAGTGTTTGTCTGAGTGACAATGCTTCTACCCAAGGGGTTCTATTTATAGAACCACTTGTGTGGGCTTCAAGCTAAAAAGCCCACTTAAGTGTATTTTTGCCCATATCTCATAATATGCCAAAACCACTTAAGTATTTGGTACCTTACCATATTTCGTCTTCCACTTAAGTGCACCGTACCTTACGGTGTTCCTTAGTTACTCTATTTCTCATCAATCCGTCCTTTGTGTGTGACCCTGTAGGTTTTCGCGACGTTGGCAATTATATTAAATCACGCATTTAACATAATAAACAGTGAGCGGTATCTAGCAACACATCACTGCTACCCAAGACACGAAAATGTCACGTGATCTGATAAAACCTCCTGTGATAATGATTATGTGTATAATTACCCTTTTGCCCTTATGTCTATATTGAACACAAGGTATAAACCGTGTCATCCTTGTCCAGTTTAATATTGGGCCCATAGACATTTATCCTGTTACGCAGGATGGGCAAATTCCATCTAGGACACTCATGTCCCTCAGCATGCTTTGTGGAGTACCCATCAACTGTCTTTATGGTTATCCAGTTACGGACAACGTTGGATCAGCAACAAAGCACTCGACTCTACATCTAGGGTCCATAGTGGTTTCAGGTCGAAGAGTGGCATACACCATTATCACCATGAGAATAACTTATGACACTTTGCATAACTTTCTATATAGTATTCTCATAGCGGGTCAATCTGGTATAAATATTACTCTTAATATTCATACCTATGTTTAAGACTTGATAACTCTTTATCCATGATCCATGAGATGTGATCATCAGTCTACAAACATAATAGTCTCAATGCTTTAATGTTATCCCACTTCACAATAAAGCTCGACTACGGATACTTTAAGAATAGTGTCCTTATGTTTAATGTGGTCTCATGATCAAGTCACACTTGATGCATTAAACGGACTAACTATTCTAGGGACTTTATTAAACAACCGTATTAAAGAAAAAGCCTTTTATTAATAAATAATTCGATACAAGTACCAAAAGTATTGGCCTCTAGGGCTTACACCAACAATCTCCCACTAGCACTAGAGCCAATCAGGCATACCCCTTATGCCCATTGATCTAGTATGGCCATCATGCTTCTGCTGCGCAAGAGGCTTTGTCAGTTGGTCAACAATATTGTCAAGTGTAGGTACTTTACATATTTTCACATCTCCTCTATCTATTATCTCTCGAATGAGATGATAATGCCTAAGTATGTGTTTGGATCATTGGTGAGATCTAGGCTCCTTAGCTTGTGCGATAGCACCATTGTTATCACAATAGAGACCAATGGGATCCACAATGCTAGGGACTATGCCAAGTTCACTAATGAACTTTTTGATCCAAATAGCTTCCTTTGCTGCACTTGAGGCAGCAATATACTCGGCCTCAGTTGTAGAATCAGCAACTGTATCTTGCTTTAAACTTTTCCAGCTCACAGTGCCACCGTTCAAGCAAAACACATAACCAGATTGCGATCTAAAGTCATCCTTATCTGTCTGGAAGCTAGCATCGGTGTAACCAATTACAGCCAACTCTTCCTGACCTCCATATATCAAGAATGATTCCTTAGTCCTTCTCAAGTACTTAAGGATATTCTTAACAGCTACCCAATGGGCATCACCAGGATCAGATTGGTACCTACTCGTTGCACTTAAAGCATACAAGACATCTGGTCGAGTACATAACATGGCATACATGATAGATCCTATTGCAGATGGATATGGAATCTTATTCATGCGTTCCCTTTCTTCCTTAGTTGAAGGGGATTGTGTTTTTGATAAACACAGGCCATGTTGCATAGGTATGAATCCTTTCTTGGAATCATGCATATTAAAGCGTCTCAGCACTTTGTCTATGTATGTACTCTGACTTAGGCCAAGCAGTTTTCGTGATCTATCTCTATAGATTCTTATTCCTAATATATAGGTTGCTTCACCTAGGTCCTTCATAGAAAAGCATTTCCCCAACCAAGACTTTACTTGTTGCAGGGTAGGGACATCGTTTCCAATGAGTAATATGTCATCTACATATAACACCAGGAACACGATCATGCTCCCACTAACCTTCTTGTAGACACAAGGCTCATCTCCGTTCTTGATGAATCCATATTGTTTTACCGTTTCATCAAAACGAAGATTTCAACTTCTGGAAGCTTGCTTCAATCCATAGATTGATCTTTGTAGCTTACATATCTTTTGGGCTTCTTCTGGTATGTCAAATCCTTCAGGCTGTGTCATGTACACATCCTCAAGAAGATTCCCATTAAGGAAAGCAGTTTTGACATCCATCTGCCATATTTCATAATCATGATATGCAACGATAGCAAGTAAAATCCAAACAGATTTAAGCATTGCAACTGGTGAAAAGGTTTCATCATAGTCAACCCCATGAATTTGTTTATATCCTTTTGCGACCAGTCTTGCCTTATAGGTATGTACTTTACCATCCATGTCAGTCTTCTTTTTGAAGACCCACTTGCATCCTATAGGATTAACTCCTACAGGAGGCTCTACCAAGGTCCAAACTTGGTTTGTGTACATGGAATCCATTTCATATTTCATGGCTTCTAGCCACTTCTCAGACTCGAGACCAGTTATGGCCTCTTGGTAGGTCACAGGCTCATCTTGATCCATGAGTAATACATCACCTTGATCTGTTATGAGATATCCATATCTCTCAGGTAGGTGACGTATCCTGCTTGACCTACGCTGGTCTTGTTCTACTTGAGCAGATTGCTCTCCCACAACCACTTGTGTTTCCTGCTCTAATTCCTCCATAGGTGTATTGATGCTTTGTGATTCTTGAATTTCTTCAAGCTCTACTTTCCTCCCACTGGTTCCTTTGGAAATAAAATCCTTTTCTAGGAAAACTCCAGTTCGAGCGACAAACACTTTGCCCTCAGAAGGATTGTAGAAGTAATACCCTCTTGTTTCTTTAGGATACCCCACAAATAAGCATTTGTCAGATTTGGGCTCAAGCTTAGTTGAAATTTGTCGTTTCACATAAACTTCGCAACCCCAAATCTTCATGTAAGACATATGTGGTTTCTCACCACTCCATATCTCATATGGTGTCTTCTCAACCTTTTTGGATGGAACACGGTTAAGTGTGTAAGCTGCTGTCAATAGCGCAAGTCCCCAAAAGGAGTTTGGAAGATCGGCGTGACTCATCATGGATCGGACCATGTCTAACAGGGTTCGATTTCTTCTCTCAGATACACCATTCCATTGGGGTGTTCCAGGAGGAGTGAGTTGGGATAGGATCCCACACTCTTTCAGATGGTCATTAAACTCTAGGCTTAAATACTCACCACCTCGATCTAATCGAAGAGTTTTAATATTCTTACCTAGTTGGTTTTGTACTTCATTCTTGAATTCTTTGAACTTTTCAAAGGACTCTGATTTGTGTTTCATTAAATACACATAACCATATCTACTGAAATCATCAGTAAATGTGATGAAGTATTGAAAACCTCCTTTGGCTGGTATGTTCAGTGGTCCACATACATCAGTATGTATGAGTGCCAAAAGATCACTAGCTCTTTCACCTTTTCCTGTGAATGGAGACTTTGTCATCTTTCAAATTAAACAAGATCTGCATGTCTCATATGATTCATAATCAAAAGAGTCCAAGAGTCCATCTTTATGGAGTTTGGAAATGCGCTTCTCATTTATGTGGCCTAATCGACAATGCCAAAGGTAAGTTGGATTTAACTCATTAGGTTTCATCCTTTTAGTATTAATGTTATAAATAGGCATTTCAAGATCAAGGACATATAGTCCATTGTTCATTTGTGCAGTAGCATAGAATATATCATTCAAATAAATTGAGCAACAATTATTCTTTATTATGAATGAAAAACCGGACTTGTCCAAACAAGAAACGGAAATAATATTCCTGCTAATTGCAGGTACATAATAACAGTTCTCTAACTAAATTATTAAACCACTAGGTAAAGTCAATTCATAAGTTCCTACGGCTAAGGCAGCAACCTTTGCTCCATTACCAACTCGTAGGTCGACTTCACCTTTTGCCAAATCTCTACTTCTTTTTAGTCCATGCACATTTGTACAAATGTGAGAACCGCATCCAGTATCTAATACCCATGATGCAGAAGTAGATAAATTTATTTCAATAACAAAAATACCTGAAGTTCGAGTCTCTACTCCATTCTTCCTATCTTCCAGGTACTTTGGGCAGTTCCTCTTCCAGTGTGCGGTCTTACCGCAATGGAAGCAGGTGCCTTCTTTTTCTATGCTTCCACTAGGCTTCAAAGCAGCAATAGTGGGTTTGGGTTTGGCAACTTCCTTGCCTTTCCCTTTATCATGTTTGAGGACAATCCTCAGGTTTCGGTACCAATCAAGAAAATTTGTCCCAGACAATTTTTCCTTGTCAAGGATTGATCGTAATATGTTGTTAGAGGTGTTTGTTGTCATGGTAATCTACACAAGGATTAATGAAAATATAAGTATCATTGACATATTTAATTAGGCCTTTAATTAAATATGCTTCCACTATTTTACTCAAAACAAATGGCCCTCATCATTTGATTCGGAAAATCCCGTTGGAAGATTTTCTAGTGGGTCGAGATCCATATTTCACTTCGTTCTAAGTCCGCGTAGGCGGATTACACAAAACTAGGTTATTTAGGTAGGAACTCCTTCCAATTGTATCTCATACAACTCTCGAAAATTTCAGTTAGGTGAATAACTCCTTATTTCAATCCATCATATGGATCATTCCCAACTCTTGCTTCTAAACATATATATAATCTTATTATAATTTGTTTAGTTAAGTTTGGCACTGACTTCTTTGCTTTCTTCATAACATTACATTACATAAAGAAACTCGTTTTACATACGACGGAGTGAGATGAGAAAAGAAGTTACATTTGGGAGATTAAGAGAGGCACGACACGCATGTCGTATTTTAAAACCCAAAGCAGAATAAAGGAAAACTAAGGCCATAACCGATCACCACAAGACAATAATAAACACTTTATTATTATTATTATTATTATTATTATTATTATTAATTCCTTTAATTAATTAAAATCAAATTAAATCTTGACGATCGATCACACTACGCAGAGTTAGCCGGGGGTCCGCTGCACGGTCAGTGGACGGTGGTTCCGCTGACCGTTCATTATATAACCATCATGCGCACGATATAGACCTATCACACGTGCGAGGGCCTGCGTGATTTTTTTAAGGGACTTTCTCCCTTTCCTCTTCTCTTCTGTTTACTTTCCTTCTTCTCTTTCACCCGCTCTTTTTTTCCCAACAAAACACACAAAGTATACATGTCTTCATACACAAAATTAAAATAAAAAAACTTAAACAATTACTTATTAATGGGTTGCCTCCCATCCAACGCTTATTTACCATCATTAGCTTGACGTTCCATGTCTAAGGCACGTCAGGTGCAAGGGAGTCCCTCACACCGAATAGTTTACCTTTCTTCTTTCCTTTGTCAACCTTGCCACCTTTTTCTTTCATCTGGTAGCATGTTTCCGTATCATCTACATATGGTGTCCAATCATACACATTAAACACCACTTTTTTCTTGTTGAACTTAAATCTAAGATCACCGGTTTCCACATCTATTAATGCTTTCCTAGTTGTCAAAAATGGGTGTCTGAGAATAACTAAACCACTTATTTCTCCCTTCATGTCGACTACCACAAAATTTACAGGAAAAACTAGACCATCAACATGTACCAACACGTCTTGTAAGATACCATGAAGGTAAGTAACAGATAAATCGGCCAAGGTAAGA
Organism: Lathyrus oleraceus; assembly: GCF_024323335.1. Lineage (NCBI taxonomy): Eukaryota > Viridiplantae > Streptophyta > Magnoliopsida > Fabales > Fabaceae > Lathyrus > Lathyrus oleraceus. Next base: position 33,597,951 of record NC_066582.1, on the reverse strand, counting down.
GTCATATTACTCGATATAATCTTTCCCAAATTCAATTCTTTAGCCTTATTAAGGGGCATTACATTTATACTTGATTCTAAATCACATAGAACATGTGGGATCTTTACCCCACCAATCATGCAATAGATGGTAAACTTACGTGGATCTTTCGGCTTTGGTGGCATTGTTTTGGGTATTCCGCATCGCATTTCCCAGTCACGTTTACCCGTTATTTGTCCAATTTATGCTTTGTACCATTCAAAAATGCCTTCATAAATTTAGAAAACTTGGGCATTAACTCTAAAAATTCATGAAAAGAAATACTTACCTGAAGCTCAGTTAACATCTCTTTAAACCTGGCGAACAACCCTGCCTCACCTTCCTGTAATGGTTTCTTTTAACTATTGGATATGGTGGTTTTATGTAATCGGGTAGTTCTAGATTAGGGTCATTAAGAATCTGCTTCTTAGTCATTCTCCAAGGAAAGTTTTTGTCTATTAATTATTCAATGGTGACTCCCTTCTCAGCTTGGTCACTCTGATTTTTACTTTCCTATTTCTCAGTCCCTACTTCTTACTCTTCAATAAAGTCCTCTTCCACTATTTCATCCTCACCCCTGTTGGTGATTACCTAAAAACCTGTTTCCAAAGCCTTGCAAGTCTCCCTTTTAGGATTATCCATAATGTTACCTCTAAATCCTCCACTAGAACTAGGTAAAACACCTATTTGTCGAGATATCTGACCAAGTTGCATCTCCAATTTTTTTTATAGATGTATCATGGTTCTTACTCATTGTATCATACTATTTATTTACCTATTCAAAATTACTTTGAGTGGTCTGGATGAATTTTTGTAGGGTTCTAGTTGTGAGGATTTCCTTTGGATCGAAGCTTGTTGATTTTACTGAATATCCTCACTAGCACTTGTATTCTGATTGTTGCTCCATCTGAAATTTGGGTGATCCTTCCATCCTGGATTGTAGGTGTTATAATAAGGATTATTTTTCTGAAAATTTTCAAATTGAGATTCTTCATACTATCCTTCCAAAGAGCATCTTCCATTTGAATGTCCCTCTCCATAGAAATCACACCTCAGTGTTTATACCTGACTTACGTTAGCTTTACTCAAGCTGCTTTCAGCTAGATTTTTATTCAATAATTCAATTTGAGCCAAAAGTGAAGTATGAGTATCAATAGATAACATACCTTTTGGCGTGCCTACATTTTCAATTTTACTAGAATTTCACTCTTCGAACGATATTCATTCAAGCACATCTTTTCAATTAGGCCTTTAACTTGTGGTTCAGTCATTGTTTTGATCATGCCTCCCGTGAAAGCATCTAAAAGCATGTGTGTTTGACTATTGAGACCTTTGAGGAAATTATGCATTTGCTCCATGTTATTCATGTTATGATTTGGGCACCTGCTTAATAAAAGTTTAAACCTTTCTCATGAGTCATACATCGACTCAGTTTCCTGCTGCTCAAAATTTGTAATTTCAGCTCTTCGCTCAACAAACTGAGTGGTGGTGAAGAATCTCTCCAAGAATTTGTCCTCCATCTCTTTCCATGTTTGTATAGTTCAATTTGGAAGGCAAAGCAATCAAAGCAACCAATATTTGGCTCTTCCAATTAGCGAAAAACCAAACAGCCTCAGCTTGACTTGGTCTTCAGTGACTTCAGTTGGCTTGCACATCGAGGTTATTTCCTAGAAGCGAGGAAGATGCTCCCACGGATCTCTAATTGAGTTCCCGTCAAATGAATTGTATCTTCAACCTGAAAGCACATAATTCTTTATGTTAAAGTTAGTGGGGTTTTCCAGTACAAACCCTCTAGAAACCCGTCATTCGTTAGTCCTTTTGCAGTAGTCCCCTATAGTGGGTGGTGGTACGACTTCCATGGTGATTTCCTCTTCAGAGTCCGAAGAAATCAGTGAATTATCTTTGACTAAGGTCCTTTGAGTTAGATTCGCTTCTCTAACCTCTCTCTTGATGGCACATGCAATCCTTTCAATTTCTGGATCAAACGGTGGCAATGTTGATCCTGAGTTATGTATACACATAAAACACAAAAAAAAAAAAAAAAACAAATGTTGCAAAAGCGTTTCCTTGTTGAAATTATCAATAGTCCCCAGCATCAACACCAAAAATTTGATGACTTCTCAACAAGTGTACTGATAATGTCGCAGTAATAAAAAGATATTGATTTCACAAGGACTACTATTTAACAAAACAATAGTTGTGCAAGTATAGAAAGTACAATTGGGGGGGAGGGTGAGTTTGAAATGAGAAAAATTAAAACTTCTTCTGAAATAAGATGAAAGCAATCCAGTTTTGTTTAGAATCCCTTATTTATTCCCCACTGATGTCTAATACATTACATGAATGAGAAAGTCATTATATTTCCACGCCAAATCAACACAACCACTATACCAAATCCCTTGGTGTATAGCTCACTAATTCTCACTCGGGGTCTTTGTCATACCCTAATTTTAAACCCTAAGATCCCACATCTCATTTGTATCATTGCACACAAGCAAGGTCATATCTTGGTCCTTTCCTATCCACCGTTGGATTTGCTTCTTGCAGGGATCACCAAACACCTATTTGTTGGTTTATTTTACCTTTATGTTTACATTATCATTACTTATCTAACCACTAATCAAAATATCAAAAAATATGTTTTGTATTCTTAAATTTATTGTGCAAGGTAGGACTTTTCATTAAGAGCATCAAGCATGATTCATCGGCTATGGTTTGTATTGATTCCTCGAGTCAAAGTGTGGTCAACCATTGATTCTCAAGAGGATATCTTATAATGCATGATCTCAAAGGTTATAAAACACCTTTCAATCTCATTTTGATAAAAAATACATCAAAGTTTTGTGGCTTACCTCTCAAGGAAAGTCAAAGGTTCATGTGTTTATTTCCATGCGTTCTTCAACAAGCAACTTTAAGTTTTGAGAAATTTAACAAAGGTAAAGCCAAGGACACATTATTTTTAGTTCACATGATCATCCATGTGCTTTGAAATGCAAGGAAAGTCCAAGTACACAAGCTTGTTCTAAGTGGTTTGACAAAAAGTCAACATTTTGAAGTCAAGGTTCCAAGGATTATAAATCCTTCAATTCTCAATATTTTTGAATGATTATTTTTGCATATGACTCTTATCAACATACTCTACAACTTCTATTTACATGGTAAAAACCAATTATGCTTTGAGGATCATCAAAAGTTTGGAGACATTATAGGTCATTTGTGGACTTAGTGAAATTTGACCTATTTTCATGTGATTTTCCCCAACTTTCAAAGATCATAACTTCTTCAATTTTCAACATATGCGGATGATTCTTTTTGCACAATGTAATTTGTGATACCCTATACAAGTTTTCTTCAAGGATCAAGGTCAGAATATGCTTGTAAGGCCATGGAATTCATTGAAACATTACAGGTCATTTTCAGCCATGAAGCACTCGAATTTTTCTAAGTTATGTGATCAGATTTTTATGCCAACTTCATGATGACATAACTTTGTGCTCAAGAATCCAAATGCAATCTTTCTTGGCACATTGTAATCTTCGACATGATGCTAACACATTTCAAGAAGAATGGGATCAAAAAGTCTCTTGAGCAGGATGCCCCATTGGGCTGAACATGGTGACTTATAACTGAAGAAATTTCCATTGACCGAAATTTGAACTTCACTAATCTTAATTACAAGCCAAATTAGCATGTTTTTTGGACCTAAACATGTTTAAACAAATCTCTGGAAGTTAATTGACCCTTAAAACACATCATTTGGATGAATTTTGATGAGTTGCAAGTCACACTTTTTTCACCTTCGGACCAAATTCATTTTGCACGAATTCAGCATCATTCCACACGTATTTGGATCCAAACACATTCCCCATAAATAGAGGAAGCTATTAACCTCATTTGTAAGATTTTGAGAGCCAAGAAACCCTTGTTGCAACTTGATTTTTTTATAGAAAATTCAAGTATCGTGTTTTGAGTTTCAGCTTGTTTCAATCCAATTTATTAATTCCATTAGCATCTTCGGCATCCTTTGGAACTTTTGCAACAATTCCCAAGCTCTGAGACCTTCTGAAGTGCTTTGACCAGGCCGAGCTTCATCAACTTCTGATCAGCATCTGAACAAGGTAGTTCAGAGCATCATTTGAATTCAAACAAGTTACCACAATGCAATCCTTCACTATCTGATATTTTCCCCTAACTTATCTGGTGTTGATTGTTCATGTTCATCATTTAATTTTATTTTTTGTGGCTTGCTTATTTCTGAAACTTCTCTGAAATTCTCTTTGCTCGATTTAGATAAATGAATTTGGAGCATAAGGTTGAATTCAGGATGAGAAGAGGATCACAATGGTGGTGGTATCGTGTTTGGGATTTACCAAACGATGAAGCTCTAGTGAGAACTCATCGGAGAAGACGACCTGAGTTTTCTCAGGTTGTCTGAGTTTGGCCAGACACGTTGGAGGAATGAAATGTTCTGATTGGTTGGATTTGAATTGAATTCTATGTGTTGTTTGCAACGTGTTCCATCGTGAATCCTAACATGTGGAGTGTTGGATCTGCCTCGTCAATTAATGAGGTGTGATCCAACGCACCTTGTTTTTTCTAATTTAAATTATTTTTCTTTTATTGTTTTTAATTGTTTTTTCTTTTAAAATTCATAGTGATTTCATTTTTCATCAAAAATATTGCAAAATAATTTCTAAATTTCTCTTTTATTTTTCTTCACCTAATTTTTATTTCACTGATTTTCTATTTTTCATGAATTTTCTCTTTTCTCCTTGATTTTAATTGGTTTAAAAATACTTTTTTGCATTTTTAAATTCTGAAAAATTTATTACATGTTTCTCATTTTATTTCTGACCTTCCATAATTTTCTTGGCCATTTATTTGGTGTTTTGAAAGACTTTATAGATTTTTCGTTTTATTTCTATTTTAAAATTCATAAAAAAAAATTTTTGTGCTATTTATTTCATTTAATTGCATTTTATATTTGTGTGACCTTCTGAACTTTTGTTGGCCTTAGATCATGATGGTTTGGACTTCAAGTCCCATCAAACTCAACAGATCTTGAGTGTTGATGGGGTGAAAATCCTAATCCACCAAAATGGATGATTGATTTTGACGATGACTTGATCAAATTTTTGATCCAACTTGGGTGTGGCTTCTCTTGTCTCCTTCTTCTTCATCTCTTTCTTTTCCCTTTGATCAATTGGATGGTTTGTATCCATCTTGTTCATGATGTGTGGATTGGTACTTGATGAACTTTCATCATTTCAAATCTACCTTCTAAGTGATCCTGTATCATTTAAGGTACTTTGGATTGATGCATAAGTTTGTTCTAAGTGTCATAAAGTGTGTATTAAAGTAATTGACCACCCTTCTGGCCTTTTTGCTTGATCACCCCCTTCATTTTCTTTTTGTGTGGCATGCCTTTAGGAGGATGATTTACATATCATCTCTCTAGCATGTATTAACACTAACATTATTATTGACCAGCCTCAGATAGTTGTAACTTCTATGTAAGTCTAATTACAATTGCTTAAAATAGAGATAAATTTTTCCCAAAAGCAAAAGGCATTTTTATAAGTGAGATTGTAAGTCCCCTACTCCTCACGGTATTGTGTGAAAATATTGCTCCCTTTTCATTTGTGAGAGTTAGTGGCATACTTGTTGATTTTATCCAAGTTGGAGCCCTTCTTATAAATGATGTATATATTCATATTTTCATGCTTGTGGTTGAATAATTGAGTGCTCTCCAAAAAAATGATCAAAAAATATGTCACTTTTTCTTTCTAACACCATTTATTAATATCTTACTTGTATTAACTTTTATTTCCAAGTCATTTACTTCATGCTCTTTTACTTTATGCCATTTACTTTATACTTTATATTTAGCATTTCATATCATTTTGTTTGTGATTATGTCATTTGTTCTTTGTCCATTTGGACTTTACTTTCATATCTTTATGAAGAAAACATTAACAAGAAAAAACCTAAAATGAAACTTGGTTTTCCTGATTCATGGGCTTGTGGTTACTATCCTTAGCAATGTTGTGGATGTATGGACTTAGAAGTAAGATCTTGACCTTTTCTTTGGGACTTGTGACTTGAGACCTTGGAATTCATCTGATACCTTTGATTTCGGACTTCTTTTGGAGACTTGGTTGAGTTACTTTGGTTTCATTTGATACATGGATTATCATTTGCTTATGTGGATTGCTGGAGGCTTAATCCAGAAGAAGGAATTCTTGCTTGACTTATGTCATGAAGCTTGCTATTTCTTGGTTAGATCTTTCCTCCCTAGATTTTACTTTATGCTCTAGGATAATCTCTTCTTCTCCTCCCCTTCTTTAATTTTCAAAATCGTCTCTCTTTTTCAAAACCTTTTTGTTTTCTAACTTAAACCATTTTCTTAATAAACCTTGACTTTTGTCAAGTGATTTTCAAAACCTTTTCCTAATAAATGCAAATTCATCTTAAGCATATTTAGATCAATTTCAAAAGACTAAAAAATGCATAACTCACTCAAATCATTTTGTGCCCTTTGTGCACTTTTACTTTTAAATCTTTTCTCAAAGTTTATAAATAAGTCATTTCCATAGTTGAGATATAATATATTCATAGTATTGATGATAATTATTTTCCATCTAAGAGAGTTAGTGGCATACTTGTTGATCCGTATCCAAGTTGGAGCCCTTCTCATGATGATGCAAAATTATCATATTTGCAAGTTGCACCCTTTTGGTGAAGCAATGGTGGCTTCAATCAGTGATGATACTTATTTGCTTTTAACCATTTTTGGCAAACTTTTACTTTTTGACATTTGCTCAGGGTTTGATCACATGTGACCTTTTTGTACTCTGGTTGACTTGTATTTGTGTCTTGAAGTGTTTTGGTATATGTTTGGGACCAAATGGGATCAGATCAAAAGAGTTTAGTGGCTTAAAACATCAATATGCAAATTCTGGTTAAGTGTGGTATGATGTGTGCACCATGACAAGTCACCAACTTTGAACTTGGGCCAAATAAAATTGGCTTATGAATTTTGCATGAAACTTGTGCCAATTATTCTTTGCCATGCCTTTAATCATTTGAAAAAAGAACCATATCAAAAGGAGTTGTGGTGTGGAAATGGCATGGAGGGAAAGCAGTGCTCATGGACATGACTCTGGGTCTGGCTAGGCATCTTGACCAGCTTTGCCAATCCAAAAATTGAGGTCCTTGCTCAATGAATTAGGTCTTGGAACTTGAAACAAAATTTAAGAGAGGTTCAATTAGGACATTTGTCTCAAATAATATCTTGAAAAGCTTAAAAGGAGAAAAAGTTATGGGGTTTGGATCAAATGGTAGGCCAAACTTACCAAAATGTGACTAACCATCATGCCCTAGAAATGCCATTTTGAGTTTTATTGATTTTTAAGGAACCATGAGGGATGTTTGAAGCTCAAATGATTATAAATTTATGGAAAATGAAGCTTGGTTCTTGATGGGATGGTTATAGGTCATGTCCATGGGTGAGACCAATGAATTGAATTTGATGAATCAAGACCAAAACAAGGACATCGTTCCATGGTGAAATGGATGTTTGTTTGATGAGAAGATGGTTGAAAATGTCTTGAATTAAAGGTGAATGAAGTGTTTAATGATGAGGTGATCAAGTGAGGCAAGGCATAGAATCAAAGGATTGCATAAACTAGGGTTTCTTGGATAACAAGTTTCATCAAGAGCCATAGTAAGACAAATTAGGGTTTGGCGTGAAAGAAGTGTTTTGAAATGATTCAAGAGGTTGTGGTATGAACAAAGTTTGGATATTAGGGATCCTCAAAGGCATGGCCAAGCTGTCGCATTACGCGAAAAAACCGGCGGGAAAACGAAACAACAGAGCCGCCACCGTGCGTTATTTATCCCAAAAGAGGGAAAGGAAATGCTCGAAGTAAACCTGGAAAGGAATGGTCTCGCGACCAGAGATTGATGGGATCAGGAGTCGGTTATGCGAAGGGAAGGTATTAGCACCCCTACGCATCCGTCGTACTCGACGGGATCCACGCTCAGAAAGAATAGAAGGAAGGTTACTAGATAACTGCTCAAAACTGCACACACACTGGAAGGAAACACAGAAAGACAAAAGAAACGAGACTCGGCAGGATATCGCATCCTGGGCCTACGTAGTTTGTCAGACACAAACATCAGAGTCGACGTAGTTCGGGAACAGGGGGAACGTGCTCGCTAGGATGTCGCATCCTATGCATACGTATCTTCTCTAACCAGAGAAAGAATCAGAGCACTCGTAGCTCGGCTAACGCACGCCAAACAAAACACAAACAGGAAACTGACTGCCAATCGCTGGACTTACGTCAGACTCCACACAAACAGGAAAACATGGAAACCGAAGGCCAATCGCTGGACTTACATCAGACTCCGAACCAACAAACACACACAGGAAACCAACTGCCAATCGCTGGACTTACGTCAGACTCCAACAAGCAAACAAGACACAGGAAACCAACTGCCAATCGCTGGACTTACGTCAGACTCCAAACACACACAAAGGGGGTTGAAAAAGAAAAAAGGTTGCCCGGAGAGATCAGCTCATCTCCTGCCTACGTACCTCATCTGGTATGAGGATCAGGGCGACGTAGTTCCCCTAAACAGGGAAAGAACTTCTAACCTAACCAGAGACAAAGGGAGATAACAGACTACTAGGGAGACTACGACTCGAGCCTAGAAGTTGTCATGCATACGATCCCTATGTTGAGGTCTCTATCCTAACTTGCACAGGAAGCAAGCTATCCTAAATAGCACAATCAAACAAATACAAGCACAATAAAGAAAGCACACACACTATATGCAAACCATTGGCTCATACAAGGCTAGGCTGTAGAAACAAGCCAACTGGAATGGGGTGTTTTTAGCTCTTAACCCTAACATTGAGAGTTAGGGTGAAGCAGATGAAATGGGAATGAGGGTAAGACCTCATAGCTCTTATCCCTGGCCTGGGAGAGCATGAATCAAATAGAAAGTGTGGGAGTTCAGAATGTAGGAACTCTTCTCCACATGACTGACACAACAAGATCTTGGGTTCTTATTCAAGATGCATCAACACATGGTGTGTGAGCAAAGTGAATGACACAACTGAATAGCAGGGGATGGATTGCACATCCCTTTTATCTGCCAATTGCCTCTTAAGAGGACTTTACCTGCTTGGCACAACATTAAACAAACACAAACATTGCCTCTTAAGGAGGGCTTCAGACAGGTGCCTACCAATAACATGACAGGTCTTCCAGACTACATGAAGACCAAAGAATTATACCTCAGTGGTATGCAAACCACAAGCAATGCAAAGCAAGTTCAAATGAACTTAAAGCAACTTAGGTACCTGTGGAAACAACTAAACCAATCAGTACAATACTCAGACAACAGTCAATAGTCAAAGTCAAACAGACAGACAAATCATCATCAAACAACAATGGTGCAAGGCATAAGGCAAACACAAATTAATTGTCCTCAAAGCCTACAAAACAAGCAAATGTTAGCCAACAACAACAAATGATCAAGCTCAAATGAAGGATCAACATCAATCATGGAGATGTATACTTGCACCTGAAATTCACAACACAAATGGTAAGTCCAAACCACTAGGTCAAAGCCTAGGGTCAAAGGAGGATCAAAAATCCAAAACAGAAGCTCAAACTCAACATGAATCATATTTAACCAATCAAGAACAAGTCCTAAAAAGGACCAAACCAAAATTATCATGCAAGTTCATGTAATAGGCAAGAGAAGTCAATGACCAATTCAAGGCATGCATTTGAACATTAAGAAAGAAAATTCCCAATCAAAACAGAAATGATTCAAATAATTCTGGAAAACTTCATGAGCATTCAACACATCTAACATGATCATCATGCAAAAAATCAGAAGCATTAGAGGTCATTTGGCATGGAAATCAAATTGCACAAGTAAGACAATCAAATGTGTGACACAAATTGTCACACCATGTTAACACAAGCATAAAACAGAAATGGTAAATGAGAAAAATCCCAAACCAAGCCTCAAAGGTCCATCAATGTGTCTAGAATCAGCATATAAAATTTCAAATCCATTGGATTAAAAACAAGCATTTCATGATAGAAAGAGTAAGGCAAGGTCACAAATGTACATGTGCTCAATCAACCTAGAGCAAATAAATTTCCAGCCATGCACAACTTTCAAACTCATGATCATTAAAAACTAGACAAAACAAGGATAATTTTGCAAAAAATTGGGAGTGATTTGATGCATTTTTCAATTTGTTATGGATTTTACAAGTTGGAAGAAAAAATGAAATTCAAATATGAACATGGCATGGCAAATGGAGGGAAATGTGAAAAAAAAGCTGAACATTTGAAAACTGCATTCGGTGAGAATCGAACCATGGTCAAATTCAAATGAGCGCGCTAATTACCAAAACGCCACCGTTTCCATTAAGAACCCTAGCCAGCGAAAATTTCCAGAAAACGACGTTTAAAACCGACGCAATGCACGCAGAAACGACGTAAATGTCCAGAACACATGCATCTTCATCTTCTTCATGAGGAAGAAGATGAACATTCATCCAAATTTTCCAGAAAATCCAGATTTGTCCAGAAATTCACAAAAAGCATATCATTAGCAAGATCTATTCATGGTGAACACGAATCAAACAACAATTAAGCCTAAAACATCAAAATTAAAGAGAATCGAACATGAACATTTTTGGATCTCAAACTTCAAATGCACATAACTCCATGAATAATGCACCAATTCACACGATTTTTAGATCAGAATCATCAGGAGAACAAGATCTACCAGAATATACTCATGAATTGCAAGATTAAGAGGATCGAAAATTAACCTCTTGAAGAGCAGAACCTTTGAACTGCACGATCCACAACTTGTATTGATCCAAATTCACTCCACAATGCTTGCAATGATGTTTGATGAAGAAAAGGAAGCTTGAACACGTGTAGATCTAGCTTAAACTTGAATTTCCATTTTCAACTTCATGAGCTTCAACCACTTGATTCTTGCACGAATTCCACGAACCAACACTTGATTCACACTATAATCAACTCACTGATCATGAATCTCCCACAAAAAACAAGTGCTACGTTCAAGAAATTTGAATTTTGATTTGAAGAAAATTTTGGAGGGAGAGAGAATTTTGGATCTAGAAATATGAAATGTGATTAACCTCCCCCAAATTCTGTTATGATTTAGTATTTATATGAAGTCTTAATCACACTGAAAATGTTAATTAAGCTTGGTTAATGGTAATTGGAAAAAATGAGGTGTTTTGACAAAACTTGAAAATTAGTGGTGCATGAAGTAATATGGACGTGAACAGTAGCCAATGCATGATCAAAACAGAATTATGTATTGATACAAAGGATTATGCATCGATACATACTGTAGCTTTGATTAATTTTAGAGAATTAATACAAGCATGGATCGATACATAACTCGTATGTATCAATACATAGAACATTTTGCCCTGCATGGATCGATATATAACTCGTATGGATCAATACATAGAACATTTTGCCCTGCATGGATCGATACATAACTCGTATGGATCAATACGTAGAACATTTTGGCCATGCACACTTGATGATGATTTAATCATATCTCCTCAACCATTCATCAGATGCTCATGATCTTGGACTTTTTGGAAACGGGAGAGAGAGATATTCAACTTTCATGTTGGACAAAATTTCATTTGAAACTTCTTTGATGTTGGAAAGTCAAGTTGAAGTTGGTCCAAAACTTGCCATTTTTGGAAACTTGAAATACAGGTCACTTTCCATTTTTGGAAACTTTTGATCTGGCTTCAAAATCTTCAAAGTATGAGTTTGACATGTTGAATAAACCTCTTTGGACATGAATGAAGTGTCTCAAACCATTTCTCCATCTCCTAGCCCTCAGTTGACTTGCAGTTGACTTTTATGGGCCCAGATGACCTGAAACTGCACTGTGGACTTTGAGCATCTAACACTTGGTCAAGTTGCTTCAAAATGAACCTTGGGTTCACATAAGCTCTCTAGAACACCCATAGGGCCTTTTATCTCATGGAAAAACCCTTGCTCTCTTGCACAGATGGATTCTCCTGATCAATTTTGACTGATGAAATGCAACATGCTATGCAATTCTAATGACCTAAAAATGAAATGTATATACCAATGGGAGGTGCAAATTTGAGGTGCTACACAAGGCACAAAGAGAATCATGACTTGCACAAGCCATCGAGGATCAAGAATTAGGGTTGGAGTCCTTGAGTGACCCCAGATGAATCTTCAAAGCCTTCAATGAGGAATCACAATCCAATTAGGGTTTTGGAGTTAAGTGGGATGTCTTGAGTGATCCTCTAAGATCCAAGGATGCCCGAGGATGAGTATTTGGTTATGGTGGCTTGGGCACACCTCATCAAGATGAAAGGGTCTTGATGCTTCTCAGATGAACACCACGCATTGATTTTGTGTACCATTATGGGTGTAAATGCACATGAAATGATCTATGATGGATGTATGCTCATGGATTAGGGTTATAAGGATTGTATGGAGGTAGGGTAAATTTGAGGGTATGACAAGACTCTATATGGTTTGAAATAAACTCTACAGGCTTTGTTTGAGAAGTTTACCACTATTATTACATCTCTTGATTTCATCTCTTGTTATCATGATTCAACTTTATTTATTAAGACCACCTCTCATGGTCTTATTTTAATTTTTATTATATGTTGATTTTATAATAATTACATGTGATGATATTAATGAGATTGATGATTTGAAATTACAATCACCCAAATAGTTTAAGATGAAGGATTTGAGTACTCTTCGCTACTTCTTGGAGATTGAAATTGCCTAATCTCCTAAAGGGTACATTCTTTCTCAATCTAAGTATATTTCTGTTCGCGGTGAATTCTGGCGAACAACCTCTGGTTTACCAAAACTTATAGAATTGGGTTACTTGCAGGATCAACCACACAAATCCTAGGACATGTGCAAATCTAAATAACTTCGTAAATCTCTAGAATGATTTTTATACCTTTCATTTGGCTTATAAAGTCTTATGTCGAAAGGTGTTGATTAAAAACGTTTAAATAGATGTAAATTTGACAAGATAAGATAAATGGCAGAAAATAACTGACGAAACATAAAGTGTCGAAAGAAGAAATGCAGAAAGATAATTGACTGGAAAACGTAAAGGAAATTTGTAAAGAACTTTAAACTTTATAAAATAAAACTTTGAAAGAATTGGTGTTTGTTTACACATACATGTTCCAAATATGACTCTTTTCTTTCACACGGGTACTTTGAGTATTTGCAGGTATTTTGTACAAGTTAACTTTTCACCCCTTTTTCAGATAACAACTATCCTATTTATATACAACAACATAACTGCTACTAATGAACAAATCCAAAAACTGTGACACTTGGCTTTCTTCCTTTCTCCAGATGCTTCCACGCGTCTTCTGCCAAACGTCACAACTCTTTTGAATTTGAATTTACACTTCACGTCGAAATGACGTCGTTCTCCAGACTCTGTCGAATTGCTGAAATATTATAGCATCATCCATGTTTGTCAAAGACATCTTTCTATCTGCAACTATCCTGTCGAAATGTCGAACCATCACTTTTTTCGAAGTGGCGAACAACTCTTATGGCGTCATTCGTCGAGGGAACCATTTTGCATACCACTCTCATGGCGTCGAAAACGCATGTATACAAATTGCCCCTCAGCAAAGATGTTTCGACTGTTTTTTGGAGAAACAATCATTTGTTGTCAACCAGTGTTTTAATGCCATGCCATTTAATCTTATTAATTCCAAGTTTTTCCAATCTCAAGTTCCAATACAGATTTCATCATTACACTTTCTCCAAAATGTCATGTCTAGCCCACGTTCAGAGTCTACTTCCATCATTTCCTCACATCATGGTTTCTTTTCAACTTCCACCTCTTCAACATCACCACGAAAATCGGCCACGTGTCCCACTATCATCATTACCATTCTGAAGCGTCTTCATCTTCCTCCTATAAATACCCATAAACCTGTTTCCTCTGAAAACTTTTTAAACGCTTCAGCTTACTTTTCTTCATACCCATTTCTTAAAACTTCATATTTTCTGAGAAAAAACCTTCGCCCTTCCTAACAATGGCTCCTAACAAACCTTCAAGCAGCAAACATTCCAAGAAGAAACAAAATCCAGCTTTCCCTCCTGTACACGATTTGAAGGTACCAATGACCATTGGAAATCAACAGTATGTTCCTGAACCTCCAAATGAGAAAGAAAAAGAATGCATCTATAAATCCCAGGTATTAATTCCTGTTCTTATTTCTGGAAACTGTCACGCTATGTTAGGTCCTATTCCAAACCCAGAAATTAAACCAGAACGTTTAAGAGAATTTTTTCCAACTTATTTCCATACAAAACCCATAGGCGCTGGAGTGAAACCTCAGCCTAAGGAAAAAATTGTAGAACAAAATGACCCATCGAGTTCGACGGATAATGGAGAGTTGGACTTAGCCTATTTGAATTACCCCAGGATATTCAGAACTTGCCCCTGGTCGAAAGACCCCTCTGACTACTTATCTTGGCTAGATAAAATTGAAAAGGTTAAAGGGGATTTTTGGAAAGAAGTAGGCATTTTCGACCTTATTCAGTTGCGAGAGTAGGACCCAATATCTGTCCAAATATGCTTTTGGCTTCTCTCTACTTCTGGGATAGTACCTACAACACTTTTCACCTCCCTTGTGGGATGGTTACGCCCACTCTTTTCGACGCGGCAGCCATTGTTGGCATTCACCCCAACGGTATAGATTTCGACCCTACTGTCTTAAATGAAGATACCATCACTTTCGAGACTAGCCTCGCCCCATACTCCTTATTTATGTCCTATTATCATGACAAGAGCACTACTGAAGTTTCAGATGTCGAACACATAGCTTTTCTAACTCTGTGGCTATCCAAATATGTGTTTTGCTCTCATTCCCTCCAGGTTGCTAAGAGATTCATCACCATAGCCAACCAGCTTCATGCAGGCACAAAACTATGCTTGAGCAAAATGATTCTGGCGAACCTTTATGAATCTCTGAGTGAGAGCGTACATCTTTTAAAAAACGCCAAAACCCAAGGTAAAATCAACTTATCGGGACCTTTCTGGCTCTTGCAATTATGGCTCAATGCCACATTTGAAGCCAATCTTCCTGTAGCACCGGAAGTAGATGAAGAAGAAGTAAAAAATAGGATTGTCGAATGGCCAAGGTTGGTGCTAATAACGCCAACTGATGAAGGGATTAGCCTTCGACAAGCTTTCAAAAGCTATGTCATGATGTTTGCCAAGAGGTATCAGTTTACTTCGACCATGGCACCTTTTGCTGATAGAAAAATTGGACCTAAATGGTTCACCCAACAACTACCTTTGGAAATGCAGAAAGATGAAAATATATTTCTGAATGTTTGGGAATCATTCTTAACCCCTAGGCTCCTTTTTTCTTACCGTAATGCCACTAAAACCCAAATTGCTTTGATAGTTTATCAACCCAACTTTGTTTCTAGACAGTTTGGCCTGATTCAGATAAAACCTCGACCTATATTCCCCAAGAAAGGATCCATCATCTTTTACAACTCCCGTCATACTGAAGGTGAGGGCAAAGAACTGTCGAAGAAACTGACTGATGACTCTCTCGACATTCAACCAGTGATCTTTCGACCATCATTCCTTTGTACTCCTGAGTTCGATGAATGGTGGAAAGATTATTATTCCAACAGATTTTTTGACGTAGCTGCCTTTGCTACACATTTAACAAATGCCTTCGCTTTTGTGCAGGATCGGACGAAAAAAGGTATTCAAAGACACATTAGAGAAATACAGAAATTTCAAAAATATTTCGAAACTGTGTATAGACCTGATGATCTTAGTCGAACCATACACGAAGCAGCAGCAAAATTAAAACGTAAGTTGATGGAGAAATTTGAAAATTTGTCATTGCCTTCAAATCTTCGACCAGAGGCGCGCTATGACCTGGCTTTCAGTTGTCATCCACCAAAATTTCCTCCTTTGCCAACTGCTGAATTTGGCGTGGCATTTAGCCTTCCCTTTCCAGATTGGTTCGTTTGTGGGAATTTTATGAAAATTCTTCGCCAACAGTACCAAAAACCTGCTGAGCGTGTGGTTCCGACTAAGTATCATCTGGACGAATACCAAGGACACCTTCATATTGGAATAGAACACGTTCGCGTGGAAGATCCCACTCTTGAAGGTGTTCACAGAAAACATGATTGATTTTTCTTTTGTTATTCTAACTGTATTATCATGTATTTCTTATATCCATTTCTGAATCTCCTTTCTTTCCTTAGCCGTGAGGATTCCTGCCAAGAAAACTTCTGTCGAAGCGTCGCCCAATGCTGCTAAGAAGCATTCGACAAAGGTACAACACATCACTTCTTCTCATTTATTTGTTTCCTTTTTAAGAAACTAACTGGCTTTGGTCTGCATGACTAGGCAAGTCGAAAACCCCCAACAATCCAAAAGAGAAAGAGTGAAGAGGAGAAAGAAGAGGATAATGTTCTTAATGAAGAATCTGGTGACGAATCTCCAGAGCTAATCCCCCCTCCTCCTCCTCAGAAGAAACTTACAAAGGTCTCTTCCCAAAGATCCATAGTTAAATCAACCAGGAAGGATTCTGCAAGTACTCCCACTACTAAGCTCCAGTCGACAGGCACGGAGAGTGGGAGATCTAGCTTTAACACTGAGATTCCTGAGGTGAGTCTTTATTTCGACTGTATATATTCACCTTCTTTGCATCTTTTTCTTCTAAATCTTAGAATTATTTTCAGGGACAAATGGCTGTCGAAAGAACACCTGAGAAAATTCTGGAGGAACCAGTCCCAGAAGAAGATATCCCCACAAGTGATCATGACGTGCAAATTGTAGCAAAATTCGATGCTACAAGGGATGAAGCTTCTGAAGATGAATCTCCTCCTCATCCAGGATTAGATGCTGCAACTCAGGGTGATGATACTGACATAGGAGTTGGGGTCGAAGATGATCATGAAGATGAAAATGCCCAAGATGTGGGAGACCCGTCGAAACAAATGGAGGCTGAGCAAACTTTAGAGCGAAACACTCCATCTGCTCTTGACCAGACCCCAGGAAGTGGCAAATCAACTGGTTTGACTAGTTTCTCTCGCGAGGAGCTTGAAAATCTCAAAGTGCAGAGACCCTTAGAGTATCTGAAGGCTATGCTTAGTACTCGTTTTAATTTTCAAGATTCTTCACAGAGCAGTTCGACTACTTCTGGGGCCACTTCTGAAGCACCAACTCTTGGCAACCTGTTGACCAGGATTAAGACGAAAATCCTTGATGTCGATTTGTTCAAAATCTTGGAAGAAAACGCCCTTGCCCATATTGACCTCAAGAAAATTTTGAAGCAAGTCAATGTCTTGGAAACTTCTGCTGAGGTTGACAGCTTTGTGATGGAGCTGACCACCCTTATTGACTTGGCAACTGCTGACCTTCATCGTCAAAGAGATCTTATCTAGCAAATCTCCTCCAAATCTGAAGCTCAAACTGCTGAATGGAACGCTGTTGCTGCTTCGACTGACAAAGTTTCAAAGCTACAATAGCTTTCTGAAACTTACATCAAAGAAGTTGCTGTTTGTGATGATAATATCCAGAAATGGGAGAAACAAATAGCAACACTTCAAGAGAAGATCTCTCAAGAGAAAAAACGCAAGGCGTCTATACAGCAACCTAAGCAGACTGAAATTGACGACGAATTAAAAGCGGGTATTCGACACGCAGAAAAGGGCCAGCAACTAAGTCAAGAGATTGAGACTCTCTCCACTCACAAAAGTCTTTGTGACCATCGACTCCAGTTTCAGAGGAAGAAATTTGTCACGTTGAAAGAAACTTTTGCTAATCTCAACCTGTAGTCGAATTAATTTTAACAATTCTCAGCCCTTTGAGGCTTTCTTGTAATAACTTTAGTGCCATTTTCACTTGGCAGGGCTATCACAATTATGTTTTCAATTATTCGACTGTTATTTTTACTTCCTGCAATATTGGCTTATATTTTTTCAAATATTTACCATTTATCTTTAGGATTCTCTCATCCTTCCCTATTTCTTCAATCTTATACGCGCCATTTGAAAATATTTTCAAAATCTGGAAAGGTCCTTCCCACTTAGGAGACCATTTTCCCATTAACTTATCTTTTCGATCCATATGAAGGATTACTTTCCAAACAAGATCACCAATTAAGAAGGTCTTGAATTTTACTCTCTTATTGTAAAACTTTTCGACTCTTTCTTTTTGTCTTCTTATTAGATCTAGCGCACGTAGTCTTTCTTCGTCCAGATCAACCAATTCGTCCATCATCATGCTCCAATATATATCTGATGGGATTTCGTGATGCCTTTGCACTCTAACTGACTGCAAATATATTTCGACTGGTAAAACTGCATCATGTCCATAAGTCAACTTAAATGGAGTCGAATTTGTTGCTTCTTTTGGAGACGTTCGACAAGCCCACAAAACTTGATCTAAAGTTTTATGCCAGTTTCTAGGTTTTTTCCCTACATGCTTCTTGATCAAATTTATTACTACCTTGTTGGCTGCTTCCACTTGTCCATTGGCTTGAGCGTAGTAAGGTGTCGAAGTAAGGAGTTTAAATCCTGTTTCTTGTGCAAACTTCTGCATATTCTTACCAGTGAACACAAATCCTTGATCTGTTGTTATTGTTTCAGGTATCCCAAATCTGTAAATTATGTACTTTTGGATAAAGTCTATGAATGCTTCCTGATCCATATTTACCAATGGTATAGCTTCAATCCACTTAGTGAAATAATCTATCCCAACCAGAATGTACCTTTTCCCTTTTGACGAGGCTGGTCGAATTTCACCGATCAAGTCGAAAGCCCAACCTCTAAATGGCCAAGGCTTTATAATTGAATGCAACTCACTTGCAGGAACATGGGGTATGCCTGCATGTACTTGACATTCCTGACAACCTTTTGCAAATTCGACACAGTCCTTCAGCATTGTTGGCCAATACATTCCTTGTCGAAATAACAACCATTTCATTTTATGGCCTGCTTGGTGTGGGCCACACGCTCCGCTGTGCACGTTCGACAACGCTATGTAGGCTTCATCTTCACCTAAGCATTTCAACAAGACTCCTTCTGCAATCTTTTTAAACAATTCGTTTCCAAAAAGTACATAACTTAAAGCTCTGTATTTTATCTATCTTTCTGCTTTCTGGTTTGGGTCTTGTAGATAGTTCTTGATAGGCTTTCTCCAGTCTGCAATTCCTGAATCATCTATATTGAATATCTCAAAATTCTCTTCGTCACCGTATCCTAATCTTATCGACTCCAAATCTGATAGGGACAACTTGGTGGATACGACTCTCCTTCTGACTTCGATAGCTTCTTCTAACTTTTCCTTCGACACTTTGTATCCAGACGCTAGTTGAGCAAGATCGTTCGCCTCTTGATTCTCCATCCTGGGAATGTGCCTAAAGGCCACATTGTCGAATTCTTTGAGAAGTATATTGGCTATTACAAAGTACATGATTAAATTCTCCTTCACACATTTATATTCTTTGGTCAATTGCTTTATCACCAGTTCAGAGTCGCCCATTATTTCGACTCTTGTTGCCCCCAATTTCAACAAGATTTCAAGTCCGGCGATCAAAGCTTCATATTCTGCTTCATTATTTGAACACAAACTTTCAACTTTGTACTTGAATTTTGTTGGAATTCTGTTAGGAGAAATAATCAACATCCCAATGCCAGTTCCATTTTTATGACTGGAGCCGTCGAAATAAAGTTTCCATCGTTCTAGTTCGACATATTCTACATCTTCGTCTATAGAATGGTCGGCTATAAAATCAGCAACCACTTGTCCTTTCACAGCCTTTAGAGGCAGGTATTTCAAGGAATATTCTGTTAATGCTAAAGCCCATTTTCCAATTCGACTATGTAAAATAGATTTAGACAACATATATTTTATTACGTCGAAATGGGAGGAAATATATACATCAACAGGTTTTATATAATGCTTTAATTTCATACAAGAGAAATATACACATAAACATAGTTTTTCTATAATACTATATCTAGTTTCAACATCATTCAGGACTCTACTGAGATAATAAATGGCCCTTTCGACGCCATTCTCATCTTCTTGACACAACATACTTCCTAATGTTTTGTCTGATGCCGAAATGTACAATCTCATACTTCTTTTTCTGCAAGGAGACATCAGGATTGGGGGACTAGCCAGGTATTCCTTGATTTTGTCAAAGGCCGCTTGCTGTTCTTGCCCCCATGCAAAGTCTTCCTTCTTTAGACGAAGTAGAGGAGAGAAAGCTTGCGGTTTTCCACTAAGGTTGGAGATGAACCTTCTGAGGAAGTTGATTTTCCCTAGCAGAGACTGCAACCCCTTTTTTGTTGATGGCGCTTTCGCCTCCATTATGGCCTTGGCTTTGTTTTCATTTATTTCGATCCCTTTCTTGTGGACCACAAAACCTAAGAAATCGCCCGCCTGCACACCAAAAGCACATTTAAGTGGATTCATTTTCAAACCAAACTTCCTCATCCTTTCAAAGGACTGTCGAAGATGATCTATATGACTTTTTCCCGAAACAGACTTAATCACAATATCGTCAATATACACTTGCATGAAAGTTTCAATAAAGTCATGAAAGATGGAATTCATAGCGCGTTGGTAAGTTGCTCCGACGTTCTTCAAACCAAAAGGCATTACTACCCATTCGTACGTTCCTATTGCTCCGGGACAGCAGAAAGCTGTTTTAGGAACATCTTCTTCAGCGATAAAAATTTGATTATAGCCAGAGTATCCGTCTAGCATACTTAAGTACTCATGGCCTGCTGCAGCATTTATAAACATTTCTGCCACTGGCATAGGATATTCATCCTTTGGGGTAGCCGAATTTAAGTCTCGAAAATCAATGCATACCCTAAGTTTGCCATTTTTCTTAACTACAGGAACAATGTTTGCAATCCATTCGACATACCTGGTTGTGCGGATGAACTTGCATTTCAGAAGTCTTTCGACCTCTTCTTTTATTTTCGACAAAATTTCTGGTGCGAAGCGTCGTGGAGTCTGCTTTACTGGCTTCTTTCCTTCCATTATTGGTAGCTGCAGTTCGACCAAACTTCTGTCTAAACCAGGCATCTCGTCGTAATCCCATGCGAAGCAGTCTTTGAACTCTTTCAGCAACTGGACTATTTCGACTTTGAACTGGGGGTCCATTTTTGCGCTTATGTAGGTTGGTCTATTTTCTGCCCCCACTCCTAAGTTTATTTCTTCTAATGGATCCTGCGCCACCATCTTCTCGTTAGTTGACACTGGATCTTTTTCGAACCCTAGAGGTTCGTCGTCATAAATGGCGTCAAGCTTTTGGTGCTGCCATTCGTCCATTTGGTTGTTATTTCGATCTTCTGCAACGTCTCTTTGGGGACATTGTTTGTTGGAATTTTCTTTGTTGGCTTCGGCAGCCATGTATTTTACTTCAGCCTCAAGGGCCTCTTTGAGTTTGTTTTCGGCTATGTAAGCCGTAATTTTTTCGAGCGCTGATTCTTTACTCGCCATCGTCAAATTCGCTTCCCCATCCTGTTGGCGCTATATGAGTAGTTCCCCACATGTAAGATTCGCCAATCACTTCTTTGTCCCACTGGAAAACATGTGTAGGATGAAGGTACATGGAGCAGTAGGCGTTGTCTGTTGTCTTTAAATCGAATTCGGCTGGGCTGCACAGCGGTATGTGAGCCAGGTTCTTGTCGAAGCTTTGACTGTTGACATTGTTTATCTCTGTCATGAAATAGCTTTGATCCGCCTCAATGTTTTCGATGATCCCGTCTGGCCTCCATATGGCTATTCGCTGATGCATTGAAGAAGGTACAACTCCCACGCCATGAATCCACTCCCTTCCCAGCAGTAGGTTGTAGTTCGCCCTTGAAGCAATGACCATGAACATCGTTGGTCTTGTTATGGTTCCAACAGTCAAATTCACCTGGATAACGCCCATAGTGGTCCCTAATTTTCCTTCATAGTTCGACAACACCATGTTGTGGGGTTTTGCGTCTGAATCATCTTTCCCAATCCTCTTTAGCATAAAATGGGGCATCAAATTTACTGTTGCTCCCCCATCCACCAGTATCTTGTTTACACCAACATTCTCCACCTTCCCTTTTATGAATAAAGGCTTCAAATGTGATTTCATGGAATCATATGGCCTTTCGAAGAAAGCGTTCTGCTCTTCGACGCACCCATTGTTCATCACGTAGTAGCAGACGGGCCTGTGTGCCATTGTTTCCTCTTCCATCTCATCTTCTTCGTCTTCGACCTCCATGACTCTGTCATAATCTCTAGGGAGAACAGAGACCACGTTGCAGACCATATTAAAGGATGCTTCTGAGTCCGATTCGAAGTTGTCAGTTATTTCGTCGTCTTCCTGCATCTTCTCTTTCGACGCCACTGGTTCGACGATGCTGCCAGGATTGATCTGGAGGGAAGTCTCTTTTCTGCTCATTATCTAACGATTGTTACTAGACTCTGCTTTGTCTTTGCTATCAGTGTCTTTTCCATTTACGCTCTTTTCCGCAGCCGCCTCTTTTTCTGCCCTCTTCTGCCTATGGAATCTTCTCCATTGGGATCTCGACATAGGGTTTTTTCCTTTGTAGTTTTCCGAAGGATATGGTCTTGGCTTGTGCTTTTCCATTTCCTTCTTGTTTCCTATTGAAGCGCCTCTCAGAACCTCGAACTTTCCCCACTTTTTCTGCCCTTGGGCATCTCTAATGGGCTGAACCCATTTGTCATCCATTGCTTTGTTAGATGGTTTGTAAGTGTTGTGGTATTTTTCTCCGTGCCTCCATTGGTGATGCTCACTTCTCCTTGGGTCATATCTTGTTGTCCCCCAATTCGCTTTCCTCTTGGCTTTATCCACTGCTTCCAGATTGGTCGTTGCCTTCCTGTCGAAGATTGCACTGCAGCGTGGGCACATCATTACTTCGGTTTTCATCCTTTGGCACCTCTTGATGAATTCTATTAGGTTTTCTTCCTCTTTGGGATACGCCAGCCTTTGGTACTCCTTTCGACGATGATCTTCACCCATTTCAGCTTGATCTCCTTGAGATACTTCCACCATATTTATCCCCACATTTCGTTCGTCAGCAATGCTTAAGTCGTTCATTTTCTTGATGAGTCCTTCTTCTTCGACTTCGACACCACTTGGTATCTGGTCCGACTCCTTTTCTGGGCAGCAGCACCAAGACATGTTCCTGGGACCATGTTTGCAACAACATTTGTTCCAATTTCTTTTGGGGTCTTCCATTATTCTGCGCAGGATTCCACTGGTCATAGGCTTCGTAGGACTATTCACAACTTCTGTTTTGATTCTTGTGACCTCTTTGCTGAAAGGTCCCATGGTGTTGACGCAGTTTGCGACACCACCTGTCTTTGTTTGATCAAAACCAAAGCTTTCAGCAGCCTTGTTTTCAATGGTGAGGTCTTCAGTAACCTTCCTTTTTACAATAGGGGGATTCTCAACTGTTTCAGATATTTTTCCGTTGTTGTCTGGAGGGACATCTCCCCAACCGCTTGGTTGGATTGTGTTGATGTTGATCTGAGAACTTGCCGGCGCATTGTATTTCACGAGATAATCGTACTTCCCACTTGGTTGTCCCAAGCAGTCCCAATTCTCGTCCTGTCGAACCAAACCATCTTCGGCAGTATTGTCACTGTCCTTTTCGTCGAAATCTTCTATAGTTTCCATCTTTTTCTGGTCGTCGAAGCCTTCAGCAACTTCAACTTCGTTCTGGTTTGCGAGATCATCAGCAATCTCCACCATGTTGATATTTGTGTCGAATTCTCCAACAGCTTCCACCATTTCAAAATTGCCATCAGGAGCAACTTCGACCTTCACCATGTTCATAATGGATGGTTCAGCGTAATGGGCTTCGATTGGCTGCATAGGATTCGAATCAATCCTCATCTCTTGTTTTGGCTTATCGCCAAACTTCAGCCTTCCGTCACGGATAGCATTTTGGACGAGATCCCTGAAAAGGAAACAGCGAGATGTTTTATGGCCCAGAAAATTATGGTATTTACAAAAACCTCTCTTTTTCTGTTGTTCCATAGGCGGTTCTTTAGCGCCTGGTGGTTTTATTAATTGACCATCTTTAACCAACAAATCGAAAATTTTGTCACATTTGGTGATGTCGAATGTATAAGTTCTTTTGGGGAACTTATCATTGGTTTCGACTGGGTTTCCGTTCGACGGAGTTAGTACTTTACACGAATAAGGTGGGCCTTGTTTTAGTTCCGCTAAATCAATCTCTTGTTCGTCGAAATTACTTGGTTCGTTTTCGTCGTACTTATCATCTTGGCGAACCCCTACGTAGGCCACCCTTTCTTTTTTATTCTTATTTGCTCTGAATTTTTCGTCCCTTAACCTTTCGACCTGTCTCACTCTATTTGCTAATTGTGCCATATCCCTCAGATACTGGGTATCTAGTTTCTTCCTTATAGAATAATCTAGTCCCCCTGCGGCCATTTCGACCAACTCATGTTCTGGAACCGGAGTGAAACATCTAGCTTTTAGCAATCTGAACCTATTTAAATAATCATCTATTGGTTCTGAGTGTTTTCTCTTAACGCTGGCTAATTCTTTCAGACTTATTTTTGTTTGTCCCATGTAAAATTGTTCATGGAACAATCTTTCTAATTGGGTCCACGTATATACTGAGTTTGCAGGCAAAAATGTAAACCAAGTGAACGCGTTTTTCGTCAAGGAACTAGGGAAATATTTTATTTTCAAATTTTCATTACGGGCTATCTCCCCTGCTTCGATCAGATAACGTGCTACGTGTTCTATGGTGGACTCGCTAGTATCCCCTGAGAACTTTGTGAACTTAGGAACTTTCCACCTTGGGGCAGTTCTTCTTGCAGAATATATTCTGACAGTGGGGAAGCATAACTAGGCCTTTGCAATCCCCTGTTCACCCCATTTTGTGCCATTATCGTTTCGACCATGGCTGCTAAATTGTTTTCGACCGACGGGTTGTTATACCGGATTCGCTTTTGCAACACAGCATCCGCGTCTTGGCCTCTCTGGATTACCATCCTTCTAGGTTCTTGTGAAATAGGGATTTCGACGCGAGGCTGTTCGACCACATCCTTTTGGTTTCTGACGTTTGTCTGAGGATTGTCTAACGGTATTTGGTTTATCGTGGGCTCGTCCTGGACCGCTACCACTGGGTTATGAACCACCTGTTCTCTGTGTCGAGTTTGAGGGACCCTAAAAAAGTCAGCAATGCGCGTCATCTGCGCTGCCAACAATTGGTTTGTTTGGGTGGTGTTTTGTATTAGAGGATTAAACACCGCCCCCATTTGTTGAGTCAACATTTGGACCATATCATGATTACTCTCGTCCATTTGTTGTCTAATTACTTGCACAGAATTATTTGTTATTGACGACACGTAAAGTTGTTGTTGATTTAGTCTACTCATGTTTTCTCCATATCCTGACCCTTGTAATGGTGAAGACATATTAGCCATAGAATCAGAATATAATAACGGGGAATTGTGTAAATTTGCCATTACCGAAGTTGGCATTCCAAAGGGTTGTTCCCTACTAGGCGGAGGCATGGTGAAATTTGTCACAAAAGGCCTAGAAGTGTTTCCCACAGGAGGAGGTGTCCCAACAGGCATTTGTTGTGCCCTAACGGACGAACTAGGCGCATTTTGCGAAATTGAAGCCGCTGGTATTGACCCTGTTGACGAAGGCATAGCCTCTGACACAAGGATTGGTCCCACACTGCCTCCCGTCGAAGGGGTAGGGTTGGATAATGGTATGGATTCGTTTGGATTATTTGGCTGATTTGCCATTTTCCTTACTCTTGTTCTTTCAGGTCTTTCTACGTTGGATACGGTTAATTTACCGCTTCTTAATCTCATGCAACGAAGAAAACAACTTGACTAAAGGTTATTTTAAGTTTTAGACTTACGCACTGTCCCATTGGGCGTGCCAATTTGTTCGCGGTGAATTCTGGCGAACAACCTCTGGTTTACCAAAACTTGTAGAATTGGGTTACTTGCAAGATCAACCACACAAATCCTAGGACATGTGCAAATCTAAATAACTTCATAAATCTCTAGAATGACTTTTATACCTTTCATTTGGCTTATAAAGTCTTATGTCGAAAGGTGTTGATTAAAAACGTTTAAATAGATGTAAATTTGACAAGATAAGATAAATGACAGAAAATAACTGACGAAACATAAAGTGTCGAAAGAAGAAATGCAGAAAGATAATTGACTGGAAAACGTAAAGGAAATTTGTAAAGAACTTTAAACTTTATAAAATAAAACTTTGAAAGAATTGGTGTTTGTTTACACATACATGTCCCAAATATGACTCTTTTCTTTCACACAGGTACTTTGAGTATTTGCAGGAATTTTGTACAAGTAAACTTTTCACCCCTTTTTCAGATAACAACTATCCTATTTATATACAACAACATAACTGCTACTAACGAACAAATCCAAAAACTGTGACACTTGACTTTCTTCCTTTCGCCAGATGCTTCCACGCGTCTTCTGCCAAACGTCACAACTCTTTTGAATTTGAATTTACACTTCACGTCGAAATGACGTCGTTCTCCAGACTCTGTCGAATTGCTGAAATATTATAGCATCATCCGTGTTTGTCAAAGACGTCTTTCTATCTGCAACTATCCTGTCGAAATGTCGAACCATCACTTTTGTCGAAGTGGCGAACAACTCTTATGGCGTCATTCGTCGAGGGAACCATTTTGCATACCACTCTCATGGCGTCGAAAACGCATGTATACAATTTCCAACATACTTGAACAAGCTCAACTTTATAATACTAGATAAGAAAATAGCCCTCTTGAATTAAATGTAAGATACGTTCCCTCTGAGGGTGTTACTCTACCAGATCCCACTTTGGTTGGAAGCTCGATGTACCTTACGTTTACCAGGCCTGCTATTGCTTATGTTGTTCATGTTGTCACTACACTCATTATCATCTTCGACATATAACAATTGCTATGTCTCCTCATCTCTTCCTTTTTGTAGGTTGTTGATTTGTTTACGAAGACACGTTCCATTAAACATTTTCATTTCTTAATTGGCAAACTCTTGATGTCTCATGTTAATGTATCATGAGTTTGAGGGGATATATTAAATATTATTATTATTATTATTATTATTATTATTATTATTATTATTATTATTATTATTATTATTATTATTATTATTATTATTATTGTTATTATATAATATTATATATTACTAAGAATAATTTAGTATTTTTTTACAAGAAATATCCAACTCAAAAAATCTCATTGAACAACAAAATGCCATACAATCCTCATGTTGAAACATAATATAATTACATATTAAAAAAAGGAAATGAAAACTAAAAATAGAGTAATGTTTCCAAAGATTAATGCTTCAACACAAATAAAAATATCATTACTATAATTAATTAGCCCAACAGAAAACAATCTTCCAAAGGCTTAGCTAGAAGCAGTAGCTGCTTTCTTCCTGGATGCATCTTCAGTACCTTTTCAAAATCCACTCTTGAATCTGCGAGGTACTTTAAGCTGGTACCTCATCCTACTGGTACATGTAGTCTATCTCCTAATAACCTTGACACTCTAGTTATATTTCCTCACACGTGTCGTTAGGTAAGCGCATGTTGAGTAGCAACTCTTCTAGAGATGGAAACTACGATGACCACACCTAACACAGAGTGTGAGTCTTGCTCCTTCTCTTATAAAAGCTACTTATTCCCTTATCCATTGTACCATAAGAAGTTACAAAGGCATGTTCATCAATATCAAGTCCCATTCTATCGATATTTTTGTGCGTATGAATAGGAGCACTAAAAACTAAAAACAGATGGAAGAGGGTAGAGAATTTATTTATTTGGAATCATATTAAATTGAGTCTTAAGTCTGATTTTTTCTTCCAATAACTTAATAACAACTAATCAATATTAAGAAGAGGATTATAATATAAAATGCTTCTACGAAGACTCTCAAAATCATCTTGAAGGGTCATCCGAAATTGAACAAGACATTGTTTTTCTCCTTGCTCGATGTATGCTTTGACAATTTCTAATTCAATTGATTTTATAAAAGTTAATTGATCTCATAAGTCAGTCATGGCCGAATAAAATTCTTGAATAATCATATTGTTTTGTTTAAAAGCCCTGGTGTCACTCTCCGATTGATACCATTTTGCAAAATTAGATTGAATATACAAATGTTTCAAATGATCGGAAATCTATTTAACAATATCATATTTTGTTAGTTCCACGTCTATCGACTAAGAAACAAAATTATTAATCAAAGTGAGGATTTTCGAATTACTAACATCTCATATTTCCAAGTTTTTGTCTATGTTATTTCATCTTTTATTTGTGGGCTCATAAGAAATTCCATCAATATAATTCCATATAGTTTTTCCTTTTTTTTTTCATTATACAACTCCAATAATTATAATTTTATCCATTGAATTGAGAACTAATATATTGAAGAAAATCATCTTTTCCACTTGTCATTATTACTTTTCTAAGAATTTAAAATTCAAATAAATTCAAACGCAGAGCCCAAAAAAACTTCTATTAAAAATTTTGCATAGAAAGAAACAAAATCATAAATACAAAATTGACGAGATTAATCAATTAAATTAATAAGAAAAAAAAATCAAAACAACATAGTTATAGAAAAAAAATTATTGTTGCAAATATCTCACTGAATCAATCAAACTCTAATACCATATTAACAAAAGAAAAAAATTCTAAAATTTCTATTAGAATGACAAAATTTTATAAAATAATAATTACAATAGAATATAGATCTAAAATAATATAAATAAATAAATTATTTTTACTAATATATAATATTATATAATAACATAATAATTATATTATCTAAAATAACTTGACTGAGGATAGGTATCTTTTCATATATATTTAAGAGAAAAATGGATGATGCACTTTCAGTGTAGACTAATTTTACATTATCAACTAATGATAATTATGTGTCACGTCAAATTAAATTGAAAATTTTAAATTATTTATATGACATGATAAGATAATATATTTTTATTGGATGACAATGCAAAAAAAATTTACACCGTCCGGAAATCTCCATTAAACACTATATTCAATTGATGTCAAATTTTAAAAAATAGGTGTTTTAGGATCATTTCTAACTATAAATATACGTTAATTTAAATTTATAATTTATAAAATGAAAGTCTTTCACTATTTAGACTTTGTTTGATAAAAATAGTGATTGGTTGATAAATTAGCTGACAATTTATAGCTTATATCAGTCTCATGATTAATAACTTATAATTTATAGTTGATTGTTGATGATTTATAATTGATAATTTAATTAAAATATAGATTTAATAAAATTAACGATTCAATTAATTGATAAATTAAAATGACATAAAAATATTTAATATATAATTGTTTTATTTTAAATTAAAATAAATTATAAATGATAATAATGGATTTTAATTAAAGTAATAATGATAAAATGGAAGGAAAATGATAAGTTATAAATTAAAACGTTATTTGAAATAACAGGTAAAAAATAAATTATAAACTGATCAAATAAACTCGAAAAAAATATTATTAAACATGTCTTTTATTGTGAATTTATAAACTATAAATCATAAATTAAAAAGAAAAATCTTTTCAACCAGAAGCATAGTATAACTCCTCCTTTTCTAATGCAAAACTAGTACTAGTATTGCTGCCAAGGAATTAGTGGCGTGCGGTTCTGTAAAATTAAGTACTTTTATCTTGTCTTTTTTTGTTTTGTTCATTTTGGTATAGCACGTGCAAAGTCTTTACTAATTCTTGAAATAAAACAATTACTAACGTTTACCAAACATATACGTGATTCATTGTAAAACCTAACTTTAGAGTGGACTCACCCTACTTCACGCCGCAGAACCAATAAAATGAAGCAAAATATTAAAAGATGACTTCAACTTCAAAATAAATAAATAAACAACATTTTCAGTGTAACTAATATTTTATATAGTCAATGAACCAAAAATATATAGTTCAAAATCTTCATGGAGGCACACTCACAAAATCAGTAGGAACATATCTGTATAAATGTTACACAAATGCTTATATAATTGAGCATGTGTTTCTATTCAAGAATTTTCAGTCCCAATAATATATTCAATTTATTAAGTCTTATTCGTATATATGTCATAAAAAGATCTCTAACACAGTGATCAAACTGTTGAGCATCAATTTGATTGCATGACTATCATATACAAAGTTTGTCAACTGTATTACAAATTATATCTTGACTTTGAAAAATCATCACACGTAGTTCTACAGTTTAATTAATATGAAGTCTCTCCGTTATACAATAAACCAAATCATTTTCATTGGAATGGAACTAATTAATATGAAGTCTCCCCATTATATAAGCTAAATAATGTGCAATCTTCAAACTTTTGACTATAATTTACTAATTAATACTCTTGACGGTGAGAAAGACAACATAACTAATAAGATTCTTAGGGATTCATTTTTTTAATTATAATTTCATACATAATAAAAAATATGAAAATAATTTATTTTTTATATAATTTTTATTAAAAAATTTCACTACAACTACAAATGAAAAAATAAAATTTATTAAGTTTAATATTACACAATTAATATTAGTTTTTGTCTTATCATCATATTTACTTTCTATTTGACATGATATATTTTTGAATTTATAACTAGATCATATGATAATAAAATAAAAATATATCTATGATAATATGAAGTCTCCCCATTATATAAGCTAAATAATGTGCATTCTTCAAACTTTTAACTATAATTTACTAATTAATACTCTTAACGACGAGAAAGACAACATAACTAATAAAATTCTTAGGGATTCATTTTTTTAATTATAATTTCATACATAGTAAAAAAACAAGAAAATAAGAAAATAATATATTTTTTAAATTATTGTTATATAAAATTAATGAATAAAACTTAAATACGAATAAGACAACCATAATCTATAAGAATGAAAATGGAGAAATAAATAGTGGTGCCATGCAGTAAAATCAGCAATTTAGTAAGACTAAGTTTTTTTTGATTTCTATTTTTTATGTTTGATTTTGATTACCTATTTTGTTCAAAAAAAAGTAACCGTAAATAAAGATGTAACCGTAAATAAAGATGGAGAAGTGTTGGATCGATACAAAAATAAGGCTTAATAGACTAAATAAAATATTAAATAGATATTATTAATCATCGGTTCGGTTCATCGGTTTGACGGTTTTTAAAAACTAAAACCGAAAATCGAACCAAACCCCTTCGATTTTTTATTGGATTGGTTCGGTTTTTGGACCGAACAAAAAACAATCATTTTTTTATTTTGTTTAGTTCGGATTGTCGATTTAATTGTTTTTTTATCCGCTTACATCCCTAATCATACCTATCCTCTGTTTATTTGATATGATATATTTTTGAGTTTATGAATTTTAAGATCATATGACTATAAAAAAAATATGTTTAATATTGATTTTTTTCACTACGAACTTATAACTTATTTTAGTAATTTATAATTTATTTTTTAAAAACCATTTCAAGTATTATTTTATATAGCTTATCATTTTTCTTTCACTTTTATCATTATTATTTTAATCAAAATTCATTTTTAACCTTCATATTTTATTTTATTTTAAATAAAATAATCATGTATTAAATGAAAATAATTATATCTTTTATGTCACTTTTCATTTATCAACTAGTTAATCCTTGATTTTACCAAACGCTCAAATTAACCAATCAACTATAAGTTATTAGCCATAAATTATAAATTATAAACTATGAATTATCAATCATCAGTCATAAATTATAAACTATCATCTATCATAAATTATAAACTATCATCTATCAATTATGAATTATAAATTATAACGAATACGCTATCAATAATCAGTCGTCAAGCATAAATTATAACATATATATCAGATTTTCACGTCAAAAAATCCTGCAGCATTTTTGCTCCTCCACTGCTGCACGTCAGGTTTGTTGATCATGATTGCATTTTATCACGTGAAATTAACGTCATTAATATAATATTCGAGACGTGTTTTTCACGACACTGATTTGAAGAATTATTTATGATTAGCGACGTGTTTCCCACGACACATTATTTTTTTATTATAAAAATATTTATTAATTTATTAATTATGAAATTTAATAGTAATTATTTATAAATTTATTTATTGCGAAATTAATAATAAAAAATTATAAATTTATTTATAAGAAAAAATATTGATTTCAATTAATAATAAAAAATACTAATATTTAAAAGTAAAATATAAATTTCAGATTAAAATGATTAAATTCAAAATAGATACAAATATTTAAAACTAAAATAACAATAAACAAAATCAATCAACATCATCATCCTTGTCATCATCCATAGCTTCGTCCACATCATCATCATCCACATCACCGTCCATTGAATTATCTGTTTGATTCCCTTGTTGTGAGAGCAATTGTTGCATTATTTGCTCCATCTCAATTTCTCTCTTCTTCATTTCCTCTATTTGGACATTTATCGTCTCCTCACGTTATGTTGCCTCGCGTCTCACCTTAATTATCACCAATTGTCGCATTGTTTACATCATTTGGGGTGTCAATTATTATGGACATAACAATCCTTCCTCATCCGCAACTCTTTCAAATAATATTTTATTCCCTGTGGTGTGTAGTTTTCGACCAAAGATCCAACACCAAATAAATATTTGTTAAGTCCTTTCCCGTCAGTTACTAAATTCCAAACATAAAGACCCACATGATCATCAATTGGGTCTGAATTTATCAGAATATACTGAGGATTTTGAACTAAAAATTCCGTGAGCAATATGTCATAGTCCTTCTGCACATACAAGAATAAAATTTAAATTAAATATAGTGCAAACAATATATAAGAATTAAATTTAATAAAATAATAAAATATAATCACACGATTTTCATGCCACAAACATTAAATTAGTTGCCACATGATAATCACGCCACAACTTTACCATTAGATATTAAAAAAATTAAACAATTTAGTCATATACAAAAATTAATTAAAGTAAAATAATACAATATAAACAACTTACCAAAGCTAATTTGATATGTCCGTCAACAATTTCCCCCGATTTTTTGGAACGAGTCTATGCAACCAGCTCATTCATTCGAGGGTGTGTCACCAAATCCTTAGACTAATTAATAAAATTAACTTTAATTAAAAATATATAGTAAATCAAAATAGAACTTAAAGAAGTAGTTATAATTACCACGGGGGCGAGCATGTTCGAGAATACTAATGTTTTCAACTACACTGAGGTGACCCTCCTTTTTAGATACTCTAATTTTATTTACATTTTCATGCTTTGCCTTAAAACCAGGTGCATCTCAATAGACAAGAAGTTCATCAAAAATTCCCCTGCCTATTGTTAGATGCCCAAAAGTGCTTATTTGAGCTATCATATGTGGGCATCTTTCACTCTTTTTCCTTGCTAATGTTGTCAAAACCACTTTTGTTTTAGATGAAATGCATTACATTGATAAACGATCTTGGTACCTTTGATTTGTGTGTTATTGTGCAGGAAGAAGGCATGAAATAATTGAAAATGAAGACACAAGAAAGTTGGCAAAGGAACCAAAGAAATCAAGCATTCATCAGCCTGCTCGCTAGGCGAGGTCTGTGGCGAAGCACTCGCTAGGCGAGCTGCTAGCGAAGGTGGTAGCGAGTTCGTTCAGTTTTGGTGAAAAGCGCAGCCAGCACTCACTCGCTAGGCGAGGCTCTAGCGAGTTCCCAGCGAGCATTCCAGTAGCCAAACCTCTCAACCTCGCTGGAGCGAGGGTTGAAGCGTGCCCTTCACTAGGCGAAGGTTTTGTTCGCTAGGCGAACATGACAGTCTGAGATAGACTGTGTCTCTGGGCGCAGGTGCCTCTTGTGCCTCAATTTGACCCTCGCTAGGCGAGCCATTCTGCTCGCCTAACGAGCATGACAGCCCAGTACAGCTCTATAAGTAGCAGGTGCCACTTTTGAGAGCCATACCTTAGTTTTACCTGATTTTTCCACTTTTGTACTTTCTTAGAGATATTTTTCCAGCATTGTTCTTAGGATCTTTTATGCCCTAGATTTCATTTCTCTTCATCTTGTAACCATCTTCTACAAAAAGAAGGTGGATTCCCATCCAATCTCGATTATCCGACTTGGATGTTGATCAACCTTCTTCCGAAACTTGCCGACCAAGCTACCATGAAAATGAGTAGCTAAGTCATCCATTTGTCAAGGTTAGATGTAGGTGATTACTAGCTTTGTGTGTAAATGTAAGGATCTTCATGTGTAAACTCTTTAATGGTGAATATATGATGAAAACTTTGTTTCTATTTAAAACTCTTTGTGTTGGTTTATGATCGAGAGATGTTTACCAACTCTTGACCTAGGTTTTCATCCAATCTTGTTTGTTAGCTAGAGATAGTAATGAATGATTTTGTTCACCATAAGGTTGAACCAAAAAGTTGTCATTTTGATAGATTGTGTTCGAGAGAAACAATGGATCAAAATGGGAAAACTCACAATGTGTGTTCGAGAGAAACATATTGGGAGGACTTTGTGAAATGATTTATCATCTAAAGGAGTTTAT
Source organism: Lathyrus oleraceus (assembly GCF_024323335.1). Lineage (NCBI taxonomy): Eukaryota > Viridiplantae > Streptophyta > Magnoliopsida > Fabales > Fabaceae > Lathyrus > Lathyrus oleraceus. The sequence continues at coordinate 33,563,163 of NC_066582.1, read as the reverse complement.
AAGATTGTTGACCGAACAAATACATGCAAAGTGATCATCGAACCTTAACTTTGGCAATATTTCTCATTTATTCAAACCAAAACTTTTACCGCATTTTATTACCTTTTTATGCAAGATAACGTGACAACCAACCAAAACCCTATTGTTACATTGAGCTAAGATTAATACAACCATCAAACGGCGGTGATATCTTACAATCTCTGTGGATACGATAACAAAAACCCGACACGTAAATTTACAACTAACAAAATGGCGCCGTTGCCGGGGATTGTAAATTGATATTGCGAGCGTCGCAATGGTTGTTTAAGTTTTAGCTTGTGAATTTTTGACTTGTGCTTGTAATTTGTTTGGTTTAGTGTGCAGCTTACGTTTTATGCGAGGGCAAATCCCTGTGGACGAACTTCTTTTTGATCCCGAGATCGAGAGAACCGCAAGGAGGCTCAATAGCAAAACGAGACGTAGGATGCAACAGGCTAGACAACGCCAAGAGCAAGGAGAAAGTTCTTCGACCACAAATCCACCACCATTCATACCAAACATGGAGCAACCACCACCACCACCTATTTCTACTCCATGCATAAACAGTCCAAGGAACACCGCTCAGTTTGCCAACCACACAGGAAGGCAAGCTGAGATGAAAATGGGAACTCTAAATTTATTATATGGAAGTCCATTCACCGGAATGGACCATGAAGACCCATTTGCTTTTCTCACAAAATTTTATGAGATAGCATTGGCTGCCGGAGTGGATCAGGCTCAGGAGCTTCCGTTATTCAGACGATTATTTCCCCACGCTTTGCTCGGTAAAGCAAAGGATTGGTACCTAGATCAAACACCAGCCGTAATGACAGACTGGAACGTGTTAGAAGAGAAATTCATCGAAAGATTTTTCTCCTATAACCGATTCATGGAATCCAAGACGGCCATCTCGGTGTTTTCACAAGGAACCAGTGAATCATTAAATGAAGCGTGGGAAAGATTCAAGTCCATGCTTCGGAAATGTAAAGGGCATGGATTTGATGAATTGACTCAAATCCATATCTTCAAAAATGGACTTCAACCAAACTGCAAAACGTTGTTGGATGCTACCTCGGGTGGCTCTTTATTGTCAAAAAGTGTCGAAGAAGCTACAAACATTATAAATCGAATGGCTCTAAATGATCTTCAGAGTCAAAGTCGAGGCAACTCTTTGAAGAAGCCGGGAGTGCTCGAGCTAGGGACGAACGATGCCATCCTTGCCCAAAACAAGCTCATCTCACAACAAGTGGAACTCTTAACGCAACAAATTAAAGAGTTGAGAGAACCGTCTAAAGCTAAACAAATAGCTTGTTGTGAGCTTTGTAAAGGTGAGCATGACACCGGATTCTGTCCACCTCCGGGATTCGAAGATGTAAAATACATGGCAAACCAAAGGGACTACCAACCGAGACCACAACAACAACAACAACCTTATCAACCGCACCCTCAAAATCAACAACAACATTACCAAGGGAACCAAGGGTTCCAACCTAGGAGTAACTATTACCATAACCAAGGTTATGGAGGTGGTTCTTCTAGCCGTCAAAACCCTCCCCAAAATCCTTATCAACCTCAACCTCAACAACCGCCGGTCGTAACTTCTAAATTGGAAGAGACATTGACGCAATTCATGCAAATGTCAATGGCTAACCAAAAGAGCAATGACGCGGCCATAAAAAATCTCGAGACTCAAGTTGGGCAACTTGCTAAGCAACTCGCGGAACAACAAACCGGTCCTTCCTTTTCGGCAAACACGCAAACAAACCCTAATGCACATTGTAAGGCGATCATGACGAGAAGTGGGAGGGAGTTGAGTAGTGAGAATAAAAAAAGAGATGAGAAAGAAAAGGAGGAAATAGTGGAGGAAAATGTTGATAGTGAAGTAGGAGAGTGGAGTGAGGGTGAAGAAGTTGAAAAGAATAAAAATAATGGTGAAGTTGAAAAGAAAAAAAGTGTGGAGATTGAGAAAAATACAAGTGATGAGGTGATAAGGGAGGTAGTGAAAAAGCCTAGATGGAAGAGTGCTAGAGTTGCAAAGGGAAAGGAGGTAGTGAGCGCTACTCCAATCCAAAACCTTCCTTATCCTCATGCCCCGTCCAAAAGGGAGAATGAACGGCATTACGCCCGGTTCATGGATATTTTTAAACAGTTGCAAATCAACATTCCGTTTGCCGAAGCCTTGGAGCAAATACCCAAGTATGCCAAATTCATGAAGGACATACTAACAAAAAAGCGGAGGTATACGGAACCGGAGACCATCGTTCTTGATGCGAGCTGTAGTGCCATTATTCAAAGGACGCTTCCTAAGAAAGAGGTTGATCCGGGAAGAGTTACATTGCCGGTTAAAATTGGTGACGTCTATGTCGGGAAAGGACTTATTGACTTGGGGTCAAGCATTAATCTTATACCTTTGTCAATTATCAAGAGACTTGGCAACATTGAGATTAAGTCCATCCGAATGACGTTGCAATTGGCGGATAAGTCGACGACCCATCCTCATGGCGTAGCCCAAGATGTTTTGGTGAAGGTCGACAAATTCTTTTTCCCGGTCGATTTTATTGTTATTGATATGGAGGAAGATGATGATGCTCCGCTCATCTTGGGCCGACCGTTCATGAAGACCGCGCGAATGATGATAGATGTTGACGACGATTTAATGAAGGTGAGAGTTCAAAATGAGGAAGTTACATTCGATCTATTCGAGGCAATGAAGCATTCAAAAGATAGAAATGATAGCTTTCGCATCGATGTGATCGAAGACGCTATTCTGGAAGTTTCAAAGCATATTCATGAGATATCTCCTATGGAGTTAGCTCTTGACGACTCATTGGAGGTTTTCACCGTTGAAGAAGAGCTAGCTCTTGAGGAATGCTTAAAGGAACTTGATAGTTTAGACGACCTACAACCGTGGGAAGTAGAGGAAGAAGACTTGAAGAAGGAGGTTATGGACGAAAAAGCGCCTATCGAATTGAAGAAACTACCCTCTACTTTGAAATATGTATTCCTAGATGAAACCGAGGCAAAGCCGGTCATCATAAGCAACCTTTTGACAAATGAAGAAGAAGCCCGTCTGATCACCGTGCTAAAAACAAATCAAGAAGCCATGGGTTGGACTCTTTCCGATCTAAAAGGAATTAGTCTCTCCTATTGTATGCACAAGATTTTGATGGAAGAGGATTTCAAGCCGGTAGCTCAACCACAACGCCGCTTAAATCCTACCATGAAGGAGGTTGTTCGAAAGGAAGTTGTAAAGCTATTGGATGCGGGAATGATTTACCCGATCTCGGATAGTCTGTGGGTTAGTCCTGTGCACGTTGTTCCGAAGAAGGGGGGATTACCGTAATCCGGAATGACAAGGATGAATTGATCCCCACTAAAGTTGCAACGGGGTGGAGAATGTGTATTGATTATAGGCGGTTGAATACCGCGACTCGAAAGGACCATTTTCCACTCCCATTTATGGATCAAATGCTCGAAAGACTATCGGGCCAACAATACTATTGTTTTTTGGACGGCTACTCCGGATACAACCAAATTGCGGTTGACCCGGCCGATCATGAGAAGACGGCTTTCACGTGTCCGTTTGGAGTGTTCGCATACCGAAAAATGCCCTTTGGGCTGTGCAATGCACCGACGACTTTCCAACGATGTGTGCAAGCCATTTTTGCCGATCTGATAGAGAAAACAATGGAAGTCTTCATGGATGACTTCTCGGTATTTGGTGGGTCTTTTAGTCAATGCTTGGCGAACTTGAAAACGGTGTTGGAGAGATGTGTGAAGACCAATTTGGTGCTTAATTGGGAGAAGTGTCACTTCATGGTGACCGAGGGGATCGTGCTAGGCCACAAAGTCTCTAGAAGGGGGCTTGAAGTGGATAGAGCTAAGGTTGAAGTGATAGAAAAATTACCTCCTCCGGTGAATGTGAAGGGCATCCGTAGCTTTTTGGGGCACGCCGGGTTCTACCGGCGCTTTATCAAGGACTTCTCAAAGGTGGCTAAGCCTTTGAGCAATTTGCTCGCTAAGGACCAGGTATTTCTCTTGACCGATGATTGTTTGCAAGCTTTCGAAACTTTAAAAGAAAAATTGGTTACCACTCCAATAATAGTCGCTCCCAATTGGAATGAAAATTTTGAACTAATGTGTGATGCGAGCGACTACGCAGTTGGAGCGGTACTTGGCCAAAGAAAAGACAAAAATTTTCATGCGATACATTATGCGAGTAAGGTTCTTAACGAGGCTCAAATAAACTATGCCACCACGGAAAAAGAACTACTTGCAATAGTGTATGCGCTAGAAAAGTTTAGATCTTATCTTATAGGGTCTAAAGTCGTAGTGTATACCGACCACGCGGCGATTAAATATCTACTCACCAAACCGGATTCAAAGCAAAGGCTCATCCGTTGGATCCTCTTGTTACAAGAATTTGATGTGGAAATCAAAGACAAGAAGGGGTCGGAAAATTTGGTGGCGGATCATTTATCCCGCTTAGTGAATGTGGAGGTTACAGCGTCTGAGAAGGAAATCCGGGAAGAATTTCCTGATGAAAAACTGTTTAAAGTTCAAGTTAGGCCGTGGTTTGCAGACTTTGCGAACCACAAGGCTAGTGGTTTTGTGCCTTCCGACCTAACTTCGAACCAAAAAAGGAAGTTCCTTTCGGATGCGAAGTATTATGTTTGGGATGACCCATACTTGTTTAAGTTGGGTAGTGATAACCTATTAAGGAGATGCGTTACTGGCGATGAAGCACAGAGCATCCTTTGGCATTGTCACAACTCGCCTTACGGCGGACACTATAATGGGGTTAGAACGGCCACTAAAATCCTCCAATCGGGATTTTATTGGCCCACTATTTTCAAAGACGCACACACCCATGCGCAAAGTTGTGATAGTTGCCAAAGAAGCGGTGGAATTGGTAAGAGAGATGAGATGCCTCTCCAAAATATACAAGAAGTCGAAGTATTCGATTGTTGGGGCATAGATTTCGTAGGACCATTCCCACCCTCTTATGGGAACGAGTACATGCTTGTCACAGTCGATTATGTCTCTAAGTGGGTTGAGGCGATTGCCTCACCTCGGGCGGATGCGAAAACGGTGATAAATTTTTTGAAGAAAAACATATTTTCCCGTTTCGGAACCCCCCGAGTGTTGATAAGTGACGGAGGGTCACACTTTTGTAATGCACCTTTGGAAACTATTTTAAAGCATTACGGTGTATCGCAAGCTGAGGTCTCTAATCGTGAGATTAAGAGAATCCTCGAAAAAACCGTGTCTAATTCAAAAAAGGAGTGGTCCCAAAAATTGGACGAAGCATTATGGGCCTACCGTACGGCCTTTAAAGCTCCAATTGGCCTAACTCCCTTTCAATTGGTGTTTGGTAAAACTTGCCATTTGCCGGTTGAATTGGAGCACAAGGCCTTGTGGGCCCTAAAATTTTTTAATTTTGAAAATGAGTTGGCCGGTGACAAAAGGAAGGTGCAACTACTTGAGTTGGAAGAGATGCGCAATGCCGCATACCACTCAAGTTGGTTGTACAAAGAAAAGGCAAAAAAGTATCACGACAAGAAGCTCCGTAACAAAGAATTTGTGCCCGGACAATTGGTCCTATTATTCAACTCCAGGTTGACATTGTTTCCCGGGAAGTTGAAATCAAAATGGTCCGGGCCATTTCGGGTGAAAGAGGTGAAGGAGTACAGGGCTATTGTCATCGAAGACATGGACAAGAAAGATAGTTGGACCGTGAATGGCCAACGGTTGAAAGTTTATCTCGGCGATCATGTGGATCGCGAGAGCTGTGCTATACCGCTTGATGCTCCTCTATGAGCATCACACCGTCGAGCTTAGCCGACGTTAAACAAGCGCTAGTTGGGAGGCACCCCAACATTGTAAGTATTTACTGTTTTTTTTGTGTTGTGTGTGTTGGGTTTCCTAGTGTTAAAACCATGCTGTATAAACATGAATTGCTGCCTTTGAAAAGGCATTTGCTGTCATGCTCGCTAGCTGCTCGCTAGGCGAGGCAGTAGCGAGCTGATTCGCTAGCTGCTCGCTAGGCGATGCAGCAGCGAGTGCTGCATGACAGCACTTATTTAAATCTCAGCAGGGCACTCATTTTTGCCCTAACACAACTTTGCTGTTTTACAACCCTGCTGAGAAATTTTTTTACAGAGCTCTCCACACTCTCTCATTTGCATCACTCTCACTAACACTCCATCTCTATTCGGTCCATTGCAAACCCTGCTCACTTCATTTCAATCAAATCACTGTAACAAAGGTTTGCCCTACTACATTTTCTTTTTGTTTGAACTTTATATTTCCAATTTGAATGTCAATTAGGATGAGTTGTGGTATGGGAAACCTTGGGTTTGCATGTGGGATTTTCGGTTTTGCAAATTGGGATTTTAGGTTTTGAATTGGGGATTTTAGGTTTTGAATGTAAATATGTAATCCCCAATAGCATAGAACGGTTATTTAATTGATAAATCATTAGGTTCTGATGTTGGAACCATTAGAGTATGGGTTTTGGGAAATATTCTTTGAACATGCTGAAAACCCCAAAAACCCGTAAGGTTCGCTAGCACTTGCTAGGCGAAGCAGCAACGAGCATGACAGTTCTTTACATTTTGGTTTTGCTGTCTAATCTGTTTGGTGTGTGTTGTTTCCTTTTATATTTTGCAGATGGAATCAAGGTCTGGAGCGTCAAAGAAAAGAAAGGGAGGAAACACTTCCCGGTCTGTACCTATCCAGTTTGATAACGACAAATTTGTCGGCCCGAAGCAGGCTGCCAGGTACATTTCTCTGGAGAAACGGAAAATTCTTCCGGAGAAGCGATTCCTCATCAACCCTCAGGGCACGAACAGAACTTTTGCCGGGTTGATTGACACAAAGAAATGGGATCGGTTGATTAATCCCCTGGAGCATTATGACATAGCAACGGTGCGTGAATTTTATGCAAACGCACTGCCTTTGATCGGGATATCTAGAGTGGCCGGGCGTCCAGTTGCATTTGATCGGGATGCCATCAACCGAGTCCTTGGGGAACCGCTCCAGCTGGGAGCTGAAGAGAGGGACACATACCACACTGACCTACGGCTTCACCGGGATGTTCCAGCCATTTCTGCCGCCCTGCTATTAAGGGGGAAATCTGTTGAGCTGAACCCATCTGGGGTTCCAATGAGGTATCACAGGGAGGACATGACTCCCATGGCTCAACTGATACTGCTGTTGGTGCTGACAAACATCCAGCCTAAGTCCCACACCTCTACAGTGCCGATCCCAGTGGCACATTTGGTCCATTCTATCCTCACCAACGTCTAGATCGATGTGGCGAGGATCATCGCTAATGAGCTTAAGTCCGTGATCGAAAGCGGGCTAAAGTCGGGGGCTCGTGTGAATTGTCCCCTAGCTTTCCCGTGCTTGATCATGAGTTTGTGCATTCAGGAAAGGGTGAGACTACCGTCTCGGGGTCAAGTCAGGATCCCGCCACCTATCGATGACCGGTACGTGGCCAAATATTGTAGAGCGAAGAGTGCCAGAGGCAGTGCAGCTACAGAGAGTACCCGGGCTACTGATGGTCCTGGTACTTCTACTCCTGGACTAGATCCTTACCTGCAGGCTGTGTGTGATTATAGTTTTGAATGGATGGCGGCATCCCAGAGAGCCATGATAGATATGCACGACTCTATGCAGCGGTTACAGCTGCAGGGAAGTGGTGCTCATGCCTTGATGACGCGTGAGCAGTTTCTGCTTAACGCCAACTGGCCTGTGGACAGGCCTGTTTATGGTGAGGGGGCGGGCGCTGGTGCGTCTTCAGGTGCTGCAGTTGATGATGATGATGATGCTGAGGATGATGAGGCTACCTGTTCTGAGGCCGGTAGCGAGGAGGATTCTGAGCCCTTAGAGGGTTAAGTTATTGTATTTTTCAGTTTTTATGTTTATTTCTATTTGTATTTTCGGATTATGTATTTTGACTTTGGTTTTGTACTTTTGGGGTGTTTTGTCCCCCATGAACAAATTTATATTTTTAGTTAATGTTATTTATTTATGTTTTTAATTTTGTTTGTTTAATAAATTTTTGGTTGATTGAGTGGCAAACCTTCTAGATTGGTTGCTCCTCAAAGAAGTACCCAATGAAGGTGCATCCGAGCTTGGATGACAATGATAAGAATAAACAAGTGATTGAGGCTAAGGTACATGGTTACCTTCGGCTAGAATGTTAGAATGCATTAGGAACTTTACTCTTTTTGGTAAATTGAATATTGTCTTTGTGCAACATAATTGAATGAATGTTTCATCTAGAACTTAAAACCACAAATTGTGAGGAAACCTCCATTGTACACTTAAATGCTGGATTCTAATAAGTTTTGTTGATTCATTTGATTCATGCTTTGTCTTTTATTATTGTGAATATGTGGAAGCAATTAGAAATGATCAAGGCACTTGTTTTTTATCGAGCACAACTACATCCAAAAACAACTTACCTGTGAGCAGAGAGAGTATTTGTTAACCCCTTTGAGCTTAAACAGTTGAATCTCAGCTTGAAATAAAGCGAGATTTCAAAAATCTTTTTTTACAACCCGGAAAATCTTGATTATTGTTCTTTTGCCGTAAAAAGTTAAGAGCATTCACTTAGGGTGAGTAAGAAATAAGTTGGGGAGAATCGGTAAGTACCACAACTCTTGAAAAAAATAAAAGAAAAACCGAGCAAGCATTGAAAATAAAAATATAGAAAAGAAACATCTGTTTTGTAAATATGATGTGAAAGAAAAGAACAAAAATAGAAAGAATGAAAATGAATGCTTGCTTGGAAGAAAAATAGTGAAAAATAAAAATTGAGTTGTGGAATATGAGTTGTGAAGGTTTCAAATAAGAAACAAATGAAACAAAGTCGAGATGTGTGAATAATATACTGTGAATGTCTCTTTTGCATCGGCACTTTCGTTTCAATGGCCTTAGAAATGACCCTTGTTTGTTAACCTAACCAAGCTTCAACCGAAAAGCCCTTAGTGATCTTTATGCTTCCACATTACCATTTATGATTGTTAGACATTGTATGAATCTATTTGATTTCTTCATTATTTGTTAGAGAGTGAGATTATTCCCGCGGTTGCAAACGCGTAAATTCTTCATTTCTTATTCGAAGAGGAGAGATAGGGTGATTCATTCAGAATAATATTGTTGTAGATAGATAAATATTTCGCATTGCTATTAAGTTTTAGTTCTTGTGTATTATTTTATTCGAACCGTTGGAAACTTGTATATGCTGACTCACTTGTGTTTGAGCCGTTTTATCCAACTTCGGAGAAACCATTTTCTTAAAGCAAATCCTCTTGTCCTTCAAGGGGCATACTTTGCTTGAGGACAAGCAAGAATCTAGTTGGGGAGAGTTGTTAGATGCCCAAAAGTGCTTATTTGAGCTATCATATGTGGGCATCTTTCACTCTTTTTCCTTGCTAATGTTGTCAAAACCACCTTTGTTTTAGATGAAATGCATTACATTGATAAACGATCTTGGTACCTTTGATTTGTGTGTTATTGTGCAGGAAGAAGGCATGAAATAATTGAAAATGAAGACACAAGAAAGTTGGCAAAGGAACCAAAGAAATCAAGCATTCATCAGCCTGCTCGCTAGGCGAGGTCTGTGGCGAAGCACTCGCTAGGCGAGCTGCTAGCGAAGGTGGTAGCGAGTTCGTTCAGTTTTGGTGAAAAGCGTAGCCAGCACTCACTCGCTAGGCGAGGCTCTAGCGAGTTCCCAGCGAGCATTCCAGTAGCCAAACCTCTCAACCTCGCTGGAGCGAGGGTTGAAGCGTGCCCTTCGCTAGGCGAAGGTTTTGTTCGCTAGGCGAACATGACAGTCTGAGATAGACTGTGTCTCTGGGCGCAGGTGCCTCTTGTGCCTCAATTTGACCCTCGCTAGGCGAGCCATTCTGCTCGCCTAGCGAGCATGACAGCCCAGTACAGCTCTATAAGTAGCAGGTGCCACTTTTGAGAGCCATACCTTAGTTTTACCTAATTTTTCCACTTTTGTACTTTCTTAGAGATATTTTTCCAGCATTGTTCTTAGGATCTTTTATGCCCTAGATTTCATTTCTCTTCATCTTGTAACCATCTTCTACAAAAAGAAGGTGGATTCCCATCCAATCTCGATTATCCGACTTGGATGTTGATCAACCTTCTTCCGAAACTTGCCGACCAAGCTACCATGAAAATGAGTAGCTAAGTCATCCATTTGTCAAGGTTAGATGTAGGTGATTACTAGCTTTGTGTGTAAATGTAAGGATCTTCATGTGTAAACTCTTTAATGGTGAATATATGATGAAAACTTTGTTTCTATTTAAAACTCTTTGTGTTGGTTTATGATCGAGAGATGTTTACCAACTCTTGACCTAGGTTTTCATCCAATCTTGTTTGTTAGCTAGAGATAGTAATGAATGATTTTGTTCACCATAAGGTTGAACCAAAAAGTTGTCATTTTGATAGATTGTCTTCGAGAGAAACAATGGATCAAAATGGGAAAACTCACAATGTGTGTTCGAGAGAAACATATTGGGAGGATTTTGTGAAATGATTTATCATCTAAAGGAGTTTATAAGATTGTTGACCGAACAAATACATGCAAAGTGATCATCGAACCCTAACTTTGGCAATATTTCTCATTTATTCAAACCAAAACTTTTACCGCATTTTATTACCTTTTTATGCAAGATAACGTGACAACCAACCAAAACCCTATTGTTACATTGAGCTAAGATTAATACAACCATCGAACGGCGGTGATATCTTACAATCTCTGTGGATACGATAACAAAAACCCGACACGTAAATTTACAACTAACACCTATCCAGTTAGGATGAGCATCTTGCTCTTCCCAAACACGTCTAGCACGTCGTAGCATGTAAAAAAGTCAGATTGTTGTTATGCACCGCTAATTTTTTTTAATCCTCTCATCGTCAATTATTTTCCAAATACACTTTTCTTTCAGTGTTGCAAGACATTCAAATTAATTGTTAGACAATTATAATTAAAAAAAGTAATTAAAATAATAATAACTTAAAATAAATTCATTATACCTTAAATTTGCTAAACAAAACCTCTTTATCATCCGTAGAAAGTTCTTGAAATCTCTTCCAATTTTTTTATACATTTGTTGAATAACATAACTTATACATTGGGCAACAATCCGACTCGACTCAAAACTAAACAAAAATTTGAATAAGTATTATTAAATCTAAAAAAGATAACATGTTTACTTAAATTAAAATTTTATAAATTTGAAACTTACGACTTTCCACTAGGCCAAATGTAATATCTTCCATTAATAATCTGATACTCACTCGAATGTGCAGTGTGATCCTGTCCTTGATGATCGTCCTCATCCTTCCCCTCATGATTGTCCTCATGGTCGTCTTCATCCTCCTCCTCATGCACACGTATGTGTGTGGGATTTGGGGGGCGGAATCCCCCACCCTGCATGGATGGTGAGAGTATGTGTGTGGGATGTGAGGTGCGGGAGATATCATAAATTTTGTTTAGATGATATATCATAAGTCCATTCTTCAATCCACAACCTCTTTAAATCATCAATTAAAGGTTGCAAATACACACCGATTCCGACTTTTGTACTCGACGACTCTGGAATAAGGCAAGTCAAAAACTTGTATGGTTTTTTCATGCACATCTCATGAGGAAGGTTGTAAGGGGTTATAATAATTGGACAACAAGAATATCCATTTCCAGACGCTTGAACATATGGAGTAAAACCATCAGAGCATAATCCAAGCCTCACATTTCTAGGTTCTACAGCAAAATCAGGATGTATCCGATCAAAGTGCTTTTATGCCTCGCCATCAGATGGATGTCGCATAGTGCCAGAACTTGTATTGTTTGTATGATGCCATGTCATTTGACTTGCACTATGCATTGAAGCAAACATTTTTTTAACCTTGTATTATCGAAAGATATAAAATAAACTTCACTACAACATGTTTTTGCTTGGCTTTACTGCGAACTTTATATCTTGGACTCTTATAAAAATTACATTCCTCCAACGCTCCATCATTGGTACCAAACTCATTATCATAAAACAACACGCAACCACTAATGCAACAATCAATCTTTCTTACTTCTAAATCCAACTTCGACATCAACCTCTTTGCATCATAAAAACTTGTAGGCAGGTTATCCTTCGTAGGAGTCGCGTCCAACATCATTATTGCGAAGAATTCCAAACACTGATCAGGAACATTTCAATTTGACTTGGCGGCCAATAATCTCACAAACATTGTTAATTTTGAGTATGACGACCCCTCAAACAACGACATATTCATTTCTTTCAACAACTGATAAAATCTTTGCGCTTCTTCATTCGCCAACTCTTCCCCATCAAAATCTTCAGGTTCATCATATATCACATTCACCCCCAAAAGCATCGACAACCATCTCATCAATCAAATTAAATTGTTCATCATATTCCACATGTGCTCGACTACTTGAAACATGTGTATTAGTTGTCTCTAGAACGTTACTCAACAGTTCTTCTCCATTATATGTTCAAATCCAATAATTTTCAATGAAACCATTTATCTTCAAATGATGTTCTACTTCCTCTGGGTCACTAATTATAGATCTACATTCACATTTAAGACAAGACCATCTCACTCCTCCTTCACTTCGACAACATTCTTGAGCAAATGTCCATGTTATAAACCCTTTAACTCCTTCCTCAGAATTTGGTTTCAATACCGTCTTCCTGGATACAGTCTATCGTACATCTAACTACTATAGTACCGATAATATTCCATATTGCACATTTATACCATCATTATCATTTTAATTAAAAATGTAATTTTAATATATGTGAAATAATATATTTTTTTTCACATTATTTTAAACATAACTACATTTCATACTATATATATTTAGTCAAATCGTATTTACTTACTTAAATAAAAATATTACTTAATATATATATTTACTTATAATATATTTCCTTACTAAATAATATTTACTTAAAAATAAATATATACTTACTTAATAATATTTTTACCTACTTAATAATATTTTTACTTACTTAGTAATATTTATTTTAAAATATATATAATTTCTCAAATTGTATTTATTATTTGAAAAAATACATGCTTACTTCCCCTCACATTATCAGAAACCATTTTTTCTCATTTTCAACCTTCTTCTTTCACCTTTTCAACTTTTTTCCATTTTTTTTCTGAATTTATATTTTCATAACCCCATATTTTTTTCTCACCTTCATCCAGATTCACTCAAGGGATGATTTTTAATTTATGTTAATAAGTTTTTCATTTGAATTTTTGTTTAATGGATTTTTTGTTTTAATTTTTCTTTTTAATTTATGTCATTAAATTCACTCAATAAACATCTCCAAATATTTATCTTGTTTCTTCATTCAGGTATTTGGACTATTTTATTTTATTTTTTAAAATTTTATATATAAAATTTATTGGGTTGTTTGTTGTTTTTATATAGTTGTTTTAAATTTCAATATACTTTTAATTATATTATTAATAAAAAAATATATATTAGGTTTATTAATACGAAAATATAATTGATTTGTTTTATTAATCTAATTTTTTTATAATATATTATTAAAGCTGAATATATTGATTTATTAAATATTCTATAAAAAACATAAGTATATAAATATTTATATTATATAAAATAGAATATATTAGAATTTTAATATGTAAAACATAATATATAAGTTTATTTAAAAATATTTCTTTAACCAAATATAATTAAAAATAGAATACATTATTAATAGTTATTAAAAATATAATATATTTTATATGCTTATTTAAAACAAAATAGTATAAAATAATTATATTATATGTTTATTAGAAGAATAATATGTTTATTTAAAACAAAATAGTATGAAATAGTTATATTATATGTTTATTAGAAGAATAATGTGTTTATTTAAAATAAAATAGTATGAAATAGTTGTATTATATGTTTATTAGAAGAAGAATATGCATTGGAAATATAATTTTTCACCGTGATTTGATTTTTTTATTTGACTTTTTAATTTGAATCCAAACATGCCACAGTGGACAGTTGGATGGTGGAAGTTACCGAAAATCAAAGCTTAAAAATATTTTGATCGGATGTATTTGAAATACTTTTACACCAATTGTATTATCATTTCTCTCTCTATATATATATAAATGTGTTAAATTTAATAACATGACACCTATTATAATTTTTTATCACATATTCGCATGATAAAATTCATTGTTGTATTGAAATGTATTATCACATATATCATCTCTATAAAATTTAACATCAATAAAAATTATTTGATATGACGATTTTGTTAAAATTTTGTAAGAAGTTTATTTTTATGTATTTCGTTGATATTTTAAATAATTTTTATTTATATTATATTTTATATAACTGATCTATATGATAATAATTTTCAATTCAATGGTGAATTCAGTTATACAGTAGAGAAGAGTAATCAGAGATGTCATGTTATTAAGTTTGATATATTGATATCATTTGATCATTATATATATATATATATATATATATATATATATATATATATATATATATATATATATATATATATTAAATGATATAATTTGATCAAAATTGGCTTAAAATCACATCAATTAAAAATTCCAAATAATTGCATTGGAAATATAATTTCTCATCTTCTTTGATTTTTTTATTTGACTTTTTAACTTGAATAAATGAAAAAGGTAGTAATTTAAGGCTACAACTTACAGAAAACGTATAAATCAAAACAAGAGACGTAACTACACAATTTCATATAAATACGTATAAATACACAAAACGTATAAAAATTGTGAACCTCTTCCAAGACTTTCCTATAAATACCTAACTACACAATTTCATAAAGACAAACCATAACTCTCACAAAGCATGACAAGTTATTTTATACTTTCAAAAACCTTCATTATTCTACTATGTCTATTTCACACCATTGACTCACAATCACAACCATGGTCACCACTAGATGCACCAAAAGAACTTCTCCAAATGCTTATTCGTGACCCTTTTACCCTTTCATTAGCCTCAACAGATTTTGGTCACATCATTCACAAAACCCCATTTGCAGTTTTTGCACCATCCTCCATTCAAGACATATCAAAGTTGATAAAATTCTCAAACTCACTTCCAATCCCTTTTACCATAGCTGCTCTAGGGAGAGGACATTCTGTTAATGGACAATCCATGACAAATGATGGTGTTGTGGTGAACATGACTGAATTGAATAATAATAATAATAATAATAATAATAGAATTGTTGTGTATGATGATTATGTTGATGTTGGTGGTGAACAAATATGGATTGATGTTTTGCATGCAAGTCTTGAAAAAGGATTAACACCACTTTCTTGGACTGATTATTTGTATTTATCTGTTGGTGGAACACTCTCTAATGCTGGGATTAGTGGACAGACTTTCAGATATGGTCCTCAGATTTCCAATGTTCATGAATTGGATGTTGTTACAGGTATGAATCAGACATTCTTTTCATATTTAAAGGATTATTCTATGAATTTTTAGTTTCTATAATATTTCAAATAATTGTTTTTAATCTTTTTAATAATTTTATTCAACGTTTAGTCCTAAAATAATTTCTTTCAGAAATTTTAAATTAGTAATAAGGATAAAATTTGGAAATTTTTTTAATTAAAAATTCAAGATAAATTTGTAGAAACTTAAAATAAAATTTTATAATTTCATATTGATTAAAAATATATTTAACTTTATTTTGCTTAATCTTGACATTAATTTTTTATTTATTGTATTTATTAAAATTTTAAATAGAAAATTCAAATGGGAATAAATAATTCTAAAAAAATTATATAGGAATGAATGTAATAAAAATGAGAATTTAATTATTTTTTTATAATATCACTTAATATTTATAGTAGTTAAATCAATAAACATTTTCATTTAAAATTGATAGATATGTGATAGACAATGATATTTTTCTAGAGTTTAGAACAAAATTTAAAAAGATTATTTATGGTAATTAGAAGTGAAAATAGTTTTAATCAAATTAGGTTTGTTAAGTTATATTTGAGTTTTAGTTTGGATTTTTTATGCTTATTTATACAATCTTATTTGACTTTTAGTCAATGATACATGAAATATATAAAACTTTAATGTAAATTAATAAGTGTAAAATATTAAAGAAAATTAATAAATTTATAACTTATCATAAAATACAAATTATAATTAAAAAAAAAAATTAAAAAAAATCATTCATGGTCACTTATATCATAATAAAGACCCATTTGTTTTAATTATTTTTAAAAATTAATCTTTAATTTTAGAAAAAAACAAATATAAACAATAAAAAAATTTGTAATATTTTTAAAAATAATTTTATAAAATTCAATTTAAAAAAAATTAAATAATTTTTTTTAAAGTTAAAACAAATATACTCTAAATGTATGTCTTTTAAATTTGTCTCTATTTGAAGTGAAAATTGCCCATGTCTATTTAATCATCTAAAGAAAACGTCTAATTATGTCTACTAGCTAATTGAAAATTATCTTTTGATATTCATTGTACGTAGTATACATCGTCATACTCAAATTTAAAATTCAATGTTCTATGTTTTATTATAGATTGTGTCAAAAAAAAATGTTTTATCATAGAATAACAGATAGATATGAACAGAATTAGCCCTTGGCCTAGACGAAAAAGAACAAAATTTGTACTTAGAAATGGGAGA
Organism: Lathyrus oleraceus; assembly: GCF_024323335.1. NCBI lineage: Eukaryota > Viridiplantae > Streptophyta > Magnoliopsida > Fabales > Fabaceae > Lathyrus > Lathyrus oleraceus. Next base: position 33,546,400 of record NC_066582.1, on the reverse strand, counting down.
TTGATGTGCATTGAACAGAATAATCACTTTTTGGTTTTTCGATTATTTGCTAATTTCGACACAGCACCTATAATCCATCTATATATTGATGGGAACACAAAAATAAAATAAGAATGTTATTGTCAGGTGACTTCATCGTATATTTACTAAGATTCCATCACTTAATCAAAACTAAGATATGAAATATACTCTAGATTTTTTTACAATGTTTATTAGAAGCTTTAACATCAACAGTAACAATAACAACAATGTCATTATGAACTTAAATTTCATGAAGAAAAATATTATGTATACATTTTGAAAAATATATTTTTTCTTCAACTATCACAGGGAAAGGAGACTTGGTGACTTGTTCTACAAAAAAGAACTCAAAATTATTTTATGCTGCTCTTGGAGGTTTAGGTCAATTTGGAATTATAACAAGAGCCAGAATAGCTCTAGGACCTGCACCACAAAGGGTAAGTAACATGTTTTCTATTGTATTTTTTACCATAAAAACTCAAATAATTTCAGAAAGTAGCTTAAAATATTAAACCTTAGCATAATAATGATTATATATAATTGCAATTTCAAATAAATAGCTTAAAAATGTTTGATTAATTTTTTGTAGGTGAAGTGGCTCCATTTACTTTACAACAACTTCTCTACATTTTCTGAAGATCAAGAACATTTAATTTCTTTAGATGGAATAAATAAAAGTAATGCACCCAATTATGTAGAAGGAATGTTGCTACTAAATCAACCACCACTAGATCTATCATTTTATCCAAAAATCGATAGACCTCGCATAACTTCTCTCGTAACCCAATATGGTATTATCTACCTCATTGAACTTGTCAAATATTACAATGATAACTCTCAAGATCATATTGATCAGGTAATTAACTAACTAAATTAATATATTATTTTCATTTGTACGACTAATTGACCTTCTGACTTAAATATATTATTGTTTCTTGATTAGGAAATTGAAACTTTGGTCGAAGGATTAAACTTTGTCCCTACTTTTATATTTGAAAAAGATGTGTTATATGAAGAATTTTTAAATAGAGTTCATTCTGATGAAGTTACATTAAGGAAACAAGGAATTTGGGATATCCCACATCCATGGTTAAACATGTTTGTTCCAAAATCCAGAATTGCTGATTTTGATGAAGGTGTGTTCAAAGGTATTATCCTCAAACAAAATATTACAGCAGGACTTGCAATAGTTTACCCAACAAACAAATCAAAGTAAGTTTTATGATAAGATATTAATTTTTAATTAATAATTAATTAATTATTTACAGTCATGAAAAGAAAAATCGTAATTATGTTTGTATTTGCCACTAAAATTTTTTAACCTAACCCCGCATGCAGGTGGGATGATAATATGTCAGCAGTTACACCTAATGAAGAAATATTTTACGTTGTGAGTCTTTTACGTACAACTGGATTTGATAAGTTAGAAGAATTTCAGATTCAAAACCAACAAATATTACAATTTTGTAAAGATGTTGGTATAGGGATGAAACAATATCTTCCCCAAATGAAAACACATGAAGAATGGGTTGAACAATTTGGCCACAAATGGAAAGTTTTTGAAAAAAGAAAGGCTCAGTTTGATCCAAATAATATATTGTCACCAGGGCAAGGGATTTTCAATAGTATAACATAAACATATATTTTTTTAAATAGTTAGTTTAGTTCCTATATAAAGGTGGTGAATAAATGAAATGTTGCGGATTCGAATTCGTGTAATATTTAAGTTATTAAATTATTTTATTTTATTTAATTTTATATGTTTAAATGATTTATTGGAATGTTATACGGAGTTGTATGAGGTTGATGTAGAATTTATATCATTTATCATATTTTTGGATTAATTAAAATAAAAGAAATCTAAATAAAATAATAAGATAATGAATTATGGGAGAAATAGAATAATAAAATAAGTGGTGGGGCAAAGAGAGATATGCCAAAGTGGATGGGGGAAATTATAAATAATAAAAGTTTAAATTAGATTTTCATTTAAGAGAAAAAGAAGGGGAAATTAAGTTTAAATTAGGTGTTCATTATTAGGTGCTTATTTCATAAAGAATGGTGAGAGATCTCCGATCCATTTCTCTCTTATTGGTGTTTTCTTCTATGATTAAGTTGGTGATTTTGGAGAGGGTTGCGCAAAATCTTGCTCCTAATTGTTATGATTAATCATAATTCATGCTCTGTTTTATTGCTTGAATTTGTGTATGATTTGTAATACTCCAGAATTTTATTAATTTATTTAATCAAATTATTTATATTTTTATTTAATTAAATTAGTGTGTGGTTTGTTATATATTTAGTGGAGTGGTAGAAGGAATAGAAAATTAGAATAATTAAAGTAATTAGAATTATAGTTACTTTGATTTAATTAATTAAATAAAATGAGAAATAATGTGAATTAGAGGAGTTAGGGCTGCTTTGGCATAATGAGAAAATAGAGGGAACAAGAAGAGATAAAATATATTATAAGGGGAGAAAAATAGAATCATTGAAAAGTAGGAATAATTAAGTTTGGAATAAAAAGGATTAAAGAGAACCCAAGAATTACCGGTGCGTGAAAATAGATTTTTGGGAGAAAAAGGCAAGGCAAGACTAGGGTTTGAAGGAGGAATGAGATATTTGATCCAAAATTGAGTTTTTGTAAGGAACCTAAGGTAAGGGGAAGAAAGGGCTTTCTCTATGAGTGTATTGCATGATAGGGTAGAGAGGAAAGGTATTTGCTCCCATTAGGATTGTGTAATTTCTATGTTGATGTGTTGTTGTGTTAAAATATGAGATTGATGGTTGATTATGTTAATTTTATGTTTCTTGTGACTGAATCCATGTTTAAATCATCATGTTTATGCATATGTAATTTCCTGTCATGGATGAATATATGAAGCTTTGATCATGAGTATGAATGTTGGTGAAATTGATGATTTAATTGTATGTCAAATTTCCATGAACCATGATTGATGTATGTATTATAAGATTATTTATAATAATATGGCATATTGAACAATTCGCAGTTTGGGTTAACTGAATGTGGAAAAAGTAAGTGTTAGACGAGGGCGACGATCTAGAGGGGTGGAGGGTGAGTAGATGGCAAATAAAATTTTGATTAAAAAATCTGTTTTAAAATATTTTCTATGGAAAGCGAAAGCGATTCTTGATCGACACTCGTCTATCCCAAACTATTATTGGAAGAATTAGATATGCGTATTAAATTATAACTAAATGAAATAAATGCACCACAATGATGAGAAAGCAAATCAATATGTTTATCAAAATAACGTTTGAACAATTAACACTTTGATAATCAATTTCCAATGAAATAGGAAATACAAAATTGAGTAAGATAATTTATCAAATACTTGGTGTGCATTTAACACCAAGCTAATTTTGTGTGTGTGTTATTTATGTGAAAACCAAATGCAATTTTATACATTGCAATTATCTTACAAAGTAGTTGAAATATTTCAACACAAACAAAATTATCAGTATATGAAATTGCACACTAAATAAATTCACAAAATGTAAAGTGTGTGTGTGTGTGTGAGGGAGGGAGGGAGAGAGAGAGAGAGGGAGAGAGAGAGAGAAAGAGAGAGAGAGAGAGAGAGAGAGAGAGAGAGAGAGAGAGAATTTGTTTAGACAGTTCCCCAATTGTTCTCATTATGGGTATGTCTGCCCCCAATTCCAAATGGAATTGAGATATTCAATTAATCTTTGCAAAAATTGTATACAAGAGAGAAATAGGAATCCAAACCCCCAAATCCTAAGTTTGATGTTAATTATATCTTCTTCTCTTCTCTTTATCTTAAGAAAGATCAAGTGTCCCAAGATTTCTAATTGATCCCCCAGTTCCGCTATTCCTTTAAAAGAAACTCCTATCTTCAAAGTTTTCACTCGGCTGAATCCAAATTGTGAATCTTGTGCCCCAAACCCCCAAATCACCATTGATCTTGGAGGGAAAATCCCGACTGATTTTATTAGTGGAGCCCCCAAAGAATTCTCAACTCAAATTGATTACACCAATCTTAAATTGGACCTTATTAAGCTAGTATGTAGACAACCAACAAAAATGATTATGTGTAATTGTCATGTGTATGCATAGAACAAGGTTGAAGGTGATGAAAAAAATATTTGTATATTCTTGGTTTCAATGTTTTGAAAAGGATGCAGGCATGTGTTTGTGTGTGTGTGTGTGTGTGTGTGTATGTGTATGTGTTTGTGTGTGTGTGTGTGTGTGTGTGTGTGTGTGTGTGTGTGTGTGTGTGTGTGTGTGTGTGTGTGTGTGTGTGTGTGAGGGAAATATAGAAAAACATATTTTAGAAAAATTACAAGTTGGATTTTTTTAAATCAGCATGTGTTGACCCATAGTATGAGTGTGTCAACCCATAATAGAGGCATTTTAGCTTCTATGTTTCGACCTAAGACACCTTAGGCATCGACCTCAATCAGCCATAGAATTTTCCTTTGCAAAAACTCAACATGCATCGACCTCAAGAAGGCATGTGTCGACCTAAACGTGTTTTGTGTCGACACATAGAAGGAAGCAAGTTAGGTTTCTTAAAACCTTTAGTATGTGTCGACCTATAGCTTGGATGTGTCGGTCTATAACCATATTTTTCACATAAAAATATAATTTTGACTTATAAAACTGTTTTAAACCTGATTTTAACTATCCTAAGATGAAAATGCACATTTAGACATATAGAATAAGATCCAATCTACAGAAATACTAAGTGTCCTGGTTTTGACATCATACAAAACATTTATAAAGAGGATAGTGAACTCACATACTCCCTTTTTTTATGATGGAAAAACGTACAAAGTATTTGACGTATTGATCATAGCTCCCCCTGAATATGTGCACCAAATACTTCGATCTTGCATGAACTTCTCCCCCTTTGACAACATCAAAAAGAGACAAAGCCAAAAAATGTGAGAAGTATCATGTAAATTTTACAACATATATAACATCCAGAGGCGTTGCAAAGATAAATTTATCGATATTAGCGTGCACTCACATATCATTAGAATGACATTAAAGTGAAAATTTTCTAAACATAAAAAACATTTTCATGCAAGAGTTGATAAATAACAAACTCAAACACCAATAGCTTTCAAAAATACTTCTAGTGTGAAAATATAATAGCATGAAACACATATGAGAATGACATAATAACATGAAGTCACTATAAACATATAGATTGGAAACACATAATTTAATAATGAAGTTTTGAAAATAAATATGCATGAAATGTATCATTTATCAAAGGTATTACACATTTTTTGAACATAAATATGCCATCACATATAGGAGACATATAAGTAACACATGAAAAAAAAACTTACAAACAGAGAGATAAGTGAAACAATACTACCTCACAGGATGAGAGACGAAGGAAGCACTCACATGAAGTGGAACTTTCTAATGAAAGCTGAAGCAAATTTAAAGAGTGCATGCAGCAAAATATTTAAACAAGATTTGAGATATCGAGAATTCCCAATTCCCGTTGAGTATTCAAAAATGGCTCAATCGTAATAGGTTTCATTAAAATGTCTACAAGTTGATTTTTGCTATCAACGTGTTCAAAAACGGCACCGCCTTTTTCAACATGGTCGCGTAGGAAATGATGATGTATCTCAACGTGTTTAGTACGAGAGTGTAACAATGGGTTTTTGTTTAGGTTCGGAATAATTGAAGTTTGATGTTAAAGTCAAGTGGTTGTTGTTTGAGCCATAAAATTTGAGCATAACAACTACCTATTGCAATGTATTTTGCCTCGAAAGTTGACAAAGCAATGGAGACTTGCTTCTTACTATGCCAACTAACTAAGGAGTTTGAAAATAGGTGGCAAGCTCCACTAGTACTTTTCCTATTCGATTTACAACCGAAAAAATCTGAATCGGAATAACCAACCAAACTACAATCGCTACCTTTGGAAAATCAAATCCCATACTTAGTTGTTACCCTTTTGTGCGGCATGTGTGTGAACATTGTCGATGCTTGTTTCATTAACTGCTATTTGCTTTACTGTTCACGATTGGTTAATCTGAACTTGGTTGATTGTGCATAAATAAATAGTTAGTAGGAATGATTGTGCGATTATTGATGCTTTGGAAGCAATGACTATGTGATGACGCAAGAAAATGTTGCTCTACATGCTAATCAGAATAAAAAAGGTGGTGTTGATGAATTTTATGGGTTGGGAGTGTTTCAGAGGAACAATTCGACTACTTGTAAGGGAAGGTATGATCCTGAGGATGCTCAGACTTGGCTTCAGAAGATTGAGAAGATTTTCAAGGTTATGGTGTGCATTGATGCGTAGAAGGTGTTGTTTGGAACCCATATGCTATATGAGGAAGTAGAATATTGGTGGGAGAATACTCATTAGAGGATGGAAGCTTGTAATGATGAGATTACTTGGACTATGTTCAAGAATTAGTTTTTAGAAAAGTACTTTCCAACCGATGTTCGCAGCAAGAAAGAGATTGACTTCTTTCAGCTAAAACAAGGAAGTATGACTGTCGTTGATTATGCGGCTAAGTTTAAATAGTTTGTGAGATTTTGTCCCCCATTATAACGGTGTGGAAGCTGAAGGGTTGAAGTGTGTGAAGTTTGAGAGTGGCTTACATCTTGAGATCAAGCAGTTCATTAGTTATCAGGAGATCCATCAATTCTCAGTGTTGGTGAATAAGTGTAGAATCTTTGATGAAGATAGCAGGGCCATATCTGCTCGCTGCAAGAGTGCAAGTGAGAAGAAAAGTGGGAATCAGTATCATGGTAAACCATATGTGACTCCCGTTGATAAGGGAAAACAAAAGTTCCAACTGAAGGCTACATATAGGAAAGAGATAATTAAGGGAGGAGCTCCCGTTCCTCTGAAATGTTACAGGTGTGAAGAGTTGGTTCATCATCATGTTGAGTGTAAGAGTGCATGTCATAAGTGTTTTAAATGTGGGAAAAAATGAAATTGTATTACTGAGTGAAAAAGTAATGTTCCAACTTGTTACAATTATGGTGAACTGGGACATATTAGTACCCAATGCCAGAAACTGACAAAGGCTTCAACTACCACGCAAGCTAGTGGTAGAGTGTTTACTCTGAGTGGTGTGGATGTCTTTAGAACGGATAATTTGATTCGAGGTACATGTTTCATTAATGGTGTTTCTCTGATTGTTATGATTGATAATGATACACAACATTCGTTTGTATCTCTTGATTGTGTCAATAAGTTAAATCTTGAAGTGTCTTCTATGATTGGAAGTATGGTCATTGATACCCCATAAAATGGTTCCATGACTACTTCATTCGTGTATTTGAATTGTCATTTGACCATTTATGGTAAATATTTTGGAGTTGACTTGATATGTTTTCCTTTGAGCCAACACGATGTGATTTTGGGGATGAACTGGCTAAATTTCAACTGTGTTTATATCAACTATTTTGACAATACTGTGTTATTTCCCAAACCTAGAGAGAGTATGGATTCAATATTCATGTCCACTAGTCATGTTAAGGTGTCTTTAAGAAGGGACGATCATGTGCTAGTGATTTTCGCTTCTTTGAGAGTGAAAAGTGATGTTGTGGGTGATATGCATGTGGTGTGTGAGTTTCCTAATGCTTTTCTTGAGGATATTTATGAATTTCCACCGGAGCGATAAGTTGAGTTTTCCATAGGTTTAGTAGTGGTACTAGACGTGTGCCGATGGAACCATATAGAATGTCTACATCAGAGTTGAGTGAGTTAAAGAGTCCGTTAGAAAAGCTGCTAGAAAAGAAGTTTGTAAGACCTAGTGTGTCACCATGAGGAGCGCCCATGATGTTGGTTAAGAAGAAAATTGGTAGCATGAGATTATGTGTTGACTATCAACAGCTAAATATGGTTATAATTAAGAACAACGATCCTCTTCCTAGGATCGGTGAGCTTATAGATTAGTTGGTTGGTGCTTGTGTGTTCAGTAAGATTGATTTGAGATTGGGCTATCATCGAATTCGAGTTAAGGCATAAGATATTATGAAGACCATGTTTAGGACTCGATATGTTCATTATGAGTACTCAGTGATGTCGTTCGATGCGTCTAATGCGCCAGGTGTGCTCATGGAATATATGAATAGGATCTTTCATCCTTACTTGGATCAATTTGTTGTGGTTTTCATAGATGACATCTTGGTGTATTCTAAATCAGATGAAGAACATGCAAGACATTTGTTAGTTGTATTGCAAACCTTACAAGAGAAGAAGTTATATGCTTAGTTATCCAAGTGTTAGTATTGGTTGCAAGAAGTGAGTTTCCTTGGTCATTTGACTTCTAGTGGTGGTATAGCAATTGATCCGTCTAAGGTAGACGCGAGGTTGCAGTGGGGGACTCCTAAGTCTATTAAATAGACCATAAGTTTTCTTGGGTTCTCTAGTTACTATAGAAGGTTTATAGAAGGCTTTTAGAAGTTGGCTTTGCCTTTGACTCAGTTGCCTCGGAAAGGGAAAGCTTATGTGTGGGATGCTCAGTGTGAAGAAAGTCTCCAAGAGTTGAAGAAGAGGTTGACGATGACACCATCTTTGATCTTAGCATATGCGAAGGAATCCTTCATTGTGTATTTTGATGCATATAAGATGGGCTTGGGTGGTGTGCTTATGCGGAAGAGCCAAGTGCTAGCTTATGCTTCTAGAAAACTGAAGATTCATGAGAGGAATTATCATACCCGTGATTTGGAGTTGGCAGTAGTGGTATTTGTACTTAAAGTTTGGAGGGATTATCTATATGGTTCGAGGTTTGATGTTTTCAATGATCATAAGAGTTTGAAGTATCTGTTTCATCAAAAAGAGTTGAATATGAGGCAGAGGAGGTGGCTAGAGGTTTTGAAGGACTACAACTTTGAGTTGAGTTACCATCTTGGTAAAACTAATGCGGTAGGAGATACTTTGAGTAGAAATTATTTGCATATGTCGGCACTGATGGTTAGAGAGTTTGACTTAATTGAGCAGTTCAGAGATCTTAGCTTGGTGTGCGAGATGATGTCGTAGACTGTGATGTTTAGTATGTTGAAATTGACTAGTAGTGTTCTAGAAGAGATCAAAGAAGGTCATAAATGGGATTTGGGATTGATTTACTGGTTGATGTTAATCAATCAAGGTAAAAAAGTAGATTTCAAAATTGATGAGAATGGAGTTATGAGATTATGAGATGCAATTTGGATGTCGGATTTTCTAGAGCTTAAGAAGACAATTCTTGAGGAAGGTCACATAAGTGGTTTGAGTATTCATCCTGAAGCTACTAAAATGTACCAAGATCTTAAGAAGATATTTTTGTGGCCAGGTATGAAGAAGGATGTAACCGAGTTTGTGTTTTCTTGTTTGACTTGTCATAAGTCAAAAATCGAGCATCAAAAACCGTATGGGTTGATACAACCTTTGAGTATCCCGGAGTGGAAGTAGGATAACATTGAAGCTGAGAAAAACACAAGAAGTGTGTGTGTGTGTGTGTGTGTGTGTGTGTGTGTGTGTGTGTGTGTGTGTGTGTGTGTGTATGTGTGTGTGTGTGTGGGGGGGGGGGGGTGAATTGTGTTGGCTTTTTCTCCTTTGATCTTTTTTTTTCTTCTGCGTCTGATAGCTTTCTAATAGATTCTGAACACTTAGTTTAGAGTCTAACTCAAAAAAGCTTGGATAAATTCTGAAGGTCCTTATCAGATTCTGAACTAGAATCTAACTTGGAGGATAAAAGTTGACAACAGCGGAATGCTTAAGTACATAAGAAAGGAAAGTAAAAGCAAATATACAAGCAGTTATCCTGGTTCCTCTCACAACTGAGAGCAGTCCAGTACCCTTGCACTTCCAATGGATTTCCAATATAACCACACTGATTACAAATGCTCAAGCCCCAAGTAAGAAACTTCCAATGCTCAAGCACATAAGAAAGAGACTTCCTTTGCTCAAATCCACAAGTAAGAGACTTATATGCTCAAGAACACAAGAAAGAGACTTCCAATGTTCAAGCACACATACAATAGACTTCAAATTCTCAAGAAATAAAGCAAGAGAATTATGACTCTATAACAAACTGTTAAGAGATTTGGATAAAAAAATACACTTGATATACAATCAGAGGTGTAGATAACTGACTTGGAGGATCAGAGTTGACAGTAGCGGAATATTTAAGTACATATGCAAGGAAAGTAAAATAAAAGATACAAGCAATTATCTTGGTTTCTCTCACAACCTGTGAGTAGTCTAGTCCCCTTGCACTTCCAAGGAATTTCCATTATAACCGCACTGATTACAAATGCTCAAGCACCAAGCAAGAGACTTCCAATGCTCAAACACATAAGAAAGATATTTCATTTGCTCAAACCCACAAGTAAGAGACTTCTATTCTCAAACACACAAGTAAGATACTTTCAATGCTCAAGCAGGCACGCAAGAGACTTCAAATACTCAAGCACCAAAGCAAGAGAATTATGACTCTATAACAAACTGTTAATATATTTGGGTAACAACTACATTTGATATACAATCAGAGGTGTAGACAAAATACAACTTAAAAAGACTATAAGACATAAGAACTTCTAAAATATACACAATGTTAAGATGTTCTAAGTCTAATAATTTTGACAGAGTTGCTTCTCTTTGATTGTCAAGGTTCAAAGTATGTAATGTAGTGTATATTCTTCTTCGACGTCTGGTCCTTCAACTACTTATATAGAGAGCAAAAAAGAGATGTTGGAGACTTTCACGAAAAGGTTGGATAACCTTTGTACTTTATTAGACACATCAAGCAAACACCTTTTTGCAGTAGGAATTATCCTTTGAAGCTCAGACAACCAAGAGAGATATTTTTCCTTAAGTCTTCATGTGATCAAAAAGTCTTTGAGTCTGTCAGAGTTGCCTCAGTTGAAGAGCTTCTACTTCAGAGGTAGAATTTCTTCAGACTTCACTTCTCAGAGGATGATCACATAAGAGTACACTTTTTGGCTTTTGAAGCTTCAAAGTCTGGATCACTAGAGGCTGACCATCTTCAGAGTTGACTTCTTCAGAGGCTGGATCTTCCATCAGAGCCCGAGTCTTCAGAAATGGTCTTCAGATCCAGAGTCTGAGCTTCAGATGCAGATTCCTCAAGCATCTCTTCATATGTTATTAATCTTATAATCCTACAAACTTGAACATATGTTAGAATACCCAATTGTTCTTAAAATATTTTGTTATCATTAAAACCCAAGGGATATGGTATTAACCAATTTTGTTCCAATAATATCCCCCTTTTTTATGATGACTAACATAAGTATTTAAGAACAATGGTTGTTAATTTAATTAACATGTTAACTTCATGGTATGAGGTTTCTAAGCTCCCTCTGAGTCTGATAGCCCGATGGGTGAGGTTTGTAAGCTCCCCCTAAGTCATATCCAGATTAATGAAATTCCTTTAACAACACAATATCATTAATCTTCAAAAGTTGAGTACAATAAAATAATCATCATATTCAAATGCTTAAATACTCTTTATCCCCTCCCCCATTTTTCTTCAACAAAAAGATAAATAAAAGAACGGAAAAGATACTGAAGAAAGGTTTTTCATTAACGAAGAAAAGGATGAAAAGAAAATGTTTAAAAAGATAGAAATAAGGTGTGAATAAATCCTAGATCCTAAGGTTTCTGCTTTAGAAGCTCCATAACTACTTTCAGATAAGCACCCATGACATCTTGTTTGGAAGACATAACCTTCATCTGATCATCCATTTCTTCCTGCTTGTTAGCCATGGCTTCCTGATTAGCAATAACACTAGCAAACTATGCTTCCATAAGCTCTTGTCTGTGATTGGTAAAGGCAACATACTATGAGTATATGTATTTCAGATTATAAAAAACTGTTACCGCAGAGGTTGTGAGAGAATCCTATTTTGCAGGATAAACTACTGGGTCAGAAGCTTTAATTCTCTCAGCAACCAAATTTTTCTATCTATCAAAGAAAATAGTTCTGATTTCTTCTAATTGAACTTGGATATATGGGGAGGTGGAATGTAATTTTCTGGAATGGATATGATTATTGTGCCAGATTCTGACATAACATATGTTCTTTTGGGAGAGGAATGATGGTCATATGGTTGGTTTTCTTGAACATTTTGGTTGAGGTTGGTTTCAGGTGGAGGTTAGTCCAGAGAAACTTGTTCAGTTTCAATATGAGGTTCAGATGTAACTTGAACTTCAAAATGATCCTGAACATAACTAGATTATAGTTGAGGTGTCGATTTAGGTGAGGGTTAGGGTGTAGGTTGGGGTTCTGGTTAAGTTTCAGGTTGGAATTTAGGTGAAGGTTCTAGTTCTGGTTGATCTAAGGTTACATGTTCAACTTCAAATTGATCAGATAAGTTATTATGTTCAGATGCTTGGTCATTTCATAGTTTTTGTGGGATGAAGGTTTGAAGAGGGATAACTTGGATAAGTTTGATGAAAACAGGTTTGGGAGTTACAAGTTTGAGACCAATAGCAGCAATAGGATCAGAATCTGATTTTGACCTAGAACTTGGTGAAACTTTCCCACTAGTGATATCTATAGGGGGTTCAAGCATGGTGTTTAAAAATGAAGGTTGTCCAGACTCAGAAACTTATGTCAATAGTTTCTGATCACTTATGGTTTCACCAACAGGATGGTTATAATCAACTAGATTTATAGCATTTTTTAGAATTTGAATGATAGATGCTGGGTTAGAGGACTCCATCACAGGTTCTGAAGGTTGAACGATTTTATGAATAAGTGATGAAGTGTGTTCAAGAAAGGGTGTTTCTCATTTGGAGCAGTTTGCTCCTCTTCACCAACAACTTCATAAGCAAGGTTGGAAGCATCTTCTGATACACATTCTTTTGGTACACCTGAAGCTTCAACTTCAGAGGCTCTCTTAGCACTCTTCAACCCAGCTATGTCTTCAGCAGCCTTTAGAACTTCTTCTTCAACAACAACTTATTCTAATTGAGCACCAGAAGTTGCAGGTTATTTCTCTGCATTAGCTATCAAAGTAGATACAATAAATGTACTCCTCTCTGAATAGCTCTTTCTACAACCTTATGAGCTCCAACATCTGCAACATTTGTCTTCCTAACAAGAGGTGCCTCGATTTCCTCTTCTTCCTTTTCCTCTTCAACTTCAGAAGTAATAATCAACTTTCTTAACTTCTTATTCTTCATAGGTGCATAAGATGTCATAGAAGATGAGGGTGTCTTATGAGGAGTTCTTCCATTTATTGTCATAGTTGGCATCAAGACAATGGATGAGACTACCTCTTTAATCTCTTTCTCAATCTCCTCCTGATGTACAAGCTTGTTTTTAGGAGGCTTATGAATAACCTTTTGAGCATCATAAGCCACATGTTTTCTCTTCTTAGAAGGTTTGTACGCATCAGTTGGTTATTCTGGTAAATATTCATATCTCATAACCACACCAACTTCTTCTCTATCCATCTCAATGTACATCCTAATCACCTCAAGATAGTCATGCTTGGTAATTACTATATAGTCCTTAAGATAGTTAGATTTTGTAATCCTGACTCTGAGAGGACCTTTTGATAACACCACTTCATTCTTATTCAGAAGCTTCATGTTGGCCTGAACTGAAGCAAAAAGAATGTTCCCATGAATTTCCTCCAGATCATCATGAGTATAAACAACTTTCAGGGAGTCAATTAAACGACCCTGATAGAACAATTCAGACAGAAGTATGACATATGGTACATTATTCTTGTTATGCTTCTTGCTATCCTTAGCCTCACACAAATGATGAAATATGTAACCAGGGAGATTGATGTCTCTTCATTGACCAAGTTCCAGATGAAGTGTCTATGATCCCAAGAGATTTGGTCAGTTCTACCCTCTCTATGGATCAGACATCCAATGAGTATATTTAACAGAAGCTTGTAAGTAGTCTTCATGTTTTACACCTTTCCAAAGTCTGAAGATGAACAAGTATCTTCAGAAAGCTAAAACAACCTTATTTTGATGATATCAACTTCATGACTACTTTCCTTGGTGTTCAGAACAAATCTTGTATTTGACACACCAAGAAGCTTGGAAATTATGTTATGAGTGATGATGACATCAACACTCATTACAGCTGGCCTAATCTCAACTTCTTCAAACTCCTTCAGACCCATTTCCTTTCTACTCTTCCCTCTCAAGGAGTTATCTTTCGGCACCTTCTAATTTTCTTCCATAGAAGCAGCAAGTTCATCATATACTTAAGCTCTTACCCATAAGTCCTTCACCATATTGGAATATGCTAGTCTTCAGAATATCAAAGAGTGAGGACCATTCTTGCACTCATAAGAAACTCCAGAGGGAGACACCATTTAGATTGAAGGAATCAAAATCCATAATCTGCTCCACTATTAGCTTCAGATCTTCTTTCTTGATATCAATGGTTCTAGGTTTGATATGCAAAATTTTACCATACTTGATATTCATGGGTGAATGTTAAGAAGATGATGACGCTATTGCAAAGGGGTTTTAGGGTTTCTTTTGAAATGGGTAGTTTTTTAGAGAAAGCTTGAGAACACAAAAGTGTTGGAAGTGAGAGAGAGAAGTGTGTAAGTCTGATTAAGTAGCGTGTTTTGAGTGAAAATGAATTTTTTATCAAAATAAAACTTAAATACAAAGGAGGCGGGATGCACAGTTTCTTAGAAAAATCATCATAATATAAAGTATTTTTACCCAGTAGTTACAATCCACGTGTTAGAAGACATTTCAGATTAATGACACGTAAGTGGACAGGTGCCAGAGGCAGTTGAAAAGGTTTTGCCACTTGTGTGCTTATCAGAGGCATTTTTTATTATTCAGAGTTTCAAAGTCTGAGATGCTTAAGAGGCTACTATTCATCAAAAGCTAGTTCAGAGCTTCTAATCACAATAGCTTTTGATCATTATCAGACTCTGATTCTCCAATCAGATGCAAGCACAAAAATTTTAAAAGATTTTTTTTTAAATGTTTGATCATGAGATAAAATAAGATTCCTTGCAACTCAGATAGAAGTAGTATTATCACAGTGAAATGTCATTCTACTTTCATAAATGTGAAGTTCTACTGACTGATATTAGAATATCAGGATTATAAATTATTGAATAAAAACAAAGAAATTGTTATACCTTTCTTTGTGCAGCTTCTGATCCGCTAATGAGATTGTTCTTGAGTAATTACTTTGTTCCAACAATGCTCTTATGATAACCATCATGATATTTTTCATAGGCCATATCAACTGGATGATCTTTAGAGGTTGGTTAAGCATCTGAAGCACCAGCTTTTGGTTAATCAATTTCAGTCCTCCTAGTACCAGTGATCTATCCTTGTTGGTTTCTTCTAGACTCCACATTTTCTTCCTCCTTTTGAGTTGGGATTTAGAACATAGGATTGCCTTTTGGGATAAGTTATAATCAGCCATTGTCTAGGAACTGGACCTTTTGCTTTATTCTTTCCTTTCAGCATATCTGTAGCAAAGATAATCTCACCCTTTGGTATTATAACACCCCAAGTTCGACTAATTAATTTAATCGAATTAATTAGAATTTTAAAATTATTGTTGTGGGATTGTGGGGGTTAAGTATCCTTGGAATAGAGGTATGGAAAGAATAAGAGGTTTGTTTAGTTGTTTGGAGATTACTATAATTTTAATTAATTATTAGAATAATAATTTTTTATTTGAATTAGTTAAATAACTAGTAAAATAATATAATTGGGCCATTTGTGTGATTTGGAGAAATATAGGGGATAAAGGAGTTAGAGAGTTGGGGCAATTGTGAAAATTAAGAAAGTTAAGGGTAATGAGATAATTGAAAGGAAGTGTGTATAAAACCCTAAGGATATATTGGGAGTAAGAGAAAATTAGCCTAGTTTGTCAGTACGTGAAATTTGAGAAAAAAAGGTAAAAGGAGAGAAAGGGCTTTTGAAGGGAGAATAGAGAAATCTAGGATTTTGAAGAGGGAAGCCATAGAAGTTGCTTGAGTCATCATTTGCTGGAAATCTAAGATAACGAGGGATAAAGGGCTACCAGTTAGGTGTATTAAATGATGGGGCTAGAGATGAGAAGTTTGTAACCTCATTAGGGTTCTTAGTTTTTCTTCTTATAAATGGTTTATAATGAATTTCTTGAAAATTGATAATGGATCTTGTGTTTATTTGTGTTACTATGATGAATCAATGTATGTTCTATCATGAATATGTGTGTATGAAGTTTTACCATTGATGAAGGTGTGAAAGCTTGAGTGCTATTCATGAATTGATGAAATTATTGTTAAATTTGATGATGGAATTGCCATGGTGAAGGTTTTAGAGATGTGAATTGGTGATGAGTTGATGAATTGGTGATTTAATTGATATGTTAATCGGTAGAATTGAGGCTTAATGTGAGTGGGGTTTTAATCTGAGAAAGTAGATGGTTGAAATAAGTTATTTTTGTGTTAAGAAGTGTTTGGGCTGTTTATCATCACCAAATGGTTTTCAAAATATATTAAAACCTGATTTTTGGAAAAAATCTGCAGTATGGGTCGACTTATAACCCTACGCGTTGACCTCAAACCAACGAAATTGGAATTTTTCAAAAAAAAAAGTACAGTATGCGTTGATGCATACGTGTTGTGCGTAGACTTGTAGCTGGAAGAATTGCCCATGCGTCGACCTATAACTCTGTGAGTCGACCTCTGGATGCCAGAATGTTTGTTTTGTCTTTTGTTGCATTGTTCGACGATTTTGGTTGTAAATTTCATTCTGTAAGTCTAAATGAGACGATGTTTGAAGCATTAGAAATATAAAGTGTATCGCTATCTCATGGTAGTACTTGGTGAAATGTTTGAGTTGTAGTCAATTACCTTATGCATGTATGTTTGTGATGACTTGTATGATTGGTTAGCAAATCATTATGTTTATACGATGATGTGGGGTTGTTTTGGTGAAGTAACATGAGTGAATGCCTATGAAGTCATGTTTGATGATTCTCTACTACTTTTTGTTGTTTATTGATGTTGTAATATGAATTGATCATTGCGTATGATGAATGATGTGCTGCATAAATGGTGACATGTGTATGGGGATCCTTTGGTGAACCTTCTTGTGATAATGCATGTTGTTGAGAGTCATGTATCATGGTGTATGGGTTTTGGTCCAGTTTTGGTGTGCTCTAGTCCTATGGTGGGGATCAGGAGTGAGTATCCGGCTTCAGGTGGGAATCAGTGAAGCGTTACCTATGGTGATGGTAACGATTTGGTGTGCTCTGGTCCTATGGTAGGGATCGGGAGCAAGATGAACCTGGGTGTTCATGAATGGTACCGCATGCATAATCAGCCAGTTGTGGAGTACATTTTGCATATATGATCGCATACGTTGTTGATTGTTCATGGCATTGATGATTTGATGTGATTGAGTAAATGTTATCATGATTTGCATTTGATAATATGTTGTTGATGGATGTGTAATGAATGTGTGTTTGTTGTGTATACTATACCTTAGCATTCTTTACACTATTTAGATTGGTTTGTTGTTTCTCACGCCCTTTGCATTGATGTTGTCCATCATGGACATCTTGTAGATACTCAGGAGTAGAGTTTGCAGTTGTAAGTGGAATTTAGATCACGCAGTTACTTCGTTTAGTTTAACCGTTATTTTAGAAGTCTTGCTCTGATTTTGTAACATCGGGGTTAGGAACATTTGATTGTTTTAGTTAGTTTATGTTTTGCTAATCGAGAGTCGTATGTTATGCTCTTGACATTTTGAGCTCATGATATAATGAAGATCTTTTGCCACATTATTCAAATAAGGTATTTAATTGAGACTTAAATGTTTGTGAAGCATGCTTATTTGATGATTTATGTTGTGATGATACCCTAAGTGAAGGTGAGCATGCGATGACAGGTGTATTAGATTGTTTTACCTTATTTGGGATAAGTGTTGTTTTATGATAAGTGACATCATAAATGTGTGCATTATGATCAATGTTTGAATTATTATATGATTTGTCTATTTAAGGGTTTAGGGTGTTACATAGTGGTATCAGAGCAGGTCGGTTAATCCAACCAGGTTTTGTCATGATGTTTATCACCTGGTACGCGATATGTATGTGAAACACCATCTTTGCTCTCTCTTTTTCTAACTGCTTGCCTATAAGAGAGAGATTGAAACAAGTGGGGGAGAAGCTTCTGCTTCTCTTAGAGGTTCAGGTGTGGGGAGTTGGTTCGTCCTGCCGCTATTGCAAGAGTGCAGGTTGTTGGATAAGTCAGTGTTGTTTTTCTAAGTTTAGGAAGATGAAGATTCAAATTTCATGTCAATTGTTTCGACAAGTCAATGTCATTCCTAGAGTTTTATATAAGTGATGAGTTGTTTGTGGCTGCTAAGCAAGTGGATGAGTTCATGAAGGATGATGCTATAATGTTTATGATCTTAGCCTCTATGCATGCAGAAAGTAAAGTTGTGTTGGGCGAGTTACCAATGGTGAATGATTTTTCAGAGGTGTTTCCAGATGATATTAATGATTTATCGTCGGAACACGAGTGGAGTTTTCTATAGACTTAGTACCTGGTACTAGTCCAGTGACAATGGCTCCGTATAAGATGTCTGCTTCAGATTTGAGTGAATTGAAGAAGCAACTTGAAGGTCTACTTGAAAAGAAGTTTGTTCATCCAAGTGTTCCATCGTGGATGCATCAATGTTGTTAGTAAAGAAGAAAGACGATAGTATGAGGCTATGTGTGGACTACCGAAAGATGAATAAGGTGACTATCAAGAAAAGGTATCAACTTCCGAGGATTGATGATTTGATGGATCAGTTGGTAGGTGCTTGTGTGTTTAGCAAGATAGATTTGATTTCAGGTTATCATCAGATTCATGTGAAACCTGAAGATATTCTGAAGACTACTTTCAAAATGAGGTATGGTCATTACCAGTATTCGATAATGTTGTTTGATGTGTCTAATGCGCCTGAAGTGTTCATGGAATACATGAATATAATCTTTCATCCATATTTAGACCAGTTTACGGTTGTGTTTATAGATGACATCTTGATATACTGTAAATTGGATGAAGAGCATGTGGAAGATATGAGAATTGTATTCTAGGCATTGAAAGAGGACCAATTGTATGCAAAGTTGTCCAAGTGAGAGCTCCGGTTATGAGAAGTGAGTTTCCTCAGTCATGTGATTTCTAGTGGTGGTATAGTTGTGGATTCGTCGAAGATAGATGTTGTGTTACAATTGGAGACTCCAAAATTTGTCATTGAGATTAGAAGTTTTCTTGGATTGGCTGGTTACTATAGGAAGTTTATTGAAAGTTTTTCGAAGTTAGCATTGCCACTAACTCAGTTGACTCGAAAGGGTCAAGCCTATGTTTGGGATGTGCATTATGAAGAGAGTTTCCAAGAACTCAAGAATAAGTTGACGTCTACTCAAGTTTTGACTCTGCCAAATCCAAGTGAGTCCTTTGTAATGTATTGTGGTACTTCAAAGATGGGTATGAGAGGTGTGTTGTTGCAAAATTGTCAGGTTATGGCTTATGCTTCTAGACAATTGAGATTACTTGAGAGGAATTATCTTACACATGATCTTGAGTTGGCAGCAATGGTATTCATGTGGAAGATTTGGAGGCACTGTCTGTTTGGCTCCAGATTGAGGTGTTTAGTGATCACAAGAGTTTGAAATATTTATTTGATAAAAAAGAATTGAATATGAGGCAGAGGAGATGGATCGAGTTTCTAAAATATTATGATTTTGGCTTGAGTTACCATCCGGTTAAGGCTAATGTTATAGTTAACGCATTAAGCAAGAAGTCATTGTATATGTCGATGTTGATGGTTCGAGAGTTCGAGTTGATCGAGCAATTTAGAGACATGAGTTTGGTATGTGAAGAGACTCATAATAGTGTGAATTTGGGTATGTTGAAACTGAAAAGTGGTATTCTAGAAGATATCAGAGAGGGTCAGAGGCCGATGTGGGATTGGTTGACCGACTTGTGTTAACCAATCAAGATAAGGGTGGTGATTTCAGAATTGATGAGAATGGTGTGATGAGGTTTAGAGACAGGGTTTGTGTACTAGATATACCTAAGATTAAGAAGCGTATTCTTGAGGAGGGTCACAGAAGTGGGTTGAATATTCATCCTAGTGCCACTAAGTTGTATCAAGATTTAAAGATTTTTTTTATGGCCGGGAATGAAAAAGGAAGTAGTTGAGTTTGTCTATGCTAATTTGACTTGTTAGAAGTCGAAGATTGAACATCAAAAGTTGTTGGGTCTAATGTAGTTGTTGAGTATTCTGGAGTGGAAGTGGGATAGAATTTCCATGGATTTTGTAACAAGTTTGTCGAAGATGAAAAAGGGATATGATTCTATTTGGGTGATTGTTGATATGCTAACTAAATCGGCTCATTTCATACCGATCAGGATCAACTATACTTTGTAGAAGTTAGTTGAGTTGTATATTGAGAAGATTGTTAGTTTTCATGGTATTCTGTCGAGCATTGTTTAGATATAGATATGAGGTTCAAGTCGTGGTTTTGGTAGAGTTTGCAAGAAGCTTTGGGTACTAAGCTGAAGTTGAGTTTTGCTTATCACCCGCAGATTGATGGGCAAACGTATAGGAATAGTTAAGAGCATGTGTGCTAGAATAAGGATGCTCTTAGAATAGCTACTTGTCGCTGATTGAGTTCACTTACAATAACAGTTTCCAACTAAATATTGGGATGTCCCCGTTTTAGGAGTTATATAGTAGGAAGTGTAGGAAAACTCCGTGTTGGTATGAATCTGAAGAGAGTGCAATGATTGGACCTGAGATTATGCAACAAACTTTTGACAAGATCAAGACAATCCAAGAAAAGATGGAAGCTCTGTAGATTTGTGATCAGTGAATTTTGATGTACCTTCTTCTACTACTGTACTTAGGAAAATCTATAGATTTTTATATTATTTTTACTATTTTAGTGCATTTTATATTTAAGTTTATTTTTGACTTTATTTTATTTTCGTACTTTATTTTCAGCATAAATAGTTATTTGATATCTTATCACTATGAAGATCATAACTTGAGCTACGAGAATCGAATAGACGAGTTCTAATAGGAGTTAGAAAGCTAAGAGGTTAAGCTAAAAAATTTATGTTTAAGTTAGAAGCTGATTCGGAGTGAAGAATGGTCGAATAATTCGTTTTAGTTCCAGACTTTAGAAAATACTTAGTTTTTGGGTCAGTTTTGTATTTTTTCGGGTTGGTTGCTATTAGGCCCGAATTCCCTTACTTTATTTAAACAACTTAATAGTTTTAGGGTTGGGGGAGTTAGAATTCATGAAATAGAGAATAGGGCATATGAATACCATGTAGAGCTAATTCCCAAAGAGTTGATCCGTTGTATTCGAATTCTACTTTGAGGTTTTTATTAATTTCAGTTTAATTTCGATTTCTTTTTAATTCTTCCTATAAACTCGTCTGCTTAATTCGATTAATTTCGTTTGCTTAATTTGATTATTTCTTATAGGATAGACTTGATTAAATTTGATTGTTTGTATGATCCTTAACTATAATCACGTTAGCGTATCTTTTTCGTTATCGTGTTTAATTAAGTCGCGTTTGCTTAATTCGCGTCTGCTTAAATCCGTTTGCTTAATTAGGAAATTAGGAACATACATCATATGATACCAATTGCGCTTGTCAGTGGGTATGGTAATCGAATGGGATTGAATCCTCTAGGGAATTGAAATTATAAGAATCGATAATAAGTCGGAAATCGATACAATAAATTAGCTTATTTATCAATTGTGTTTTAACCTTTAATCATCTTCGATTTAATTTTTGAACCTTAAAAATTCCCTTCTTTTCATTCGTTTGGTTATAACATTCAAGAGTCCTTGTGATACGACATTCAAGTGTCGCCTCCGTTTTACTACACTTTTAAACTCGTTTTATCCCGTGTGCGACAACGGATCAAATTGGCGTCATTGTCGGGGACTCTTGTATATTTTAACCGTTATTATAGTCTAACCATTATTATAGTCATAGGTGTTGTTTTAGCTTTTTTTTTGCCCTAACTTTCTTGCGTTCTGGTCTTTTTGCGTTTTAGGATAAAAAAATCTATTTTTTAAAGAAATTTGTCTCAAATTATTCTGATTCTTTATCAATTAACTAGGAAATAATCAATGATAAAAAGCCTCTATTTAGGAACTAAATAATGGAAGCCGTCCTAAAAATTCGAAATTCCTTATTTTTCTATTTTTTATGATTTATTTTCTGTTTTAATAGTTTCAAAATATTCTGAAAAAATTCTCAAAATTTTTATTTGACGTTATTAGATTAATTTTTGTGTTTTTGTATTTTTTTTCCTTGCATTTTAATAGTTTTTTTTCGTATTTCAATTGTTTTTCTTAATAGGGACATTGTCGGTAGTTTCCTATTTGTTGCTACATTGCTGAATTAGTTATGTGTTTTCTTATTGTTTGTTGATTTTTTTCTATTGAGTTTAACATGGCTGACCAAAGAACTCTGAGAAAACTTGTTTCCCCTGATGTTAATTATAATACTTTATGTATTGAATATCTTGTTGCTATTGTACCTTTCGAATTGAAATCTGGTTTAATACACTTGTTACCAAGGTTTAATGGTCTTGCGGGTGAGGATCCGGATAAGCATATAAAAGAATTTCAGATTGTGTGTTCTACACCATTGAAGCCTCAAGGAATTACTGAAGATCATGTTAATCTTAGAGCATTTTCATTCTCACTACAAGGTGCTGCAAAAGATTGGTTATTTATTTTGAGCCAAATTCTATTACAAGTTGGAATAATATGAAGAAAATCTTCTTAGAAAGATTTTTACCTACTTCAAGAGCTTCTTCAATCAGAAAAGAAATATGTGGTATTAGATAGGTTGACATGGAATCATTGGCCGAATACTGGGAGAGATTCAAGCAGTTAGTGACGAGTTGTCCTCACCACCAAATTTCTAAACAATTGCTAATACAATACTTTTATGAGGGATTGCTACCAATGGAAAGAAACATTTTAGATGCTGCTAGTGGTGGAGCACTTATTGATAAGACTCCAGCTGCTACTAAATCCTTGATTGAGAACATGTCACTTAACTTCCAACCGTTCATAACAAGGGATAATTTTGTGGTCCAAGCAAAAGGTGTGAATGAGATTCAGGTTTCTTCTTCCAACAAACCTCTAGAAACCAGAATTGATGAACTTACCTCTTTAGTGAAATAGTTGATGCTACCCCTTCCACCACCACCACCATATAACCCTCCCTAAGTAACCACCTTTATACCTTCCGGACCTTCACTTGAGGATCTTGTCAAGCAAATGGCTGTGAACAATCTCCAATTTCAGCAACGAACAGATTCCAGTATTCAGACTTTACAGACACAAATTGGACAACTTGCCACTTTAATGAATGCCATGCAGCAAGCCCAAGGATCAAACCAACTTCCTTCCCAAACAGTTGTGAATCCAAAAGGCCCTAATGCTAATGTGAGTGCAATTTTCTTGAGATCCGAAAATGTTGCAGAACAAGCCCCAGAAAAAAATAAAAAAATTGTTAGTGCAACATCTGAACCTTCTGTTGTTGTTGAGGCTGAAAAAAAGTATGTACCACCAATCCCTTTCCCACAAATAGTTATGAAAAATAATAAAATTGATGAGGAAGACAAAGAGAGAGAGATTTTAGATGTATTCAGAAAGGTGACAGTGAATATTCCACTACTTGATGTGATTAAGCAGGTCCCGAAATATGAAAAATTTCTGAAGGATTTGTGCACAGACAAGATGAGGCTTACCAGAAACGAGAGAGTGAATTTGGGACAAAACATTTCGGCCCTTATTCATCCTAACACTTCACCTACATGTTCATCCCTTACTCAGGACATGCCACAAAAGTGCAAGGATCCAGGAACTTTTGTTATTCCTTGTAGCATTGGGGATAGTAAATTCGAAAATTGCATGCTTGATTTAGGAGAAAACATTAATGTTATGACTTCTTCTATGTATAATTATCTTGATCTTAGTCCTTTGCAGCATACATGTTTAATCATTCAACTAGCGAACAGAAGCAATGCTCGCCCCACCGGAGTAGTGGAAGATGTGCTTGTTCAAGTTAATGACTTGATTTTTCCTGCAGACTTTTACATTCTGGACATGTATGGAGAAACAAATTCAAGCAGATCACCAATCATTTTGGGTAGACCGTTCCTGAAAACAGCTAAAACAAAAGTTGATGTTAACGATAGAACCATGTCCATGGAATTTGATGACATTGTCGCGAAATTCAATATTTTTGATGCTATGAAACATCCCTTGGAGGAGCATTTTGTTTTTCAAATAGAGTTGCTTCATGTAATTGTTGATTAAGCTTATTCTGAATTGTTTTTAGCTGATTTTCCAACTTTATCTGGTTTTGATGATATTTACTCATGTGATGATTGTACTAACACTAACCTATGTGTTGTTTATGCTGAGATTGATGCTGACTTGCAGAGTGACAGTGTAAATGAAGTTGTTTATGTAGCTGAAGCTCTTGACATCCCGGTTGCCCCAAATGTAACATCCTAATTTTCCATACCTTAAATAATATATATGATTATAATTGAGATTTTAACATCGCTAATTATTACAAACTAAACATTGAAACTAGCAGCTATAATAATTAATTTATCAACTAATTACTCTTTATTTTATTATTAATATTATTATTCAATTTGAATATCATCGTTTTATTTTACAAACTAAACTTTGAAATTAGTCATTTAAATACTTAATTTTAAGTTAACTAATTAACCATATTATTTTTATTATTATTACTTTTGTTGTTTTGTTATTATATTTGATGTTATTTGATTTGAATATCACTATTTTACTTACAAACTAATCTTAAAAAAAAATAGTAAATAAAATAACCTTAAGTTAATAAATGTATTAACTAATTATTATTATTATTATTATTATTATTATTATTATTATTATTATTATTATTATTATTATTATTATTATTATACTTATCATTTTATTTTATAAAAGAAATATATTTTATTCTTCTATTAATATTCTATATGATCATATGTCATGAAATAGTAGAAAATCAAACTTCCATACATTTCTCACCAACTATTTTCACAAAGTCATATTAGAACATCTATAAAACTATTCATGCAAGACTTGTAAATATTTGATAAAGACATATTTACTAGCAAGAGTTGAAAAGTTAGAAAGCATGGGCAAAAGGAGATAAATTTACATTATTTTAATATCTTACAACTAGTATAAATAGGGGTCTTTCTCACCCCATTTTCATCCATTCATTCACAAATCATCTTTCTTACCTCTTTATTTCCTTCTTTCTCTAGTTTCTTCATATAGAAATATTAGTTTTAGTTGTCGAAGTTTTCACGGTGTCGATTTATAGTTTTTAGAGTTATTTTGGGGTCAAAGTTCTTCTAAAGTTTTAAAGGAGTTTGATACGTCAAAGTTCTGCTCAAATCATTTTCATAAGTAACCGGTAAGGCGTTATAATTTAATTATTTTAATTATGTTATTTATATAAAGGTTATTTTAAGATTTCGATTTAAATTTTCATTCAGACGTCGAGATATTGAACATATAAAGTCCAAGATAAATTTTACCATTTTAAGTTATTATAATGCCCAAGTATTATTATAAAATTAAAATGTTATTAGGAATACACTATTGATAATTTTCTAAAAAAAACAAATCCAAACGGGAGTATAGTCTAATTTATATTTGAATTTAATAACGATTTAAATATAGTGGAGGTTATGATTAAATATTTTAAATAAATAAATATTTTAATTTGTAACGGGATTATGTTTATTTAACCGTAAATTATATTCTAATTATTTTATAAATTTCATACAATTCAACGGTTATCGTAAATTAGGTTCTGGGCAAACATCAGAGAAAACGCTCGTGGACTTTCAACAACGTTCAATAACAAAAGGTGGGGGCAAGGTGTCGTATATGTTGGGATGGTTAGCGTAAAATAGCTTTATATATATATATATATATGTAGTGGTGACCCAAGCCCTACTAGCGATAAATAAGTAAGGAGAGTCTATCCTCGAATAATAATTTTCCCAAATCACTAAGCGAGGTTATGTCGACCTTAATTATTTATCATAAGAATGATCTATGACAATTTGAGGTTGTATTGTGCTTACATTGTTTGATTAATTGTCTAATTGTTTATTTTATTTATATTTGAATGATTGTGATTGATAGACTAAGAAAATGATCTATTAAGGAGAGAAACAACAACATTGATTAGATATTAAGTGTTAGATCCCCAATGGAATAAGGGAAGTTGGATACATTGAGTAGTTGTATTCGGTTGGGTTCTGGCTAAGGAAAATACTTGGTCGACCATGTCCTTTACGGTCCACCTCTCTTACTTGGGAAGTCAACCATACATTATTCACTGTATAAACTGAACTAGTTATATAGAGATAAGGATCACGCCAAGGAGAAATAGACAAGACATTTAATGGATTTGGCACTCAACCGAAGTAATTAGATAATAACTATGACCTGAAAGGTTGATACTATATTTCCCAAATATTAACTAAATAATTATGGTTGAGAGTTTCTACAAGATAGTTGAGTGATCATATAGACCTGCATTGAGGAATGTGTAAGTCCACTGCCGTGCGGTATGGGACGTACGAGGTTGATCAATCACCTACAATCCCGACGGGGATTATTATTTATGCATTCTAGGAAAGACGAGGGTCTTGGCCTGAATCCTAAGGGACGATCGACTTATAACACCTGGACTCCATGTGAAGTTAGGTGGCGTAGCTCTTGGTAATTGGGAGTACTTTGGTGGCATGTGGTCTTGTGATATTTGATCTTGGTAAATGGGATAGGTATCCTTGACAGCGTTTAGTGGCCTGAGTCATCATATAGTTCAGGGATGCATTAGAATAAACACTTATAGAGTATAGGTAAATATGAGATAAAGATACGCTTGTTCGAATAATTGTGGTTGTCATATATATATATATATATATATATATATATATTATATATATATATATATATATATATATATATATATATATATATATTATTGTTTTACATCCTATTCCCACTTTTAAACTTGTACGTAAATCTTAGCCCTGTATTCTTTTTGTCTTGCATCTTTGGATTGATCTATGACGATCAGGCGACGAGCTAGACCATTTAGGAGGAAAGGCTATGGAGTGACATATTACGATAATGTCAAGGCTGAAGGTTGCTAGAATTTTGTCAAACGCTTATCACATCGTTACTACTACGTAATATTATATACAGTCAATATAAGTGTCAGTCCTGTTGGACTTAGGAGGTCCTTCTATTAAGCTTTCTTTTAATTTTCTTCATGTACTTTTATTTTATGTTTTATCTATGTGGCAAGGCCACTAGTCTTAACGGTGTCAAACTTTATGTAAAGCATATTTGAAGCATATATATGTGAAGTAGTATATTTTAATTAATTCAGTCTTGTTATTTAAAATTTTTAAATTTTCTGTATTTTATTTTAGAATTTCACTAATGGGACATAGGCTGTCTCATTTAATGGTATCCGAGTTGGTCGATTCAGCTCGGACCGTAAGTGTCTAGAGTTATACTGACTGTATCAAGTTGGATTCCAAACTGGATGATAACTTTTCTTTTGTGTGTTGAGTCTTCCTCTTGATAGCCTTCTAATATACTGATCTAGGAAGCGTCTTTAACACACTTAACTTATTCTTCTTTCTTTTTCCCCCAACGGTCACAAACCCAATGGTAACGTAACGGACACTTCACAAAATTCACTATATAAATACTTCACACCTATTCATTATTTTCATATCAATTTCAAAGTACTTATCCATACCTTACAAATGGCTAAATGTTTTCTTTTATTCATCACTCTTCTTGTCATTATCTTGTTTCTTATTGGTATTATCAAGCATGAAGAATTAGGTAAAGATTTCTTAGCAATAATGATAATTATAGTTTTACCATTACTAGTCTTAGCTTGGTTTATTAATAGAGGTTTTTAAATGAAACATGGTCATGGTTTTTGTAATCGTTGTTATTGAATAAATTGATATGCTTTTGTTTATACACTAAATATTGATTATCTTTGCCAAAATTCTAGATATAATCGTAACTAACGTTAAGCATTAATTCAACATATTAAACATAACATTGCATGTGAGAGAATTGACAAAATCCTTATCGATGAATCATTCATTGGGATATAAATATACATATTTATTATGTTCTTTATGTCTTGTGGATGATTGAACCTAATAACGTATCCTTTTCAGGAAGTTATGGTTCAGAACGCCAGAAACATGAGGCGTGGTAGGAGTGCTAGTAGAGGCGCTAGTAGAGGTGTAGGTAGGAATGTGAGTGGTGAAGCTACTCCCGAAGGGGTAGCTAACATACCCATGGGACGAGAAGATCATTCCCAAACTGGAACGAACTCTCAAGCTGACACTCGAGATGTTTGTGAACTTGCTGCGGCTGTGTTAGTTCAAACATAACAAAATGCTCAAATCCTGCAAATCACTCGTGATCATCAACTTTTTCAGCAACAACAAAGAGAAACTGTGCATGAAGATACGAGATTGAACTCGTTTCTGAAAGGTAAACCACCACAGTTTGGTGGTGACTTTAATCCGGAGGGTGCTGAGAAATGGTTGCAAGAGATAGAGAAGATATTTTCTTTCACTCACTGTAGAGAGAATAGAAGAGTCGGTTATGCAACATTCATGCTGATAGACGATGCTGAAGCCTGGTGGAGAGGAAAACATAGATTATTGGAAGAGGAAGGAAGAGAGATCAACTGGATCTTGTTCAAAGAAGAATTTTTGGGGAAGTATTTTCCAAAGCTATGTAGGAAAGAGAAGGAGAGAGAATTCCAGAACCTGCGTCAAGGTATGATGACGGTGGAAGAGTATACTAGGAAGTTTGAATCCTTGCTAAAGTATTCTGAATTTTACCGCTTGCATCCAAGGGAAGAATGAATGTGTGAAAAGTATCAAGATGGATTGAAATATGATATCCAGAGGGTGGTTCTACCTCTGCATATTATGCGCTTTGGTGAGCTGATACAGAGATGTTTGGAGTTGGAAGGAATTGACAATAGGAAGAATCAATATGGATCAGGAGTACCAACCCGAAACAACAATCACAAGGGCCATTTTAACCGAGGCCATGGAGGAAGGACCCAACAAGGGGGTAGGCCATATCAAAGGCCTACACCATATCATAACCAGGATTCTAGGAGGTTAATGTTCAAGTGTTACAGCTGTGGAGGGGCACATCTTAATAAAGATTGTCCAAATAGAAATATTGGAGCTTGTTTTCGTTGTGGTCAGAAGGGCCATTTTCTCAAAGATTGTCTCCAAGGACCAAATTAACCAACAAGCCAGAAGAGCGTCCTAATAAACAATAACAATGTAGGGAGAGCAAGGAACCGAGGCCCAAATGTTGGTCAAGGACTTCAGAATCAGAACAAGCCAACCATAGGAAGAGTATTTGCAATTAGAGGAGCTGAGATCTCAAAGTCAGATGGGTTAATCCAAGGTATGTGTTTAATTGGAGATAAGTTGGTATCAGTATTATATGATTCAGGAGCTACACATTCATTTATATCTACATCTTGTGCGGAAATTTTGGGATTTGAAATTGTTGATCTCAACTATAAGTTGACCATTACAACTCCCTTGGGAGAAAGAATGGTAACTTGTTCAGTCTGTGTAGTCTGCCCTGTAATTTTAGAAAATAGAAGATTCTTAGTAGATCTTGTAGTACTCCCGCTAAAAGACCTAGATGTCATCTTAGGAATGGATTGGTTATCAGCCAACGATGTAAACTTGGGGTGCAAGAAGAAAATTTTAACGTTTGGAGAAGATAGTGGAGAAGTCATAAAGGTGGAAACTCTCACCCAAAAATTTATGATGTTATTCTCTATGTCAGAAGGAGAAACCTCTAGTGTTGAAAATCTTCCAGTGGTCTGTGAATTCCCGGAAGTTTTTCCAGAAGAGGTTCCAGGTTTACCACCGGTTAGGGAAGTGGAGTTTTCTATAGACTTGGTTCCAGGCACTGGACCAATTTCTATATCTCCTTATCGAATGTCACCCTCAGTGATGGCTGAGTTAAAGAAACAATTAGATGAGATGTTAGAGAAGGAATTTATTAGACCGAGTGTATCGCCATGGGGAGCTCCAGTCTTGTTTGGTAAGAAGAAGGATGGTTCTTCTAGACTTTGTGTAGATTACAGACAACTTAATAAAGCTACTGTAAAAAATAAGTATCCTTTGCCTAGAATCGATGACTTGATGGACCAGTTAAAGGGAGCATCGGTATTCTCGAAGATTGACTTGAAGTCTGGATATCATCAGATCAGGGTGAAGGAGGATGATATTCCAAAAACAACTTTCAGATCCCGTTATGGACACTATGAGTACTTAGTAATTCCATTTGGTTTGACTAATGCTCCAGCAGTATTCATGGATTACATGAACAGGATCTTTAGGTCGTACTTAGATTAATTTGTTGTAGTTTTCATCGATGACATTTTGATTTATTCCAAGAATGAGGTAGAGCATGAAGAACATTTGAGACTTGTGTTACATATATTAAAGGACCGCCAATTGTACGCGAAATTCTCGAAATGTGAATTTTGGTTGAAGGAGGTACAATTTCTTGGTCATGTTATCAGTAAAGAAGGTATTGCAGTAGACCCGAGTAAAGTCGAAGCAGTAACAAAATGGGAAAGTCCAAAGAATGTTGGTGAGATTCAAAGTTTTCTTGGACTAGCTGGATATTATCGGAGGTTCATCGAAGGATTCTCAAAGACCACTTTGCCTATGACTCAGTTAACGAGGAGGGGTAAGAATTTTGAATGGACAAAAGAGTGTGAAGAAAGTTTTCAGAAGTTGAAGGAAAGATTGACTTCATCACCAATACTCATCTTACCAGACCCGTTAGGACGATTCGATGTGTATTGTGATGCGTCATGCCAAGGTCTTGGTTGTGTGTTGATGCAAGAAAGGAAAGTGATAGCTTATGCATCAAGACAGTTGAAGGTGCACGAGAGAAACTACCCAACTCACGACTTAGAGTTAGCAGCAATTGTGTTTGCCTTAAAAATTTGGAGGCATTATCTTTATGGATCAAAGTTCACTGTGTTAAGTGATCACAAAAGCCTGAAGTATTTATTTGACCAGAAAGATCTAAACATGAGACAAAGGCGCTGGATGGAATTTTTAAAGGACTATGATTTTGAGTTACAATATCATCCAGGAAAGGCCAATGTTGTAGCAGACGCCTTGAGTCGAAAGACACTTCATGTATCTGCAATGATGTTGAAGGAAGAATAGTTGATTAACCAATTCATGGATTTAAACTTAGGAGTAAATCACAGTGAAGGAAGTATGTTCATAGGCACTATTGTCGTGTCTAATGAATATCTAAAATGGATCAAAGATGAACAACAACTTGATGATCAATTAATGAATATAAAGGAAACTATCAAAGATGGTCAAAATGGGGATTTTAACATAAGGAGTGATGGAATCCTAAGGTTTGGAGAAAGGTTGTGTATACCTCAAAACCAGGATACTCGAAAGTTGATCTTGGAAGAAGGCCACAAAAGTAAGATGAGTTTTCATCCAGGAGCCACAAAGATGTATCAAGATTTGAAGAAAATATTTTGGTGGTTTGGAATGAAGAAGGATATAGCAGAGTATGTTCAAAGTTGTTTGATATGTCAGAAGGCAAAGATTGAACATCAAAGGCCAGCTGGATTGTTACAACCTTTAGACATTCCGGAGTGGAAGTGGGATGGAATAGCTATGGATTTTGTAACTGCTTTGCCCAAAAGTCAGAAGAATCATGATGCAATTTGGGTAATCATTGATAGGTTGACAAAGAGTGCACATTTCATTCCGATCAATCAAACGTTTAGCTTAGAGAGACTAGCTTAGATATATGTAAAGGAAATTGTTAGATTACATGGGATACCTATAAGTATAGTCAGTGATAGAGATCCCAGATTCACATCAAAGTTTTGGCGTCAGTTGCATTTAGAGCTAGGAACCAAACTAAGGTTAAGTTCAGCTTATCATCCCCAAACAGATGGCCAATCAGAAAGTACAATTCAGTCGTTAGAAGATCTGCTAAGAGCTTGTACTCTTGAACACAAAGGAAGTCGGGATGAGTTCTTACCATTGATTGAGTTTACTTACAATAATAGCTTTCACTCAAGTATTGGCATGGCTCCATATGAAACATTGTATGGACGAAGGTGTCGAACGCCTTTATGTTGGTATGAAGTTGGAGAAAATAAAATATTGGGTTCAGAATTTGTGCAACAAACAACAGACCAGGTTAAGCTTATTAGAGAAAAGATGAAAGCTGCACAGGATCGTCAAAAGAGTTATAGTGATAAAAGGAGAAGACCTTTGGAATTTGAGGCAGGAGATCACGTGTTCATTTGGGTAACTCCTAGAGCGGGAATTGCACGAGCAATCAAAACTAGAAAGTTAACACCAAGGTTTATCGGGCCTTTTCAAATTCTGCGACGGATTGGACCTGTAGCATACCACATTGCTTTGTCGCCAAACCTGCCTAATCTTCATGACGTATTCCATGTATCACAACTAAGGAAGTATTATCCTGACCCTTCACATGTCATTGAGCCTAAAAGTGTGGAACTTAGACATAACCTAGAATATGAGGCTTTACCTGTCAAAATTTTAGATCATCGAATTAAGGAACTTCGTGGAAAGCAGATACCATTGGTTAGAGTTGTGTGGGATGATGTAACTGGTGATTCTACCTGGGAAAGAGAAGAGGACATGCGTCAAAAGTATCCACATATGTTTTAGGTACGTTAAATTTCGAGGACGAAATATCTTTTAAAGGGGGTGGTAATGTAACATCCTAATTTTCCATACCTTAAATAATATATATGATTATAATTGAGATTTTAACATCGCTAATTATTACAAACTAAACATTGAAACTAGCAGCTATAATAATTAATTTATCAACTAATTACTCTTTATTTTATTATTAATATTATTATTCAATTTGAATATCATCGTTTTATTTTACAAACTAAACTTTGAAATCAGTCATTTAACTACTTAATTTTAAGTTAATTAATTATCCATATTATTTTTATTATTATTACTTTTGTTATTATATTATTTGATGTTATTTGATTTGAATATCACTATTTTACTCTACAAACTAATCTTAAAAAAAAGTAGTAAATAAAATAACCTTAAGTTAATAAATGTATTAAATAATTATCCTTGTTGTTGTTGTTGTTATTATTATTATTATTATTATTATTATTATTATTATTATTATTATTATTATTATTATTATTATTATTATTATTATTATTATTATACTTATCATTTCATTTTATAAAAGAAATATATTTTATTTTTCTATTAATATTCTACATGATCATATGTCATGAAATAGTAGAAAATCAAACTTCCATACATTTCTCACCAACTATTTTCACAAAGTCATATTAGAACATCTATAAAACTATTTATGCAAGACTTGTAAATATTTGATAAAGACATATTTACTAGCAAGAGTTGAAAAGTTAGAAAGCATGGGCAAAAGGAGATAAATTTACATTATTTTAATATCTTACAACTAGTATAAATAGGGGTCTTTCTCACCCCATTTTCATCCATTCATTCACAAATCATCTTTCTTACCTCTTTATTTCCTTCTTTCTCTAGTTTCTTCATATAAAAATATTAGTTTTAGATGTCGAAGTTTTCACGGTGTCGGTTTGTAGTTTTTAGAGTTATTTTGGGGTCAAAGTTCTTCTAAAGTTTTAAAGGAGTTTGATACGTCAAAGTTCGGCTCAAATCATTTTCATAAGTAACCGGTAATGCGTTATAATTTAATTATTTTAATTATGTTATTTATATAAAGGTTATTTTAAGATTTCGATTTAAATTTTCGTTCAGACGTCGAGATATTGAACTTATAAAGTCCAAGATAAATTTTACCATTTTAAGTTGTTATAATTCCCAAGTATTATTATAAAATTAAAATGTTACTAGGAATACACTCTTGATAATTTTCTAAAACAAACAAATCCAAACGAGAGTATAGTCTAATTTATACTTGAATTTAATAACGATTTAAATATAGTGGAGGTTATGATTAAATATTTTAAATAAATAAATATTTTAATTTGTAACGGGATTATGTTTATTAAATCGTAAATTATATTCTAATTATTTTATAAATTTCGTACAATTCAACGGTTATCGTAAAGTAGGTTCTGGGCAAACATCAGAGAAAACGCTCGTGGACTTTCAACAACGATCAACAACAAAAGGTGGGGGCAAGGTCTCGTATACATTGGGACGGTTAGCATAAAATAACTTAATATATATATGTGTAGTGGTGACCCAAGCCCTACTAGCGATAAATAGGTAAGGAGAGTCTATCCTCGAATAATGATTTTCCCAAATCACTAAGCGAGGTTATGACGACCTTAATTATTTATCATAAGAATGATCTATGACAATTTGAGGTTGTATTGTGCTTAGATTGTTTGATTAATTGTCTAATTGTTTATTTTATTTATACTTGAATGATTGTGATTGATGGACTAAGAGAATGATCTATTAAGGAGAGAAACAACAACATTGATTAGATATTAAGTGTTAGATCCCCAATGGAATAAGGGAAGTTGGATACATTGAGTAGTTGTATTCGGTTGTGTTCTGGCTAAGGAAAAGACTTGGTCGACCATGTCCTTTACGGTCCACCTCTCTTACCTGGGAAGTCAACCATACATTATTCACTGTATAAACTGAACTAGTTATATAGAGATAAGGATCACGCCAAGGAGAAATAGACAAGACATTTAATGGATTTGGCACTCAATCGAAGTAATTAGATAATAACTATGACCTGAAAGGTTGATACGATATTTCCTAAATATTAACTAAATACTTATGGTTGAGAGTTGCTACAAGATGGTTGAGTGATCATATAGACCTACATTGAGGAATGTGTAAGTCCACTGCCGTGCGGTATGGGACGTACGAGGTTGATCAGTCGCCTACAATCCCGACCAGGATTATTATTTATGCATGCTAGGCAAGACGAGGGTCTTGGCCTGAATCCTCAAGGACGATCGACTTATAACACCTGGACTCCATGTGAAGTTAGGTGGCGTAGCTCTTGGTAATTGGGAGTACGTTGGTGGCATGTGGTCTTGTGATATCTGATCTTGGTAAATGGGATATGTATCCTTGACAATGTTTAGTGGCCTGAGTCATCATATAGTTCAGGGATGCATTAGAATAAACACTTATAGAGTATAGGTAAATATGGGATAAAGATACGCTTGTTCGAATAATTGCGGTTGTTATATATATATATATATATATATATATATATTTTACATCCTATTCCCACTTTTAAACTTGTACGTAAATCTTAGCCCTGTATTCTTTTTGTCTTGCATCTTTGGATTGACCTATGACGATCAAGCGACGAGCTAGACCATTTAGGAGGGAAGCCTATGGAGTGACAGATTACGATAATGTCAAGGTTGAAGGTTGCTAGCGTTTTGTCAAATGCTTATCACATCGTTACTACTACGTAATATTATATACAGTCAGTATATGTGTCAGTCCTGTTGGACTTAGGAGGTCCTTCTGTTAAGCTTTCTTTTGATTTTCTTCATGTACTTTTATTTTAAGTTTTATCTATGTGGCAAAGCCACTAGTCTTAACGGTGTCAAACTTTATGTAAAACATATTTGAAGCATATATATGTGAAGTAGTATATTTTAATTAATTCAGTCTTGTTATATAAATTTTTTAAATTTTCTGTATTTTATTTTAGAATTTCACTAATGGGACATAGACTGTCTCACCAAACATACCATCCATTGAACAACCACCTTCTTTAGAGCCTAAACCACTTTTCGAGGATTCATATTATTCATCAAAGCTTCAACTTAAGCAGAAACATAAGAAGGGAATTAAATGGACCTTGGATGACACTCATGATATTAGCCCATCCATATGTATGCATAGGACCTCACTTAAAGATGAAATAAAAGTATTGAGACAGCCCTGTAATCCTTTGATTCTTGATGTTTTGAAAAAGGAGATCACTTTCACGTGCTCATTCAACACTTTTACTTATCGAAGATTCTTCTTTGATCCTGAAATACAAGGCAAATACACTAATCAAAATTTCAAGATCAATGGACACTACCCAAAGCTACTCCATGAGAATCCGACTTTGGAAGAAGAGACTGTAGAAGAGCTCTCTTTGGGAAAGGATGCTTATGCAATCATTTATCCGCCTTGACTTCTCGGGTGTGTTCTTTTCTTTCTCTCACTCTTATTTTATATTTATGTTTTTCATTAATGACAATGTATGTTTTAAGCGTGAGGGAGGCAACCATTTATTTTTTTGTTTTCTTTGTTTTGTTTTTAGTTTTTCTCTGTTTTGGTTTTTGTTTGCTTTCTAAAAAAAATTGCATGTTTTTTCCTTTGGTTTTTGAGTTACAATTATGAGTATTTTTCTTAGTTCTCTTGACTAAAGTCTTGTGGTGTGATATGAAAAATTTGATGTGCATTTTTAGTATGATAGGTAGGACAAAACTCTAAATTATATATCATTTGTGATAGATCAATTAACCTTGTGAGATTTTGAGCCTTATATGGATAACATACAAAAATCCATCTCTTTCTTTCTTGTGTGATTCACTCATGTCTGTTAGTTTCTAGAACTTTAATTGACTCTTGTTGATGTTGTTGTTTGCTTGTACACACTGATATGATAAATGCAGTTTTGTTTTTTGTTTTTTTAGCCATTTGGCCAAAAAGCGAACCCTGAAATAATATCATCCCTTGTTTGAAATCCCTTGAGCCTATTATCCTTTTTTTTTGTTTAAAACTCATTACAAACCGAGAAGTGAAAAACAATGTTATCATCTTATTTAAAGGATTGAAAGAGTCTTGTTTGGAGTTGTGTGGGGTTGAATAATTATGTTTGTAATATTTCAGAAGTTGGTAGAAAAAGAAAAGAAAAATAAAAAAATAAAATAGAAAAGAAAAAATATGAATGAAAAAAAATAGAAGGATATATACATGTCAATACATACTCCTTATGAAAAGAAAAAAATAAAAAATAAAAAGAGAAAGAAAAAAATATGAATGGAAATAGTTACTGTAGAGTTGTTGAAGTGAATGAAATATTTTGTAAATTCAACTCCAGCAGTTTCTTTCAAATCTCTTTGTCTCTTTGAATTTTAGCCTAGTACCCCTTAGGATTTATCTCACCCTTACCTTGGCCATGTTACAACCAAATAAAAGTCATTTTGATCTTTATGTGCATGTATTTCAATTGTGAATGTTAGAGTCTTTTTAAGCTTATGATAGTAATAACTTTCATGTTGTGCTTTGAATGTAAACAGTTAACCTAAGCACTTAAGAGTTGAGTGAATTTTATCATGTGAGAATCTTACTATTTTTTGATGTACTCTTTAGTAATCTGTTTTCCTATCTTCTTGAATGTCACAAGAAGTTGCTCACTAACACCATATTCTTGAAGATTAGACTTAGAATTCTACTTGTACCTTGTATCTTGATAAACTTTGGAATTGCATGTTTTGTTTGTTCTTGTTTTTTTTTTCTGTTTTGAGTTTTGAATTTATAATTTTTCTCGGAGTGCAAAAGTTCAAGTGTGAAGGAATTTGATCAGTGCATTTTGATGCACCTTCTTCTACTATTGTACTTAGGCAAATCTATAGCTTTTTATATTATTTTTACTATTTTAGTGTGTTTTAATATTTAAGTTTATTTTTGACTTTATTTTATTTTCGTACTTTATTTTCAGCATAAATAGTTATTTGATACCTTATCACTATGAAGATCATAACTTGAGCTACGAGAATCAGATTGACGCGTTCTAATAGGCGTTGGAAAGCTAAGAGGTTAAGATAAAAGTTTCATGTTGAAGTCAGAAGCTGATTCAGAGTGAAGAATAGTCTAATAATTCATTTTAGTTCCAGACTTTAGAAAATACATAGTTTTTGGGTCGGTTTTGTATTTTTTCCGATCAGTTGCTATTAGGCCTGAATTCCCTTATTCTATTTAAACAACTTAGTAGTTTTAGAGTTGAGGGAGTCAGAATTCATGAAATAGAGAATAGGGCATAAGAATACCATGGAGAGCTAATTCCCAAAGAGTTGATCTGCTGTATTTGAATTCCACTTTGAGATTTTTATTAATTTCACTTTAATTTTGATTTCTTTTCAATTCTTCCTATAAACTCGTTTGCTTAATTAGATTACTTTCGTTTGCTTAATTTAATTGTTTCTTATAGGAATGAGTTGATTAAATTTGATTGTTTGTATGATCTTTAACTATAATCACGTTAGCGTAGCTTTTTCATTATCGTGTTTGATTAAGTCGCATTTGCTTAATTCGCGTCTACTTAAATCTGTTTGCTTAATTCAGAAATTAGGAACATACATCATATGATACCAATTATGCTTGTCAGTGGGTATTGTAATCAAATGGGATTGAATCTGCTAGGAAATTGAAATTATAAGAACCGATGATAAGTCGGAAATCGATACAATAGATTAGCTTATTTATCAATTATGCTTTTCCCTTTAATCATCTTCGATTTAAGTTTTGAACTTTAAAAAACCCCTTCTTTTCATTTGTTTGGTTATAACATTCAAGAGTCCTTGTGATACGACATTCAAGTGTCGCTTCCGCTTTACTACACTTTTAAACTTGTTTTTAACCCGTGTGCGACAGCGGATCAATTTGCCGAAAGAGTTACCATGACAAGAGGAGGAAGACACTTGAGTTCCAAGAGGGAGACCATGTGTTTTTGAGAGTTACCCTAGTAACCGGTGTTGGTCGAGCTTCGATGTCTCGAAAGCTTACGCCATATTTTATTGGTTCATACAAGATCTTGCAGAGGATATGAGAGGTGGCCTATCAGATTGCCTTGCCACTGCCGCTTGCTAATTTTCATGATGTGTTTCAGTTAAGGAGATACATTTGAGATTTGTCTCATGTGATCCAAGTGGATGATATACAATTGAGAGAGAACCTGTATGTTGAGGCGTCACCCATATAGATAGAGTATTGGAAAGTGAAATAGTTATGTGGTAACGAGATTGCCTTGGTGAAGGTAGTGTGGGGAGGACCAACTGGTGGAAGCATAACTTGGGAGCTAGAAAGTCAAATGAGGGATTCGTACCCGACTCTGTTTCCTATAGGTAATTTTCAAGGGCGAAATTTTTTCTAAGTGGGGGAGAGTTGTAACATCCCAAGTTCGATTAATTAATTTAATCAGATTAATTAGGATTTTATTTGATTAATTGGAATTTTTACATTATTGTTGTGGGATTATTGGGGGGGGGGGGGGGGGGGGGGGGGGGGGGGTGGTAAGTATCCTTGGAATAAAGGTATGGAGAGAGTAAGAGGTTGGTTTAGTTGTTTAGAGATTACTATAATTGTTAGAATAATAATGTTTTATTCGAATTAACTAAATAACTAGTAAAATAATAGAAGTGGACCATTTGTGAGATTTGGAGAAATAGAGGGGAGCATGAAGTTAGAGACTTAGGGCAATTGTGAGAATTAAGAAAGTTAAGGGTAATGAGGTAATTGGAAGAAAGTGTGTACGAAACCCTATGGATATATTAGGAGTAAGAGAAAATTAGTTTAGTTTGTCAATACGTGAAATTTGAGAAAAAAGGCAAAAGGAGAGAAAGATCTTTTGAAGGGAGAAGAAAAAGCTATGATTTTGAAGAGGGAAGTCATAGAAGTTTCTTGATTCATCATCAATTGCTGGAAATCTAAGGTATGGGGGTGAAAAGGGCTACCAATTAGGTGTATTGTATGATAGTGTAAAGATGATGAGTCCTTAACCTCATTAGGGTTCTTAGTTTTTTTTCTTATGAAATGTTTATGATGAATTACGAAAATTGTTTATGGATCTTGTGTTTATATGTGTTACTATGATGAATCCATGTATGAACTATCATGAATATGTATGTATGAAGTTACCATTGATGAAAGTGTGAAAGTTTGAGTGTTATTCATGAATTAATGAAATTATTGTTAAATATGATGATGGAATTTCCATGGTGACGGTTTTTGAGATTTGAATTGATGATGAGTTGATGAATTAGTGATTGAATTAATATGTTAATTAATAG
Source organism: Lathyrus oleraceus (assembly GCF_024323335.1). NCBI lineage: Eukaryota > Viridiplantae > Streptophyta > Magnoliopsida > Fabales > Fabaceae > Lathyrus > Lathyrus oleraceus. The sequence goes on along the minus strand of NC_066582.1, from coordinate 33,506,145 downwards.
AAATATGGCTTAATGAGAGTGGGGTTTTAATCTGAGAAAATAGATGGTTGAAATAAGTTATTTTTGTGTTAACAAGTGTTTGGGTCGTTTATTATCACTAAATGATTTTCAAAATACTTTAAAACCTGATTTTTGGCAAAAACCCACAGTATGAGTCGACATATAACTCTATGCGTCGACCTCAAACCAATGAAATTGGAATTTTTCAAAAAATCTATAGCATGCATCAACGCATACAAGATGTACGTTGACCTCTACCTGGCAGAATTTCCCATGCGTTGATCTATAACTCTGTGAGTCGGCCTCTGGCTGCCAGAATGTTTGTTTTGTCTTTTGCTGCACTGCTCGACGATTTTGGTTGTAACTTTTGTTCCATAAGTCCAAATGAGACGTTGTTTGAAGCGTTAGAAAACTAACACGCAGGGCTACCTCATGGTACTGCTTGGTGAAATGTTTGAGTTGTAGTCAATTGATGTGTTCCTTCTCGTTTATGCTTTCCACAAGTGAACATAATGTATCAGGGTAATATAAAAGGTTGTCGAACCCACAAAGAACAATAGTCAATCTTATCGCTATCTATTGTTGCTATGTAAATTTAATGCGATGGATTTAGATGAGAATGAATCTATAACGGGAACTTAACTAAATTAGGTTAAAAATACTTAATAAAAATGAGACTGGAATGTGATTCCTGGTATACCTCTGGGACTCAGGTAAAATTCGGCACTTCGTTTTGGTTTAAAATATTTTTTGAAGGTAATATTTACTTAAAAACACTGCTCACTTTCATGCAGCCCATGTCATGTTTCGAAATCGTAAAAATCATGTTGTCACTCCACAAGTTAAAACTTCAAAAACAAGTTTTTGAAAACAAATAAGTCCTAATTAATGACTAAAATGTTGTCGTTTTTTTAAGAAATTAAGAATCTAAGTCTTATTGATCGGATATTGGTCTCATATTGTCGCGTTATTGACCTGTATTTGAGTGCTTTCACTTTAGCGCACAACTTTTTAACTTTAAAAACTAAAAATTCAGATCCGGAAAAATAAATTAAAATTGAAAATGAGTGCCGATAAAATTTTTCGAGTCTCGTCGAAACGAAGGTCCTCAAATCCCGGATCCTAAATGGTTTATCCGAACATATTTGACATAGTATTCATATTAAATTTACTTTGCATACCAAGTAGATATTCAAACATAATAATAATGATGATAACAAGCAGTAGCAGTAACTAGCATGCACATGTAGTTTTCTCAAAATAGTACATTTAGAATTCAATTTGATATATTTATGCAAGTGATGCTAGTAGGCAATTATGCATGTAGAACTTGTGATCAAAACAATGGGAATTGAATTGGAAAAATAATGAAGGCTAAAAATTATAATACTAAATAATAAAACGATAAAATGAAGAGTTAAAATAATAAAGGAATACATATTGTAAATAGAGAACTGCAAAATTGTAAATTTGAAAACTTGTAAACAAAAATCTGGAATTAATAAGGCGGCACAATTACAAAACAAATGATCCAATCAAAGTCAGCAATTTTTCAAATCCTAACTCTAGGGTTCACTTATCACTCAATGTGAGCAAATAAGTGCTTTTCAATGAGTACTTTTTCTGCCTACTTGATTCTAAGAACTTGGATATCGAAAACCTAAATGATAAGACTATATATAGTGTTTCTGGATTTGGAAAATGGGTTGAATTTGGGTGAGAGTCGTGGGGAAAATCATGCTGAGGTGGGAGGAGACTGGGAAAGTTTGTTGCTACATTTATGGTCACGAAGCCCATGGGGGACGTCATGGCCTCATTGCGAACTCCATGAGTACAAAGTGGGGGAGGATGTGTCTAAAAGGCCCATGGCAAACGCCATGACCCTCATGGCAAACGTCACAGCCCTCATGGCGAACACCATGAGTTCTGATGCACCCCACTTTGACTTTCCTTCATGCCGAGGTGTCCTTTTTCTATGTTCTTTGATGTTTTTATCCCGTTTTCTTGTATGGAAGCTCTTACTTGGAAAACACATGATATAAACACAATATACTAACATAAAACCATAAATTGGATATAAAAAGGACTAAAATGACATGTGTATCGAGTCGGAAACGTGATACATTTCATGGTTATTAAACTCCCTCATACTTGAACCTTTGTTTGTCCTCAAGCAAACCACTACACACATGAAAAACTTTGAAAAATGCAGCGTTTATAATGTAAAGACTAAAAAAAACAGTAGCATTCAAATACTCGTACAAGGCTACAAACTCTATTCCGATTAAAATTTCCTTGATAGGTACTAATTTTCTCACTAAAGATATCATATGCACATAATTCCGCAATTGTGAGGTCATAAGCCTCCCTCATATGAAAACCAATCTGAATCATGCTATTATTCTCAAGCCTAACTTACTTATCCTCTTTTTCTTCCTTTTTCATTATAGTGTAATCACATTAAGCATGTTATCCTTTCTCAAACATGGTAGGAAAATATGTTAGTCACTATGATCAGGTTTCATCAATTCGTGCACTTTGTACTTTTTGATGAATTTAGTAGGATAGGCTACCGTTGGGATAAATGAACGGGTGAGAGTCACCTAACTTAGAAGGAACATCTCTATTTTTCTCATTATTTTTATTTTTATTTAAAAATCTCATGATCATTCGCTTATTGCATCAACTTTCCTACTTAGCGTGTGCTTAGGATAGTGTTGACTACTAGATAAAATACTTAAGGACTATTAAAGAATGTGAATTCAAGGCTATGAACATATTAAGTACTTAAATGATCTCCATATTCAGGAGACTTAAGGTGTTAAAACGATACCGATTTTATGCAGTTTTCTAAAGTCTTCACAATCTAACGTCAATTTCATATGTAGCCTATATACTTTTAAATCATGCAATAAATTTCAAAGTATTGAAAACAAGTTTTTAATTGGTATGGCTCAAGAAACTGGGAGAATAAATAAACGGCAAGAAACCACACATAAAGACTCGACAACACATGCATTGACTCAACAACTAAGCTAAAAAACTAAAAATTCAAGTTAAAATAAAGAAACTAGCAAAAAAATAATCTAAACTAGAAAGAATTAAATAGAAAGCGATAAATTTCCTCTCCCACACTGAAACCAAACATTATCCTCAATGTTTTGATAAAAGCGAGAAAAGGAAGAGGAATCTGGTGAAGCAATCAGTGTTGGCCACGACCTCGGTTTGTGCCTCTAGGATATCCATGGCAAGGAGGTGGAGGAGGCATACCCATCTCACGCATATAATGCATCAGATCCTCCATGAAGTTATCACAGTGGATGTTATGCTGGAACTCTATGGAATCTCTCTGACCCAGTCCAATTTTGTAAACCAATCACTCGGTCGGTTAGGTTGCTAGTTGGTACTATGTCTGCCCTGTATAATCATGTTACTGCTCCTTCATCTACTGCACGTGTGCCATCTTGTCAACCTACCGTTGCTATATAGCTCTGATCAGTTGGTCACGTTCGACATCAATGTCATTCTGGTACCACAACTCGTGTAGGACATCATCAAGGATTGTCCTTATAACAACATAATCATACTCTTTTTGAGACTGACGTCTGGAAGAGGTACCTACAGAATAGTTATAAAAATATGGTGCAGTGTGTGCATGTGGATCAGTAATATGGGGGGAACGACATGGTGGTGGCTCATGTGTAGGAGAGCCTCGCTCTCTCTAATAAAATTCATCATCTGTTTGACCGCCTTCATTAATTTGATTTGGAATCTCCATAGATTCAGGCTAGCCAGGCGCGGGGCGGTAAGATCATAAAGCCAATTTCCCCTGTTTTGCACATTTATATGCTGGGAGCAAGGTAAAACAACACTTCTAACCGCGGTGTTATGAACCATTAACAAATATTTATAATCAGGCCTATCTCTTATCAGGCGCATATGCCTATAGGCGGGGAGATCAAGGAAATATGGTGGTAAAGGTTCCAGGTTCGCAAGTTCTATATCAAGACCCAAGGCACGACCTATGGAGGTAATTAATCATCCAATAGAAATATGCCCCTTCTTAGCAGTGTCAACTACTTGCATGTGGGTTATCATAAACAGGGCCAAATTAACCTGCGTGGGTTCAAAAGCACAATGAATGAAAAATAAATCTTTAGTATTAACTTTGTTAGTATTCTTCCGGCCAAAGACAGTGATTGCCAATATTTGGCAAAAATAGCAGATGGCTGGGTTGTGAATGTGGGTTACAAGAACACCATAAAAGATATCAGTAATATGACCCGTTAATAGTTCCCAAAAATTACAAAATTCAAGTACCCCGTCAGTGTTATTCATGAGATTATGAGTCTATCAGAATAACTAATTGCAAGTGTACAGACTATCGTGTAGTTTTAAAAGATATTGATCCCACTGAGACCAATAGTCAAATCTATCATTTTTAATTGTTACGGTTTTATCTAAGGCGAAAGAATTAAGAATGGGACAAGATGAAATAATAAACTTTAATAAATTCGGACAAGTAATACTAGAACGTGGTTCACATCAATTAACACTACTCTTGATTATTTCTAATAGGATTACTGTACGGGGAAATATTTTCTACCTTGAAAAGAATTCAATTAAACAAGAACTGTCACTTTCGGGTATTCAGAACCAGATTTTAATCCTTAATTTATACCATCCATCGTCACAAATGACCGGTGCTTATTGCGTTAAAGTAGTAAATCCTATTTTAAGGAATCAAACTCTTTACTCAGTTGAAAAGTGATTTTGATTGGTAAGTTTAAATAAAAAGGGTCCCCAACTTCTGCTCAGGTGACCGGGTCCTAACCCTATAGACGCGTGCATTCACAAAATAGTTTTAAAACCACCTTATAGAAATATTAAACCTCCTAAGTAATTAATAAAGTGTTTTCACGGTATTTACTAACCAAAAAATAAGCAATTTAAATCTTTAGTGTTAGACGGCTTTCGATCTTACCTGACATTATCACTATCCTACGTTCGTAGTAACAAATTATATTAAGTCTGGAAAAATTACGTTAAAACCAAAACAACCTAAAATTGTAATCCCAAAGAAATAACGGACAAAGTACCGTCTAATGACAGTCTTCACATTCTAGTACGAACAAATTAGCTAGACATGATCACGGTAAATAAAAAGGCATTTGGTTTAGATTTAGAATTAAACATAACGACGGTTTTAAATAAAGCGGTTTAAAGGCAAAGGCGGTGAAATTAAATTAGGTAAACAAAATGCGGAAAAATAAAGCAAGGAAACTAAATTGACAAGACAGTTAATGTGTAAATAAAGCTGAACAAAATAAGAATCTGCTCCAATCGGAGACTTGAATCTAATACAATGCATGTAGACAGAAATAAACTTCGACGGAATGTAAATGTAGAAAGATAAATAACCTCAAAATAAAAGTGCTCCAAGCTTGATACATGAGCAAAATGCGATAACTCTTTGATGTAAGGAGTTAAAGCTCTAAAGATACTGAATTTATGGCTTATGTTGGTGCTAAGCTTCGATGATCAAAACAATGAACTTTATGGCCTATTTATACTAGTACTAGACCTAGGGAAGCATGTAACTCCTTCAACATTCGTGTGAGGAAAAAATGGCGGTCATGGGGGTGGCGACCGCCATGTAGGGATGGAGATCACAAAAAATCAAAGATGGCGACCGCCATGTAGGGATGGCGATCGCCATGTTCCCCAAATGTCCATGCCCAGTCTTTGTGATTGTTGCGACGTAGGACACGTCATCTTCCCCACTGTTACCTCTATGGGGAACGCCATGTGTACATTTTACTCATTTTTCTCCGTTTTCCTCTATTTTTCTTCGTTTCTTCGAGTAAGGTCCTTTCTAGGCCTTGTACCTGAACACAGGGAAAAGTACTAACATAACAATATAAGTGATAATAAAAGGATGGTAAAACATGTGAAATATGAGTCAAATATATAGTGTGTTTTGGTGCTATCAAAATCTCCCACACCTAAACCTTTGCTTGTCCTCAAGTAAAACTTGTGCTAAGAAGAAAAATAGTAGCTCTCGGATAATTATTTTAGGTTATAGACCACTTGTCCTCAAGTAAAACTTATCCTCAAGTAAAACTTATCCTCTATTTCCATGGCCACTTTTCAAGCCATCTCTCATATCAAATCACCTTTTATTTTCTTCCTTCTGCGAGGTGGTTCATCCTTCTGAACTTGTGGTGGTGGTTATGTCTCTATCCTGAGAACTAGCTTTTTAAGTTTGGGTTCAATTTTTTCATCTACCACCTCAAAGTCTAACTTTCCCCTCTTAATACTAATGAGTTCCCTAATTTCATGGTTTTCTAATTTTCTCTTCTTATTCAGATCTCAAACAAAGGTGCATTGGGTAGCGGTAAATTCATGACCATCAAACTATGGATAAGTTTAACATCAATAAAACCAGAGTCGCCACCGCGCTTTCATTGCTTCCAAATGAAAAGGGAAAAGTACGAACAAAACCCAAAGATAAGAATTTTTCAAATCAAAACTAATAAAATGCCAGAGATTACAGGTAACGGGGTTGGTTAAACAGAGGGAAGGTGTTAGCACCCAAAGTGTCCTAGGTACTCCCAGGGAGCCCTTTTTTATGTGTGCATATGTGTTTGGTATAAAAGATGTTTGAGAAAAATAAAAAGTGGGGATGAGAAAAGAATTTATTGATTATATTTTTGTGTTTGACAAGACCTTCGGTCTTATGCCTACGTACCAACATTAAAAATGAGGGATCAAAACCTCGTAGTTCGTGATAAAAATTTCAAAGTTAGTGAACTTTTTTTAACAAAAGATTTAATAAGAAAAAGGCACAAAAGGCCAAAATTTTGAATGGGGTTGTTAGTTCTTTTTGTCTTTTGAAATTTTAAGTCAATATGATTAAACTTATTTACAAATTTGATTTAAGAAAGAGTTTGAAAATTCATTGGCATGAGGCCAAAGTTTCTAATCATTAAAACAAAATCTAAGTTTGAAATCACGAGCAAAAGAAAGTATTTGAAAGGGGGAGATGCTTTTTTGAAATTTAAGAAGTATGAGGAGATGAAGAGGCTATCCTAAGCGTAAAATTAAAAGTTAAGAGTTGAAAAGATCTGACCAATGGAATGCAATCCAACAGACAAGAATGTCATATAGAAAACCCACTTTCCTTTTGGACTTTGAACCAAGCAATAATCAATAAGCAATTAGCAATATCCGGACATCCTGAAGATCAAGACATCAAATAAAGATAGCCACATCCAAGCAAGCAATCCCAAAAGCTAGCAATCTTCTTTGTCTTCATATGTATCAGATGAAATGTTCCTCGATCAACTCAAAGCAAAGCATCAGATACGAGACCAAAATAACAATTAAGCACAAAGACTGAGTAACAAATGAATTCAAACAAGATCCAAGGCTTGCATCAGATGGAGGCTCAGTTCATAATAGCTTGGTCAAATGAGGAAATGGGAAAGAATAGGGATCAAGATAAAGAGGGAGGGGAAGATAGAAACACAAACTAACCAAGGGAGGATTTTATCAAATCAAAACCATCCATTTATTTTGGGAGATGAAATGTACATTTAATCAATCCCCTAAATCCAATGGTTTTCATCCAACAAAAGTCAAATCAACCTTGACCAAGGCCCAAACAGAAAGTCAAACATCACAAGACCATAAAAATGACTCAACATAATTTTTAAGCATTTAATCAATTAAAAATCCAATTAAAAGTGAATTAAAATACATTTTAATTTGGTCAAAACCTAAAATCCATTCAAACCACCAAATTAATGGACAAGGGATTTATCCTAGGTCAAACAAGGTCAAAGGACCTTAGACAAAAAATTTCATGATTTTTGAAAAGTCAGAAGTATTTTTAAACAAATAAAAATATGCACAAAAACATTTAATTCATGAAAAATATCAAAATTAATCCAAAAAATAATTTTAATTCAGAATATTAAATAGAAAAAATTTAAAGATTTTTGGTGAAAGTCCCATATTTTTTGGATTAAAAATGAAATTAATATGAATTAAACAAAATAAAAGGATTAAACATAAAATCAGAAATTAAAATAAAATGAGAAAAACAAGGGCCATCAGATCTCCCTAATTAATTGAGGTGGCATATCCGATGACCACACGCGCGCTTTCCATGGTAGTCTTCATTCAATGCAATGTACGCGTGGAATTCAAAAGCAAAGGCTCAGATTATGTAATATCCCTAATTCCCTTAAATGCTCAATTAGTTGTTAGTTGAGACCAATTGAATTCCTATGTACTCTATCTGTTATCGGTTGTAATAATTTGAGCTCATATGTGCTCTAAGTGTTATTAATTGGGACTAATAGAGTAACCAGTGAACTCTGAAGAGATTAATTATTAATAAAAGAGACAAAGTAATATTAATAAGTACAAGAGAGGACATTTTTTATAACATTAATAATTGGTCAATTGGTACTGGAAGATAAAATATCAATTGAGATATTTTATATCACTACCTAATATTATATGTTATATATATATATATATATATATGTGTGTGTGTGTGTGTGTGTGTGTGTGTGTGTGTGTGTGTGTGTGTGTGTGTGTGTGTGTGTGTGTGTGCGTGTGTGTGTGTGTGTGTGTTTGTGTGTGTGTGTGTGATGCATAAGAAGAAAGAAAAAGAAAGGATAAGAATGATAAGTAAGAGTTATCAGAAGAAGAAAAAGGAAGAGAAAAGTAGAGAAGAGGAGGAAGAGAAAAGTAGAGAAGAGGAGAAAGAGAGAAAGAGGAAGAGAAGAGCTTGGAGAAGAAGAAGGAAGCCATGGATATTCATCATCACCAACTTCATCTCTATTTCACCATCTTCATCTCCAAGGTGAGTTCTTAGATAAGATTTAGCTTTTGGGTGATAGAATCCATGATTAGGGAGTTAAGATTTATGTGAATCTATGATTAAATTTTTTTTGTTATTGAAATGTTGTCTTTGAGTGTTTGATGCTTATGTGTTTTGTTGTTGTTGAAGTTGTGAAGAAGTGAAAATTTATTAGGAACCAATCCATTGGTCCTTGACAATAATCGATTGTTTGAACTTTCTATTTTTGAAAAACTTAGAAATTTTAAATCGATTGGTTTAGTGAAATTTTTTGAGAAATCTCCCAATCAATCGACATGAATTAATTATTTGATAAATTAAAATATGCCACCAATGGGGGTCAAACCCGGGACTTCCTTGGTATGGTATAAGCCTTACCACTATGCCAAGGATTATGTTGTTGAATACTTATGCAATGGATAAAAGTTAACTTAAATCTTGATTAGGATAGATTGATAAATTAATTAAGTGTAATAACTTGACTATGTTTATTTTACCATGTTATAATTACTTTATGTATACCTTATGAATATTATGAATCATATTATGATGTATACTAAGTATTATTATTGTATGTGTGCATGAATGGTTAAAAACATATGATGATTAGTGAGTAAACCTTAGGAGTATAACTTGATTAATAACTTAGAAAGATAATATAGGTTATGGAAATGAGTATACGGTGATACTTGGACGCAATGATACCTAGGTGTGTATCGTGGACAAGTATTCACTTATTAACAAATCAATATGCTTTGTATGGAACATGTGTTATTTATGTATGAGAATGGATCATGTTATGATGCCATGAGATTTATCTGATATCTTGGTGAGGAACTTTTGTTCCAAAAGCCCTATTTTGGTGAGGAGCATTGCTCCAAAAGTCCTATTTGTTATTGTGAATTAATCACGTATTCAGAATTTGTTTTGGTGGTGCACATACCACTTCAAAGGCTAGGTAAAGCGGTAAGTGGAGATGTGGCACCAATGATTCATGCCTCAATTGGGTTTGAGCCCCAACCACGACGTACGTAGAGGAAAGTTGGACACCTAAGTGGATTAGAGTCCAATACAGTGAACGATACCCTAAGTGGGTTAAAGTCCCATACGGGTGACGGTCGCTTGAAATGAGTTTGGGACTCATAGAGGACCCGAATTTAAGCCGCGAAAGTCGAATCATACGAGGATGTATGAACCAAGCCTGGCTTAGATGTAAGTCCGATCGGGGATTGATGTTTCGTGCATCCGAATAGTGATTCGTTTAGTGGATGCACTCAATGACATGTTTCCATACATTACGAATATCCCTTAGATAATTGAGTCTTAGTTATCTTGTGTGCAAGATACATAAGTAACAAGAGATGAAGACTCGAGTTAGGATTCAATTAGAAAACCCTATAGAGCCGAGTGGACCCATAGGATATGAGAAATCACTGAGATTATTATCTCACCCCACCAATGTTGTTGTTTTTCAGGTGTTTTTGCAGGTTTGATTAAGAGGAGTTGCTTGATGATGTTTCAATGTTGTTGTGATGTTGTGATCTTCCGCTGTGGATTTTGCACAATGGTAGATATTGTACATAGATCTTTGGTTTTAATCTTTGGCACTTTCCATATCTTGAACCATATGTGGTATCTATTTTGTATAATTGGTCAAGTATGTAAATGATGTCAATACGCACTTATAATTGTGTCAGTACCAAATAATAACACTTGTATGATATTACTCTAGATATATATTATACGGGCTGTTATAGTTGGTATCAGAGCAGGTCGATTCTCGATCTAGCCTTGAAACATAATAAGTAAATATATTCCTTCCTCATATGTGTGTTTAGCCAACACGATTCTTAATATCACTGTATGTAGTATTGGGCCTGATCAACCTAATGCTATGTGCGTGGCAGGTAGGATCATGGTTGAGCGACCACGAGGACTCCGAAGTGTGGGTGGAACTTGTGCTTTGAGGGTAGGCTCAAGCCAAGAGTTAGAAAGTAAGGAGAACCGGATAGCCCAGTTGAAGTTTCAGAGGAGCTGTGATTCATGTATTATGGAATTGAAGAGTAGTGTATCGTTTAAGCAATTCTGCAGTGTTAACGGAGTTGAGAAGTTGAGGGATTCTATCGGATAAGTTTGTCAGAATTTTGAGGATAAGTGAATTTGCTAGTCGAATAAAGATATACCCACTGATATGGAACAAGTATTATAAGGAATTCCATATGGTGAAGGAGAAAGTATGAACATGTTGCTCGTATGTCATAAGGTCTAGAAGTGAGATAGTGCATCAGTGTTTCAATTTCTAAGGTCACTAGAGTATTTTGGAAGAACGAGAGTACTTCGTGGAGTATATATTTGGAATGGTACCTTACAAGTGGTTGAGAACTTGAGAGATAAGGACTTTAGTTTTGTTGGGAGCCTAAGGTAGTGGTGAAGTCTAAGGAGAGACTCGAGGACATGACTACCTATTTCAAGTGAAACAGGTATGGACCAAATGGAGGTTAGAAGATGAATCAAGTACATTCAGTCTTAGAAGGGAGATCGGATTCAGGATAGCTCGTCAAAGGTTTAATGTTGGTAAGAAACTGTTATGGAATGTTGAGTTACCAAGGATCAATTGAAAGAGGTGTGTGTCGAAGAGAGAATAAGCATTATATAACAATGGAAGCTCTAGTAGGATGGGTTGAAGGATATTTGTGTTGAGGAAAAAAATAAGTAGTTGGATTTAAGGAATTCTAGTAGAATGGTCATGTAATTGGAGTTGAGAGGATTACCTTAGAAAGGAAGCAAATATAGAGTTGGGAGCAGTGTAAATCTTGCATTATAATAACTATAGTGGAATGCACTTTAGATAAGGAGACTATGGAGTCATAAGGATTTTATTGAGGCTAAGATAAGGGTGTTTGGTTAATGATCGTTCACATGCGGAGATTTATAGAGGAGGGAGTGTAGTGGAAAAAGTTAAACATAGGTATTAAGAGAAGTATGTGATGGCGGCATTATGGTCACAAGTGTGTGTAATGGATTCCTTGTCTTGAGATGGATGTGAAGTAACACACACTTTGTTGAGTAGTGAGTCTTGTATTCTGAGAAGTTAAGTTGATGATAGACAACGAAAGACAAGCCCAGCTGGAGCATGGGGACTAAGTGTAGGATGTGGAATATGTTATGTTGTAAGAGCTTATGGGGAGACAATGAGGATTGCCCGTGGCAAGTCATCTAGACAAGTAACCCCAGTATGATGAAATATGTAGTAGGTACTGGGTTAGAATAAAATTCTAGTCATAAGTGTGTGGAAATGATAAGGTTCATCTTAAGTGCATTTTATTTGAATTGCAAGAGTAATAGTGGCTTATTGGAAGTCTGGTTGTTATTTATATTCTTGAGGAGTGTTTGGTTGGTTGATCACAGAGTATAAACATTCACACCTTGTTGGAGCTAAGGGTATCCTAAATCTCATAAGTGTACCGTTGTGGATGTACAAATTGAGGATGGAACTACAAGTCACCATAAGTCAGATTGATAGTTTTGAAATTGGGATTTCTGAAGGTGTAGCGCGTAGTTGGTCATCCATAGAGATATCATAGGAGTCAGATGTTTGGGGAACCAACCTAGTGAACCATACTCGGTGTGAGTAAGTCTTAGACATATCACTATTATTGATAATGAGAACCATAAGGAGTGAAGTTGGAAGAGACTTACTAAGTGGTGATCTGGAAGAGATTAGTTCGGTATATTGTATGTGTTGGTAAGGTGTAAAGTGGTTGGTCATAGTATGTCATTGGTTAATTCATTCAGATTCATGGCCTTAGATGTAGACTCCATGAGAGTGGTAATGGATGTGTACGATGATACTCTACCCTATTGGAAGGATTCATGAATTATACCGCGGAGGAGGAACGAGACTCAAATATTCCTGAAGTTAAACATGTAACTCGGACTGTATATTAGTAAGAGCATGAGCTAAGATTATGGAAGATGGGACAGGACGATTGAGATGAATGATTTTGGATATGAAGTGAAATGTCATCTCTAGATGTGTGTGAAATATTGTGTTTGACTCTATGAGGTGTATGGACACTCATAGTTAAATTCTAGATTGCTTAAGTTCCTTAGAAGTGGTGTCTCGTTGATGATTTAAAGTTCCTTGATGGTGTTATTTTGTTATTGGTCGAGATCATGTGTCAACAGAAATCTTGAAAGAATCGGAACCATATAAGAGGATCTGATATGGAATATAGTAACCAGAAATGTATATTGTCAAACTAATTTGGATAAGTTCATTTGAGCACATGATAAATCTGAATGTCATACACCTTTATGGTTGTAGTCGTGTGGCTTCTATGTATATATATATCTCATGGAGGATGTTGGTCATATTCTAAACTTTTCGGTGTCAGCGAGAAATGTATTCTACTAATGGATGTCAGTGAGGTCCTAGTATTATTTTGGGTGGTGGGAACTCTGGAGGATAGGCGCGATCTTCTATGTAGATTGTTAGCTAACCAGTGTTGCTTAGGAATCCCAGGTGTTCCACTATTGGAATCAGAGTATCACAATGGAAGGTGATCGAAGAAAGGGCTCAATCAAGATTATGGGAATCAGAGAGGTAGTTACTCATAAGAGAGAGAGTAAGACAATATCGTGCTAATGGTGTTATCTTATTGGAGTAGTATGAAAGAAGTGAAACAGTAGGAGTAGAGACTTGTAGCATATAATATCAAACCAAGTGAAGATGATAAGGATATCACTAGATGGATTAAAAGGTTATCACAATTACTGAAGAATTTATCAGAGAAGAGTAGTCAATATTGTGTGCGGTCAAGGAATCAATAAGTTTCCTTATGAAGAATTAATGAGTATTGATTAACCAAGTCAAGATAAGATGTCATAATTATGTTTTGTGTAACTTAGTGCAAGGAAGGGAAGTCGTGATTTCCGGGAGGAAAGTGACTAACTGATGTAGAGTGGTATATTAGATGAATTAAGTGGGAAAAAGTTTAAACGTTAATCCAATATCAGAATGGGAATATGGTTAAGACCATGAAGTATTAGAGTTCACACAAGAGAGAAGTTGCCAAGGAGGATAAGATGGAAGAATGAATATGTCGAGGATTTGAAATCAAAGAGAAGTCAGGTGTTGGTCTAAGACGTTGATGAAAGAAGTTTTTATTTGTTGAGTGAAGGAAATTCGGGGGGCGAATTTCAATTTAAGGGGGGGGGGGTGGGGAAGAATGTAATATCCCTAATTCCCTTAAATGTTCAATTAGTTGTCAGTTGAGACCAATTTAGTTCCTATGTACTCTATCTGTTATTAGTTGTAACAATTTGAGCTCATATATGCTCTAAGTGTTATCAATTAGGACTAATAGAGTAACTAGTGAACTCTGAAGAGATTAATTATTAATAAAAGAGAAGTTCTTAGATAGGATTTATCTTTTGGGGGATAGAATCCATGATTAGGGAGTTAGGATTTATGTGAATCTATGATGAAATTGTTGTTGTTGGAATGTTGACTTTGAGTGAATTCCAACCAACAGATTGGTCCTCCCATTCAATCGATGCATTCATTTGATCAATCAATTGAAATGAATTAATTATTTAATAAATTAAAATATGCCACCAATGGGGGTCAAACCCGAGACCTCTTTGGTATGGTGAAAGCTTTACCACTAGGCCAAGGATTATGTTGTTAAATACTTATGCAATGGATAAATGTTAACCTAAATCTTGATTAGGATAGATTGATAAATTAATTAAGTGTAATAACATGACTATGTTTATTTGTACCATGTTATAATTACTTTGTGTATACCTTATGAATATTATGAATCATATTATGATGTATACTAAGTATTATTATTGTATATGTGCATGCATGGTTAAAAACATATGATGATTAATGAGGAAACCTTAGGAGTATAACTTGATTAATAACTTAGAAAGATAATTTAGATTATGGAAATGAGTATACGGTGATGCTTGGACGCAATGGTACCTAGGTGTGTATCGTGGACAAGTATTCACTTAGTAACGAATCAATATGCTTTGTATGGAACATGTGTGATTTATGTATGAGAATGGATCATGTTATGATGCAATAAGATTTGTTTGATATCTTGGTGAGGAACTTTTGTTCCAAAGCCCTATTTTGGTGAGGAGCGTTGCTCCAAAAGTCCTATTTGTTATTGTGAATTAATCACGTATTCAGAATTTGTTTTGGTGGTGCACATACCACTTCAAAGGCTTAGGTAAAGCGGTAAGTGGGGATGTGGCACCAATGATTCGTGCCTCATTTAGGTTTGAGCCCCAACTACGGAGGACGTGGGGGAAAGGTGGACACCTAAGTGGGTTAGAGTCCCATACGGTGAAAGATACCCTAAGTGGGTTAGAGTCCCATACGGGTGACAGTCGTTTGAAATAAGTTTGGAACTCAAAGAGGACCCGATATCCACCACGAAAGTCGAATCATAAGAGCATGCATAAACCAGGCCTAGCTTAGATGTAAGTCGTCTTGGGGATTGATGTTTCGTGCATCCGAATAGTGATTCGTTGAGTGGATGCACTCAATGACATGTTTCCATACATTGTGAATATCCCTTAGATACTTGAGTCTTAGTTATCTTGTGTGCATGATACATAAGTAACGAGAGATGAAGACTCGAGTTAGGATTCGATTAGAAAACCCTGTAGAGACGATTGGATCCATATGATAGGAGAACTCACTGAGATTATTATCTCACCCCATCAATGTTGTTGTTTTTCAGGTGTTTTTGCAGGTTTGATTAAGAGGACTTGCTTGATGATGTTTCAACGTTGTTGTGATGTTGTGATCTTTCGCTGTGGATTTTGTACAATGGTAGATATTGTACATAGATCTTAGATTTTTATTTTTGGCACTTTCCATATCTTGAACCATATGTGGTATCTATTTTGTATAATTGGTCAAGTATGTAAATGATGCCAATAGGGACTTATGATTGTGTCAGTACCAAATAGTAACACTTGTATAATATTATTCTAGATATATATTATACGAGTTGTTACAGATTATAACATCCAAAGATTATCAGATGGCCAGGAGGTGTGTCAATACACCACCGGAGCCAGGGCTCCAGTCATCTTCTCCGGTGACTTCCATCGGACTTGTCCAACTTCATCAATGGAAAATGAAAAACAGGGACATTATTTCAAAGAGAAAATGCCCAGGATCACGAATATAGCCTCAATTTTCTCCAATTCCAAGTATATAAAAAGATACGGGGATTTGAATTTTGAGGATCATGAACTGAGTTACTTCAATTTGACCTCAAAGCAACTCAATCTTGTTGCCTATATTGGTAGGACTTCAGCCAACCAAAAATCAAAGAGAATGGTGAAGAATTGAGAGAGAATCAAAGAGATGAAGTTTTTGAAAATTCACCTTCGAGGGAGATTGAATCTTGCTCGATCTTGCTTCCAATTGGCCTTGGCTTGACTTCAGAAGCTTGCAGAAGTTGAATTGGATCAAGGAAAGGCTAGGATTCTTGGAGTTTCAACTTCAAAATTGAAGTGAAATTGAAACTCGATTTTCAATTGAAAACCTTCAAGTTTGTTCACTAATGGTGAAGGTTAGGAATACAGGTTCAAAGCTAGGGCAAGGTGTCTCTAATTTTGAGCATGAAGGGTCTTATTTATAGGCTATATATTTTCTTTCCACGCACTTCATTCAAAATTCCAAAAATAGAAATATCTCTTGCATGGGTGCATGGGCGTGTGATAGGCCCATGAAATGATGTAATCAGGTCCAAATTTCATCACGTCCAATGCTGAAAGTGTGTCATGTGATCATGCAATGGAAATTGGAATGTGCACATGAGATTCATCCAAATGCAACCTTGAAGAGACGCCATGCGCAAGTCATCCAATTCTTGGAAAAATGAGATGATCTTTGACTTTTTGGAAAGATGAGATCAAGGGGAACAACTTTCATGTTGAACACTTTTCAATTTGAAGCTTGTATCATGATGAATTTTGAGGTGGAAGTTTGGGAAATCAAACATATTTGAAAATTTTCTAAGTACCAAGTCATATGTTCACTTCTTCCACCTTGAATAACTTTAGTTATGGGCTTCAAATGGAAAAGTTCCTTCATAAAAGTTGTATTCTTTTAAACCTATTCAATTTGGTCACAAATTTGACCTAATTTTGATTTGGCATGAAGGAGTTATGCATTTTAGAAGTTGAGGAAAATCCCTTGTTCAATGGTAATGACTCAAAATGACCTATAATGTTTCCTCTTGGAACATGCCATTGAAAGTTGAATTTGAATTTATTACAAGAATAAAAGTTAGAGAGGACATCTTGAATTTAATCATGAAACTTGAATGTCCTTCATATCATAAATATTGAGCAAGTTATGGTCCTTGGAAGTTGACCTCCTAACTAGGGTTCAAACAAAATGACCTATAATCTTTCATCATAAAATATGACTTTCCAAGAAAAACTAGCTCTTTACCTCAACATAAAAGTTGTTTGGAATGTCATAAAGAGTAACGTTTCTCTTGGAATCATTTTCATATTACAAATATTGTAGGAGATAGGGTCTAGGGAACCCCAGTTTTGACTAGTTGACTTTCTCCAGTCAACCACCACGAACCAACTTGCAAACTTGAAGTTATATTGATCTATTGGACTCATGAAGGATCATATATGTACAATATGATGTATAATGAAGTCTCCCTTGATATATTGGACCAATTGTTGAAGAAACTTGTTGAGGAAGTCACACAAGATACCTAGATGAAATTGGGCTTCCAAGGCAAACAAGCTTCAAACCCTTGATGAATTCTTGATCCAAATGATAAATGAGGAACATGGGAATTCATATATGGTGTCTAGAATAAATGTGAACCATCTCTTGATTAATCTTCTTGCATTGAGGGTCTCAAACTCTAGATATGAGTCTGATGAGGCCTTGGTGGATACAGACACTACCTACAAAAGAAGTAAAACTATACATAGACATATTTTTGGTATTTTGGGTAGTAAACAAAGAAAAATAAAGTATGAAACAATCAAATGTGCTTGATGACCTCTCCAAATTCAAACCCAATGAGTAATGGGTAAGGAGGATGCCAAGGTGTGATCCCAAGGCCAATGCAAATGATGAGAGAGCATGAGGGATCTTAGGGTCAAAATTGGGGTCTTGTGGATATTTTTCAATAGCTCCTCATACCTTTCGGATTTGGAGTCTACCTTAACTCCCACAGACCTTCGCATGAAAGGAATCAGTGATTTATAGGGAGGAGGAACAACACATAGTGCTTCCTTCTCTACCTCTTTGACAACCTGCCTTTCGGGTGGTATCGGTGAATCTTTCTCAATCTCAACTCTTTCCTAACCTGAACCCTCCTCATTATCACTCTCCATAGGATTTTCGATAGATTTTTCACTGGTGGTTGTTACAACGTCTACATGTTTCTCAGGGAAGGGTCCTAGAGGTGTCTATGCAAGCAGGGAGATTTGAGTCTACATTGCCTTGTTGTGAGTCTCTAGGGACTCAACCACAATGTTCAGCTGCCTGAGGGTTTCTTTAGTATTAAAAAGTTGGTTCATAAACTCTTTATTCCGCATAGTTTGTATTGCCTTAAACCTTCACATGGTACATTCTAGATTGGATAGAGTTAGCGTTTCAATGTAATTATCCCATATAATCTTAAGATTGGATTTATGAGACTCATGCAGTACTTCATCATATTTAGAGCAGTAATTATAAGAGAAAATTTGAGGATGCATAGTGATAGAGATTGGGTGCCTTAATCTAGAAGGTGTAACAACAAATCATGAAATTTTGACGTAATTGGTCCCTGACAACAACGCCAAAAACATGTTTGCGGGCTTATGAGTCTATCGGAATAACTAACTACAAGTGTACAGTCTACCACGTAGATTTAAAAGATATCGATCCCACAAAGACCAATAGTCAAATATATCATTTCTAATGGTTAGGGTGTTTATCTAAGGTGAAAGAATTAAGAATGGGACAAGATGAAATAATAAACTTTAGTAAATTCGGGCATGCAATACTAGAACGTGGTTCACATCAATTAACAACACTCTTGATTGTTTCTAATAGGATTACTGTACGGACTAATATTTTCTTCCTTGAAAATAATTCAACTAAATAGGAACTATCGCTTTCGCAGATTCAGAACCGGATTTTACTCCTTAATTTATACCGCCCATTGTCACAAATGACTGATGCTTATTGCGTTAAAGTAGTAAATCCTATTTTAAGGAATCAGACTCTTTACTCTGTTGAAAAGTGATTTTGATTAGTAAGTTTAAATAAAAAGGGTCCCTAGCTTCCGCTCAGGTGACTGGGTCCTAACCCTATAGACGTGCGCATTTGCAAATAGTTTAAAACCATCTTCTAGAAATATTAAACCTCTTAAGTAATTAATAAAGTGCTTTCGCGGTATTTACTAACCAAAAATAACCAATTTAAATATTTAGTGCCACACGGCTTTCGATCTTACCTTACGTTATCATTATCCTACGTTCGTAGTAACAGATTAGATTAAGTCTGGAAAAATTATGTTAAAACCAAAGCAGCCCAAAGTTGTAATCCCAAAGAAATAACGGACAGAGTACCGTCTAATGACGGACTTCACGTTCTAGTATGAACAAATTAGCTAGACATGATCACAGTAAATAAAAAGGCATTTGGTTTAGATTTTGAGTTAAACATAACGCCAGTTTTAAATAAAGCGGTTTAAACGCAATGGCGGGGAAATTAAATTAGGTGAAACAAAATGCGGTAAATAAAATGCGGAAAAATAAAGCAAGGAAACTAAATTGACAAGACAGTTAAAGTGTAAATAAAGCTAAATAAAATAAGAACCTGCTCCAATCGGAGACTTGAATCTGATACAATGCATGTAGACGGAAATAAACTTCGACGAAATGTAAATACGGGAAGATGAATATCCTCAAAATAAAAGTGCTCCAAGCTTGATACATGAACAAAATGCGACAACCCTTTGATGTAAGGAGTTAAAGCACTAAATATACAAAATTTATGGCTTATGTTGGTGCTAAGCTTCGATGATCAAAACAATGAACTTTATGGCCTATTTATACTAGTACTAGACATAGGGAAGCATGTAACTCCTTCAACATTCGTGTGAGGAAAAAATGGTGGTCATGGGGGTGAATCTCCAATTGTCTTTGACTGGAGCGCCAAAGTCAAAGATGGTGACTGCCATGTAGGGATGGTGACCACCATGTTCCCAAAATGCCATACCCAGTCTTTGTGATCGTTGGGACGTAGGACACGTCATCCTCCCCGCAGTTACCTCTATAGGGAACGCCATGGGTACATTTTACTCATTTTTCTCCATTTTTCCTACATTTTGCTTCGTTTCTTCGAGTAAGGTCCTTTCTGAGCCATGTACCTGAAAACAGGGAAAAGTACTAGCATAACAATAAAAATGATAATAAAAGGATGGTAAAACATGTGCAATCCGAGTCAAATATGTAGTGTGTTTTGGTGCTATCAAAATCTCTCACACTTAAACCTTTGTTTGTCCTCAAGCAAAACATGTGTTAAGAAGAAAAACAGTAACTCTCGGATAATTATTTTAGGCTATAGACTTTAGTTTGGTTATGATCGTGTCGATAGGTACTACCTCGTAAACTAGGGATATCGTAATAACAAATTCCTCATTTGTAGTCATAAGTTTCCTTCCTATACAAACCAATATGCATTATGTTATTTTGCATATGCCTTACTTAATCATCTCATTTTTCATCATTTTTCATTCAGGAGGAATCACATTAAGCTCGTTATCTGTATATACACAATGAGGAGATCTGTCAGTAATTGTGATTTATTTTTGCCGAAGGGGCTCTAGTATCAAAGTGGTTTGCCCCTTTTCCAAATTGCAGTTGTGGGGGGATCAGATTGTAATTCTCCCTACCAAATTTAGAACCAGATACCTCTGAACATACCAACAAGAGGAACTTATTATTTTTCACTACCGGTTGGTATTTATGCTTTAGCATTTATTCATTTTTGGTCAAAATCACTCACTTATTTGCATCAACCTTCCTACTTAGTATGTGCTTAAGATGGTGTTGACTGCTAAAGTAAACTACTTAAGGACTTATTTAGGGGTTAAAGTTTAAGGCCATGTAATAACAAGTATCCAGATCGATCTGTATAATTAGGAGACTTACGGTGTTAAGACAACACCGATCTTATGAGTTTTTCCAAGTCTCTACAACCTATCCTTAGCTTGTTTAATAGCCTAAAATTTCAAAAATAAATATTGTTTTCTTCTTAAAAAATTTTGTTTTTGGTATGGCTCAAGAAATGAAAGAATTAATAAATAGCAGAAAATCACGCATAAAGACTCGACATCACATGCAATGATAAAATCCTAACTAAATTCATAAAATTATAAATGTAACTCGAAAGAGATAAAAATAGCGATAAAAATGGTAAAGATCCCCTCTCACACTTAAACCGAACATTGTCCTCAATGTTTCGATGTAAGGTGAAGAAGGAGAGAAAGAACATGTGTCTTAGATCAAAATCGGCCTCGGCCTCGACCATCATGTCTGCCTCGCCCATATTGAGGGTGTGGAACTCCAACATGCTGCACATACTCACGTAATACATCCATCCTTTCCCGTAATCCTGATATCTCTTCGATTAGGTCCCCCATGTTAAGTTCAGTTTGTTTAATGTAATTAATTTGCTGAGCCTGAATCTGGTGGATATGGGTCTCCATCTCGGTTTGATTCCTATATATGTCTCTTTACCATTTATATATTTGGATAAGAAAAGGACAGGAAATGATAAACGAAATTTGTGGGTTGCCTCCTACGCAATGCTTTGTTTAAGGTTGGTAGCTCGACATATCAGGAGTGTAAGTACTCATGGTGGTTCTTTCGAGGATGAATCCTCGGCCAAAATGTTAATTATCTTTTATTTCCATGGCCACTTATCAAGCCATCTCTCATATCCATCACCTTTTATTTTCTTTCTTCTGCGAGGTGGTTCATCCTTCTGAACTTGTAGTGGTGGTTCTGGATCTATCTTGAGAATTAGTTTTTCAGGTTTGGGTTAAATTTTTTCATAAACCACCTCAAAGTCTAACTTTCCCCTCTTAATACTAATGAGTTCCATAGTTTCATGTTTTTCTAATTTTCTCTTCTTATTTAGGATCTTAAACAAAGGTGCATTGGTGTGGATATTTTCCAATAGCTCCTCATACCTTTCGGATTTGGAGTCTACCTTAACTCCCACAGACCTCCACGAGAAAGGAATCAGTGGTTTATGGGGAGGAGGAACAACACAGAGTGCTTCCTTATCTACCTCTTCGACAACCTCCCTTTCGGGTGGTATCGGTGGATGTTTCTCAATATCTACTCTTTTCTCACCTGAACCCTCCTCATTATCACTCTCCTTAGGATTTTTGATAGATTTTTAACTGGTGGTTGTTATAACATCCACATGTTTTTTAGGGAAGGGTCCTAGAGGTGTTTATGCAAGCAGGGAGATTTGAGTCTCCATTTCCTTGTTGTGAGTCGCTAGGGACTCGACCACAGTTTTCAGTTGCCTGAGGGTTTCTTTAGTATTAAAAAGTTGGTTCGTAAACTCTTTATTCTGCATGGTTTGTGTTGCCTTAAATCTTCGCATGGTTCATTTAAGATTGGATAAAGTTAGAGTTTCAATGTAATTATCCCATATAATCTTAAGATTGGATTTATGAGACTCATGTAGTACTTCATAATATTGAGAGCGGTAATTATAAGAGAAAATTTGATGATGCATAGTGATAGAGATTGGGTGCATTAATCTAGACGGTGTAACAAAAAGTTACGAAATTTTGACGTAATTGGCCCCCGACAACGACACCAAAAACTTGTTCGCGAGATTATGAGTCTATCAGAATAACTAACTGTAAGTGTACAGTCTATCGCGTAGTTTTAAAAGATATCGATCTCACAAAGAGAAATAGTCAAATCTATCGTTTCTAATGGTTACGATGTTTATCTAAGGTGAAATAATTAAGAATGGGACAAGATGGAATAATAAATTTTAATAAATTCGGACAAGTAATATTATAATGTGGTTCACATCAATTAAGAGTACTCTTGATTGTTTCTAATAGGATTACTATACAAACCAATATTTTCTACCTTGAAAAGAATTCAATAAAATAGGAACTGTCACTTTCGCATATTCAAAACCAAATTTTACTCCTTAATTTATATCTTCCATCGTCACAAATGACCGATGCTTATTGCATTAAAAGCAGTAAATCCTATTTTAAGGAATCAGACTCTTTACTCTATTGAAAAAGTGATTTTGATTAGTAAGTTTAAATAAAAAAGGGTCCCCAACTTCCGCTCAGGTGACCGGGTCCTAACCCTATAGGCGTCCGCGTTCACAAATAGTTTTAAAACCATCTTCTAGAAACATTAAACCCCCTAAGTAATTAATAAAGTGCTTTCGCGATATTTACTAACCAAAAAACCAATTTAAATCTTTAGTGTCACATGGCTTTCAATCTTACCTGACGTTATCACTATCCTATGTTTGTAGTAACATATTAGATTAAGTCTGGAAAAATTATGTTAAAACCAAAACAACCCAAAATTTTAATCCCAAAGAAATAACGGACAGAGTACCGTCTAATGACGGTCTTCACATTCTAGTACAAAAAAATTAGCTAGACATGATCACGGTAAATAAAAAGGCATTTGGTTTAGATTTTGAATTAAACATAACAGCGGTTTTAAATAAAGAGGTTTAAAGGAAAAGGCGGAGAAATTAAATTAGGTGAAACAAAATGCGGAAAAATAAAGAAAGGAAACTAAATTGACAAGACAATTAAAGTGTAAATAAAGCTGAATAAAATAAGAACCTGCTCCAATCGGAGACTTGAATCTGATACAATGCGTGTAGACGGAAATAAACTTCGACGGAATGTAAATGCGGGAAGATAAATAACCTCAAAATAAAAGTTCTTCAAGCTTGATACACAAACAAAATGTGATAACCCTTTGATGTAAGGAATTAAAGCTCTAATGATACTAAATTTATGGCTTATGTTGGTGCTAAGCTTCGATGATCAAAACAATGAACTTTAAGGCCTATTTATACTAGTACTAGACCCATGGAAGCATGTAACTCTTTCATCATTTGTGTGAGGAAAAAATGGTGGTTATGGGATGAGTCTCCAACTCTATTTTACTAGAACGCCAAAATCAAAGATGGCGACCGCCGTGTAGGGATGGCGACCACCATGTTCCCCAAATGGCCAGACCCAGTCTTTGTGATCGTTGGGACGGGGGACACGTCATCTTACCCGTGGATACCTCTATGGTGAATGCCATGTTGAACGTCATGTGTACATTTTACTAATTTTTCTCTATTTTTCCTCTGTTTTGCTTTGTTTCTTCGAGTAAGGTCCATTCTAGGCCATGTACCGGAAAACAAGGAAAAGTATCAGCATAACAATAGAAATGATAATAAAAGGATGGTAAAACATGTGCAATCTGAATCAACTATGTAGTGTGTTTTGGTGCTATCGAGTGTCTAATGGGACTTCACAGGCTACACCCTCACCATACGGGAATTGCAACATGTCATCAATTTGATCCGTACTAAACTCATATTCCCTGTTAAACATGTGAAACATAACCGCGCCTGGTGTGTTAGTAGTGCCTATCTGTTTTGTGTAGGAGTGTAAGCTTAGAAACTCTAGTGTGAGCCTAATGTAGGTAGGGTCTTTTCGTGAGTAAAAGTGTGATAATCCTAGCTTATTTAGCATCAAATGTACACTATCAAACAATCCTAAAGCACATAAGCAAGAATCGTCAGCATACCTGGTCGGAACAATTTTCCGGTTCAGAAGAGCTTGATATACTTCCGCTGTCTTTATCCGTCTCTTCCTTCCCGAAATATAACACCTTTGAATCCACCATTTCTCCCTTGAGCCATTGTTGAAAACTTGAAAAGAAAGTAAAAGTTGTTGTGTCGGGGAAGGTTTATGTAAGTAAGAATAGTGGAAGTGAGAGATGTAGTTTGGAATGTGGAGTTTGGTTTAAATAGAAGTGGTGGAGTGAAAGTTGGAAGAGGGGAGAATTTTGAAGGGTTTTGGGGAAGTGGGAGGAAGTAAATATGAGTGGGTGTAGTGGAGGAGTGAATAGGGGTGGTTAGAATTTAAGAATGTGGATTTTGAAAGGCAAAAAGGGGTTAAATTAATACTTTTACACGTCTAGGCTTCATGGCGAACGCCATGAAATGTGTGGCGAATGCCATGGGTTTAAATTTTGGTTTTTATGATTATGATGTTCGTGGAGAATGCCATGAGTTTGTGGCGAGCTCCATGGGTTTATCTGAAATGTTTGGGCTTTTTGATTGCATTTGGGCCTACATCATGATTACTAGAGTAGGTTTTTGCAAAATTTTAAAATAAATCTAAATGAGAGTAGCAAATAAAGCAAGATTCAAAGTTAGAAAAGAAAAAATTCAAATTGAATCGAATGAATAATAAAAGTTATGTGGGTTGCCTCCCACGTAGCGCTTTGTTTAACGTTGATAGCTTGACAACTATAATTTAAACACGGCTAAATAATTATGAGAAATTGGAGACTTAATGAAAAATTGAAAGAATAATGAAGAAGAACGGGGAAATATTTCCTCCCCACACTTAAACTCAACATTGACCTCAATGTTTTCGTGAAAGGGAGAAAAAGGAAAGAATTCATGTGTTATGGTGTCTAGCTGGTTGAACTAATGCTCTTTGTAAGGAATATAATTCTTGGAAAAGGTGGTCCATTTGTTCGGCCGCTTTATCAGATCGGTCTTGTATTGCATGGAGAAGATCTATAACTTCTCGTCAAAAACAGTTGAGCTCATAGTCAACATTATACCCATGTGGTGGACCTGTAGAAGAAGACGCCAAAGAAATATCTGATGGAGGAGTTTTGTGGTATTTAGGAGCGGGAAGAGTTCTAGGTAATGTTGGCGTATCTCCCTAATCTTCTAATTAGTACAACAAGTTCTCACGGTTGTGGACACTCGTTCTTTCAGGATTCGGGATGACAAAATGATGGACAACCTCATTAGCAATTAGTATCTTGAATTCATTTGGGCCCTCTCGCCTTACTAATTGTCTATTCAAACAGTTCTTTATATCTACCAAGTCATGACCGAGATAGGAACTATGTGTGCTATTTGGTTATGAAGGTCTAAAGCTAAGGCTATGTGGGTGACTGTCCCGCCTACAAAAATTGATCCTCTTGTTGAGTTAGCAGTTTTATCAAAATTGGCAAGCAAGAAAGTTGCCGAATTGATAGGGCGAGACTGGAAAACACTGAATATGATGAATGATTATTCTTTAGTAACTGGTTCCATGTTTTCACACCTTCCAAAGAATGTCTGAGCTAAGACCATTTGGAAGTACCTAATGGTCGGGTTATGGATGATGGTAGAGTTCATTCTCTCATAGTCAGGTGGGAATTCCTTAGTAAGGTTAGCCCATAAATCATCTAGCTCATGTTGCATATCGTTATCGGTGGTGCCTCAGTGAAAACATGAGGTCCATGCTAAATCCTAACAACTCAGTTAGTTCTCGGTAGTTAGAGCGATGGTCATGTACGAATAGCCTAAAGGTGGTTAAGCCTCTATTATGTCCTAGTCCTCATTAAGGGTTATAATGGAAATAACTTAGAAACTCTAAGCTGATGTTCTAGGAAGTTGGATGTTTGGAAACTAAGAACTGATCCTAGTTAATCTGGTTAAACATATATCTAACACTATCTCTGACTCCTAATGTGGCTAGGCACTGAAAATTTAGATAACGGGTCAGTGAGATGGTCATCTGAGATAAGAATTCATAATGCCTTATTTGGGCATCTTCCATGAAAGTTATCCTCATGTTGTCAATGTGATACATTCTCAAATAATTTATTAGTGCAAAAATTATGCTAAGGAGAATGTAGGTGACCTGAAAAAAATTAAAACATGAATAAAGTTAGTGAAATGTTCAACAATGTTTAAATTTCGCCGCTTATTTATTTTGGATAAGGAAAAATGAAAAGAAATCAGTGGGTTGCCTCCCACCCAACGCTTTTGTTTTACGTCTTTCACCATGAAGTAGCATTTTTTCCAATTTAGTACTAAGTTGACTTTCACGCACCTTTCCAATACCTTTTCTAAGTTAGCAAGTCATCCTTCGAAAGTAGATTCGCGTACGGAATAATCATCCATAAAAACTTCCATGATATCCTCTAGGAAGTCTTTGAATATTTCCATCATACATCGCTAGAAGGTTGTGGGATCATTGCATAATCCGAATGGAATTCCACGGTAAGCGAAAGTTCCATAAGGACATGTAAAACCAGTCTTCTCTTGGTCACTTGGATGAATTGGAATTTCAAAAAATCTTGAGTATCTGTCTAGATAGCAAAAGTTCGAGTGTCTAGCTAAATGTTCAAGCATTTGATTAATGAAAGAAAGGGGAAAATGTTCCTTCCAAGTTGCTTTGTTTAGCTTTCTGTAATCTATAAACATACACTATACAGTTTATATGTGTTTAGCTACAAATTCTCCCTTTCCATTTTTAACAACTGTTACACCTCATTTCTTAGGTACGACATGCACCAGGCTAACCCATTGACTGTCTGAGATTGGATAGATTATTCTAGCATCGAGTAATTTTAGCATTTCCTTCCTAACTACATCTCTCATGATATGATTGATCCTCCTCTAATGCTCTCTAGAGGATTTAGAGTCCTCTTCTAGAATAAGTATGTGCATGCACACAGAGGGGCTTATCCCTTTTATATCAGAAATGTTATAGCCTAAAGTTATAGGATATTTTCTCAATACCATAGAGAGTTTCTCAGTTTCTTCTTTATTAAGACCAACACTAACTATAATCATGCGATCAAGCCGTTTATCAAGAAACCAATATCTTAGATTCTTGGGTAATACCTTAAGTTCTATTGATGGCTTCTTAGGGCTTGGCATAGGGTCAGGTGTAAGTGCTAAGCATTCCCTTGGAATATCATCAGCATATTGGCGATGTTATTCATCCTCGTCTTCTTCTAACATTTCTTCGGCTGGAAGTTCTACTAATTCTATAATTGGTTGTGGAGGGTCAGATGCTAACTCTTTTATGTATTCATCAATGATGTCTATAAAACAACAAGTGTCATCTATAGCTGGGGTTTTTAGAAACTAGGAAAGGATAAATTTGATTTTCTCCTCTCCTACCTCAAATGTTAACTTCCCTAGTTTTACATCTATTATCGCATCAGTTGTAGCCAAGAAAGGTCTTCCTAAGATGATGGGTATATTAGAGTCTTCCTTTATATCAATTACAATGAAGTCCATATGGATATAGAATTGGATAATGTGAACTGGAATAGTTTCCAGCATTCCTAAAAGGTATTTAGCAGAACGATTTTCCAATTTGAGGGACATTCTAGTAGGTCTTAAGTCTCCTAGCTTTAGTTTTTCACATATAGAAAGAGGCATCGAACTGATGCTAGCTCCGAGATCGTATAGTGCTTTGTCGATGACAAACATGTTTATTACACAAGGAATAGAAAAACTACCAGGGTGTCATACCCCAAAATTTGCCTGTTAGTTTTTATACTTTCAACAGAGGTCTATTCATTTTTCAAAGGAACAAAGATCCAGCGCACAGGCTACCAAATCCAGAAGATGACCTGAACTGTCATGCTCGCTAGGCGAGCAAAACCTTCACTAGGCGAAGCCCACGCTTTCTCCTTCGCTCCAGCGAACCTTGTTGATTTTGCTACTGGAATGCTCGCTAGCTGCTCGCCTAGCGAGTAAGTACTAGCTATGCTTTTATCCAAGTCTGGGAGCATTCGCTGAGTACTAGCTATACTTTTGTTTTACTTTCTCCGTTTTGTTTACATAAACATCCATTGATTTAATTCGAATTAATATATGCATGTGAATATGATTGATGTTTGCCGGAAAAAAAACATGCATAAAATAGAAATAGCAATTACTAAAAGACTTTAGGATCGAGGATAAGGTCTAACCATGCTTTCCAACAGATCCGGTTGCAAATCCTGTCCCCCAGCAAAACCAGTTATTCCCCGAAGAAATTGGCACTACTAGACAGACTGGTCATCTTTGTTATCCCCAGTCAGGTTTTGTTGAATATTTCTACCATCAGACAGAAATCGAATATCCCCAGTTAAGAAAGGGACATCAATACAAATATCTCCAACCAGAATATCGGGATTTATTTCCCCATGGCAAAAAATTTCAGACACATAATTCATTCATACATCATTTCACAGCATATGCATCATAACAATGTTCGCATTTATTACCAGTGGAAGTCCAGATTCCCTCTCTAAGAATTATGAAAGATGCAGGCTTGGATGAAGATGAATGGATTCAGACTCGACTCGATCAGATAAATTTGATTGATGAAAAGAGACTTGTGGCTGTTTGTCATGGGAAGATATATCAGAAGTGCATAACCCAGGCATTCAATAAAAAAGTCAAGAGACAGGTGTATCAAATCGGCGACTTGGTGATAAAGCGTATCATTCTACCACAAGGTGATCCTAGAGGCAAATGGACTCCCACATACGAAGGGCCATTTGTAGTTAAGAAGGTATTCTATGGTGGAGCCATGATGTTTACTACAATGGATGGCGAAGATTTCCCGCATCCCGTGAATGCGGACATAGTTAAAAAATACTACGCATAAAAGAGACCCGCTAGGTCGACGTATCTAGGCAAAAGTAAGGGCATCTCGGCGAACCAAAAGGGTTCAGGCAAAAATTAGGGATAAAAGCGTATGACTATGTCCCGTTCTCGATCAGCCTCACTAAAGCCAAAGGGACTGAGCAAGCCAATCACTCCTATCCGACAACAAGGGATGAGATGCTTGAAGACATAATAGCAGTAGCAGAATTTAAATCAATAGGACTTTTTCTCATAGCTGTTTTCTTTGCTTTCTTGACAATTTCCTCTTACTAGGATTTCTGTCTCCTTGTATTAAAATTTCCTGTTTATAGGCCCTCTTTCAAAATCAATACAATTTTATTTCCAAAAAGATACTTTTGTTTTACTTTCTCCGTTTTGTTTGCATAAACGTCCATTGATTTAATTCGAATTAATATATGCATGTGAATATGATTGATGTTTGCCGGAAAAAAAACATGCATAAAATAGAAATAGCAATTACTAAAAGACTTTAGGATCGAGGATAAGGTCTAACCATGCTTTCCAACAGATCCGGTTGCAAATCCTGTCCCCCAGCAAAACCAGTTATTCCCCGAAGAAATTGGCACTACTAGACAGACTGGTCATCTTTGTTATCCCCAGTCAGGTTCTGTTGAATATTTCTACCATCAGACAGAAATCGAATATCCCCAGTTAAGAAAGGGACATCAATACAAATATCTCCAACCAGAATATCGGGATTTATTTCCCCATGGCAAAAAATTTCAGACACATAATTCATTCATACATCATTTCACAGCATATGCATGCATGCAATGTTCGCATTTATTTTCAAGAGCATAAAACATCTCATGCATCATAACATGGCATGAAGCTAACTTTTTTCAGGTTAATTATCCTCCTGATATAGTCAAAATGAAGATTCATTCAGACGGATCTTTATCAATTACATTCAAGGTTCAGATACATTTTTCAGATATAATCCATATGAATATTTATTCTGACAAGCATTCTGATATCCTCCTAATGATGGCATCTTTAAGCCCATCCCAGATATTTATTGCAAATACAACATATACAAATATTATCAGATATAGCCTAACGTACGGCTCATTCTGATTCAGCCTAACGTATGGCTCCTTCAATTGTTCCAATACGGTCTAGCGTACGACCCATTTGGATACTCATCCCCTCAGATACTGCCTAGCGTACGGTACATTCTGAAATGTAGTCTAGCGTATGACTACCCCTTTTTATCATCAGATACAGCCTAACGGACGACTCATTCTGCAACTCAGATACGATCTAGCGTACGATCCATTCTGATCTTTATTTCTCCAGATACAGCCTAACGGACGACTCATTCTGCTAACTCAGATACTACCTAGCGTACGGTACATTCTGAAATGTAGTCTAGCGTACGACTACTTTTTATCTCAGATACAGCCTAATGGACGACTCATTCTTCTATTCAGATACGATCTAGCGTACGATCCATTCTGATCTTTATTTCTCCAGATACAGCCTAACGGACGGCTCATTCTGCTAACTCAGATACTACCTAGCGTACGGTACATTCTGAAATGTAGTCTAGCGTACGACTACTTTTTATCTCAGATACAACCTAATGGACGACTCATTCTGCAACTCAGATACGATCTAGCGTACGATCCATTCTGATCTTTATTTCTCCAGATACAGCCTAACGGACGGCTCATTCTGCAACTCAGATACATCTAGCGTATGATTCATTCTGATCTTTCATCCCTAGGGAAGTCGCCAGCCTAAGGGACGACTCATTCTGCAACTCAGATACGGTCCAGCTTTTGACCCATTCTGACCCTTGTCTCATCAGGTTCAGCTCACCCTAATATCACCTAATGGATGACTCATTGTACAGTCTCGCGTACGACTCAGTGTGACACCCATGTCTCCAGATGTGGTCTAATATACGACGCACTCGGAAGCTCTCATCATCAAACTTTCTGGATGGCATCTTTAAGCCCATCTCCTCAAGACTATCCTTTAATTAACAAGTGCAAATTTTCGGGGCATTCTAAGTGTTCAATAATCTTCCACCTCCAGATCACGAATGGCGTACATACCATTCTAATTCTCTCGGTTTAAGAATATTGAACAGGGGCAGCTGTCATACCCCAAAATTTGCCTGTTAGTTTTTATACTTTCAACAGAGGTCTATTCATTTTTCAAAGGAACAAAGATCCAGCGCACAGGCTACCAAATCCAGAAGATGACCTGAACTGTCATGCTCGCTAGGCGAGCAAAACCTTCACTAGGCGAAGCCCACGCTTTCTCCTTCGCTCCAGCGAACCTTGTTGATTTTGCTACTGGAATGCTCGCTACCTGCTCGCTAGCTGCTCGCCTAGCGAGTAAGTACTAGCTATGCTTTTATCCAAGTCTGGGAGCATTCGCTGGAACACTCGCTGAGTGTTCGCCTAGCGAACCCTTCGCTAGCTCACTCGCCTAACGAAGCTTGCGGATATACAAAAATTATGGGCCTGAATTGCCTTCAGTCTGAGCCCACCAAGACACAAAAAATCAGCTATAAATTCCAGAACTTCATGTGAAAAAGGAGGAGGAGAGATCAGAAAAACAAGGGAGAAAACCCTAGAAGCTAATTCAGAGAACTCATCTGCACAAAGGTTACCTCCACCAACCCTATCAGGCATAAACCCTAAGATTGCCCTGCAAACCCAACGGTGCAAATTCAATTTCATCCGATCCCTCCAATCAGGTTTTCCCTATTCCCACTACTCTATGCTCCCAATTTGAAATTTCTAAATGTATGAGGCATTATGGTTGAATTTGGAAAGGCGAATATCATTAGGTTTTGCATGTGGGTTTATATGTGCATAAATGTGTAAAACAATACTTTGAATATTCGATCACGTAATTTCTGTAATGGATGCCATAGGGTTTGGGGTTTCCGAAATCGTACCAGTATCAAAGAAGAACCCAGAACCCGCAGTCGTTCGCTAGCACCTCGCTAAGCGAACATGTAGCGGGGGTTCGCTAGGCGAGGCAGTAGCGAACATGAGAGTAGTTAATTTTTTCTGTTTGCATTCTGATCTGTTCTGTATTTGTTTGACATGTTTTCTATTGCGTTTACACGCTGTTTGTCTGACACTATTAGTGCTATGATTCTTTTGTTCGGTGCAACTCTTGATTGCACCCCATCCCGTTATTCTAACATGTTTGCTGAGTTTTGTAAGGGCTCCCATGATTCTTGAAGAGATAGCTTGGTATTCCACTTTATTTGTGGGATACCATTGTGGAGATTTATTCTGATTACTTGGCTAATTACATTGCCTTCGAATACATGATCTTATCCCTCTTTTTATTGCCTTACGATATTACGGTCATGTCCCGCGAATGTGGGGATACCCTTAGCAAAGACCCTTTCGATTAAATCATCATCATCCCTAAACAGATAAGTCATAGTCCCTTCGATCAAAAGGTCAATGTCCCTACAAGATAAATCATAGTCCCTCGAACGTTGCCTTCGAATATATGACCTTGTCCCTCGAACGTTGCCTTCGAATATATGACTTTGTCCCTCGATGACCCTTCGTTGTAGCCTACGATTAAATGATGATTGTCCCTTCGAATGCTAAGGTATCCTTACAAATGTTGCCTTCAATGACCAATCGACGACCCCACGATGTCCCTTTACATCCAAAGGATAAGACTACTTACTTCTCAATAGTAAGGACAGTTTTACCCTCCTAAGGATAGGAAATACCTATAAAGACCTTGGTTAGGTATAACTCTTAAATGCTTGCTCACAGCTTAAAATACTTTTCACACCTCACACTTTTCATAACATCTTTTAGAAAATCACCACTTGGTATACATTCGCACCAGAATCATCGCTGAGTTATATTTTTCTAAACATCTTTCAAAATCAAACGAGATAAACACTTTGTATACATTCGTACAAGAATCATTACAAAGTTAAACTCTCCTTTCAAAATATTTTCTAAACATACCACATTTCTCAAACACTTTCTCAAACAAGGAAAACATAAGTGAGTTAAGCAATTAAGAGCCCATGGATAACCATGGATACAAAGGGTGCTAACACCTTCCCTTTGTATAATGTACCTCCCGAACTCAAAATCTAATCAAGGTCTTTCCTGTTCTTTTCCGCCTTTCCTTATTGGATAAAAGAAAAGTCGGTGGCGACTCTTGCTATTCGCAACATTGCTTTTCAAAGCAAAAACACAAAGTAAGTTCACCGTATCACACAGGGTCTTTTAATTTGGGTGGCATGTTGTTTCAGATAATGGAGCTACACTCTGCAGTGAGTGCCATTGTCTCGTCACCTTCAAGTTTCTTCTTATTTGACAAGATCTCTTTTAGTAACTTAGAATATAAGGGCATTTGAGTAATTTCCTCAGTGAAAGGTATAGTGACATGAAGTTCCTTTAGGAGCTCGATAAATTTCTTAAACTGATCATCATTCTTAGATTTGGCTAGTCTTTAAGGGTATGGTATCTTTGATTTATAAGGAGGTGCAGGTACATAAGGTTTTTCTTTCTCAACAACATCTTTAGTAGTGATAGTCTCTTAATTACTAGCTATTGGTTTTCCTACTTGATTTTCATTAGTAACTTTCTCAGGCTCCTCCTCTACTCTTCTATACATCGCAGGGTTTTCAACTCTTAGTTCTATTGGTCCATCTAACTATGTCCCACTTCGTAGTGTGATAGTGTTTGCATGGCCCTTAGGATATTGTTGAGGTTGGCCTGGAAATGTGCCAATAGGAGTGGCAGTAGCCGCTTGTTGCTGGAAAACTTGAGAGATTTGGGTCTCAAGCATCTTGTTATGTGTACACATGGCTTCAACCTTGTTCACCAATTCTTTTACCAATTCGTTAGTATGAATGTTTTGATTCATGAACTCTTTGTTCCGCTGGGTCTAAGTTGTGATGAAGTTCTCCATCATGAGTTCTAAGTTTGACTTTCTATGAGCAGGAGGATCGGGAGGGGCTCCTTTTTTAAAACCTGGAGGGTTGGAAAGGGAGGGCTTGGTGCAAACAATATGTTATTGTTCTTGTAGGAAAAGTTGGGATAATTTCTTCATTGAGGATTATAGGTGTTAGAATAGGGATTTCCTTGCGCATAGTTAACTTGACGGGTGCAGTTCCAGTCAATATTTGGCAATCAGTGGCTATATGTCTTTGGAATCCACAAATTTCACAGTTTGGGTCTACAGTAGCCATGATGGTTGGAGTGGTTATAATTAAGTTGTTGATCTTTTGGGAAAGTGCCTCAACTTTAGCATTTACATGATCAATTTCATTAACTTTGAACATTCCTCTTTTCTGTTGGGTTTTCTCGACTTGAACTCATTCAGTTCCCCATTGGTAATGATCCTGGGCCATGTTTTTGATAAGCTGGTATGCTTCATCGAAGGGTTTGTTCATTAAGGCTATGCCAACATAGCGTTTATGGTCATTCTTGTGTTGTATAGGAGACAATTATAGAAGGTATGGATGATAATCTATTGTTCTAATCTGTGATGAGGACATAGTCTTGTCATATCTTTATATCTTTCCCATGCATCAAAAAGCGATTCTCCTTCGGTTTGTTTAAATGTAGTTATATGATTTATCAGCACTACTGTCTTGCTTGGTGGCAAATATATGGCTAAGAATAACCTCCTAAGTTCATTCCAATGAGTGATTCAGTTTGTAGGTAGAGACTGTTGTCATGCTTTGGCTCTATCTCTCAGGGAAAACGGAAATAAACATAATTGAATGACATCTGGATTGGCACCATTACTCTTTAATGTGTTTGCATATTGTACAAACACTTACAAATGAAGATTTGGGTCCTCAGTGGGATTTCTAGAGAACTGGTTTTGTTGTACGATTTGCAGTAGAGACGGTTTCAATTCGAAATTGTACGTCTAGATTACAGGTGGAACAATAATTGAGTGTGGTTCATCCTGAGACGGAACGACGTAGAATTTAAGAGGTTTTGTATCTGTTGCATCCATAGGAGTAAATGTGGCTCGGTATTGTTCAATCCTTTGTTTTATACAAATAAAATGCTTTACTACGTCAATTGATTCTTCTAACTCGTCTCCTTTTTAGAGAGTGCTTCGCATACAACCGATGAGTAGAAGTAAAAGTATTTCCCTAATATATACAGCTCAACAATAGAGTTACGATATTGACTAAACTTCTCCCCGACAACGGCGCTAAAACTTGATGTGTTCCTTCTCTTTGATGCTTCCTGCAAGTGCACAGAATGTATCGGGATATATAAAAGAATGTCGAACCCACAAAGAACAATAGTCAATATTACCGCTATCTACCGTTGCTATGTAAATTTAAGGCGATGGATTTAGATGAGAAGAAGTCTATAACGTGAATAAAACTAAATTGGGTTAAAAATACTTAATAAAAATGAGACCGAAATGTGATTTTCGGTATACCTCTAGGACTCAGGTAAAACTCGGCACTTCATTTTGGTTTTAAATATTTTTCGAAGGAGATATTTACTTAAAAACATTACTCACTTTTGTGCAGCCCATGTCATGTTTCGAAACCATAAAATCCATGTTGTAGCTTAACAAGTTACAACTTCAAAACAATTTTTTGAATACAAATAAGTCCTAATTTATGACAGGCTTAGGGTGTTACAGGTACCCATACTCTTATGGGTCGTTTAGTGTTAGTTCTGACTGGCTTTCTCTTATTTTGAGATTTTTCCTTATAGTAGGATCTAGACTTATTTCATACTTTTTGTTTATAAATTTTTTTGTCTTGGATAAGTCTTGGCTTTGGCTTCTAAAACTTTTAGAACCTTTAATCCAAAAGTCATGAGTTTTGGCTTCTTCAAAACCTCTGACTTGAGAGTCTTAGGTTCTGGTTTTTTAGAACTTTTGACCTTTGAATTGAGAGTTTTGGGTTCAATTTTCTTCAGAACCTGTGACTCATCCCTCTTAGGTTCTGACTGGTTCAGAACCTTGACATTGTTAACAACAAACACAAAATAAGTATTCGGCCTTTTTTGAGCAGTGCTTGAAGAAGAGGGGTCTGAGGGTTTTTGTCAAGTTGGATCCTTTAGAGTGAAACTTTTCTCATTGTACCCATAGATCATGGAAGCAAGTTTAGTTCTTTGAAAATAAGTTATGATAAACTCTTGGAGAGCCATTTCATGCTCACTCAAGGGTTTATCAGGAACTTTATATACTTGAGCAATATGATCTCTTTTAAGATATTCAGTTTTATTTTCGACTTCCTCGACTTGCTGGTTTCCTTCATAAGTAGCACACAAAGATTCAAAAATAGTTCTGATAGTAGATTTTTCAAAGATCTTTATGTACTCAGAGTAAGGAAAAATGTCAACAAGAATGCCTCTCACTCTCTGGTGTTTTTTGTAAATCTTCTTTAGAACAGTTTTTCTATCAGCTACCATTCCCACTCCGTTCACATGAATATCAATACCATCTTCAAGAATGTCCCACAAATCATCATCAAGACCTATGATGTGTGTGTACATCTTGCTTTTCCACCATTCAAATTCGGTGGAGTATCCACTGAATGTTGGAGGTCTAGAAATATAGTTATTCCTTTTAGATGTACTATAATCATGATTAAAAACACCAAGAGGATTAGGTTTTGAACTCTGACCACCATCACCAGAACGATATGATTAAGCTTCAGAATCACCCATGATAAGGAAGGAAGTATTTTTCTCAGGATCTTTTCTGCACCACTATTAAGTGTTCAGCACAGACCTTGCTCTGATGCTAACTAAAGGTGAGAAAAACACAAGATTTGGGGGGGGGGGGGGGGGAATTGTGTTGGATTATTATCCTTTGAGATTTTTATTCTTCTTATTATGATAGCTTTCAAACAGATACTAAAAACGTAGTTCAAAGTCTAACTCAGAAAAGCTTGGATAGCTTCTAAAGGTCCTTATGAGATTCTGAACCAGAATCTGACTTGGAGGATCAAAGTTGACAGTAGTAGAATATTTAATTACAGAAGCAAGGAAAGTAAAATCAATTACACAAGTAGTTATCCTGGTTCCTCTTACAACTTGAGAGTAGTCCAGTCCCCTTTCACTTCAAAGGGATCTCCACTATAACCAAACTGATTACAAATGCTCAAGCCCTAAGTAAGAGACTTCCAATGCTCAATCACACAAGCAAGAGACTTCCTTTGCTCAAAACCACAAGTAAGAAACTTATATGCTCAAGCACACAAGTAAGAGACTTCTAATGCTCAACCATGTAGGAAATAGACTTCAAATGTTCAAGCACTATAGCAAGAGACTTTTGACTCTATAACAAACTATTAAGAGATTTTTGGTAACAACTTCACCTGATCTACAATCAGATGTGTAAACAGAATATAAATTAGAAAGACTCTAAGACTTACGCGTTTCTAAAATATACACAATTTTAAGGTTTTCTAAGTCTAACAATTTTGACAGAGTAACTTCTCTTGGATTATCAAGGTTCAAAGTCTGTAATGTAGTGTATATTCATCTTTGGCATCGGGTCCTTTACCTCCTTATATAGATAGCAGAAAAAGAGACGTTAGAGACTTTCACTAAAATGTTGGATAACCTTTGTACTTGATTAGACACATCAAGCAAACACCTTTCTGTGAGGAATTATCTATTGAAGCTCAGACAACCTAGAAATAGATTTTTCCTTAAGTCTTCATGTGATCAAAAAGTTTATGAGTCTGTCAGAGTTGCCTCGGTTGAAGAGCTTCTACTTCAGAGGTAGACTTCCTTCATACTTCACTTCTTAGAGGCTGATCACATCAGAGTCCATTTTTTGGCTTCTAAAGATTCAGAGTCTAGATCACTAGAGGTTAACTATCTTCAGAGTTGACTTCTTTAGAATCTGGATCTTCCATCAGAGCCAAAGTCTTCATAAGTGGTCTTCAGAGTCAAAGTCTAAACTTCAGATGCAAAATCCTCAAGCATTTCTTCATATGTTCTTAATCTTATAATCTTACAAACTTGAACAAATGTTAGAATACCCAATTGTTCTTTAAATACTTTGTTATCATCAAAACCCAAAGGATATAATGTCAACCAATTTTGTTCCAATAAGCATCTCTATGGATTTTGTGGTGGGTTTGTCGAAGACAACAAAGGGAAGTGATGTGATTCGGGTTGTGGTGGAAAGGATGACTATGTCGGCTAATTTTATTCCAATAAAGATCAGTTATCTATTCCAAGAAGCTAGTCGAGGTTTACATTAGTGGGATTGTGAAGTTGCAAGGTATTCCTTCGAGTATCATTTAAGTTAGGGGTCTGAGGTTCACATCGAGTTTTTGGGAGAGTTTACAGGGAGCCTTGGGAACCAAGTTAAGGTTGATTTCTGCCTACCATCCGTAAATAGGCAGTTAGATAGAAAGGACTATTTATTCATTGGAATATTTGTTTAGAGTTTTCACTTTTGAACAAGGAGGTAATTGGGATGGTTACTTGCCTTTGATCGATTTTACATATAAAAACAATTACCATTCTAGTATTGTAATGGAACCCTTTGAAGCTTTATATGGAAGGAGGTGTAAGACTCCTTTGTGTTGGTATGAATCACGTGAAAGTGTTGTGCTTGGACCATATATTGTTCAGCATACTACTGAGAAGATCAAGATGATTCAGGAAAAGATGGAGGATTCACATAGTAGAGAGAAAAGTTATCATGATAAGCAAAGAAAGATACTTGAGTTCCAAGAGGGAGATCATGTTTTCTTAATAGTCACTTCGATTACTGGTGTTGGTCGTGCGTTGAAGTCTTGAAAGCTCACGCCTCGTTTTATTGCTCCATATCAAATTATACAGAGGGTAGGAGAAGTGGTATGTAGAGTTTCCTTACTGCCATCTCTTTCGAACCTTCTATAAGAACACGATTTAGTTATACATCTAGCCTTATGTTTTGGTGATAACAATACGCATGTTCTTAAAGAACAATTTTGTACTATAATGGTTTTGTTAAGTTTGAAGCTACTAGACACTAGTTATGGCTTTGAAAAAGTGACGTGTGTTGTCATCATACTCTGAAGCTAGTGTACTATGATACAAAGATTTAAAGCAATGTCTATTCTACAAATATTATCAAGCTCTGGATTACTCTGCTCAACGCTTTTGATCATCGCTCATCTAGAAAGCTTCAGTTTATCTGATAAGAGAACCCTCTGAAGGTATCAAGCTCTGAAGTATTATGCTCAACAATTCTGAAGAACTGTGTTACCAGACTCCGGAGACTTTGAAGACTAGGTTCTGAAGAACTGGATCAAGACTCTGAACTAGATCAACATTGATAAACTGGGTCACCAAACTGATTAAGACTGAAGACCAGGTTCTGAAAAACACTCTTATACACACTTTGATTCTTCTATGCATGCTTCATCAACTCTCTTTTGAAGCCTCTGAATATTAGAATATAAGATCAAAAAGTATTACGTGAGAATATAATACACAATATAAGATCATTATTCTTTCCACTACAGTGATTTTATAGGAAAAAGAATGTACTATTGTACCATTCTGTCTCCCATTTTCACAAACTATTATGCAAGAATACAACTAGTTATGGAATTCCATTTATACCCTCCAATGGATCTTTCTATTGCCTATATGAAGAAGGCTTGGAAGAATGGAACATATAAAATAATATAAAACAACTAAGAGAAGAACTTCTACATGAACATTGCAATACTATCAAACTTTTGAGAGAAAGAAAAGCATACACGCAAGGAACTTTTGTTCATGCACTTTCATAGAAAACATTTGAGTGTGTAAATCTTTGTAATGCATTTGTGTAATATGCTTTCATAGAAGCATCTTTGTAACACACTTTGTTTCTCAACTTTTGAGTTGTAATTCCTTGAGAGACTAGGTTATAGTCAGAATCCTCAAAAAGTCTTTGATAGTTTGTCATTGAGGTTGTAATTAAGTTTAGTTATAGTGGATTAAGTCTTTGTGATAAGGCAAAATCCCCTTGGCAGGTGGATTGGAGTTAGCTTCGTTAACAATGATCCAGGATAAAAATATTTGTGCTGATTATTTTTATTCTAAGTTCTCTCCATGTTTCTTTGGATAGCAAAAGATTTTATTTTTAGATACCTAATTTAAAACTCCCCTTTTGATAGATCTGCAAGTGCACGAAAAATATCAGTTTTAGTATAAAAGATTATTGATCCCACAGAGACTAATATTCAAGCCGTTGTCTATTTTCACCGTGTTTAGTTAAGGTGATGGGATTGTGATTTGCTTTAAAAAGAAAAAAGGAAACTAATTGCTTTTGAAATTAATTGAGATTTAGATACCAAAACGTGGATCTCGTCAACCGCTGGTACTCTGGATGTCGTTAGATTATACTTAATACGTGACAATATTTTCTTTTAAGAAAAAATAATTAATTTTTAAGGATTTGTTCACTTTCCCGCAGTCATAACCGAGTTAAGCTTATACTATATATTGTTCGCTTTCGCGATAACATATGTTACTAAGCAAAAATTCTTTTTGAAAATTAATTACTTTTAAATAATTGAAAAGTTGCTTAAGGTATAACAATTAGTTTAAAGGTGTTGTCGCCCTTCGCTCGCACAATACCGGGTTTTAAGCGCATAAACGTCTGATTTGTGTGTCCAGTTATGTTCTTAAAACCACTATGTTTGAAAAGATAATTTCTCCTAGTCTATTAATAAAGTATTTTCACGATTTTTATTAATCGAAAACTGATTTAACTTCTTAAGTTAGATACTGGTTTGTTCTTTTGGATCGGGACCAGTATCATTATAATACTGTTTTCACAGTATCTTTCTTTTTCATAGGAATTTTCATACCTTGGAGAATAGCACTATAAGTTTGAGTGAGGATGATCGGGTCTACATTTGTGGAGCGCTCTTTGGAGATGATGTCTTTCATGAATTTGGCATATATTGGCATTTTCTCCAGAGCTTCAGAAAATGGAATGTTTATCTCAAGTTTCTTAAACATCTCCAAAAACTTCTCAAAATTCTTCTCATGTTGGTCTTTCTTATTTTGTCTCGGAGGATAAGGAAGTTTAATGATTGGCTTGACAACTTTTTCTTTATCCTTAATAGGCATTATCACAACATCCTCCTCAGTTTCCTTCGGATCTTTAATTTCTAACTCGACTTCCAACAACCCATCTTCTTCGACAATGTTTTCTTCCAATTTCTCAGTAGATTTACCACTTCTTGTCACCACAACATTAACATTATTATGCTCACGAGGATTTGTCACTATACCACTAGGCAAGGTACATGGAGCTTGAGAATTTGAGGCCAGTTGTTGTGCTATCTAACCCATATGAACTTCAAGATTTTTTATAGATGCGGTGGTGTTTTTCTGATTATTTCTAGTCTCTTCTTGGAACTGAATATAATGAGCAGCCATTTTTTCAATGGTAATCTCCCAGTCTGCTTTCTTTGGAGCTTGTTGTTGTTGTTGTTGATATTGAGTCTAATATTGACCTTGACCCTATTGTGTAACATTCCCTCTCTGATCTTTCTAAGAGAAATTTGGATGATTCTTCCAACCTGGATTGTAAGTGTTGGAATATGAATTATTCTGCTTCAAAATTTTTAGCTCTTCAATTTGTTGAGGGGTTGCAAGGTAGTACCCAGTGTGGTGAGGTCCATAACAAATTTCACAAGTGATGGTCTGAGCAGGTTGAACTTGAGCTACCTGTTAGGTACCTATGTTCATAGCTTTCAACTTCCTTTTCACTTCAGTAGCTACTGTATCTTCTACCAATCATTCACCCATGTGATACATTATTCTCTTTGAACCGAACACACTCTTTATCATACATACTTTTTGGCAACTAACCTGTGTCTTCCTCTAAACCAAGAGTTGTTTTGTTTGTCTTGGCAGTCCTCTCTTTGCTTAGACAAACATCTCTTTACTTACCTTACAAGCCCTTCTATAGGCAATACCCTTATTTTTTGGCTTGATGCCAATTTTCTCGTTGGTTCAGATATACCCGCCCTATGGGTTCAAACAACATTATTCTTTGGTTCAAACCATACCTTTATCACACTTCTTTCATCTCCCACCTTTAGTTCTATGAACTACAGAGCTCTGAATTCCTTATTTCACTATAAGGATACGTAGGCATGAGGGCCCTAATCCTTATCGAGCATTCTATGTATTCCATCTTTTTTTTTCCTTTATCCTTTTGCGAGTAATACTTATATAGTAATACACATTTGAGCAAATAACAATCAAAACGATTCCCGTTGAGTACAACAGATGTGAGGGATGTTAATACCTTCCCCTTGCATAACCATCTTCCTTACCTTTTTCTCTTCCCCTAGTTTTTATCGATGTTTTCCTTTTCCTTCGGGAAGAAAATAAAGTTCGATGACGACTTTGTTATATCTTCAAGCGTGCGATGCGCTAGAGTATTTTTCACGTAGCTTCACTCATTCTAAATTATAATCTTGCTTATCTAAAGTTCTGGAAAATTATTAAAAGCTTCATAACAAACACAAGGATCTAAAACAAGTCCACGTATCTGAACCTAAAGCACGTAGTAAGCTTAAGAAATATTTCTCCATCCCAGAACAAAGAAACTTTTATTCTTAAAAAGGAAAACTCTGCTCTTCAAAGAGTTCTAAACTTGAGGAAGAAATTCTTTCAGAAGCTTCTATAGATTCTGAAAATGTCCTAAAGAAATATAATAAATCTTTTCAGACATTTCTGACTAGAAACATAGATATAAGTAAAATGGCTTCAATGATCTATAGAGTTAGCAGAAATGGATGAAGAGGAATTGGTTTGTGCCTAAAGAAAAACCTATTTTAAAAAAAAAGGAAAAAGCAAAAGTTATTTATTCCCATTTCTCTTATGCACATACATAAAATGATTATTCTGCACAAAGGTCCAAGTTCGCTAAGAACTTTGGCAGAATTAACCAGAAAAGACCCAAAAAGATGTGGGAACTTAAGGACAAGATAAAACATGTTACTGACCTCCTTAGCAGCACATTTAAAATACTAGCCATGGTACCTGGACTCTGGTTGTTCATGACACATGACAAGAAGAATGCATATGTTCTAAGACCTGAAACTTAAGCCTGGTGGCTTTGTGAGTTTCAGAGGTAATCAGAAAGGGAAGATTATAGGCTCCAGAATAATTGGTAATGGTTCTCTCCCTTATATTACTAATGTTTTATTAGTTGATGGATTAATGCATAATTTGTTGTCCATACGTCAATTCAGTGACAATGGTTATGACGTAATCTTTAATCAAAAGTCTTGTAAAGTTG
This sequence comes from Lathyrus oleraceus, assembly GCF_024323335.1. NCBI lineage: Eukaryota > Viridiplantae > Streptophyta > Magnoliopsida > Fabales > Fabaceae > Lathyrus > Lathyrus oleraceus. Next base: position 33,462,226 of record NC_066582.1, on the reverse strand, counting down.
TTAGTCAGAAAGATAGCTCCATTGTTTTCAATGGCAAGAGAAAAAATAACATTTACAAAATTAAACTTTCTGATCTTAAAAATCAAAATGTTAAGTGTCTCATGTCTATTAATGAAGAGCAATGTATATGGCATAGACGATTGGGCCATGTTAGCATGAGAATAATTCTCAACTAAATAAGCTTAATTTAGTCAGAGGCCTTCCAAATTTGAAGTTCTCTTCAGACGCTCTTTGTGAAGCATGTCAGGAAGACAAGTTTTCAAAAACTTCTTTCAAAGCAAAAAAATGTTATTTCTACCTCTAGACCTTTGGAACTCTTGCATATTGACCTTTTTGGTCCAGTGAAAATTGCTTCAAGCAATGGCAAGAAATATGGTTTAGTCATTGTTGACGACTACATCAGATGGACATGGATTATATTCTTAATACACAAAAACGAATCACATTATGTGTTCTCTACCTTTTGCTCACAAGTGCAAAAGGAGAAAGATTATATAATTATTAAAGTTAGAAGTGATCATGACAGTGAATTTAAAAATAAGTATTTTGAAAAACATTTTGATGAAAATGATATTCCCCTTATTTCTCCTGCCCTAGAAATCCATAACAAAATGGAGTTGTAGAGAGGAAGAATAGGAATATGCAAGAAATGGCCAGAACCATGATCAACGAGAAAAACATGACTACGCACTTCTGGGTGGAGGCAGTTAACACAACGCCTTATATTCAGAACATGATCTCTATAAGACCTATTATGGGTAAAACTCCTTATAAATTGTGGAAGAATAGAAAACCTAAACATTTCTTATTTCCATCCTTTTGGATGTAATTGTTTTATTTTAAACACTAAAGAAAATCAGAACAAGTTTGATTATAAGGCACAAAAGTGTATAATGTTAGGATACTTTGAATGCTCTAAAGGCTATGAAGTATATAACAGTGAAACACAAATTGTTGAGGAATCAATTCATGTTAGATTTGATGATAAGTTTGACTTTGAAAATTCAAATCTATTTGAAAAGTTTACAAATCTGGAGATTGCCTATTCAGACTCTGAAGGTAAAGAATCAGAAGCTAAAGAATTTGATGCAAAAGACCCTGAAACTGTTTAATCAGAAGCTTCTGGAGGTCATACACCTTTGAGGAAGCACATACAATGATCTTCACATTCTGAATAATTGTTTATGGGAGATAAATCTGAACCAGACAGAACTAGATCATATTTCAAACCCTCTGAAGAGACGCTTATGGGTTTGGTGTCCCTCATTGAACCTGCATTTGTTGATGAAGCACTTCTGGACACTGAGTAGATTATGGAAATGCAAGAAGAATTAAATCAATTCTCTTGTAATGATGTATGGAATCTTGTGTCGAGACCCACATGAATTCATGTCATTGAGAAAAAATGGGTTTACAAAAATAAGCTGAATGAGAAAGGAGAAGTGGTAAGGAATAAGGCCAGACTAGTGGCATAAGGTTATAGTCAGCAAAAAGGAATTGACTATACTGAGAAATTTGCACCAGTTTCGAGGTTAGAGTCTATTCGTCTCTTAGTTTCATTTGTTTTTAATCATAATATCATCTTAAATCAGATGGGAGTTAAGAGTGCATTTCTGGATGGTTACATAATTGAAAAAGTGTATGTACACCAACCTCCTGGTATTGAAAATCACAATAAAATCCAAATTTTGTTTTTAAACTTAAGAAATCTTTGTATGGTCTGAAACAAGATCCTAGAGCATGGTATGAAAGACTAAGAGATTTTGTTTTAGAAAATGATTTTACCAGAGGAAAGGTTGATAATACTCTGTTCTGTAAGACATTCAAAAATGATATTCTAGTTGTTCAAATTTATGTGGATGATATTATATTTGGTTCTTCTAATGATACCTTATGCAAGGAGTTTGCTAAGTCAATGTATGTAAAGTTTAAGATGAGTATGATAGGAGAACTCAAGTTCTTTATGGGTATCCAGATTAACCAAACTTCAGAAGGAACATATATCCATCAGAGAAAATATACAAAAGAGCTTCTGAAGAAGTTTGACATGTTAGATTGTAATCCAGCTAAATCTCCAATGCATCCTACTTGTACTTTGGAGAAGGACGAGGTAGGCAATAAGGTAGAGCAAAAGGTATACAAACGTATGATAGGTTTTCTCTTATACTTAACTTCTTCTAGACCTGGAATTTTATTTAGTTTTTGTTTATGTGCTCGCTTCCAATCAGATCCTAGAGAGTCCTACTTAATAGCTGTTAAGAGGATTTTATGGTATCTGAAAGTTACTACTAACCTTGGCTTGTGTTATAGAAAATAAAAAAAGTACAAGCTAGTAGGTTACTATGATACTAATTATGATGGAGATAGACTAGAAAGAAAAATAACTTCTGGAAGCTTTCAGTTTCTAGGAGACAATTTAACTCATGGTCCAGCAAGAGATAATCAATAATTGCACTATCAACAACTAAAGCTGAGTATATTGTAACATCTAGATGCAACACTCGGATCCTTTAGATGAAAAGCCAGCTAGAAGATTTTCATATATATGAGAATAACATTCCTATTCTTTGTGATAACACCCCCGTTATATGTTTATCTTAGAATCCCATTTTACATTCTAGAGCTAAGCATATTAAGATTAAACATCATTTTATATGAGACTATATTTAGAAGGGAATTTTAAATTAAAAATTTATTGATGGAGACCGTCAATGGGCTGATATCTTCACAAAACCCCTTGTTGAGGATAAATTTGTTTTCATTCTAAAGAATTTGAAAATGGACTTATGTCCGGAATGAAAAAGATGAATATATCAAAATGTTTAATTCTCAGAATGATACTCTGAGATTAGTGGTTTCTAAACAGTGAGTCTTCTGAAGTGAGAAGGTTTCCTGTATTAGAAGTATCCAGCCAGAACCTTTTTGAAAAAGTTCTACCTTCTAGACTCTAAAGTCTTTGTTATATTAACTAGTTTCCAATCAAACATAAGTTTGTGGTTCAGATTAAAGACATGTGTCTTATACTGAAACACTCTAAGAATTGAGTGACACATTAGGAGAAGATAAATATTGGAAATAGGTTAAATATTTCTACACCTTCCCTTGGTTAGATCCTTTGCACTATTCAAGATTTTGTCATCATTGCAAAACCTATTTATAAACCCATTTCATTCAATATTCACACACTACGCTACTTTCTATCCCACACGTTCTCCCTTTCAAACCTAAGTTTCTATGCAACCCAACACTCTTTTCTTCGCCATGGATGACAAATCTCAAGAACAAGCTCAATCTTCTCAGCAACACGAACAACAATCTCAGAAAGATGGTATTCAAGATACCTATCTATTTTTTTTGGTCAAAGATTTGGAAGTTCTGTGTGAAATGATTGTTAATTTTGATAACCTCAAATCCAATAGTTACAACCTCACCAAAGACATTAAAAGTAAGGGACGGGAAAAGTCTTTCAACCGTCTAAAAGGGCAAGTTTATCTTGAACTGGTTAAGAAATTATGGATTCATTCTATTGACTCAAAAATTCAAATCTCTTCGTATGTTTTGGGGTAGAAGTTATACATTTATGGGAAATATATTTCCAAGCTTCTCAATCGTGATGATACTGGAAAGAGATGCTTTGTTATGCCTTCCAAAAAGGTAAAATTGGAGGAAATTGCAGCTGTGATTTTTTTAAGATGGTAATAATTCATCTAATGCTAAGAATCTTCACAATAGACTCAAAGTGTGGTTAAGTATTCTTCTGGGATGTGTGCATCATAAACCATCAAGAAATTCTTCTGGCTACATCAACACTTATTAGAAGTACATTTTGTACTACATCTCTTCTGGGATCATTATGAATCATCCTTCCATCCTTTTCAAGTATATGGGGGAGTTAGTCAAAGAGACTAAATGGTGGTGCTAAAATCAGAAAGTGGATTCCCTTGGGAAGACTAATTTGTGATGTGCTTATTGAAAGCAGGCTTGTTGAAACTATGCATATGATGAACATCACTAAGAAGATAGTTACATATGTTGGAAAGATCTTTGATGGAAGAAATCTGATAAACATGTCTTTGATTTTTGAAGTCATTAATCCTTCAGAGGTTCTAGATAGGGATGTAATATTTTCTAGAAGGATACCCATTGATAACTATCCAATTTTTACCAAAGTGGATCGTCATGAAATCCTACACGCTTACATTCTCGACTTCTTAGCCTCAAGTATTGGGCCTGTAGATTATTCATATGATGAACTTCGAGATGCTCCCCAAAAAATTCCTTTCTGAAAGAAAATAAAATCATCTAAAAAGGTTGGTGATGGACCTTCAGGAACGGTTAAGTCTCCAACAAAAGTGGCTAAGACTTTTGCAACTATGAGAAGGCCTCTGAGAACTGTACTAAAAGCTAGAGATGAAGGTTCTGAAAACACTAAGAAAGGTGCAAAATCCTCTTCTCAAAATCAAACTTCTAGTAAGTCTTCTATGGTTGAGACATATTTGTCTTCTGATCAAGTTATTAACACTTCATATTCATTCTCTCCCCTTCAACCTACCCCATAAATACCTTCATTTAAACCTTTTGGAACCATTTATACCCCTCAATGAAAACAACCTTATACTATTAGACCACCTGAAACCATTCTCACTAAACCTATACAACCACAAATTTCTGAACCACTCCTTACACAACTTCAACAAACACAACCTGGGTATACCCTCTCTGAACCTCTTCATTCTATTCAGACATCCTTTCACACTTTCATTCCTTAAATTTGCTCCTTTCTAGATTCAACACCTTTACCACCAACTCAACCAAACGTCATAAATTCACCTATCATTGAAACTCAAATGGAACATTTCCTAAACAATTCCCATTCTACTACCGATTCCTCAGATGGAACTATTTCAGTGGCATCTGACTCCGAGGTTGAAGTTGCACATGTCCCAAACTTCCTTAAAATCCAATTCAACCTCAACACCATAAATGAACCTAAACCAAGTGTTGATAAATTAGTGTTACAATTTAAGTTAGAAGAAAATGATCGTCTATTCTCTCTTACACAAGCTTGCACAAACTGTGTCAACCCTGCTGAGAGTGGTCCTATTTGGACTGAGTTCAGAAGATGGGTTAATTCTCATTCATGGTAGCTTATGGAAATGTGTTTTGAATCTACTCAAAAAAAATTCCATGAAAAACATTTTGGTATCATGGAGCCTCTTCTGGAGTTGTTCAAACAAAAACTTCTCACTACACCAGAAGCTGATATGTCCTTGGTTACTTCTAAGAAAAAGATTCAGACTGAATAAGAGATTCAACCTTCTGAATTTGAGAAGCCTTCTGAATCTAATATTGAATCCACTTCTAGAACTAAGAAGCTTTCTGAATCTATTCCTTTGGTTGTATTGAGGACTCTGGAGGAACTCGACCAGGAAAATGAAGCTGTTAGATCTCGTCTTAACAAGAAAGATGAAATGTTCAAGGAACAAGTTCAGACCAACACCAAGATTGAAGACCTGCTTCAAGTGATTATATCTAGGTTGCCATCCCTAACCTAAACTTTTTTTTGTTTTTCTATTTAACTTTTTTTTAGAAAACCTAGCCTTTCTCTTTGTGCTTTTGTATCTTTATTTGTTTCAATCTAATGAAGTTTCATTTTTCTTCCTTTATATTTATATTTTATTTTATTTTTTTGATCGGTGACAAAAGGGGAGAAACATAGATATGATTTTGATATACTTATATTCCTCTCTAATACCAAACATCTGACTCTGACAATCTTGAATGATCAAGGAACTTTAAAAGTTCACTAATGTTAATAGTCAGGCTATCTAAAATTGTTCAGATATTTATGAACCAGGAATCAGAAAGTCAGATCTCTTAAGATTGAACCAAGATCTCATGCTTCATCAAGCTTTGATATAAGCAATATTCTGATAGAAGGAATCAAGAAATTTTAATAAAGCTCTGATACAAGCCAGATTTTGATACAAGGAACCAAGAAATTTTAATCAGACTCTCATACAAGGAAGATCTTACCTTTATGCTGATAAATATTTTTATGCATTTAATTCTTTTTCATAAGTCTTTAATTAACGGGGAGTCTACAAAGTTAATTCTTAATAAACTGACAAAAATTTGATAGTATAAAATTCAGGGGGAGCTTACTAGCTTACACGCTTACTAGATTACTCTGATATGTTTTATGTGATCAAGGCGAAGTCACCTTGTGATAAGGTGAAGTCACCTTGGCGGGTGGACTGGAGCTAACTTCATTAAAAGCGAACCAGGATAAAAATATTTGTGTTCATTATTTTTATTCTAAATTCTCTCCTTGTTGCTTTGGGTAGCAAAATATTTTCTTTTTAGAAATCAAATTCAAACCCCCATTTCTTGTGTTTCCTTAACCTTCACCTTCATGATATTTTTCATGCGCCGCAACTTCGGAAGTATATCCCTGATCCGTCTTATGTAATCCAATTAGATAATGTGCAAGTGACATATAACTTGACTGTTGAGGCATCGCCTTTGCAGATTAAGGATCGAGAAGTGAAGCACTTGAGAGGTAAAGAGATTGCTTCAGTGAAGGTACTATGGGGAGGACCCGCTGAAGGAAGCATAATGTGGGAGCTAGAGAGTCTTATTCGGAGTTGTTTCTTTCAGATAACTTCCGAGGGAGAAAATTCTTTAAGTGGGAGAGAGTTGTAACATCACAACTTTTAAATTACTTTATTTTATTGAATTTTACATGCTTAAAGGATTTATTGGAATGTTATATTGGGTTGTATGAGGTTGGGATAGAATTTATATTATTTATCATTATTTTTGAATTAATTAAAATAATAGAAAATTATATAAAATAATGAAATAGTGAGTTATGGTGGAAAGTAGAATAATAAAATAAATGGCGGAACAATGGGAGATAGACCAAAAGTGGAAGGAGAGAATTAAAAATAATAATATATTAAATTAGGTTTTCATTTAAGAGAAAAAATAAGGGAAACTAGGGTGGATACTATACATGAAAGCTTCGGAAATAGGATTTTAGAGTGGGAAGAATAAACCTCTAGGGAGAACTTCATTGTTGAAAACTTAAGGTCTTGGTTGGAAAATTCAGGTAAGGAGGGAATTGTGGTTTATCCTTGGTGTTAACTTGAGTACCGATAGAATTGACTTCTAGTCGATCTAAATTTGGGATCACGTATGAGTATTAGTGTTAGTACTTTTCATTGGCTCTTTTCACATGTGTTGTTGTATTTTCATTCCTTTCATGCAAACTAAGTGGCTTGAGAACAAGCAATATTTCAAGTGTGGGGGAGTTTGATAACAAACATTTTTACTATTTTAATTGACTAAATTTCTATAAGTTTTAGTGTCATTTTAAGTTACTTTTACTTCAATAAGATGACTTTTCACTTTGCATTTCAGGTACAAAATGATTGGCACCGATTACAAAAGAAAGAAGAGAAAAATCAAGTTTTGGACTGCTGACGGAGGCCATTACAACTGTCATACTCTAGGAGGAGCTAACTGTCATGACTCCTAAGAGAAAGAAAAGAATAAGCGCTTGTGTTACCATGAAATATACCTAAGGCAGGTTGAAAGCACAAGTAATGAAAGAGGCCTATGAATGTGGGGATTATACCCTACCAAAAGGTAAAAGATGTCAAACGCAATCAAGAAGGAAAAGCAAACTAAAAGAGGAGGCCGACAGGAAACGACGGCTCCGTCGACAAGGCATTCTGTCGACCAACACGAGGTTTTGGGACTTAAAGAAATTCTAAGCAAACATGCAGAAGACAGCTTCGCCCTAACATCTGGGCGGGAGACATTTAAAATTTAAAATAAAAGAGCAGTTCCACAAGGAATAAGAGCGCCATAACATGGAGCAGTTTGTAAGACGTGGGTGCAGCGGTTATGCAAGTCGTGGGTCATAACATCTGCTAGCTTCTAGGAAGTTAGCTTAGGAGTAGTTCCTCTAGTTTAGTATAAATAGGAGTATCCCACAAGGGGTTAGAGGTGTTCACTTTGTACTACGAAACCACTTGTAAGAAAACTCCCCATTCCCAGCGCGAGGAAGCAAGAGTTTCTCTGAGAGTGTTATGTACGTGAATCACCACATTTATTTCAATGCAACTTCCCTATTTTTCAATTGTTCCCGTTGAACACTTTATCTTAATTTCTTTTGCTTTTAATTTATCCTTTTTCATTGTCGTTTACGCTGTCGACACTGACTCTATCACGATCATAGAGTTTACCAAAAGCGTGTTCGTAGTATACATCTTTTGAATGTTATAGCGCTGTCGGTCACGAGTCACCCATAGGCGATAACATTGTCCAAAATGTTCGTGTGGAAAACCAAACACTTGTTCGACACTTTATTGGGAGTCGTTCCTCACAAAGTCATTTCGTCAAAGCTTGAACAAGTCTCACTTGCACTAGCACATGTCCTAGGATCAACTGGTCGATCCTGCCAGTAACCCTTCGTTTTAAGACCAGGGAGGACCAGCGGTTGTTTACCAATTTCCACAGTAAACAAAATGGCACGCCCAGTGGGACTGTGCTAGAGCAGTTGCGAAATTGCATGAAACTTAGAAGTGACAAGTTATATAATAAGCCACGAAGTAGTGTGAAGATGTCAGAAACTAACACTGATGAAGTTCCACGAGGGACTTTATCCAATACGGAAACAGTAGTTTCACAGGTTGTCACTTTGCCGCCGATGACAAATGCAGCCATAACCATGTCGACTACGGGTGCGGTTGGAACATCAATGCCCCAACCTCCACCGGGGGGTTCAGGATCAATGATAACGACGTTCAGACCTTATGTGCCTCGCTTTGGCACTACATATCCGCTTTATGGAATGCCGTATTCCTTAATGCCCGGATATTAGTCAACATCCAGTGCAACACTATTTTCAGAAACAAACCCTCCCTTGCAAGGATCAGCGCAAGGGGGCAACATAAGGAACACTACTCAAAACAGAACCATGCCGCTGTCGAACACTTCAGTAGCGGTGTTGAGACAACAAATGGACGATAGTAACCATGAATTGGTTAACATGTTGACCAACCATATGGGCACAGTCTTCAATCCACTAATTCAAGAATCTGCTGAAACCAACAGACAGGTGGCGAACCAATTGACGCGTTTGTGCAATTTTCTGGGGCACCGGCCCGACAGATAACGCCAACGATTAGGCTGACTGGGCCTGTGCAGATAGATATAGGAGCAGCAGAGGAGGAGACAGTCCACGAAGGACAAGTCATTAGACCTCTCCAACATCAAGGCGTCAAATCAGGAGTGGTGGGACGTAACCAGGTGGTAATGGTCAACCGACAGCAGGATGCTAATCAAATCGTCGATCAACACCGACAAGAAGACTTGGCGGTGGAAAATAATTTGACAACTATTGTCGAAAGGATTATGGCTAGAAATGGCATGGGTGCCACGTTACAAAGGCCATTATACATTTCCCCATTAGTTGAGTTTATTCTCCAAGCCGAGGCACCCAGGGGGATGAAAGTGCCTAAGTACACTAAATTTGGGGGAGAGTCTGGTGAATCGACAATAGAGCACGTCGCCAAATACTTGACAGAGTCAGGGGATCTAGCTCATAATGAATGCTAAGAGTAAAAAACTTCCCCTCTTCTCTGACCAAGTCGACTTTTACATGGTTTACTTCACTGGCCCCAAGTTCCATAGACTCGTGGGCCAAATTAGAAAAGAAGTTCCATGAACAGTTTTACAAAGGACACTCCAAAATTAGTCTGGCGGAATTGTCTAGTATCAAGAGAAGGTTCGCTAAAAGTATAGATGATTATCTAAATCGTTTTAGGTCTTTAAAGGTTAGGCGCTTCACACAAGTGCCAGAGCATGAACTAGTTCAAATGGCCGCAGGGGGTTTAGATTATTCCATTAGGAAGAAGATAGATCCAACTTTTGTGAAAAGTATGTCACAACTGGCTGACAGAGTCCGACACCTAGAACGATTGAGGCTAGAAAAAGTTAGGCACAATAAGTCTAAGAAAGAAAAGGTAGCGTTCGTCGAATACGATGCGACCGACCCAATACGTGAGGCAGATTATGCTTCATCGACCGAATTAGAAATCGACGTGGCTGAACTGAAGCCAGGGTCCGCTTATGAGTGTCGCTCATTGTTGCCTGCGCAAGGCAAGAATCCTGTCGAAAATAACCCAAAATTCCCCTCGAAAACTTACACTTTCGACGTGTCGAAGTGTGAAGAAATTTTTGACTTATTGGTCAAAGATGGGCAGATGGTGGTGCCGCCTGGTACTAAAATACCACCGTTGGAACAAAGACAGAAAAGAGGTTTTTGTAAATATCACAACTATCTTGGTCATAACACCTCTAATGGTTACCTTTTCAGGGATTTGGTTCAAAAAGCGATTCAAGAAGGCAGGCTGAAGTTTGCTAGCCACAGGATGAAGATCGACACTGATCCTCTTCACCAGGAGGAAGCCCTGTTCGTGGAACCAGTCGAGATCAACATGGTCGAGATCAGCGAGTATGATGAGGCCAACATGCTGGAACAAACTGGGGAAAGCCCAGATGTCGATATAGCTGAAGTTTACCCAAGGGCTGATGAGGACTTGGTGGATTTTCTGTATCGCTGCAAAAATAAGGGTTCACAAGTATGCCTGTGTCCAAGGTATGGTGTTGTCACCGACAAGATAGCAGCGGAGAACTTCCAGAAGTTGCAGCTGGGTAAGAGCAAAAGGAATGTGCAAACCCGGGGTTACCAGAATGAGGAAGGCTCAAAAAGGGCTATGGGACATCACCCAACAAGGCCCAAAAGCTACGTGCCATCGGCCAGGGCGCCTAGAGGTACCTGGATTAAGCCTCAAGAAAGACAAGATACCCCACAAGGGGTTGCTGCTGATACTAGAGGAGGTCTAGCAGTAAACTATAGGCGTGAATTCAAGTCAGAAAAGAGGACTCATATCTCTGAAAACTATTTGGGAAAGAACCCCATGACACGGACTCAATGGAGACGCTTTCAGAGGCGTAAACAGGCTGAAAGAGATGCTGCAAGAGGCATAACCAGCAAGGCGAATACTGAGAAGAAAATTGTGAAGGTCGACACAGCGGCGAAAGAACGGATAAGAAAGTATGTCCATCGACCAGCTGAAAATTGTTCTGATGAAGTGACTGATGACTTCAGTTCAGAATCCGAAGCAAGCCTCGACATCCTGGTCAACGTGGTATCAATCCTACCACAAGAATACGAGTGTGTGATTAAAGTCGAAGGATCAGGGGACAACGCTGATGCTGAAGAAATGGCGTTACACCAACCAAAATGCTATTTTGTGCTGAACGATGGTACTGCTGAAAGTCAAGAGGCAGTGTTCGAAAGACCAACGATGAACATGAAGAACCATCTGAAACCACTGCTGATCAGGGCAAAAGTGGAAGGCATAACCGTCAACAAAATTCTGGTCGACATTGGTGCCACGGTAAACATTATGCCACATCATATTCTGAAGAAGGTTGGCAAGTACGACACAGACATCAGGTCTAATAACGTGGTCTTGTCAGACTATGGAGGAAAGACGAAAAGCACCATGGGAGTAATTATGGTGAATGTTACAGTAGGTTCTGTGGCCAGACCGACACTATTCATGGTGATAGACGCAAGGCCTTGTTACAACTTGCTACTTGGCAGAGAGTGGCTACATGGCGTCAGAGTTGTGCCCTCTTCAGCACACCAAAGGCTGGTGATTTGGAGAGAGGATGAAGTGGCCGAAAATATTGAGGTCGACCAAGGATATTTTATGGCCGATGTGAATAATGTCGGCAAGAAGGAGTTTGAAAGAAAGCTGGCCAACATCTCCCCTTGCTTCCCAACTAAGGATGTATATGCCAATCTAAGTGAAGCTTTTGTCTCTCTAACTCTACATGAGACTCACGACTTCATTTGGGATGTGGAACGCCTAGATGATCCACCATACACGGGTATCCGGCCGACAGGCTGGGGGGATGCCAATGATGATGTCTGAGTTGGAAGCTTTAAGAAAGATTTCGGCATACGTTGCCGAAAACAAAATAAAGTCGGCCATAGAGGCTGAAGAAAACATGGCTGTTGAGGTCTATGCGTTGAATAAAGGGGACTTCGACATTCAGCGTCTGGATTGCATTTACGACAGTGAACCTTTAGGGTTCGAAAAAGACCCAAAGGCACCAGAGAGAATCCGACCAAAAGACCCCTTGGAAGAAGTCGACCTTGGCGAAAATGGTGAAAGAAGGCCAACATATATAAGCGCCAACATCGACAACAAACTAAAGTCTGAGGTAATATCCATACTCAAAGAATTTAGAGATTGTTTTGCTTGGGATTATAATGAAATGCCTGGTTTGAGTAGAGATTTGGTCGAGTTAAAGCTGCCCATAAAAGCTGGGAGAAAGCCAGTGAAGCAGACGCCCAGGCGTTTCGCCCCAGAGATTATGGCAAAGATACAAACAGAAGTAGAAAGACTCTTGAAAAGCAAGTTTATACAGACTGCAAGGTATGTCGAATGGTTGGCCAATATTGTGCCAGCCATAAAGAAAAATGGATCTTTAAGAGTATGCATTGATTTTAGAGATCTAAATGCTGCCACCCCAAAAGATGAATATGCCATGCCCGTGGCTGAAATGCTAGTCGATTCGGCCGCTGGTTTTGAATATTTAAGCATGTTAGATGGTTATGCTGGATATAACCAAATTTTTATTGCAGAAGAAGACGTGCCGAAGACGGAATTTCAATGTCCAGGAGCCTTAGGGACATATGAATGGGTGGTTATGCCATTCGGCCTAAAAAATGCCGGAGCAACGTACCAGAGGGTGATGAATTCAATGTTCCATGACATCATTGAAGATTTCATGCAAGTCTACATCGACGACATCGTGATAAAATCAAATGGACAAAAAGGGCATTGAAGTAAATCAAAGCAAAACAAAAACCATTATGGACGTCAAACCCCCGTCGACCAAAAAGTAGCTGCAATCTTTTTTGGGAAAAATAAATTTTCTTAGAAGATTCCTATCAAATCTAAGTGGAAAAACAAAAGCGTTCTCCCCATTACTTCGACTGAAGAACGAAGAGTTCAAATGGCAGGGCGCACACCAAGAGGCTTTCGACAAAATCAAAGAGTATTTGACTAAGCCTCCCGTATTGGCCCCTCATGTTAGGTGTAGCGGGGTATTCGTTACCATTAGAGATATTGACTAAATCCAAGGTAAATCATACAAGTCGAGTCGCCACCGCACTTCTATTTATCCAAAGGAATGGTTAGAAAACGAATAAAAACCTAAAAGTTTTATCAAATCAAAAACTAATAAAAGAGAATCAGAGATCTGGGTAAGGGGGTTGGTTATGCAATGGGAAGGTGTTAGGCACCCAAAACATCCTAGGTACTCCTAGGGAGCCCTTTTCACACTTGTTGTAAGATTGTTTGTTTTGTGAAAATTTTGTTTGTGCAAACATGATTGAAGAGATGAGAATATACAAGTTTATTTACATTTTGTGTTTGGATGGATAAACCCATTGCCTACGTACCATCTTATAAAAATATTAGCATCAAAACCTCGTAGTTCGGGGTAAAAATCTCAAAATGAGTTGGTGAATTGATTGGTCCAAAAGCCTTAAGGTCTTTTGTTATCAAAGGGAGAAAACTCAACCAAACCACAAATCCACCATGTGAGGATAACTTCAACATGCTAGTGAGGGGTTAACCCTATAATAAGCATGGAAGACTCATTGTCCATCACTAAGGATATAGGTGAGTATTACATCTACCACAAGGATAACTCAAACCTAATAGCTAAAGGTTATGAAAGATTTGATTAAGAAAGTGGCCATTGGAACCACAAAAAGACATTTGAATGGATTATATTTACCAATTATAAGTTTGTACAAAAATGGTCAAAGTTGACTTAAAGATTCAATTCAAAATAAGTGTTATGAAAAGAAAGTTTGAAAATCAAAAGCATAAGGCTTAGGTTTCTAATGTTTAAAAACAATGGTTAAATGTTTGCACAAAGAGTTTTGACTTGGGTTAGAGTGGAGAGAAGAAGAAGAAGAAGGGCTAAATCCTAAACATACAAGAGGTGAGGGGAAAGAGAACAAAACCACACAAGGAGTCCCTCTCTTGAGATCATATTGATGATCCAAGTAGCTCCCATCCTTTGGAATAAGCAATCACAAAGCATAAGCAATCAAACAAGTCTCATAAGAGATCCTCAATGTGTCTTGTATCTTTCACTTTGGACGAACATGGCAATGGTCCTTCAATCGAGCTCATAGAATCCCTAGCACAAAAGCACACACATCAAAAGTTCCATGAAGTAAATCAAGAATGGACAAGAGTGAGTTTAGAGATTTGGTCCTTCTAACCCATCTTCTTCATTAAGGTCCACTTTCTCCAATTTTGCATAAGGAAAGTCCTAGAATCTAAGTCCAATTCTCCATTCTTTGCATAGGGAAAATCCTAGAAACTAAGTCCATTTCTTTGCATTTGGTTCACAACAATCAAAACAAAACACAAGCATAATAATATATACACAATTATGTGCTCAAGTGAGCAAAAGGCAAATGGCATTAACATAAACATGTGCTCAAGTGAGCAAAGAGAAAAGCAAATGGATAATATGTGCAAGAATAGTAAATTGCATAAAAGTAAAGAGCAAAAAGTAAATGTTAATTGTCAATAGTTAGTGTTAGTAGTTAATGTGCCATAAGGCAAATTTAGCGCTATGTTAAGCAATCGTAATTGGACTTATGTAGAAGTCACAACTATCTGAGGCCGGTCAATAATAATGTAGGCAACAAACACAAGTTAGGAGTCTTGATTAGTGAACCAAGTCCCAACAACTTGCCATGCCAAAAAGAGAAGACAATTGATCTTGTATTGGTTTAAGCCTTTTGCATGATTTAGGAGACAACCTATCCTTAATGCAAAGCCATTCACTTGATCAATTGATCAATATGAATTAGATTTGAATCAAGGAAGATTAAGTCTCCCTAATCAATGCCAACTTATCAACCTTCAACTCATTGATCAAAAGAAAAAGAAGAAGAAGAAGGAGGAGATGGAGAAGAGAAATGGAAATGGCAAAAATTAAAGTGCATTAAATGAAGTAACATGTACCAATCCACATATGTTGACCAATGACATTGAAAGTCAAGGTCAAACAATCAAAAAACAGAAATGAGATGAAGATTGGAAAGTCAAGAAATGAACAAAATATTTTTGGCATTTTTTAATATTAAAATAAACTTGAATTAAAAATAAAAGAAAAGGTCAAACTTCAAAATCACTTCAAATCAACCTAGAAAGGTCCAAGTGATTTATCCCAAGTTCAACAAGGTCAAACAAAGTTTGATAAAAAATTTCAGCATTTTTAAAAGTCAGAAACTATTTTTAATCAATTAAAAATGAATAAAAATAACCGAATTGAACTAAAATCTCAAATAAATCTCAAATCAATTTAAAAATTGATGAGAATATTTTTCATAGATCCGTCATCATTCAAATAGGTTAGGAAAATATTTTTGTATTTTTTGAATATCAAAAACTAATTAAAATGAATTAAAAATAACCAGAAAAGAGAAAATTCACAAAACATATCAAATGACAAAATAAAAAAAAATAAAAATCAGAAATAGAAACTGGAATTTATTTGGAGACTAATGCAATTGGTCCCATAATTTTTGGATTAAAAATGAAAGAGATATTGATTTTTCAAATAAAAAGGAATTAAGGAAAATAAAACCAGAAATTAAAAAAGGCAAAAAACGAGAGCCCTTGGATCTGAGCTCATTAATTGAGCTGGCAGATCCAAGCGTCCAGAAGCGCGCGCCTAGTGTAGTCCACAGTCAATGCAACCACATGGAGCCATTAATTTGGTCATAACATTGAACGGATCAGATCGAATCTGGGAATGGAAACGCACGGCTATGATTGGATCTGGAGTTGGGCTGGCCACCGGAGCCACCGTCTTCTCCGGTGAGACCTCCAGCTCCGATGAGAATTGCAGACATGGCAATCTCAACCAAATGGAGCGATCTATATACCAATCGAAAGAGGAAGTGATGTACATCATTCCTATACCATGCATTTCCACTCTAGATCCCTATAAATGGAGAAATCAGAGCTGGAAGTATGATGGTGTTCATCATGAACTTCATGTTTTTGCAAAATTGAAAGCACAAATCAATTGCCTCTATTGAGAGGACTTCATCCAGACCAAGAAACACAAGAAATAAGCAAGGATCAAAGAGTTTCGAAGAGGAAAATTTCTGTTATACACCTTTAAAATGCAGGTCTTGTAAGCACAATTCTTCACAACCAAGGCTTGCAATGAGATCTAGTGATGAAGAGGAAGCAAGGCTGAGGAATTATAGGTCTGAAAATCAACCAAGGAAGTTGAAATTCAGATCTGAATTTTTTAGAGAAAATTGAAAATTCCTTTAGTGGTGGTTATGGAGATAATTCTACAGCATTTCAGGTCGAATCAGGGTGTCAAATGAGAGCTTACATGCCATGTATTTATAGCCAAAGCCATGCTGAAAGTGTGATTTCAAATTTGCATGAATGGAGAGGGCCTCCATGCATGGGCCTGTACAAGTGCATGGAGGGCCCAATTCCATTTGATTTGGCAAGCTGAGATCGCAAATGAATGAAATGGACGTGCAACATGGATGTAATCAGCTCATGCATGGCAATTGAATCAAGTTTCTCAAAAATGCACTAAAAGTTCTCCTCTTCGAAAATGATATTTGCCAAATCCAAATATGGTCATGTGAGTAATGGTTGGAAAGGTTTTGATGTGAGGAACAATTGTTATGTTGGGCAAAAATCCATTTGGAGTGTGGAAATTTATGAAATTTGAGTTTAAAGTGTGATGTGCAAAACATGTCAATGCAAAATTTCTAAATTTGGCCAATGTTCAAGCCCTTCTGTTTTGATGATGCAAGTCTCAAATGAAAAAATCTTCAACATAAAAGTTATAGATCTTTTCAAGACAATCAAAATGGACTTAAATTTTGCATCATTTGGAGTTTTGATGAAGACGTTATGGGCACTTGAAGTTGGACTTTTTTGACTTTTCAATGCATTTGGCCCAAAAGGACCTATAATGTCTTGCATTATCACATGTATTTCCTTTAAGATTTTGAAATTTTGTTCAACATAACATTTGAATTAGAAATTTTAAGCTTTCCAATTCATTTGATCCCACCTCAAAATCATAAAAACTGAATGAGTTATGTCCTTGGGAAGTTGACCCAAAATTAGGGTTTCAGTCAAAATGACCTATAATGTATTGGAATGACAGATGTCCTTCCAAGCTTCAAATCAATTTTTGATGAACATGAAAGTTGTTCATATTGTCCTTAAGAACATGTTTTCTTTTGGAACCATCTCCATTTGACCAACATATAAAAAGTTAGGTCTCAGTGCATTTCAAAATAGTCAGATGAATTGACTGATCAACTTCTCAAGTCCATGTCTGATATTTTGATGAATTGATGATTGAGGACACTCAAATAAGTTCAAATATGCATGAAATTAATAGTTAAAGAACTTCCCTTGATTGTGTTTGATCATGGGTTGAGGTTGCTTCAAGAGCAAGGCATTGTGGTGCACAAATGAATTAGGGTTTCCTTGAAGAACAAGACCTCAAACCTTTTGACTTGCTATGACCAAAATGATGAATTGAGGTGCTAGGGAGGCATATTTGATGGATGAGAGCTTTGGGAACCATTACCATGCTTGCTATCATCTCTTCTTGACCATGTCTTTGTACCAATGATCTCCTTGAAGCTTTAGACCTTGTGATTGCTCAAGCTACAAACAAAAGATGTTAGTGACATATTTTTTGTGCTTTTGGTTAGTAAAGAAAATAAGAAAAGCAATGATATACAATTCAAGCATGCTTGGTGATCTCAAACCACTCACAAGGAGTCCCACCCAAAGGCAAGGGGAACCAAGATGCTAATGATCCTTGAGGCAATGCCAAATGCAATGTTATGATGCCATGAGGGATCTTAGGGACAAAATTGGGGTCTTACAAATGCCCCTATTTAAGGTCATTCTAACCGGAGAAGTGAAGGTTAAAATCTTCATCTCGACGGGGTAGAATGGGCTTAAATAATAACAAAGAGACGAATTTTGGTTCCTAAGAGACCTCATGATTCATATGTATGCATGCAAATAGTACAAAGAGATACGTGTGATCTGAACACCGGTATAAGGGTGAGAGAACAACACGCTCAGGAAGAATGAATATCTAATACCGGTATAAGGGTGAGAGATATCAATCGACCAAATCATCTGAGGAAAACCTAAAAGGTATATTTTAACTCAGGAGAATCTGACTCCACAGGGGACAAAAAGTCATAATAGCGAGCCGAAGGAAGGAACACCAGGGATGCCGGTTACTGAGCATATAATAGGTGACCAACCAAAGCGTGAATTAGGGAATGTTCCCAAAACACTCATCATCCAAAAAGAGGGTAAAAAAACTCGATTAAGGGATGGACATTCGATTCCAAAACAGGGATACAAATCTTACTCAACTGGGGAAGAACAAAAGGCTTAAACCAAAGAGTGCATGAGATATATTATCTATTACCGTCAGAACGTAGATAATATACTCGCATGGAAGATTATCCACAACCGGTTACTGGGTTAATAAAGGATAAATCGACCGAGAAAGGAAAAGGCATCGGAATACCAAAACTAGGTATATAATGATGACCATTCAAGGGGAGCAACAAACATTACCGGCAACCGGTATGAAAGATGATTTGCTGGGGATAAATTGTCTAATCAGAGCAATTATCCAAGAGAAGGGAATATCATCACCGAATATTGGATAATGATAACCATCAAGGAGGGGATTACATCTACCGGATACTGGGTAGAAACTCCCGGAAGGGTAACCGTCATCGACTAGGATGAACAAGAAGGTTAACTCTACAAAGGGGAGAAAATAAGGTTTACAACTACCGGTATAAGGGTAGAAAACCACATACTCCGCCGAGGATAAGATGAATAATTACTGATTACTGAGCGATTATTCATTTATACCACGGGGGAATACAGGAAACAGTCATAAGAGGCCAATTTAGGATCAAACCAAAGAGGCAAACTGAATCAAGACACGTCCTAGTGAGGATATAACTCAATAGGGAAACCCCTCCTAATATATACGTTGGGAGGAGACGAGAACAACCGTCGTCCACGAGGATATAACTCAGCGGAAGGAAAGATAAACACTTTCTGCTTAAGGGGCTGACTCTACATTGAGGGATCAGACGCCGACATCTGCTTGGGGAAGGTATTATCAACTAAGCAGGGAATAACAAACGAAGATATATGGCAAAAATGTAATATGAATATCTGAATGTTTGAAAATTATATGCACACATGCATGATTTATGTATGATGAATGCTGACAAACAGACATTTCTAACACAAACAGGCTCCAAAGAATAAGCACACAAACATCCGGTACTACATCTCAAGGGAGAAAGCCAGGTTCACCGGAGAGTATCCAATCTGCCGAGAATCAGAGATACCAGGAAGCAAAGACCTCCGCAGGGGACGAATCATCAGTCTTTCCAGCTGGGGAGAGGAGTATATTGCATAGATAAAATCTGCCGCATAAGCAACTCTACTTGGGAATCTATCCGAGGAGGTAAAGGGATTCTGGGGATCAACCACCAAGTATCGTACCCACCAAGGAGGTCACATCTGCTGAGGAGGAAAGATTGTTACTCCACTAAAGAGGAGAGTGGTGAATATCTCAACAAGCATTCCACTCAGTAGGATAAACCACAAAAGGCTCCGGAGGAAGAAGATACAGTCATGCCAGGAGTACGAACAAATGTCTTACCCTGTTGAAGATCATACCATCCTTGGGAGAGCACTGAGGATCTCCTAAGTATCCTTTTGTCATTGTGAATGTTCTCTTTGTTTAAAAACAAATTATGAAAAATTCGTTTCTTCAAAACAATGATATTTTCTCAATTTAAAACATGCAAAACATTTGGTTGTATGGCGACAAATAAGAGTGCAAATAATTGGATAAAAGGCTCAAATTTATTTGATGGAATGGTAGTCTGTAAATGGCAAGACTCCATAGATCTATACAAGTTTGAAGTTGGTGATATATATTGGAAAAGGGCTACATTGAACATAATGACCACTTCTCCACCAATTCTGAATTCGATGTATTCGAAGCTTCGGTTGATGACGAATGGGTAAGAATTTCCGATGGATGACAATTGTAGAACAAAGTCTTGTCAGGATGCAGTTACTTGCCAAATCCCTAATTTTTGCCTAGATTGCCCCAGGATGAGGTACTCAGTCTAGCGGGATACAAATATTCATTTTCTTTCATGTCTCTAACTTTTGCCTGGACCGCCCTTTCGGGTTTTCAATCCACCGAGACGCTCATTTTTGCCTAAGCCGCCCTTTCGGGTTTTCAACTTAGCGAGCTATTCTGTTTTTATTTTTAGGCGAAGTATTTCTTGACTGCATCCGAATTCACAGGACGAGTGAAATACTCCCCATCCATAGTTGTAAGTATCAAAGCACCGCCTGAAAAGGCTCTCTTAACAACATATGGACCTTCATAGTTTAGAGTCCACTTGCCCCTGGAATCGGGCGCGAAAGACAAAACTTTCTTGAGGACAAGGTCACCTTCTCGGAACACACGAGGCT
Source organism: Lathyrus oleraceus (assembly GCF_024323335.1). Lineage (NCBI taxonomy): Eukaryota > Viridiplantae > Streptophyta > Magnoliopsida > Fabales > Fabaceae > Lathyrus > Lathyrus oleraceus. The sequence continues at coordinate 33,441,494 of NC_066582.1, read as the reverse complement.
TGACCTTCTTATCAAAAGCTTTCTTCATTCTTTGTTGATATAACTGACCATGGCACAAGGCAGCCAATCTCTTCTCTTCTATCAAATTCAGTTGGTCATAACGACTCTGAACCCATTCAGCATCAGTCAACTTGGCTTCCATCAAGACTCTCATTGATGGGATCTCCACCTCTACTGGGAGTACAGCCTCCATGCCATATACAAGAGAGAAAGGGGTTGCCCCTATTGAAGTGCGGACAGACGTACGATATCCATGTAAAGCAAATGGCAGCATATCATGTCAATCCTTATATGTGACAACCATCTTCTGGATAATCTTCTTGATATTCTTATTAGCAGCTTCAACAGCCCCATTCATCTTGGGTCTATAAGGAGAAGAATTATGATGGGCTATCTTGAACTCATTACACAGCTCTTTCATCATTTTGTTGTTCAAGTTAGATCTATTATCAGTAATGATCTTATCTGGCACACCATATCGGCATATGAGTTGATTCTTGATAAACTTCACGACCACCTGCCTGGTCACATTTGCATACGACGTTGCTTCAATCCACTTGGTGAAGTAATCAATTACTACGAGAATAAATCTGTGTTCGTTGGACGTTTTTGGCTCTATCATGCCAATCATGTCAATTCCCCACATGGAGAAAGGCCATGGTGATGAAATCACATTCAGAAGTGTCGGGGGAATATGGATCTTATCCGCATAAATTTGACATTTGTGGCATTTCTTCACATATTTGCAACAGTCAGACTCCATTGTCAGCCAATAGTAGTCTGCTCTCAACATCTTTCTAGTCATGGCATGTCCGTTGGAACGAGTTCCAAATGAACCCTCATGGACCTCAGTCATTAACAGGTCTGCTTCGTGTCTATCCACACATCTGACCAAAACCATGTCAAAATTTCTCTTATACAACACGTCGCCATTGAGGTAGAAACTTCCTGATAATCTCCTCAGAGTCTTCCTATCTTTCACAGATGCCCCAGGCGGGTAAACCTGGTTCTGAAGGAAACACTTGATATCATGATACCATGGCTTATCATCTTTTACTTCTTCAACTGCAAACACATGAGCTGGTCTGTCCAAGCGCATCACGGTGATATTGGGGACTTCATTCCAAAGTTTAACCACAATCATCAAAGCAAGTGTAGCAAGAGCATCTGTCATCCGATTCTCATCTCGAGGAATATGATGGAAGTCAACCTCAGTAAAGAACGTTGAAATCCTCCTCGCATAATCTCTATATGGAATGAGACCAGGTTGATTCGTTTCCCATTCGCCCTTAATCTGATTGACAACGAGGGCCGAATCACCATAAACATCAAGATGCTTGATCCTAAGATCAATGCATTCCTCCAAACCCATAATACAGGCTTCATACTCAGCCATATAATTCGTGCATTTGAAAGTTAGCCTTGCTGTAAAAGGAATATGTGTGCCCTGAGGAGTAATAATCACTGCCCCAATACCATTTCCATATTGATTTACAGCGCCATCAAATACCATACTCCATTTGGAACCAGGCTCTGGCCCTTCATCGAGTGTAGGCTCATCGCAATCTTTCATTTTCAAATACAGAATCTCCTCATCTGGGAAGTCATACTGAACTGACTGATAATCCTCAATCGGCTAGTGTGCCAAGTGGTCAGCCAATATACTACCTTTAATAGCCTTCTGAGCTCGATACTCAATGTCATACTCAGATAACAGCATCTGCCAACGGGCAATCCTCCCTGTTAAAGCAGGTTTCTCGAAGATATACTTGATTGGATCCATTCTGGATATCAACCAAGTCATATGATTTAACATATACTGGCGTAAGCGCTTAGCAGCCCAAGCCAAAGCACAACATATTTTCTCAAGCATTGAGTATCGAGACTCACAGTCAGTGAACTTCTTACTTAAATAGTAGATGGCGTACTCTTTCTTCCCTGATTCGTCTTACTGACCCAGGACACAACCCATTGAGTCCTCAAGAACAGTCAGATACATGATCAAAGGTCTTCCTTCTACGGGCGGAGACAGGGTCGGAGGTTCAGACAGATACTCTTTAATACTGTCGAAAGCTTTCTGGCAATCCTCGGTCCAATCATGGGACTGATCTTTCCGGAGGAGCTTGAATATCGGCGCACATGTGGCAGTCATGTGGGATATGAATCTTGAAATGTAATTCAAGCGGCCAAAAAAACCTCGGACTTGCTTCTCAGTTTTGGGCGCAGGCATCTCTTGTATTGCTTTGACCTTTACAGGATCAACCTCAATACCTCTTTCACTGACAATAAAGCCCAATAACTTGCCAGAACGGACTCCAAATGTACACTTGTTGGGATTCAGACGAAGCTTGTACTTTCTCAAACGCTGAAAAAGCTTCAACAGGTGCTCTACATGTTCAACTTCCGTTCTTGACTTAGCAATCATATCGTCAACATACACTTCGATCTCCTTGTGCATCATATCATGAAACAAGGTGGTCATAGCTCTTTGATACGTGGCTCCGGCGTTCTTCAAACCGAAGGGCATCACTCGATAACAGAATGTTCCCCAAGGTGTGATGAATGTTGTCTTCTCCATATCCTCGGGTGCCATCTTGATCTGATTATATCCGGAAAATCCATCCATAAATGAGAAGACATTGAATTTAGCTGTATTATCTACCAACATATCAATGTGTGGTAGAGGAAAATCATCTTTCGGACTAGCTTTATTCAAGTCTCTATAGTCCACACACATCCGGACTTTTCCATCTTTCTTGGGCACGGGCACAATATTGGCCACCCATTGAGGATATGTAGAAGTCACCAGAAACCCCACATCAATTTGCTTCTGAACTTCCTCTTTGATCTTTACTACCATATCTGGATGAGTTCTTCTGAGCTTCTGCTTCACAGGCACGCACTCAGGCTTCAAGGGTAAAAAATGTTGCACAATATCAGTATCTAAACCAGGCATGTCTTCATATGACCATGCAAAGACATCAACGTATTCTCGTAGCAATTCAATCAATCCCTTCTTAACAGACTCTTCCAGGAGTGCCCCAATCTTCACTTCTCGTACACAATCCTCAGATCCCAAGTTGACTGTTTCCAGGTTCTCAAGATGCGGCTGAATGATCTTTTCTTCGTGCTCAAGTAGACGGGTAATCTCGTCAGTAATCTCCTCAACATCATCTTCTTCTGCCTCAAATACAGGGAACTCAAAATTGGGAGATGGTGTTGGATCATTATGTTCAATGGGTTTGATCAACCTGCATAATAATTTTGGATATGAAAAGCTTTTAGAATTCAAACAAGGCAATCATTATGCAGATGAAAAGATTGATTTTATTCTATTATTTTTTAGGTTTTATGTGATCACCAATTTCATGCAAAAAGCAAAAAGGGAAAATAATTGGAAAAAAAAACATTTAACATTAATTTATTGAATGAAAATATCATTGTATTTATGCGCCAACAATGTCATCACTCCTCCTTTTGGCATCGGAGAAGGGTTTTTAAACAAAGTGATCATTACGTTGACTTATGGATAACGGTAGGAATATCCACAACGACCTAATTGTTGCAGACCCCTCCAGGGATGATGAAATTGCCAGAATCCTCTGCGTCCTCTTCCAAAATGGCAGCAGCTTCTTCATCTTGACTGGTGTGGATGAACCCTCCACTCTTGAACAGCCCTTTGGTGTTGAACACCCCAGAAGAAAAGCCTATGCCAGCCCGAGACTTGTTGTCTTCTAGCTCAATCATTTTCCCTAAACCAGCAGTTGCACCACACTCAATGGCCAACTTTGCATCTTTATAGGAAGAAAATGAAGGAGTTCTCTTCTCAATAGGCTCAACAATAGATAAAGCTTGGAAAGGAGTTCCAACTTCATCCTCAGCATCTATGTATGAGAAGGAAGACAAATGGCTAACCAGGAGAGCCTTTTCTCCCCCTACCACTACCATCTTCTTATTCTTCACAAATTCCAGTTTCTGGTGTAGGGTGGATGTCACGGCGCCTGCCTCGTGAATCCATGGTCTGCCTAGTAGACAGCTATACGATGGGTGAATGTCCATAACCTGGAAGGTAATCTGGAAATCACTCGGTCCGATTTTGACTGGGAGATCAACTTCCCCAATCACCGTTTTACGCGACCCATCGAAAGCCTTCACAACAATTCCACTCTGCCTCATGGGAGGCCCTTGATATGACAGTTTCGAAAGAGTGGTTTTTGGCAATACGTTCAGTGATGACCCAGTGTCCACCAGCACATTGGACATGGCGTCATCTTTGCAATCCATAGATATATGCAATGCCAAGTTGTGGTCTCTTCCCTCCTCGGGGAGATCAGAGTCACAAAAGCTCAAGTTGTTACAAGCAGTAATGTTCGCAACAATGTTATCGAATTGTTCTATTGTGACATCATGATCCACATATGCCATATCCAAAACTTTCTACAGAGCCTCTCGGTGTGGTTCTGAATTTAACAGCAAGGATAACACCGATATTTTGGATGGCGTTTGTAGAAGCTGGTCTACAACATTGTACTCACTTCTCTTGATGAGCCTCAGCATCTCATCACAGTCTTCTTTCATATTGCCACTCGGGCCAACAGAAGCAGGAGTTATCAATGTAGAGGAAGGCTTAACAACAGGTGCCGGATTCTGAGTGCTCACAGCATTCCCAATCGGGCGTTCAACAGAATCAGTACTAACTTGGTGCCTGGAAGGTGATGAAAACACACGACCGTTGCGGGTCAAACCACTAACATCCACAATGTTAACAACAGAGGAAGATGGTAAGGCCACCTCTTTCCCACCTTCTACCGCAACAGCATTGTAGCGATAGGGAATTGCTTTTTCGGACGAGTAAGGTACTGGTCCGGCCGGCTTGATGGTCAATGCAGGGGAAACCTTCTGTTTGCTACTATCATATTTGATAATAACGGGTTCAGGGATCCGAAACACAGGAGAAATTACGTTGACCTCGGGCTCGTCTTCATCAACATTTCTGTTCTGAAGGATCTCAATAACTCCTTCATCCAGCATTTCCTGAACATCTTTGCGCACCTGGCGACAACCTCTTTGGTTAACAGAACAAACTCGGCATCTATCGTGGTCATGCTCATAATGACTATACTCACATAGCAAACGATGCATTTCGACCAGCGATTGTCGAATATGACTGACATATTTGACTTTGTATTTTCCAGGGCAGCCCTGGACCATGTTGACAGATTTCCCATGCTCGGGCAATGGGTTCTTCTTCACATTAGGACCTACGTCCTCAAAACACAAAATGCCACATCTCACCAGGTCTTGAACCTTGGTCTTCAAAGGGTAACAATTTTCCACGTCATGGCCGGGAGCACCAGAATGGTAGACACAGTGTAATTCGGGCTTATACCACCACTGGGGGTTAACAGGTATAGCCGGTGGGTCTCTCGGAGTAATCAACTTCCTCTCTATCAAAGAGGGATATAACTTTGCATACGTCATTGGAATAGGATCAAAGGTGACCCTTTTCCTCTCGTAACTCGTGCTAGTTTGATTACTGTTTCGAGGCTGGTAAGCCTGTTGCTGCGGTCGGTGCTGTTGTTGTTGATATTGCTGAGGTGGTTGCTGATTGCTGTTATGCTGCTGGTACTGCTGATTATCTCTGAAAACAGGTGCTATATGAGCCACCTGGTACTGGTTACTGGCAGGACGCACAGTCTTCCTCCTCACAGAGGGTCTTCTTGGTTTCACATGGGAGGTAACAGCATGTGCCTCTCCATCTTTCTTCTTCACAAACGCCCCATAACGTTTGGCAGAAGAGCCTTCTTCTCTGGTTAGACATTCTTCTCTAACCCCTTCTTCTAGACGCATCCCCATATTCACCATCTCAGTGAAGTCAGAAGGAGCGCTAGCGATCATCCGCTCATAATAAAAGAACTTAAGGTCTTCAAAAAGATCTTAGTCATCTCTTTCTCTTCTAGCAGAGGCACGATCTGTGCTGCTAACTCTCGCCACCTCTGGGCGTACTCTTTAAATGTTTCCTTGTCCTTCTGGGACATGGCTCTCAATTGATCCCTATCGGGAGCCATATCCACATTGTACTTGTACTGCTTGACGAAGGACTCGCCAAGATCGTTGAAGGATCGGATGTTCGCACTGTCTAAACCCATATACCAATGCAGAGCGGCACCGGACAGACTATCCTGAAAGTAGTGGATGAGCAACTGATCATTGTCAGTCTGAGTTGACATCTTCCTGGCATACATGACCAGGTGGCTGAGAGGACAAGTATTTCCCTTGTACTTTTCAAAGTCAGGGACCTTGAATTTCACAGGAATCTTCACATTGGGAACCAAGCAAAGTTCGACAGCAGACTTGCCGAAAAGATCCTTTCCTCTGAGAGTTTTCAATTCCTTGCGAAGCTCAAGAAATTGATCGTTCATAGCGTCCATCTTCTCATAGACATCTGGGCCTTCAGATGGCTCAGAATGATAGATGGTGTCGTCTACCCTGGGCATGGTATGCACGACAGGAGGAGGAACAGCAAGGACCGGGCTAGATGCCGGCATAGAAGCAAAGGTAGGAGCAGGACCCTCAGGCATGAAATGGGGAGGCATCCCCCCGGGAATCCGGCTGGCATGGATGCTGGAGCAAAGTGTGCACAGGCTGCAGGCACCGTCGAGGAGACAATCTCAGAGATGACTGTCCTCTGGGGAGGAGTTGAAGGCGTCGAAGAAGACTGGCTCTGGGCAGCCAAGAATGATTCCATCAAGGCACTTAATCTAGCCACTTCCTCTTTCAGCTCGCGGTTCTCTTGTTCCAAATGATCCATCAGTCTTGAAATGTTGGCTCTGGTGTAGTACCGGTGAGTCAGCTTGTCTTCAAAATAAATGAAGAACACAGAGTTAGACCACAGGACAAGAAGCCGGGAACAAAACCTGTTTATGCACATGATGCATGCAATGCTTGTGCATATGATTTGTTTTTTTATTTATTTCAGAGGAACTCTAGGGTTTTATTTGCAAGTTTTGGAAATATTAACATTTATCACATATGGAAGTATCTCAACAAATAATATCAGCGGAAAGAAGTACAGCATTGGCAATCATATACAAGAGAAAAGGAAAATAATCATCATATGGATCCCTAGAAACAATCATCCAAAGCTCTGGACACAGGAAGATAAGATGCACGAAGCCTCTTCACCTCCCTCTCGTAGGCTGCCTCCATATCTGCCTTCTCCTTGGCGAGTCGATCGTACTTCCTTTTCAAGAACTTGGAAGACTGAGGAAGTAGAGAAGTCCATGCATCATCAGGATCATCAATAACCTGGTGTTCGAGGAACTCTATCAAAGCGTCTTTCTCCTTGATCTGCTGCAGCAACTTCTCCCTTTCATGGATCCAAGCATGTGATCGGTCTTCGTCTCTCAACTCCTCTACTCCTTGGTTAGCGAGGGTTGAAGGCCCAGCCATAACCAAAGGTGTAGGTCCCGGATACTCGTAAGGCATGAGATACTCAGACACTCTCTTCCTAACCTAAGCAGTGTACGGCTCCATAGCAACACAATTCTTAGGACCCAACTCATTCTTTCCTTTCCTATGAATCTTCCGCCAAGCGCGGACCATTCTGCCCTTCCAGCCTTGGGGATCTTTACCCTCCTGGAAGAACACACCCTCTAACAGGATGTTATTGGGTTTATCCTTTAGGGGGAACCCAAGCTGACGACGTGCTAAAATAGGATTGAAGTTAATCCCACCACACGTACCAAGAAGAGGTACATTGGAGAATTCACCACAAGAGTCGATAATCTGCACACCATCATACACACGGTTGTACCAAGAGATATCATCATTAGTGAGAGACATGAGTCTCGTGGACCACCGTAGACATCCCTTGTTCTCCTTGAAGGCGACCGTCTGAGGTAAGTGAGAAATAAACCACTAATACAACAGAGGCAAACAGCACACAATGGCGCCACCACCCTTTGCATTCCTCATATGCAAAGAGAAATAAGTATCACCCAATAGAGTCGGTACGGGATTAAGAGTAAAGAAAATCCTAATAGCGTTCACATCTACAAACTTATCGATGTTGGGGAACAATACCAATCCATAGATGAGAAGTACAAATATGGCTTCAAAGGCATCCTCACTCATGGCCTTCCCATATACAGTAGCTTGAGCAATGAGGAACTCAGAAGGGAGATCTTGAATTCCACCTTTGGTATTCATATGAGCATCAACCAGAGATTCATCTATGTGCAACATGTCAGCTATCTCTTGAGAAGTAGGAATACTCTCCAAGCCACTGAACGACAACTGGTCTAGAATAGGTATGCCCACAAGGTAGGCATACTCCTCAAGGGTAGGCAAAAGCTGGAAATCCGGAAACGTGAAACAACGGTACAAGGGATCATAAAACTGCACCAATACACTCATCAATCCTTCGTCCACCTGAGTAGTCAAAAGAGGAAGAAGCTTCCCAAAACGAGCCTTGAAACCCAAAGGATCTAATACATAGGATGTCAGATTCCTTAACTCTTTCAAATCTGGTTGTCTGAAGTTGTACTTCTTTGTATTCCTTCTTTGTCTTTCCATGTCTGAAAATTTTGCAAATAAACCCCTTAAGTTCCTTGAAAATTTTCTTCATTATTGATGATATGGATGCAAATGAGTGCATGAATGCATGAATGCAACAATCACACTCAAGGATCAAGCAAAGCACACCAAATAAAGGTCATGGGATGGATCATATTATCCTTAATATCAATCATCCATTTTGGTGGATTATGGTTTACACCTTATCAACACCCAAGTTCCATTGATATTAAGGATACATGAACGGACCAACCATGAATCAAGGGTTTGTTGCAAGTCACGAGCATGGAGTCTCGGTTAAGAACCACCCAAAGGGAATGTACTAGGGTTTAAACCTGCCAAACATGTTCTACAAGAGGTTCCCATAGTCATCATCCCATCTTTCGGATATTATCGGAGACACGACTACTCGTATTCCAAAAATATTCTCAAGAGAGACTCTTATGAGTGTAGTATCGCGTAACAATCGTATCAAATCTTACACTTGAACGAATTTCGCACTACATCCTAAGAATAGGCCAAGATGGGCTTGGTAACTAAGGTCCTTGGCTTCTAAGGTCTATATTGGAAAGAGTAATGTCTAATCACAGCTTACTTGTGTGACATTATTGATCCCAACATGATCTCCACCAAGTGAATGGACTTGCAAGTCAACTTGCTAAGGACTAACTCCACACAAGTCAACAAGACTATGCCATTCTCCTATCCTAAGTGCACTCGAGTCCGGGTATAGAACTCATCTCACAAAGATCACCAAGCAAACAAGGAATTAACATCAAGCAAATCAATCATTACATACAATACAGTAATCCCAAATTACACAAAAATATGTCACAAGACAAAACAATACAACAAGCATGAAAAGTTGGCAAAACCCACTAGGCAAATAGTCCCCAGCAGAGTCGCCACTTTTCTGTAGCGGGGTATTCGTTACCATTAGAGATATTGACTAAATCCAAGGTAAATCATACAAGTCGAGTCGCCACCGCACTTCTATTTATCCAAAGGAATGGTTAGAAAGCGAACAAAAACCTAAAAGTTTTATCAAATCAAAAACTAATAAAAGAGAATCAGAGATCTGGGTAAGGGGGTTGGTTATGCAATGGGAAGGTGTTAGGCATCCAAAACATCCTAGGTACTCCTAGGGAGCCCTTTTCACACTTGTTGTAAGATTGTTTGTTTTGTGAAAATTTTGTTTGTGCAAACATGATTGAAGAGATGAGAAGAGAATGTACAAGTTTATTTACATTTTGTGTTTGGATGGATAAACCCATTGCCTACGTACCATCTTATAAAAAGATTAGGATCAAAACCTCGTAGTTCGGGGTAAAAATCTCAAAATGAGTTGGTGAATTGATTGGTCCAAAAGCCTTAAGGTCTTTTATTATCAAAGGGAGAAAACTCAACCAAACCACAAATCCACCATGTGAGGATAGCTTCAACATACTAGTGAGGGGTTAACCCTATAATAAGCATGGAAGACTCATTGTCCATCACTAAGGATATAGGTGAGTATTACATCTACCACAAGGATAACTCAAACCTAATAGCTAAAGGTTATGAAAGATTTGATTAAGAAAGTGGCCATTGTGTCGCAACCTGAAAAATGGAATGCGAAAAAAAACAACCGGCGAAGAAAGACAGGAGAGTCGCCACCGTGCGTTATTTATCCCAAAGGAGGGAAAGGAAACGCTCGAAGTAAACCTGGAAAAAGGAAAGGACAAGATAGGGTCTCGCAACCAAATCTTGGGTTCGGGAGTCGATTATGCGAAGGGAAGGTATTAGCACCCCTACGCATCCGTAGTACTCTACGGGATCCACTTTTTTAGTTCTTATCTAAAGGGTGTGGGTTTATCTAATGTGTTATTTACTAAAAAAAAGGGGTCAAAAGAAAATGACTCGCACGGATGTCGCATCCACTGCATACGTATCTCATCTGAATATGAGAATCAGAGTCTTCGTAGCTCGGCTACCTAGGGGTTAAGGGTAATTGTGCTCGCTAAGACATCGCGTCTTATGCCTACGTATCTCATCTGGAATGAGAATCAGAGCAAGCCGTAGTTCGGCTAACTACAGGGTTATGAATTGGGTTTTGGACAAACGACGTTACTACGCAATCTACCGGATGCTCGACCTTTGGAGACTTACTCGCCTGTAGTAGAAGGAGTTAACGTGTTCTTAGGAGAAGAAAAATCAATGAGTTGGTAGGGTTAGGGATGCTCATGCAGAAGGGAAATCCTAGACGAAGGAACCTGCATAAAGTAAACACACAAAACATTGCCTCCTACCGAGGTCTTCCAGCTAAGAAAGCGGTAAAAATACGGGAAAATGTAAAAGTACCACACGGATAAAGATCCGAAGTAACAGTAATTAACGGAACAAGGAAACCCTGAGATCCTCCCAAGCTAACACCATCAAAGAAAGTGAGTCAGTACAGGTAATCGGAATGAAACCTCCAGGCGGTATCCCACAAATAAAGTGGAACACTAGGCAAACCATCTCTGCAAGAGTCATATGAGCCCTCACAAAACAAAACTCAATAAACAAGTTAGAGAAATAAAATAGGGTAACCAAGTGTTGCCCCCATATCAAAATGTAACCACATGAATCATGCCATTAAAATTCACAAAAAGCTCACAAAAAGCAACCAAGGGTAGGAGGCCTAAACCTCTTGTCAAACACATGCATCAAAAGGGCATCAAATTCACCCATAATACCTCATACATATAGAGCATTCAAATTAAAGGCATAAAGATGATGGATATATGGCAAACCTGATTGGAGAGATCAGTTGAAATCAAATGGCACGGCTGGATTTGCAAACCAATGTTAGGGTTTGCTTGAGCTGAAAGTGTGTGAGTCAGAATGAACCTTTCAGAGTTGCCTGGAGGTCGCTGCAGATTAATTCCCACTCTCTCTGTCTAGGTTTCTCTCCAGGTTTTGTCCAGGATTTTGTTTCAAGGAAACCTCAGAGTATTTTGCTTTTCTTCCTTTTTCTGTCTGTTCTCCCTCTTTTATAACCTGATTTTCATGGCTTTGTGGGCTCAAATGAGAGAGGTTCAAGTCCAAAATTTTTTGTTATATTTTATTTTATTTATTTATTTATTTAATTTTTCTTTTTCTTTTTTTTTCGTTTTTTTTTTCGTTTTTTTTAAAAATAAAGTTTCTTGGATCTGATTCTGATTGACATGATGAAATGCAATATGAAATGTTAAATGGCCTAAAAATGAATGCGTGAATAAGGAGGGCAAATTTTGGGGTGTTACACCTGCCCCTATTCAATCATCAACTAACCCGAGCAGGATGAAAGCGAACAGCTTATCAGACAAACAGGGTGAGTTGTGGTTGAATACCAAAGACAGACCGAAAATTTACGCTCCGAGAACACCACAAAAATGCTGAAATACACCGCGCTATTTATTTCTCTTACGATCCTCTGGCTGAATCTGAATCAGTCTTCTGACTTAATCTGGAGTTTCAATCCTCTGGCTGAATCTATACTCAATTTAGTCCTCTGGTTGGATGTTAATTTTGATCCTCGGGCTGGATACGGTTTCAATCTTCTGGCTAGATCTTCTTCGATCTTCTGGCTAGATCTCCTTTGTTTCGATTCTCTGGCTGAATCTATTTTCTTTGATTCTCTGGCTGAATCTACTTCGATCTTCTGGCTAGATCTGAATTGTTTCGATTCTCTGACTGAATCTATTTCAATCTTCTGGCTAGATCTGAATTGTTTCGATTCTCTGGCTGAATCTATTTCGATCTTCTGGCTAGATCTGAATTGTTTCGATTCTCTGGCTGAATCTATTTATTTTTCGGTCTTCGGGCTAGACCTGACTTTGATCTTCTGGCTAGATCTGGATTGTTTTGATGATAAATTCCCATCATCAGGATCTCGCATCTAGGGCATGCGCTGGTTGACCCTCTTTCGAAATCTACAGTCTTCATGTTAGATATGCAGCTTCGAGAATATCCCACTTTTGGGCTTCGTACATATTCTTCACGCTAGAACATGTTATAACGACTCTTCGATTAGACTTTGTTTTTTAAATGCGATCCGCGGGCTGGATTCTCTTGTAGGTTGATTTTCTGTTGAGCTGTCAATCTATTCCTCCAGCTGGCTTGCTGGGGAAATAACACTCGTAGTCGACTCTTTGGCTGAATCTTCGAAATGACCCTCAGGCTGGATCTCTGGAAAACGATTCTCAGACTGAATCTTCGAAATGACCCTCATGCTGGGTCACACACACACTTGATCCTCTGGCCGAATCTCATGACTTTGGTTGTAAAGTAATTTTTCAGTCTACTTTGAAGAACCTGTTTATCAGCTTATGTGTCTGTTTGATATGCATGCAAATGCAAATGCAAATGTTATGCATGGTGCAAAAGAAAAAAGAAATCTGCTTGGGGAAGCAACTCTGGCAGGGAGCGGATCGCTGTATCAATCCTTGAATGCTCTGTAGGGAACGATCCGTCTGCCGGGACCGGGGAGCCACTGAAAATAAATCGGCCTTTTTGAAAAGTTGACCTTGCTGGGGAAGTATCAACTATGGAAACTTTGCTTGGCGAGACTCTGCGAGGAGAATCTGTGAGGAAAGCACTTCTTGGGGAAATGTCGTAGGAATCGACCTTTGCTGGGGATATGAACTTGCTAATCGTCCTCAGGCTGGGGATTAAAACAAATCTGTTAAAAAATAATCTGCTGGGGACGAGATGAACACTGGGAACACCACCCTATTGTCTGTTGGGTATGCGACTACTCCGCTGTTGCTGGGAAGATACAGTCTGGTACTGACAATTCCGCTGGGGATATACAGTCTGGATACTGTCAACTCTACTGGGGATATACAGTCTGGATACTGTCAACTCTACTGGGGAACCTGCTCTGCAGAGGAGAGGCTTTGTCAACCGCTTGGGGATGGGGATTCACGGCTTGGCATCCGGTTCCTGTGACCTGTAACCAAAAAATACACGTATGCCCCGGGGGATTACTCGGTTTGAATTCACCGTCCGGGATTAAGCACATTCAAAGCAATTTTGACTGTTTTCCTGCGTAAGTCATCTACAAAAGCCACCATTATATTCAGATGCAATATGTTTCCACAAGAATTCAGACATCTTTTGCAAACAAACTGATAAATGAAAAATAAAGAGGCTTTTTAACTGAATTATTCGACTTTTGTTGGTTGAAAAATTTGTGCCAGGAATAGGCGAGTACATCAGGAAGCTGATCCCTGGAAAGAGGCGATCGCTATAAATTGAACAAGAGAAACTATCCTAATGGCAATGTGGAAACGGGGTCCCACTGAGTTTCGACTCTGTTATGGCTCGTATGTCCTCAAGATGCTCTGCTCATCTTGCTTTCTGAAGTGGATGATTAGTCGATCTTTTACCTTCGAAGATTGTCGGATTGAATGAAACGGTGATATAACACGGATGAACTCAAATCGCAGTTATTCGCTTATTCCCTAACTTTTGCGTGGACCGCCCTTTTGGGTTTTCAATCCACCGGGATACCCTTTTTTGCCTGAGCCGCCCTTTCGAGTTTTCGACTCACGGGGTGTACATTTTTTTTTTATATCCCTAATTTTTGCCCGAACCTCTTCATTCTTTTTTTTGGTTCGTCGGGATGCCCCTTTTTTGCATGGACTATTCTTTTTACTGTCCAACGGGTCTATTTTATGCGAAGTATTTTTTTAACTGCGTCTGAGTTGACAAGGGACGGGAAGTCTTCGCCATCCATGGTTGTTAGCATCAGAGCTCCGCCAGAGAAAACTCTTTTAACCACGTATGGACCCTCGTTGTTCGGTGTCCATTTGCCCCTGTGATATGTGTTGGGAGGAAGAATTCTTTTGAGTACCAATTCACCGACTCGATACTCCCGAGGGCGCACTTTCTGATAAAACGTTCTCTTCGTCCGTCTCTGATATAGCTGGCCATGGCATATAGCTGCTAGTCTCTTTTCCTCAACTAGGCTTACCTAATTGTATCGAGAACAGACCCATTCTGCTTCGTCCGACTTTATTGTTGATGCAGGGAAAAGTTATTCTGGCACAAAATGGCATATGAACCCCCTCCGGTGTGATCAACACTGCACCAACTCTGCGACCATTGACGTTGACCGCCCCATCAAACATCATAATCCATTTGGATTCAGGGTCAGGCCCCTCCTCCGGGAGTGGTTCCTCGCAATCTTTCGATTTGAGAAACATGATGTCCTTATCAGGAAAGTCTAACCTCATAGGTTGGTAATCATCAATCGGTTTCTCGGCAAGATAGTCTGACAAGACACTTCCTTTGATGGCTTTTTGTGAAGTGTATTGGATGTCATACTCTGTCAGCATCATTTGCCACCTAGCAACCCTGCTGGCTTTTCAAAAATATACTTGACTTGATCCATCTTTGATATCAATAGAGTCGTGTGAGTCAACATATATTGTCTTAGTCGGCGAGCAGCCCATGCCAAAGCACGGCAAGTTTTCTCGAGCAGTGAGTATCTTTTTTCACAGTCGGTAAACTTTTTGCTAAGGTAGTATATTGCATGCTATTTTCGACCTGACTCGTCATGCTGACCGAGCACACAATCCATTGACCTTTCTAACACAGTCAAGTACATGATCAACGGTCTTTTCCTCTCGGCCTGTAGACTGGCCCCGATCTTGATCTCTTTCTTGTCGTCTTCGGTACCAATGTTGATGGTCTCAACCACCTTCTGATAAGGTGTGATAGCTCGGTCTTCCTGTTTCAACAACCTGGCTAACTCCTTAGGCAATTCACAATCTTCCTCAACCCCTTCTTCGACTTGATAGATAGGATTGTCGAAGTCATACTTGGCCATAGCAGTGTCGTTAGCAGTGAGATCCGGGTGATCAGTTTTACGAGGTGTTTTTTTGAAAGAAAAACGAAAAAGAAACATGAAAAAGAAACATTGCCGTTTTTGTAAAAGTAAAAATAATTGAAAGAAAGAGAACACAAAATTGTTTGCAAAAGCTGTCCTTTATTGATGATGAAAATAATTGCGAAATGTAACTAAATGGATGGCCCTACAGATGAGTCATTACACCTTAGTCAAAGTGTAAGACTTTATTATGCATGTGATAAAAGGAAAACAATAAAAATTACTCCTTCAGTAGAGTAAACTGGACGACTTTTCAGACGACCAATTGTCGAGCTTTTCTCCTGGGACACACGGGCGAATCCAGCTATCTAAGTCACAGTCGCTGTCAGCCTTGTCTTCATCTGCAGCATTGACGGTGCGGGGAGAAACCAAACCCCAGCTGGAGAAAGTACCGGCTTCATTCTTCTGAGACCCCGGAGTATACCCCAATCCAAACTTGTCTTCTTTTATGATTGGCTCCACAAATTTGCCCCAGCCTTGGGCATTACCAGCCTTAACCACTTCAACAGCTTGCTTGTATGAAGAGATAGAAGTCCCGACCTTCTCAGACTCAGGTGAAAAGACAGTTTCGGGCGCGACCTCACTGATGTTTATGGCTTCGAAGCCCTGACACAGCATCTCATGCATCTCGCCATCCATCTCCACATACTTAAATGTAGACAGGTGGCTAACAAAAATATCCTCTTCACCACAGACGGTGACGATCTGACCTTCTAGTCCATATTTGAGCTTCTGGTGGAGAGTAGAAGTAACAGCACCGGCATCGTGAATCCAGGGCCGACCTAGCAAACAGCTATAAGCAGGCTGGATATCCATCACATAAAAGGTACTCTTGAATACCTGCGGTCCAATCTTAACTGGCAACTCAACTTCGCCACAAACAGCTCGCTTAGAGCCATCAAAAGCCCTCACAACCAAATTACTCGGCCTCAGGGTGGCGTCATCGCAATCCAACTTCGTTAAGGCTTTCTTTGGGAGAACATTCAGAGAAGAACCTGTATCAACCAAAACATGGGAAAGCACCGTCCCTTTGCATTCCATTGTGATATGCAAGGCTTTATTGTGATTCCTGCTCTCAGATGTTAGGTCATAATCGGTGAAACCTAGCGCATGGCTAGTGTTTACATTTGAAACTACCGACTCCAGCTGGTTCACAGTTATCTCTGGTGGAACATAGGCCATATTCAGTACTTTCAACAAGGCTGCTTTGTGCGCCTCAGAGCACATCAATAGTGAGAGAATGGAGATCTTTGAGGGTGTCTGATTTAGCTGGTCGACTACCTTGTAGTCACTTTTCTTGATAATCCTCATAAACTCATCCACTTCCTTCTCGAATGCGGTCTTAGGAGGAGCTTCCTCGGTAGTAACCTCTTCGGTGGATACCTGTTTTCCTTTAGCCTTGGCAGCTGCCTCAGCTTCAGTAAATGCTGATGGTGCAAATAGACGTCCACTACGAGTGAAGCCACCAATTCCTCCAACATTGTCTACAGCGGAGCTACCAATGTCAATGTCTTCTTTGTTAACTTTCTGCCCCTAGCAATAGATATCAGCCCCATAGTGCCACGGGATAACACTGTCTTTCTCATACGGAACAGGTCCTGGTACCGTGATGGTGACCGGACCAATCAAAGTCGGTTGAGGGTTGTCTGAGTAAATTGGTGTTGGACTTTCTGGGAAATATATTGTTGTCGGAGCAGGTCTCTTGGGAACATATATTTCTTCAGGAGTGAAATAGAACGTTACTGTTGACACATCATTCTTCACTGGACGAGTCTGATCGAACTGAAGACAACCTTCATCTATCAGTTGCTGAATACCCCTTCTCAAACTATCACATCCGTTCTCGGCGTCTTGACAATTTCTGCACTCTTCCCCACAGCCCGGGAAAATCCGTCCTTTCAAGAGTCGGTCTTTGACCACCGATAGCGAAGTCTTCACTTTAGTCACATCAGAAACCAAATTCAAAGTTTCCCCACTATCAACAGCATTAATCCTCTGCCCGCCGTGAGCTGGCATCGGGTTTTGGATAACATTAGGCACCAGAGAAAAATTGATGGCCTGGGCATCTCTCAAATCTTGTACCTTTAGCTGGAGAGCCTTGCAATTATCTGTAGTATGGCCAGGTGTGTTGGAGTGAAAAGCACATCTGGCATTGACATCATAACCTCTAGGCAGATTGTTGGGATCGACCGGTAGGGCCAGAGTTCTCAACGTAACCAGATTCATGTCAATCAGCTTGGGAAGTAATACATAATAAGGCATTGGGATTGGCTCAATGACCCGGTCCGCCTGCCTTGGACGTTGTTGATAGGGTCTCTGCTGACCCGGATTACCTCCTTGTTGTTGATTGTTGTACCTGGGTTACTGTTGCGGATGATACTGCGGTTGAGGAACAGGTGTTGGAATAGTGACTGCGGCCACTTGATCTTGATAATAATTAGGGTGTCCTCTGCCCCTGCCTCTGCCGGCATATACAACGCTCGTCTCACCTTCTCTTCTTCGCTGACCGTTACCAGCAAACAGTTTCTTGGGAACTGATGAGTTGGAAGCACTGTTGTCTTGAATTCGGCCCATCTTCAACAGACTCTCGATCCTTTCTCCAGCAATCACTATCTCTGCAAAGCTGATTGACGGGCAAGCAGCCAATCTCTCGATATAAATGCCTTAAAGAGTGTTCATGAACATGTCTGCCATCTCCCTTTCAGACATAGGGGGTTGGACGGATGCAGCAATCTGTCTCCAACGCTGAGCATATTCTCTAAAGGTTTCCTTGGAAGTCTGAGACATTCCTTACAACAAGGTCCGATTTGGAGCCATGTCCAAGTTGTATTGATATTGCTTGACAAAAGCCTCTGCCAAGTCTTTCCAGCTCTTGATGGTAGTACGAGAAAAATGAGAATACCATTCACGAGAAGCTCCAGTTAAACTGTCTTCAAAATAGTACATCCATAGTTTTTCATCTTCAGTGTGAGCTCCCAACCTTCCCAGATAAGATTGGAGATGAGTGCGTGGGCAAGAAGCCCCGTTGTATTTCTCAAAAGTAGGGGGTTTGAACTTGTGAAGGATCCTTACTCCCTGAACCAGACCAAGATTGGTGACATCAAAACCTAAGGATATTTGAGACTCCAAAGATTTGAGCTTCTCAGCAAGCTCATCCATACGGCGAGTGGTCTCGAGGGCCTCGTCGTGCAAAGAAAATTGATCATACTGACAATCTTCAGTAACGGGGCGCCCGTTAATCAGAATCCCTTGATTCACATTGTACCTTCCGCCAATACCATTCCCAACATTTCCCGTGTTGCCAACATTACCCAGGTTTCCATCAACATTTGCGTTACCCGCGTTTCCAGTGTTCACAGGGTTATCAGCTTTCCCAAGGTTACCAGGGTTCCCCTCAGCACTTGGTATTTCCACCTCTGGATCGGGCCTCGGTTGCTCAACCAATTCCTTCAGCTTCGCCTGGCCTTCTGCCATACCAGTCATCAATGTCATGAACTGATCCATCCTTTCACGCATATCAGCCAGGTCTTTCTATATCTGGTCCATTGCTAGTCGTGGATGGTTTTCCTTTGTCGGGTACCTGTGAACTCGCTTGGGACCAATAACTGCCTAAAACAGGGAACAAACTTTAGACACTGCGGTGACACCTGCAAAACAAACAAGGGTTAGTATGTATGGTATGCGATGCACCGCTTATTCGATTTTAAGGCCCCCCCTTAAAAAGGGAATACCCTGCAAATGAATAAGCATGAGATGTTGGATGCAAATATGCAGATGATGTTATGCAATGCAATGGCATGTCAATCAGAATTGTTGGATCCGCTTGAACATCTGTCAGGTTGCACTGCTTAGAGAGAAATTAAGAGGATCAAGCAAAGCACACCAAACAAAGGTCATGGGATGGATCATGTTATCCTTAATATCAACCATCCATTTCTGGTGGATTATGGTTTACACCTTATCAACACCCAAGTTTCATTGATATTAAGGATACCTGAACGGATCAACCATGAATCAAGGGTTTGTTGCAAGTCACGAGCATGGAGTTTAGGTTAAAAACCACCCAAAGGGAGTGTACTAAGGTTTAAACCTGCCAAACATGTTCTACAAAAGGTTCCCATAGTCATAATCCCATCTTTCGGATATTATCGGAGGAACGACTACTCGTATTCCAAAAATATTCTCAAGAGAGACTCTTATGAGTGTAGTATCGCGTAACAATCGTATCAAATCTTACACTTGAACGACTTTCGCACTACGTCCTACGAATAGGCCAAGATGGGTTTGGTAAACTAAGGTCATTGGCTTCTAAGGTCTATATTGGAAAAAGTAATGTCTAACCACAACTTACTTGTGTGACATTATTGATCCCAACATGACCTCCACCAAGTGAATGGGCTTGCAAGTCAACTTGCTAAGGAATAACTCCACACAAGTCAACAAGACTATGCCATTCTCCTATCCTAAGTGCACTCGAGTTCGGGTATAAAACTCATCTCACAAACAGAACCAGCAGATACGGCAGTCATATGTACACAATGCAATAAAGCAGGTAAATGTTGAAAGATAAATAACTGTACAAAAGAATAAACACCCAATAAACAAACAACCTACAAAAGCTAGGAGGGTCTCGCTTAGGGAAACCGGGTCCCCAGCAGAGTCGCCAGCTGTCGCAACCTAAAAAATGGAATGCGAAAAAAAACAACCGGTGAAGAAAGACAGGAGAGTCGCCACCGTGCGTTATTTATCCCAAAGGAGGGAAAGGAAACGCTCGAAGTAAACCTGGAAAAAGGAAAGGACAAGACAGGGTCTCGCAACCAAATCTTGGATTCGGGAGTCGATTATGTGAAGGGAAGGTATTAGCACCCCTATGCATCCGTAGTACTCTACGGGATCCACTTTTGTAGTTCTTGTCTAAAGGGTGTGGGTTTATCTAATGTGTTATTTACTAAAAAAAAGGGGTCAAAAGAAAATGACTCGCACGGATGTCGCATCCACTGCATACGTATCTCATCTGAATATGAGAATCAGAGTCTTCGTAGCTCGGCTACCTAGGGGTTAAGGGTAATTGTGCTCGCTAAGACATCGCGTCTTATGCCTACGTATCTCATCTGGAATGAGAATCAGAGCAAGCCGTAGTTCGGCTAACTACAGGGTTATGGATTGGGTTTTGGACGAACGACGTTACTACGCAATCTACCGGATGCTCGACCTTTGGAGACTTACTCGCCTGTAGTAGAAGGAGTTAACGTGTTCTTAGGAGAAGAAAAATCAATGAGTTGGTAGGGTTAGGGATGCTCATGCAGAAGGGAAATCCTAGACGAAGGAACCTGCATAAAGTAAACACACAAAACATTGCCTCCTATCGAGGTCTTCCAGCTAAGAAAGCGGTAAAAATACGAGAAAATGTAAAAGTACCACACGGATAAAGATCCGAAGTAACAGTAATTAACGGAACAAGGAAACCCTGAGATCCTCCCAAGCTAACACCATCAAAGAAAGTGAGTCAGTACAGGTAATCGGAATGAAACCTCCAGGCGGTATCCCACAAATAAAATGGAACACCAGGCAAACCATCTCTGCAAGAGTCATATGAGCCCTCACAAAACAAAACTCAATAAACAGGTTAGAGAAACAAAATAGGGTAACCAAGAGTTGCCCCCAAATCAAAATGTAACCACATGAATCATGCCATTAAAATTCACAAAAAGCTCACAAAAAGCAACCAAGGGTAGGAGGCCTAAACCTCTTGTCAAACACATGCATCAAAAGGGTATCAAATTCACCCATAATACCTCATACATTTAGAGCATTCAAATTAAAGGCATAAAGATGATGGATATATGGCAAACCTGATTGGAGAGATCAGTTGAAATCAAATGGCACGACTGGATTTGCAAACCAATGTTAGGGTTTGCTTGAGCTGAAAGTGTGTGAGTCAGAATGAACCTTTCAGAGTTGCCTGGAGGTCGCTGCAGATTAATTCCCACTCTCTCTGTCTAGGTTTCTCTCCAGGTTTTATCCAGGGTTTTGTTTCAAGGAAACCTCAGAGTATTTTGCTTCTCTTCCTTTTTCTGTCTGTTCTCCCTCTTTTATAACCTGATTTTCATGGCTTTGTGGGCTCAAATGAGAGAGGTCCAAGTCCAAATTTTTTTGTTATATTTTATTTTATTTATTTATTTATTTATTTTTTTTATTTTATTTTTTATTTTTTTATTTTATTTTATTTATTTTTAAATAAAGTTTCTTGGATCTGATTCTGATTGACATGATGAAATGCAATATGAAATGTTAAATGACCTAAAAATGAATGCGTGAATAAGGAGGGCAAATTTTGGGGTGTTACACATTGGAACCACAAAAAGACATTTGAATGGGTTATATTTACCAATTATAAGTATGTACAAAAATGGTCAAAGTTGACTTAAAGATTCAATTCAAAATAAGTGTTATGAAAAGAAAGTTTGAAAATCAAAAGCATAAGGCTTAGGTTTCTAATGTTTAAAAACAATGGTTAAATGTTTGCACAAAGAGTTTTGGCTTGGGTTAGAGTGGAGAGAAGAAGAAGAAGGGCTAAATCCTAAACATACAAGAGGTGAGGGGAAAGAGAACAAAACCACACAAGGAGTCCCTCTCTTGAGATCATATTGATGATCCAAGTAGCTCCCATCCTTTGGAATAAGCAATCACAAAGCATAAGCAATCAAACAAGTCTCATAAGAGATCCTCAATGTGTCTTGTATCTTTCACTTTGGATGAACATGGAAATGGTCCTTCAATCGAGCTCATAGAATCTCTAGCACAAAAGCACACACATCAAAAGTTCCATGAAGTAAATCAAGAATGGACAAGAGTGAGTTTAGAGATTTGGTCCTTCTAACCCATCTTCTTCATTAAGGTCCACTTTCTCCAATTTTGCATAAGGAAAGTCCTAGAATCTAAGTCCAATTCTCCATTCTTTGCATAAGGAAAGTCCTAGAAACTAAGTCCATTTCTTTGCATTTGGTTCACAACAATCAAAACAAAATACAAGCATAATAATATATACACAATTATGTGCTCAAGTGAGCAAAAGGCAAATGGCATTAACATAAACATGTGCTCAAGTGAGCAAAGAGAAAAGCAAATGGATAATATGTGCAAGAATAGTAAATTGCATAAAAGTAATGAGCAAAAAGTAAATGTTAATTTTCAATAGTTAGTGTTAGTAGTAAAAAGTAAATGTTAATTGTCAATAGTTAGTGTTAGTAGTTAATGTGCCATAAGGCAAATTTAGCGCTATGTTAAGCAATCGTAATTGGACTTATGTAGAAGTCACAACTATCTGAGGCCGGTCAATAATAATGTAGGCAACAAACACAAGTTAGGAGTCTTGATTAGTGAACCAAGTCCCAACAACTTGCCATGCCAAAAAGAGAAGAGAATTAATCTTGTATTGGTTTAAGCCTTTTGCATGATTTAGGAGACAACCTATCCTTAATGCAAAGCCATTCACTTGATCAATTGATCAATATGAATTAGATTTGAATCAAGGAAGATTAAGTCTCCCTAACCAATGCCAACTTATCAACCTTCAACTCATTGATCAAAAGAAAAAGAAGAAGAAGAAGGAGGAGATGGAGAAGAGAAATGGAAATGGCAAAAATTAAAGTGCATTAAATGAAGTAACATGTACCAATCCACATATGTTGACCAATGACATTGAAAGTCAAGGTCAAATAATCAAAAAACAGAAATGAGATGAAGATTGGAAAGTCAAGAAATGAACAAAATATTTTTGGCATTTTTTAATATTAAAATAAACTTGAATTAAAAATAAAAGAAAAGGTCAAACTTCAAAATCACTTCAAATCAACCTTGAAAGGTCCAAGTGATTTATCCCAAGTTCAACAAGGTCAAACAAAGTTTGACAAAAAATTTCAGCATTTTTAAAAGTCAGAAACTATTTTTAATCAATTAAAAATGAATAAAAATTACCTAATTGAACTAAAATCTCAAATAAATCTCAAATCAATTTAAAAATTGATGAGAATATTTTTCATAGATCCATCATCATTCAAATAGGTTAGGAAAATATTTTTGTATTTTTTGAATATCAAAAACTAATTAAAATGAATTAAAAATAACCAGAAAAGAGAAAATTCACAAAAAATATCAAATGACAAAATAAAAATAAAAATAAAAATCAGAAATAGAAATTAGAATTTATTTGGAGACTAATGCAATTGGTCCCATAATTTTTGGATTAAAAATGAAAGAGATATTGATTTTTCAAATAAAAAGGAATTAAGGAAAATAAAACCAGAAATTAAAAAAGGCAAAAAACGAGAGCCCTTGGATCTGAGCTCAGAAAGGGCAAGGTTCCTTTTGGTAGGGTTAATAATAGGTCTTTTCCTTTGTTTTATGATTGGCTCAGAAAGAGGATTGAGCTCACGCATCTACCATTTCCTGGGGGTGATCCTTGGTGTCCATTGATCGAGGGGCCACGTTCTTTTGTCAGCATGGAGGAGTTCCTTGAGATGAAGAAGGCCAAAGATCAGTTACGAGCAGAGAAGACTGAGTTGGAGATGAGTGTTGCTAGAATCCAAATGGCTAATCAGGAAATCAAAGGGAAAATAGAAGACCAGGATAAGAGACATGCCATGGAAGTGAAGCGCTTTGAGATAGACACCGCCTATTACCGCAAGATCAGCCAAGCGTTGGAGGCATCTACGAAGGAGCATGACATCACCAAGGAGAAGTTGGCTAGAGCTTCGAAGGTCATTGAGGATGAGAAGAGGAGACAAATTCTTGTGAAGACTCAGAGGGAAGTTAGAGCCAAAATCCTTACTACAGAATGGGAAGCGGAGAAAGCGAAGATTATTGCTGAGAGAGATCATTATCTTGCTGAGAGGGATCATTACTTCCGACAGATGAAGATTCACCAGAAGGAGATAGGAAGACTGCAGCAGGAGAATACTGAGCTCAGGTTCGCCGTGAAGTTTACCAAGATGGTTGATGATGCAGAGCCGTCTGTGGGACCTTCTTCAGTGTAGACTTTTGTTGTTATGGTGTTGGATTACCGTCAGGCCTGTTGACGAAATTCACTTGCTTGTATTTCCTTTCTGATTCTGGAGAATTGTACTGTTGGTTTGTATTAAACATGATGTATGACTCTTGCACGGGTAGTGCGCTTTTGGTATACAGTGGTTATTTTCATTCAGTGATTGATCTTCAAGCTTTATTTGCTTGTCTGCGTGCACTCACATAGCACACGCATGGTTGGGTGATATCTTTGCTAAATCATAATTCTCTGCTCTGTATGGCAAAATCAGATGATTGATGTCAGAATATTGTTGCCGGATTATTATCTGTCTCGATGAAGCCAGGATCGAAAGACAGAGTATTCCTCATATGGACAGACATTGCATTCATGCATGAATCATAATAACTTGTCTTCTATTTTGCAGGTGTCAGTTTCTAACATGTTTGATTGACTCAGGAATGATGAATCCGCCCAACACCGACATTCTCGACCTAAAAGAGAAGATGGGTGAGTTGTTCAACATCATGCAAGGGCTCGCCGTGGGGCAGAAAGCAATCATTGAGAGGTTGGAGAGGATTGAAAACTGGCTGAGAGTGGGGGAAATACAGGGAAATGCTCCGTCGTCTGGAGTAAAGAAGCCCTCTGGCAATGATCAGCTCAAGAAGGAGGTTGAATCAAGTGGTGTGCAGGCCAAAAAGGGGCACGGTAAGGATCGTTACCACCTGTATGCTGCTGCAGTGACTATTACTGCTGGTAATCAATCTGTACTACAGCAACAGCAGCCACCTCAACAGAGAGTACAGAAAGCCGGGTGCCAAGTGAGAAAAAGGAAGACAAATCGACAGTTTGATAAGCCACCCATGACGTATGCTCTTATGTTGAAGAGGTTGAAGGATCTTGGATTGGTGCAGCCAAGGATGTTGGCTCCGTTGAGACCTGACTAGAGGCCTGCCAATTATGATGAGAACGCCAAGTGCGAATTCCACTCTGGTGCCCCTGGACACAATGTGGAGAATTATAAAGCTTTTAAGCATGTTGTCCAGGACCTGGTGGATTCCAAGGCCATCAATTTTGCACAATCTCCAAACGGTAATACTAATCCAATGCCCGCGCATGGTCAGGTGGGGGTGAATGCAATTTCTGAGGATAGGAGGACGATTGGGCTGATGAATGGGGATCAGTTAAAAACTCCAATGTCTGTGGTCCAGAGACATCTGATGAAGAGTGGAGCTTTCCCTGGTTGTGATAATTGGTGTGCGGCTGTCGCCACAAACGGGTGTGTAATGATGAGGGAAACGACTCAGAGAATGATGAAGGTGGAAATGGATGGTGAAAAATTTGAAACACCATGTCAGGCAGTTGAAACCGTCAAGGTGGAGAATGCCATTATCGCTGAGAAAGAGAAGAAGCTGTCCATTTTTTCTTACAAACAGGCCATGGAAGTGGTGAAGAACGGAGAAACCCAAGGCTGGGGAAAAATTGTAGACATTATGGTAAAAGCTGATATGTTCGGGGTTGGTTATCATCCAGGTCAAGACTCGTCTAGACAAATCAGAGGACGTCGTCAACCGTTCACATTCGTCAGTGTTGGAATGCTGGCTCCAGGTCATGCCCGAGCGGTGGGTGAAGAAATTGACAGTGACTGCGAGCTTGATTCGTGGATAAAATCGTGCGTACCAGGGAACTGGAAGGCCTCAAAGATCATCACTGTCACTCATCATGAAGAGTAGTATTTCTGTTTTTTCAATTCTGTTTGCATGAAAGCCATACGTTTTGCCCGAAACGTAATGGTCCATTGTAAGGGCCATCTCATGTGTTTCATTTTGCATCATTAATAAATGGATGTTTTTATAGTAAAAGCGGTGTTCCCTGTTTTTCATTTATTTTTGCAGTTTAAAAAATAAAAATGGCAATGTTTATTTTCATTTTTCCTTCCTTTTGATTTGTCTCGTTCCGACTTCAAAAAAATAATTCTCCGGATCTCATTGATAACAATTCGGTTACACCTTTGTATGACTTCGACAATCCAATCTATCATGCCGAAGAAGAAGGCGAAGAAGATTGTGAACTGCCGAAGGAATTAGCCAGGTTGTTGAAACCAGAGGAGAAGGTGATTCAACCGCATGAGGGGCGAGTTGAAATTGTTAATCTGGGTACCGACGAGGTCAGAAGGGAAGTAAAGGTTGGGGCTGCCTTGAAGGCGAGTGTCAAGAGCGGAGGTGATGCCATTCGGTCTCAAGAACGCCGGTACCACGCATCAGAGAGTTATGGTGGTTTTGTTTCATGATATGATTCATCATGAAATTAAATGCTATGTTGATGACATGATAGCAAAGTCCCAAACAGAAGAGGGGCATCTGGCCGATCTGGCCAAGTTGTTTGACTAGCTGAGACAATTCAAACTGAGGTTGAATCCGAGTAAGTGCATTGTCGGAGTGCGGTCCGGTCAGTTGCTGAGGCTTATTGTGAGCGAAAGAGGAATCGAGGTTGATCCTGCTAAAAAAAAGGAGAAAAAGCAATACCAGAAATGCCTGAACCGAGAACAGAAAAAAGAGGTTCGTGGTTTCTTAGGTAGATTGAACTACATTTCATGGTTCATATCTCATCTGACAGCCACGTGTGAACCCATATTCAAGCTGTTAAGAAAAGATCAAACGGTCAGGTGGAATAATGATTGCCAATCGGCATTTGAAAAAGATAAAAGAATATTTGCATGAGCCTCCGATTCTGATGTCTCCTGTGGAGGGACGACCGTTAATTTTGTACTTGACGGTCCTCGAGGGGTATATGGGGTGTGTACTGGGGCAGCATGACGAGTCTGGTCGAAAAGAGCATGAAATTTACCTTAGCAAAAAGTTTACCGACCGTGAAACAATATATTCACTGCTCGAGAGAACTTGCTGTACTTTGGCATAGGCTGCTCGCCGACTAAGACAGTATATGCTGGTTCATACCACTTTATGGATTTTCAAGATGGATCCGATCAAGTATGTATTTGAGAAGCCAGAATGGAGAAGCCAGCATTGACCGGACAGGTTGCGAGAGGGTAAATGATTTTGACTGAATACGATGTTCAATATACCTCTCAGAAAGCAATCAAAGGGAGTGTATTGTCTGATTACCTCGCCCAGCAACCCATTAAGGATTATCAACCGATGAAGTTTGAATTCCCCGATGAGGACATCATGGTTCTCAAATCGAAAGATTGTGAGGAACCGATCCCGGAGGAGGGGCATGTCCCTGAATCCGAACGGATTCTGATGTCTGATGGGGCCGTTGATGTGAAGGGTAATGGAGTTGGAGCTGTTTTGGTTATGTCGAAGGGATCCCACATTCCTTTTGTTGCCCGGATAACGATTGAATGCACCAACAATGTGGCAAGCACGAAGCTTGTATCCTGGGTGTCTAACCTCGGTGCGCACATCTACTGGGGCAATGCCTGTTTCACTTGTATATGGGATGGAAGTCGTGTTACCGGTTGAGGTTCAGATTCCGTCGTTGAGAGTCCTGATGGACGTGAAATTGCAAGAGGTTGAATGGGTAAGGACTCGGTACGAAGAGTTGAGCCTGATTGAGGAAAAGAGGCTGGCGGCTATTTGTCATGGGCAGTTGTACCAGCAGCGAATGAAGCGGGCTTTTGACCGAAAGGTGCGACCTCGTGTGTATCACGTGGGAGATATGGTGTTGAAAAGGATCCTTCCTCCTCAAAACGATAGTAGGGGCAAGTGGACACCCAATTATGAATGTTCATTCGTGGTCAAGAAGGTTCTCTCTGACAGAGCCTTGTTGTTGACGACCATGGATGGCGAGGATTTTCCATCCCCTGTGAATGCGGACGCAGTTAAAAGATACTTCATAAAAAGAGACCCGCTGGACGAAAAGAATAAAATAGTCCAGGCAAAAATGGGCATCCCGGCGAACCAAAAAAAAAATGAAAAGGTTCGGGCAAAAATTAGGGATAAAAGGAAAAAACTGTACACCCGGCAAGTCGAAAACCCCACAAGGGCGGCTTGGGCAAAAAAGGGTATCCCGGTGGACTGAAAACCCGAAAGGGCGGTCCAGGAAAAAGAGGGATTGAAACGAACAACTGCGTCCAGCATGATTGTTTAGGCTTTGGTTAAGGCACCTGGATAATCCCCCAGCAGGGATCAGTCGGAATCGTCTTGTTCAGAAGGCAGAAAGCACGGAGAGTCTTGAGGACATATGAGGTGTAACCGAGTTGGAACTCAATGAGATCACGGGTTCACATTGCCATTAGGATAGATTTTCCTTTTGTGCGCAATTACCTCTTTTCAGGAATTGCTTCCTGTGTATTGCTCGGTTTTGAGCCACCTTTTTTCAATCAATAAAGTGCATATTCAATCAAATAATTTTGTTTTTGTTTTCACTACCGCTTTGATTGCAAAAACATCCGTTTATTTTGATAAGAATCTTTGCATTTTGAGACATGGAGATCCCTTCCAATGCATGTTTATAAGATTGAAAACCTGAAATCTTCTTCGGAAGGTTGAGTGACCCAGGTGTTGAAATCTTGGCACGCCTGGGGCACGTTTTTATCTAACTGTCTCTTTTGCAGGTGCTGTTAGATATTTTCACTCACTTGTAGGTTGTGACGCGAAGCGTTCGTTTTTGACAAAAGATCCCCGTGGAGTCCAATCAGGGACAAGGGATTGAAGAATGGTGAAAAGACGGTGAAAGAATGGCGACGATCCTGGAGGATTAATCAAGAAGACTCTTCAAAGTCTGAAGAATTGGAAAGTTGATACCAATTTGAGGAGTTCGATCTCCGCGGAGTACGGAGAAGTCGAGAATACAAGGTGATGAATCAGAAATGTCCAGACGAGCCTGGGAGCTCTCAAAAGTGGAAAGCTGACACTGGATTTAGATGTTGAATACCAGGGTTCGACGAGTCGACGGGTGTTCTGTGCCAGACTTTCCTTATTTCCCCAAGCAGAGTCGGGATTGTTACCTCCCCAGCAGGTTCAAGGTCTGTGTCTTCCCTAGCAGAGTCGGGATTGTTATCTCCCCAGCAGTTTCGAGACTGGTATTTCCTCAGTAGCCAGGCCTGAAGGTTGCTATTTCCCCAGTAGAGGTGTCTGTTGGTAGCTGTTTCCCCTAGCACGGCGGAGCTTGTTAGTTTCCCCAGCAAGTCGAAGATTGTTTTTTTCCCCGCAGAGTGTGTTCGTGGTTTCTTCCCCAGCAAGGTCCCCAAACGGATTGGGTTCAGCGGAGGTCATCCCTGGTGAGGGTGGTCCTTTCCCCAGCAGCAGTGCTATTCCCCCAACAGGGTGGAGATTGGAGCGATAGTGAGTTCCTCAGCAGAGTGCCTCGAGCTTCCCAGTAGAGTCCCTTGAGGGGATACTTTTTATGCATTCATCATTTAGATAAGCATAGCATATTGCATAGCTAATTGCGTAGCATTTCCATGGTTGTGGAGCATTACGCTGTAAAAAAATCATGCATCGGCATTGCAAGCATAAACTAGTCTCAAGCCATGGTTACCGTTTGAGGATTGGTTTAGCTGGAAGTTAGAAGATGTTACTCTGAGGGGCTTAGCATCGTGACGTTGGGTCAACGGTATTCCCCAGTAGTGCGATACTGGAGGAGATTTCTGTCGTGCGAGATAGAAGTTAGAAGATGTTACTCTGAGGAGTTTAGCATCATGACGTTAGAGCAACAATGTTCCCCAGTAGTGCGATATTGGAGGAAAATTTTCCGTCGGGCGGAGATGGAAATAAAATCAAAGAACGTTACGCGATCAGCGCGAAAATCGAAGAGTGGAGAAAGGGAAGTGTTGCGGCATTTTTTGGAGAACGGGGTTCAAATGGAGATTGGAGTTGAAGATTATATCCGGGATGGGGTCCTCAGGATTGTCTTCTGATCATGTGTCACCTTAGACTTTGGCTGAGGTCAACAGAGGTCGTTATGGGTGTCTTCTGAGGAAGAAGTGCACATGTTACCTTCGTGTTGTGAAGGTATACCCTCTGATATGTCTTCATCAGAGTGCTGTTTTGGTGTTATTTCCGGCGTAGCTAGCGGAATTATCACAAGAAAATGGAGAGCAGGGTTCAAATGGAGAGAAGGAAGTGCTGGGCATTTTCTGGAGAGCGGGGTTCAAATGGAGAAAGGGAGACACGGGGCGTCTCCTGGAGAATGGGGTTCACAATGGCGATCGTGAGTTATCGTCAGGCGACTGGGGTTCAAATGGAGATCGGGGTTCATGATTTGGCAAACAGGAGTGTTATGAAGTTGTCTGGGTTCAAATGCGGTGATCAGGGATCATACGCGCGAAAATAATTGTTCGGGGTTCAAGAAAAAACAAAAAAAAATCAATCAAAGAAGTTTGGGGTTCAAGAAAAGGAAAAAGAGAAAAAGTTTCGGGGTTCAAGAAAAGCAAAAAAATATAATAATCCCCAGCGGAGAGCAAATTGTTCGTCTGTTCTTGGTATTCAACCACTCTTCACCATGGTCATCTGAAAGCCGAGGCTGTTCATATCGACAGGTTCACAGTGGATTGAATAGGGGCAGCTGTAACACCTCAAAATTTGCCCTCCTCTCTTGGGACTAGCTTAACATATTGCATTTCATATTTTAGGGCATTAGGCATTGCATATTGCATATCATGTGAAAAAAGAAGATCATCCTCCAAAGTCTTTCTCAGAAAATAGAGAGGTTAAGAGATTCAAGCCTGAGGGTCTCATGGATTGATCACTAGCCATCTGAGGGTTTGTGCTTCAATTAGGGTTTCTTGGTCCTTCAAGGAGGTTGAGCATTGTTTTGGTTGCAAGGATACATCATCATCATCATGTTTATTGTCATCTGCAAGGGGTTCATTGTTCATGCTCAGATTCCTTGGGATTAGGGTTTTGACCTCTGGTCAACCCTAATCAGTGTCATTCTACCAGCCAGGGTTTCTCAAGGAGATGGGGTTTATTTCTTGGATGGAGATCATATGGTCATTATCTTGGGCTTACAAGAGTTAGGGTTTCATTTTGGAGCCAATTCCTCAAGTGGTTGAGGCTTAAGCTGATCAGAGCACTTCTAAGTCATCTCTCAACCAGAAAGTCAACAGAAAGTCAACTGAGGGCTAGCAGGTGGAGAAATGAGTTTCAACATCTCATTCAGGTCCCAAAGAGGCTTATTCATCATGTCAAATTCATACATTGAAGAATTTGAGGTCAGATCAAAAGTTTCCAAAAATGGAAAGTGACCTGTAATTGAAAGTTTCCAAAAATGGAAAGGTTTTGGACCAAATTCAACTTGATCTTACATCATCAAAGAAGCTTCAAATGAAATTTTGTCCAACATGAAAGTGGAATATCTCTCTCTCTCTCCCATTTCCAAAAAGTCCAAGATCATGAATTTATGATGAATGGTTGAGGAGATATGGTCAAATCATTGTCAATTATGCATGGGACTTCAAAAGGCCATATCTTTTGACTCATAACTCCAAATTGAGTGCTCCTTTTTGCCAATTTCTTCTCATGACATGAACTTTCCAAAGCATTCATCACATTGCATGAAAATTCATCTTATGATCATATGCATATTCATGCTTATTTTGGAGGGAAAAGGCTAAATTTGAAATTGGTGCATCATGGAAACAAATCACCATTGCCATTGTGTTAATTGGAAGATTTTAAGTGAATTTGGCCATGCACATGGTACTGTTCACGTTTGGAATTGCCATGCACCACACAAATTGTCATTTTTGGTCACACACCCTATCTTTGTTAATCTCAACTAAACCTTGCCTAATTACAATTTGGATGTGATTAGTGGAGCATATATATACATAATCATAACAGAATTTGTGAGGATTCATCATTTCTAGATCCAAATTCTCTTTACCTCCATTTTTTTCTCTCAATCATAATTCAAATTTTCTCCACATAACCTTGCTATATTCTTCCATATTCTTGTTCTCTGGTGTGGATTTAGTATAGATCAAGCCTTGGATCATCAAATTTGGACCAGAATCGTGCATGTGAAGCTTAAGAACATAGCCATGGCAGTTGAGATTTGAGCAAGATCTAAGCAGTTCAAAGCCTCAAGTTCTTCATCAAACTTCATAACAAGTGATTAGGAGTGGATTTGCACGGTTGCCAGGCCTTGAAACTGCATATTCTAGAATTTGATCTTCAAGAGGTCACATTTTCGATCACCTTAATTCTCTGTTTTATGTGTATAATCTTGTAGAACATTGAATGCTGAGCAATCTGATATGAAATTTGTGTGAAATGGATGAGAAACGGATGAGATATGCTTGTTTGAAGTTTTGTACATCAAACTTATTTTGCTCGATCTGCATTTGTTGTGATGATTTAGCATGAATTGACACTGGATTATTGATGTACGTAGTAAGAGCTTTCATTTGGTATAGATTTTGCAAGAATCTGGAAAAATTTTGGAACAGGTCACTGTAGCTCCGCCGTCTTCGCGAAGAAGACGGTGGAAACCACCATGTACCGTACGCGTACAACATGCTTTGGTTTAGACTGTACGCGTATCATACGCGTATCATGCTAGGGTTTGTCTGGTTCAGGCGCACACATACTTCGAATCCTGGCTGGCGCATTTCCATATTTTCCAATTCATTTAATCATTTCTTCATATGCTTTGTCACATTTTTATTTCAAATATTTTGCCAACTTCAAAAATTCATATCAAATTGAAAAATGATCCAAATAATGCCAGTTTTTTTTCTACATGATCCTTGAGATGTCTGGAATTTTATGGTTTTGATTTTATGATTTTACCATTTCTGGAATTTGAATTGTGGATGATTGAGTGAACATGTATGCTTTTGTGACCTTGCTTCATTCATCTTATCATAAAATGCTCATACATGATCCAAATGCCATGAAATTTTGCATGATATTTCTTAACATATTGACGGATTTGGGTGATTTTATTTGGCATTTTTTGCTATTGTCTTCACTGTTTAGGACACATGTACTTTAGGTGTGACAATTTGTGTCACACAATTGGATAATTTTCTTATGCATTTTCATTTCCATATCAATTGAACTTTGATGATGCTGATTTTTGGTATGATGATTGTGTTTGATGTGTTGAATGCTCATAAACATTTCCAAAATTGTTTGAGTCATTTCTGTTTTGATGTGGAATTTTTATTCATGATGATCACTTGTGAGCTTTGAATTTGCCCTTTGCCTTCTCTTGCACATGAAATGAATTTGCTTAATGATTTTGACTTGGTCCTTTTTAGGACATCTTCTTGATTGGATAAATGTGATTCATGTTGAGTTATAGTTTCTGTTTTGACTTTTTGCCCCACCTTTGACCCTAGCCTTTGAGCTAGTGGTTTGTTCTCATCCTTTGGACTTTGTGTTTCAGGTTTCAAGCAATTAGCCACATTGGTTGATATGATCTCATCACTTGAGATACAAGTTATTTTGGTTGACTAACCTTGCTGTTTTGTAGGTCTTGTGGATGATGAATTAATTTAGTTTGCTTGCATCTTATGCCTTGCATTGATGTTGTCTGATGATTGGTTGTCTCACTGTTGGATTTTCTGATTGTTTTGTCTGAATACTATACTGATTGTTTGGTTGTTTACACAGGTACTTTAGCCGCTTTAACTCATTGTTTGAGTTGCTTTGCTTGTGGTTGGCATACCACCTAGGTAACTTCCTATTCTCCATGTAGTCTGGAAGACCTGTCATGTTATTTTGGCAGGCACCTGTCCGAAGCCCTCCTTAAGAGGCAATGCTTGTGCTTGTTTATCTTTGTGCCTTGTACATATAAAGACCTCCTAAGTGAAGAGGCATTGGCAGATAAAAGGGATGTGCAATCCATCCCCTGCTACTCAGTTGTGTCTTTCATCTTGCTCACACCATGTGTTGATGCACTTTGAATAAAAACCCAAAATCTTGTATATAGAGTCTGTCATTGTGGAATAGAGTTCCTCATTCTGGACTCCCACACTTTCATTGATTGAAGCTCTCCCAGGCCAGGGATAAGAGCTATGAGGTCTGATCCTCATTTCCCATTTCATCTGCTTCACCCTAACTCTCAATGTTAGGGTTAAGAGCTCAAAAACACCCCTTCCAGATGGCTTGTTTGTCGAGGTTGATATGACCCCTTGACTAAAGCCCAGCCTTGTATGAGCCATTTGTTTGCATATAGTGTGTGTGCTTGCTCTCTTGTGCTTGTGTTTGCTTACTTAATGTTTAGGCTAGTTTGCTTCCTGTGCGAGTTAGGATTAGAGACCTCAACATAGGGATCGTATGCATGACAACTTCTAGGCTCGAGTCGTAGTCTCCCTAGTAGTCTGTTATCTCCCTAGTCTCTGGTTAGGATAGAAGTTCTTTCCCTGTTAAGGGGAACTACGTCGCCCTGATCCTCATACCAGATGAGGTACGTAGGCAGGAGATCGTGCGAGATCTCTCCGGGCACCCTTTTTCTTTTTTTGGTGTGTGTTTGTTTGTTTGGAGTCTGATGTAAGTCCAGCGATTGGTGTAACACCCCAAGAGAAATAAGACACTTATTTAATTTAAATTAATAATTAAATGATTAATTTAATTAAATAATTGGAATTTTGGATTTTATTATTATTAATATTTTGGGAATAATAATATTTGGAAAATATATATATATGTGGGAATAAAGAAAAGGGTTTCATATTTTTGGAACAGAAGAGTTTTCACGTGAAACTCAGAGAAGCTGCAGAGAAGAGAAAAAGGGCAAAGAGCTGTAGAGCAGCGGTTGAAGAACGGAAAAGCTAAAGCTTCGAGAATTGCCGGATTATCTCAGGTAAGGGGGGTTTATCGTCGTTTAATGGGTATTATAGAATAACATGTCATGGGTAGTGAGAAGCCGTTGATTTTAACCCTAATTGGAACTGTATATGCTGAAATTGACGTTGAATAAACCGTGTTAAAAACTGTAAATTGAATTGATAGTTGTGTGAGTCGAAAATGTTAGACCAGGGTACGAATCCCAATTAAAAACTTGAATCGGCGCTACCAATTTACCGGACGAATGGTTCTGTTTAGAGATGGTTGTAGTTGAGGAAACGGCCGGAAAACCTGTGAAACGTAAGCTAACGGAACCCTGGAAAACTCAGAAAAATCTGAGTCTGCGCGCGAGCGGTCGACCATAGGGTCGGCGTGCGCTGACCCGTGAGGCATGCGCTGACTGCATGCGTCGACGCATGGTAGTTTTGCGCCGACCAGTGAGCTAAGCGTCGACTGTATGCGTCGACGCATAAGGCTTTTGCGCCGACTCCCTCCAGTTGAGCAGAGTCTTTGCAGAATGGAAAATAGTTGATTTTATGTTGTGAGTGCAAGTGGTAGCTGGCCTATCATAGTTAATTGTGAGGAATGAATTTATTAGGTTTATGGTTGTGAAATGTTGATGCAATAATGTTGAAAAGTTGATTTTTTTAGTTGCCTTGTTGAAATTATTAAGTTGTAGGCCGATGAGCCAACGTTGATTCTAAGTTGATTTGTTGAGCATTACTGAGTTGTAGGCTGAAGAGCCAAAGTTGATTATGAGTTGTTCTGTTGAAAAGCTGTTATGTGGCTGTTGTTATTATGTTGTTGAGCTTTCAAGTCGTACATGACATATACATTCATATGCATTAAGTCGGGGCTTTTGCTCACACCACGTTGGCCTGGATTGGCAAAAATTATGGGGCTTTTGCTCACACCACGTTGGCCTGGATTGGCAAAATTTTTTAAGTTGAAAGTTGAAGGCTTATGCCTTGATGCCCACTAAACTGGCAATGATTTTAAGTTGGGAGTTTTACTCCAAATGGTACCACATGCATGAAGAGTCGAGTCTCATTGAGTTGCATTTTATGTTGTTATTGAGTTGCCTTTACGTTGTGTTTGAATATGATAATTGAGTTGACTGTGCCGTTGCCTAATGCATGATATAATTAGGGTGATTAACGTGTAGAATTACTTAACATAACATGATAAATTATAATATTTGTTATATCGATTGAGGAACTCACCCTTACAGCTATATTTTTCAGGTAACGAGCAGTGAGTCGAATAGAAGCTAGTGCTTGAAGTCTAGTGTGGTTAGAGGGTCATGCTCTGATAGATGTAACATCGGGACGGGATGTTTGAATTGTTGAATAAATGTTAATTTTGATGAATTACAGATGTTGAAATATTTATCCGCTGCGTATTGTTAAAGAAGATTTATGTTGAATAAAATTGAGCATGACTGATTTTACGTTGACTTTTGTGAAGAAGTTGTTATGTGACACCCTTGAGATGTATGATTACTCTGATATGTATGATTTAATTGTTGTTATTTTATTATTAAACATTGGGGTATTTTAGAAGGGTGTTACATTAGTGGTATCAGAGCAGGTCGGTCCGTCCGGCCAGTTGTCGTGTCGTTTTGTCTAACAATTGTGTATTGTTACCAACCTAACTTTAAGTTGTGTTGTATTGATAAGTTGAAATGGCTGGAAGGAATGACGCTGCAATGGCTGCCGCAATGCAAGCAATGGCACAAGCTGTGCAGAACTTGCCAAATGCTGGTGGAGATGCTGGATCACGTAGCTTGGCGACCTTTCAGAGAGAGAATCCGCCGGTGTTTAAAGGGAAGCATGATCCAGATGCAGCTTTAGGATGGTTGAAAGAGATTGAGAGAATCTTTCGTGTTATGGATTGCACTCCAGCTCAGAAGGTTCGGTATGGTACTCACATGCTAGCAGTCGAAGCTGATGACTGGTGGCTAGAGACTCACGAGAGGTTGACCGCGGCAGGTGAAGTCGTTACTTGGGATGTATTCCGTAGGGAATTTCTGAGGAAGTATTATCCAGAGGATGTCCGTGGTAAGAAGGAGATTGAATTCCTTGAGCTGAAGCAAGGAAACATGTCTGTCACGGATTATGCTGCGAAATTTGTGGAGTTGTCCAAATTTTATCCTCATTACACTGGTGCTGGTGCTGAATTTTCAAAGTGCATCAAGTTTGAAAATGGATTGCGCTCTGAAATTAAGAAGGCTGTTGGGTATCAGAAGATACGCATTTTTACTGAGTTGGTTGATAGCTGCAGGATATTTGAAGAGGACAATAATGCTCATTACAAGATTGTCAGTGATCGCAGAGGCAAGCAACATCAAAACCGTGGCAAGCCGTATGATGTCCCAGCTGGAAAAGGGAAGCAAGTAGCTGCTCCGGCTCAGAGGACTAGTAGGGGAGGTGCTCCTACTGGTATAGTTTGCTTCAAGTGTGGTCAGGCTGGTCATAAGAGTAATGTATGTACTGCT
Organism: Lathyrus oleraceus; assembly: GCF_024323335.1. NCBI lineage: Eukaryota > Viridiplantae > Streptophyta > Magnoliopsida > Fabales > Fabaceae > Lathyrus > Lathyrus oleraceus. Next base: position 33,403,734 of record NC_066582.1, on the reverse strand, counting down.
GAAGTGAAGAGGTGTTTTCGCTGTGGTAAGACTGGGCATGCAATAGCTGATTGCAAGCACAAGGAAGTGATTTGTTTTAATTGCGGAGAAGAAGGGCATATTGGAAGTCAGTGTCAGAAGCCGAAGAAAGGGAATCAGTCAGGAGGCAAGGTCTTTGCTTTATCGGGTTCTGAGACTTCTGCAGATGATCGTTTGATCCGAGGTACGTGTTATATTAATGGCTTTCCTCTTGTAGCTATTATTGACACAGGTGCGACTCATTCCTTTATATCTTTGGATTGTGCTGTGAAACTTAAGTTAGAGGTATCTGAGATGTTTGGAAGTATGGTAATTGATACTCCTGCGAAGGGTTCAGTGACTACTACTTCGGTTTGTTTAAATTGTCCTTTGAGTATTTTTGGTAGAGACTTTGGGATGGACCTAGTGTGCCTTCCACTAGTGCAGATTGATGTTATTCTGGGTATGAACTGGTTGGTGTTTAACCGAGTTTCTATCAATTGTTTTGATAAGACTGTGATATTTCCTGAGAGTGAGGAAGGAAAGAGTTTGTTTCTATCAGCGAGACAAGTGGATGAGGAAGTAGCTGATGGGGCAGAGTTGTTTATGCTGTTAGCGACTTTGGAGGCTAAAGATAAACTGATGATTTGCGATCTAGCTGTGGTGTGTGATTTTCCTGATGTGTTTCCGGAAGAAGTGAATGAATTGCCGCCAGAGCGTGAAGTGGAGTTCTCTATTGACTTGGTACCTGGTACTAGGCCGATATCGATGGCTCCGTACCGTATGTCTGCTGTTGAGTTAACTGAATTGAAGAGTCAGTTGGAAGATCTATTGGATAAGAAATTTATTCGTCCGAGTGTGTCACCGTGGGGTGCACCAGTGCTATTGGTTAAGAAGAAAGAAGGTACTATGAGGTTGTGTGTGGACTACAGGCAACTGAATAAAGTGACGATCAAGAATCGGTATCCTTTGCCGAGGATTGATGATTTGATGGATCAGTTGGTTGGTGCAAGTGTGTTCAGCAAGATAGATTTGAGATCTGGGTATCATCAGATACGTGTGAAGACTGAGGATATTCAGAAGACTGCTTTCAGGACAAGGTATGGACATTATGAGTATTCTGTAATGCCTTTTGGTGTAACTAATGCACCTGGAGTATTTATGGAGTATATGAATAGGATTTTCCATCCATACCTAGACAAGTTTGTCGTGGTATTTATTGATGATATTTTGGTGTATTCGAAATCGGAAGAAAGGCATGCTGAGCATTTGAGAGTGGTTTTGGAAGTTCTACGAGAAAAGAAATTATTTGCTAAATTGTCCAAGTGTGAGTTTTGGTTAGAAGAGGTAAGTTTTCTTGGTCATGTGATTTCAAGAGGTGGTGTTGCTGTTGATCCTTCTAAGATAGAAGCGGTATCTAAGTGGGAAGCCCCGAAGTCTGTTGCTGAGATTCGAAGTTTTCTTGGTTTGGCTGGTTATTATAGGAAGTTCATTGAGGGATTTTCTAAGTTGGCGTTACCGTTGACGATGTTGACTAGAAAGGGGCAAGCGTTTGTTTGGGACTCAAAATGTGAAGAAGGTTTCCAAGAGCTAAAGAGAAGGTTGACTACTGCTCCTATTCTGATATTACCGAGTTCGTCGGAATCATTTGAAGTTTATTGCGATGCTTCATTGTTGGGTTTGGGTGGCGTGTTGATGCAGAATAAGCAGGTTATAGCTTATGCTTCAAGACAGCTGAGGGTTCATGAGAGGAACTATCCGACGCACGATTTAGAGTTGGCGGCTGTAGTGTTTGTTCTGAAGTTGTGGAGGCATTACTTGTATGGGTCAAGATTTGAAGTTTTCAGTGACCATAAAAGTTTGAAGTATTTGTTTGATCAGAAAGAGCTGAATATGAGACAGAGGAGATGGTTAGAGTTTCTGAAGGATTATGACTTTGGTTTGAATTACCATCCGGGTAAAGCAAACGTAGTGGCTGATGCATTGAGTCGGAAATCATTGCATATGTCTATGCTAATGGTTAAGGAGTTGGATCTAATCGAACAGTTTAGAGATTTGAGTTTGGTGTGTGAGAGTACTCACAATAGTGTTAAATTGGGAATGTTGAAATTAACAAGTGGTATTCTGGATGAGATCAGAGAGGGTCAGAAATCTGATGTGCTTTTGGTTGATAAGTTGACTCTAGTGAGTCAAGGTCAAGGTGGCGAATTCAGAATTGATGAGACTGGTATTTTGAAATTTGGTAGTCGGGTGTGTATTCCGGATGTTACAGAACTTAAGAAGAGTATTCTTGAAGAAGGACATCGTAGTGGGTTGAGTATTCATCCTGGAGCTACGAAGATGTATCATGATTTGAAGAAGTTATTTTGGTGGCCGGGAATGAAAAGAGATATCGCGAGTTTCGTTTATTCTTGTTTGACGTGTCAGAAGTCAAAGATTGAGCATCAGAAGCCGTCTGGGCTAATGCAACCGTTGGCGATTCCAGAGTGGAAATGGGATAGTATCAGTATGGATTTTGTTTCTGGTTTACCGAGGACAAGTAAGAATTTTGAGGCTATTTGGGTGATTGTGGATAGATTGACGAAGTCGGCTCATTTCATTCCGATCAGAATGGATTATCCGTTAGAAAAATTGGCTGAGTTGTATATTGAGAAGATTGTAAGCTTGCATGGTATTCCGTCGAGTATTGTTTCGGACAGAGATCCTAGATTTACATCGAAATTCTGGGAAGGCTTGCAGAAGGCTTTGGGAACTAAGCTGAGATTGAGTTCTGCATATCATCCGCAGACTGATGGTCAGACTGAGAGGACGATTCAGTCATTAGAGGACCTTTTGAGAGCTTGTGTTTTGGAAAAGGGAGGTGCTTGGGATTGTTATTTGCCTTTGATTGAGTTTACCTACAACAATAGTTTTCATTCGAGCATTGGTATGGCGCCGTTTGAAGCTTTGTATGGTAGGAGATGTCGGACACCGTTATGTTGGTATGAGTCCGGTGAGAGTGCTGTGATTGGACCGGAGATTATTCAACAAACTACGGAAAAGATTAAGATGATTCAGGAGAAGATGAGAATTGCTCAGAGTCGTCAGAAGAGTTATCATGATAAGAGGAGGAAATCACTTGAGTTTCAAGAGGGAGATCACGTGTTTCTTCGTGTTACTCCGATAACTGGTGTTGGTCGAGCCTTGAAGTCGAAGAAGTTGACACCGCGATTTATTGGTCCTTATCAGATTTTGGAGAGGATAGGAGAAGTAGCCTATCGTATCGCTTTACCGCCGTCACTTGCGAATTTGCATGAAGTTTTTCATGTGTCTCAGTTGAGGAGGTACGTTCATGATCCGTCGCATGTTGTCCAAGTAGATGATGTACAGGTGAGAGATAACCTGACTGTTGAAACATCACCTATGAGGATTGAGGATCGAGAGTTGAAGCAGTTGCGGGGTAAAGAGATTGCCTTAGTGAAGGTAGCTTGGGGAGGACCAGCAGGTGGCAATGTGACTTGGGAGCTGGAGAGTCAGATGAAAGAGTCCTATCCAGAGTTATTTGCTTGAGGTATGTTTTCGAGGACGAAAACTCTTTTAGTGGGGGAGAGTTGTAACACCCCAAGAGAAATAAGACACTTATTTAATTTAAATTAATAATTAAATGATTAATTTAATTAAATAATTGGAATTTTGGATTTTATTATTATTAATATTTTGGGAATAATAATATTTGGAAAATATATATATATGTGGGAATAAAGAAAAGGGTTTCATATTTTTGGAACAGAAGAGTTTTCACGTGAAACTCAGAGAAGCTGCAGAGAAGAGAAAAAGGGCAAAGAGCTGTAGAGCAGCGGTTGAAGAACGGAAAAGCTAAAGCTTCGAGAATTGCCGGATTATCTCAGGTAAGGGGGGGTTTATCGTCGTTTAATGGGTATTATAGAATAACATGTCATGGGTAGTGAGAAGCCGTTGATTTTAACCCTAATTGGAACTGTATATGCTGAAATTGACGTTGAATAAACCGTGTTAAAAACTGTAAATTGAATTGATAGTTGTGTGAGTCGAAAATGTTAGACCAGGGTACGAATCCCAATTAAAAACTTGAATCGGCGCTACCAATTTACCGGACGAATGGTTCTGTTTAGAGATGGTTGTAGTTGAGGAAACGGCCGGAAAACCTGTGAAACGTAAGCTAACGGAACCCTGGAAAACTCAGAAAAATCTGAGTCTGCGCGCGAGCGGTCGACCATAGGGTCGGCGTGCGCTGACCCGTGAGGCATGCGCTGACTGCATGCGTCGACGCATGGTAGTTTTGCGCCGACCAGTGAGCTAAGCGTCGACTGTATGCGTCGACGCATAAGGCTTTTGCGCCGACTCCCTCCAGTTGAGCAGAGTCTTTGCAGAATGGAAAATAGTTGATTTTATGTTGTGAGTGCAAGTGGTAGCTGGCCTATCATAGTTAATTGTGAGGAATGAATTTATTAGGTTTATGGTTGTGAAATGTTGATGCAATAATGTTGAAAAGTTGATTTTTTTAGTTGCCTTGTTGAAATTATTAAGTTGTAGGCCGATGAGCCAACGTTGATTCTAAGTTGATTTGTTGAGCATTACTGAGTTGTAGGCTGAAGAGCCAAAGTTGATTATGAGTTGTTCTGTTGAAAAGCTGTTATGTGGCTGTTGTTATTATGTTGTTGAGCTTTCAAGTCGTACATGACATATACATTCATATGCATTAAGTCGGGGCTTTTGCTCACACCACGTTGGCCTGGATTGGCAAAAATTATGGGGCTTTTGCTCACACCACGTTGGCCTGGATTGGCAAAATTTTTTAAGTTGAAAGTTGAAGGCTTATGCCTTGATGCCCACTAAACTGGCAATGATTTTAAGTTGGGAGTTTTACTCCAAATGGTACCACATGCATGAAGAGTCGAGTCTCATTGAGTTGCATTTTATGTTGTTATTGAGTTGCCTTTACGTTGTGTTTGAATATGATAATTGAGTTGACTGTGCCGTTGCCTAATGCATGATATAATTAGGGTGATTAACGTGTAGAATTACTTAACATAACATGATAAATTATAATATTTGTTATATCGATTGAGGAACTCACCCTTACAGCTATATTTTTCAGGTAACGAGCAGTGAGTCGAATAGAAGCTAGTGCTTGAAGTCTAGTGTGGTTAGAGGGTCATGCTCTGATAGATGTAACATCGGGACGGGATGTTTGAATTGTTGAATAAATGTTAATTTTGATGAATTACAGATGTTGAAATATTTATCCGCTGCGTATTGTTAAAGAAGATTTATGTTGAATAAAATTGAGCATGACTGATTTTACGTTGACTTTTGTGAAGAAGTTGTTATGTGACACCCTTGAGATGTATGATTACTCTGATATGTATGATTTAATTGTTGTTATTTTATTATTAAACATTGGGGTATTTTAGAAGGGTGTTACAATTGGCATTCGGTTTCCTTGTTTGTTTGTTGTGTGCTTGGAGTCTGACATAAGTCCAGCGATTGGCAGTCGGTTTTCTGTGGGTGGTGTGTGTGGAGTCTGACGTAAGTCCAGCGATTGGCAGTCGGTTTCCTTGTTCGTGTTTGTTGTTTAGAGTCGGACGTAAGGCCAACTATTGGCAGTCTGTTTCCATTTGTGTGTTTGCTTTGACGTCTCAGCGTCTATGCGTGTGTTTTGTTTCGGCGTGCGTTAGCCGAACTACGGTAGCTCTGATTCTCATTCCAGATGAGATACGTAGGCATAGGATGTGATATCCTAGCGAGCATGTTCCCCTCTTCTTCCATCTGTGTTTTATTCCAGTGTGTGTGCATTCTTTTTGAGCAGTTATTCAGCAACCTTATTCTATTCTTCTGAGCGGGGATCCCGTCGAGTACGATGGACGTGAGGGGTGCTAATACCTTCCCCTTGCGTAACCGACTCCCGTACCTTGTAATCTCCGGTCGTAAGACCATTCCTTTCCAGGTTTACTTCGAGCGTTTCCTTTCCCTCGTTTGGGATAAATAACGCACGGTGGCGGCTCTGTTTGTTTTGTTTTTTCCCGCCGGTTTTTTTCGCATTGCGACACTGAGCTCATTAATTGAGCTGGCAGATCCAAGCGTCCAGAAGCGCGCGCCTAGTGTAGTCCACAGTCAATGCAACCACATGGAGCCATTAATTTGGTCATAACATTGAACGGATCAGAACGAATCTGGGAATGGAAACGCACGGCTATGATTGGATCTGGAGTTGGGATGGCCACCGGAGCCACCGTCTTCTCCAGTGAGACCTCCAGCTCCGGTGAGAATTGCAGACATGGCAATCTCAACCAAATGGAGCGATCTATATACCAATCGAAAGAGGAAGTGATGTACATCATTCCTATACCATGCATTTCCACTCTAGATCCCTATAAATGGAGAAATCAGAGCTGGAAGTATGATGGTGTTCATCATGAACTTCATGTTTTTGCAAAATTGAAAGCACAAATCAAATGCCTCTATTGAGAGGACTTCAGCCAGACCAAGAAACACAAGAAATAAGCAAGGATCAAAGAGTTTCGAAGAGGAAAATTTCTGTTATCCACCTTTGAAATGCAGGTCTTGTAAGCACAATTCTTCACAACCAAGGCTTTCAATGAGATCTAGTGATGAAGAGGAAGCAAGGCTGAGGAATTATAGGTCTGAAAATCAACCAAGGAAGTGAAATTCAGATCTGAATTTTTTAGAGAAAATTGAAAATTCCTTTAGTGGTGGTTATGGAGAGAATTCTGCAGCATTTCAGGTTGAATCAAGGTGTCAAATGAGAGCTTACATGCCATGTATTTATAGCCAAAGCCATGCTGAAAGTGTGATTTCAAATTTGCATGAATGGAGAGGGCCTCCATGCATGGGCCTGTACAGGCGCATGGAGGGCCCAATTCCATTTGATTTGGCAAGCTGAGATCATAAATGAATGAAATGGACATGCAACATGGATGTAATCAGCTCATGCATGGCAATTGAATCAAGTTTCTCAAAAATGCACTAAAAGTTCTCCTCTTCGAAAATGATATTTGCAAAATCCAAATATGGTCATGTGAGTAATGGTTGGAAAGGTTTTGATGTGAGGAACAATTGTTATGTTGGGAAAAAATCCATTTGGAGTGTGGAAATTTATGAAATTTGAGTTTAAAGTGTGATGTGCAAAACATGTCAATGCAAAATTTCTAAATTTGGCCAATGTTCAAGCCCTTCTGTTTTGATGATGCAAGCCTCAAATGAAAATATCTTCAACATCAAAGTTGTAGATCTTTTCAAGACAATCAAAATGGACTTAAATTTTGCATCATTTGGAGTTTTGATGAAGACGTTATGGGCACTTGAAGTTGGACTTTTTTGACTTTTCAATGCATTTGGCCTAAAAGGACCTATAATGTCTTGCATTATCACATGTATTTCCTTTAAGATTTTGAAATTTTATTCAACATAACATTTGAAGTAGACATTTTAATATTTCCAATTCATTTTATCCCACCTCAAAATCATAAAAAATGAATGATTTATGTCCTTGGGAAGTTCACCCAAAATTAGGGTTTCAATCAAAATGACCTATAATGTATTGGAATGACAGATGGCCTTCCAAGCTTCAAATAAATCTTTGATGAACATGAAAGTTGTTCATATTGTCCTTAAGAACATTTTTGCTTTTGGAACCATCTCCATTTGACCAACACATAAAAAGTTAGGTCTCAGTGCATTTCAAAATAGTCAGATGAATTGACTGATCAACTTCTCAAGTCCATGCCTCATATCTTGATGAATTGATGATTGAGGACACTCAAATAAGTTGAAATATGCATGAAATGAAGAGTTAAAGAACTTCCCTTGATTGTGTTTGATCATGGGCTGAGGTTGCTTCAAGAGCAAGGCATTGTGGTGCACAGATGAATTAGGGTTTCCTTGAAGAACAAGACCTCAAACCTTTTGACTTGCTATGACCAAAATGATGAATTGTGGTGCTAGGGAGGCATATTTGATGGATGAGAGCTTTGGGAACCATTACCATGCTTGATATCATCTCTTCTTGACCATGTCTTTGTACCAATGATCTCCTTGAAGCTTTAGACCTTGTGATTGCTCAAGCTACAAACAAAAGATGTTAGTGACATATTTTTTGTGCTTTTGGTTAGTAAACAAAATAAGAAAAGCAATGATATACAATTCAAGCATGCTTGGTGATCTCAAACCACTCACAAGGAGTCCCACCCAAAGGCAAGGGGAACCAAGATGCTAATGATCCTTGAGGCAATGCCAAATGCAATGTTATGATGCCATGAGGGATCTTAGGGACAAAATTGGGGTCTTACATTAGGCATAGTGTAGCCCCTCAAATTTGCACCTCCCATTTTGTACATACATTTTCATCATTAGGTCATTAACATTACATTGTCCACTGCATAGCATTGCATTGTCCTTTGCCCAAGTGCAAGCCATCAGACAAGATTAGGTCAACTGGTTAGGAGGATCAGTCAAACAAGCAAGCAAGTGCATTTCTCAAGGAAGCAAAGCCCTAGGGTTGGTTCAACATGTTTACATAATCTAGGGGTCCTTTTGAGGTCATTTGGTCAAGGATTGGGTGCTCAGAAGTCATCAGTCATTGTTCAATCCCCCAGAAACCCTAGAAAGTCAACTATGGTCAACTGTGCCTGAAATCAAGGATTTGAAGGTGGGAGATGGTTTGAAAGGGTTCATTCATGTCCATACAAATCTCATTTGACATTTCAAAGATCAAGATTGAAGAATTTGAGGTCAGATGAAAAGTTTCCAAAAATAGTAAGTGACCTGTAATTGGAAATTGCCAAAAATGGAAAGTTCTTCTCCTCATATTTACATCATCATACAAGCTTCAAATGAAATTTTGTCCAACATGAAAGTTGAAGATCTTGCTCTCACCTTTCCAAAAAGTCCAAGAACACTCATTTCTCATGTGTGGTTGGCAAGTTATGATCAAATCATTGTCAAGAATTTTTGAACTTCAAAGTGGCATAACTCTTGAACCATTTGACCAAATTGAGTGAGGTTTTTTGCTACAAGTCACATTTGACATGTTCTATCCAAATCCTTCATCACATTTCATCAAAAGTCATCACATCAAAATGGCATTTTTCAAGTGGCTTGAATTTAAAAAGGGAGAGTTAAAAAAGGGACTTTCAAAATAAACATTTTCTACACTTTCCCTCATTTGCATTTGATTAAAAGTGATATTTGGAATATGTTTAGGCCCATTTTCGTGCACTGTAGCATGCACCCCATGCATAATGAGGTGATTTAGCAATTTGGCCATAACACTCATTTTCATTAACCATTTGCATTTTGCTTAACCATAATTAACAAAGTTCATTAACAGTTGGTATATATGGTTAATTCTAACAGAAAACACAATGAGCATTTCATTTCTACTCAGATCTAGATCTAAAAAGTGAAATTTCTTTCAACTTGGTTCTTCATTTTTCTGCAATTTCTTCAAGAACAGTGCATTGAATCTTCAAGGATTCATCATCTCCAAACATTGTAGAAGTTTTTGCAAGCAGGAATCTCCCACATTCGAGCAAAAATTGGAACTGTTGCATAGAGGTTCATCCATGGCAGCTTGAATTTAGAGCAAGATGGAGCACAACTGAGCTGAAATCATTCATCCATACATCTATTGGAGCTTGAAGGAACTTCTGTTTAGTGCTTGCAAGGCCAAATAACCGCGAATCCAACACTGCCATCACTTGAAGGTTGGAATTCGATCTAAACCATTGTTGTAATTATGTTAGGCATTGGATAGATCTTGGATTATAGAGTAGCTTGCACTTTGTAGAATTGAATTTCGTTAAGAATCGAGAGAGATATTGTGAATGGAAGTTTGGTGTTCAAATGTTATTCTGCTCGATCCGTGTTTGATAGCTCGAATTAGGTTAAATCATTGTTGTTTTGATGATGTACATGATGAGACGAACACAATGATATATCATTTGTCCATTTTTGTGAAACTTTGTTCATGTGCTGGAAAATCTGGAAGAACAATGATGAACACGTTTGAAACCCTAGCCCAGCCGCGTTTGATCCGTCCATTCACATGATTTGCATGTTTTCTGTGTTCGTTCCCCATGAAGCCAATCGCTGCTTGATGCGCCCTTAAGTGAAACGCGGCGTTTCACTTAAGTGGCCTCATAATTACGGAAATGCCATTATTCATATTTAATTCATATTATTTCATTTTTGCTTTCCAATTTTTATTTCATTTGGTATGCTGATTTTAGAAAATTCATAAGTCACTCAATATTTGTCCAATTGATGTGAGATTTTTTCCATGATGATCCTTGCCATGTCTACTATTTTATGGTGATTTTTCCAGAATTTGTGCACGTGTGGATTTTTAAATTGCCTAGGGTTTGTTCATGTGCATCCAATTTGTACATGCTTTGCCATTTTGTTTGTGAAATGATGATACTTAATTGGATGGAGCTGAAATTTTTTGTGCATAAACTAGACATGTTCATGGTCATTTTGGCATTGAGTTTGTGATTTTATCATTCCTGGTTGATGAGATATGATTTTTTGATTAGAGGTGTGACAATTTGTGTCACACCATTTCATGTTCAACTTCTGGATTTTATTTGCCATGCTATTCTATGTCAATTGAGCTGGATTTTTGCATGTATCTACTTATGAATGTTGTGAATGCTTGTGAATTTTCCTGGTTTTTTTTGGATGCATTTCCTATTTGATTGAGATTTTCTCCCCTGCTTGACCAATTGTTGACTTCTTATGAGACATGATTTCATTTGATTTGGGAAATTCTGGATATTAATTGGATGGACTTGAAATTTGGCATGTGTATTGTAGACATCTTGAAGTTTGCCATGGCTTTGATTTCATTCATTTATCATGCTTGGTCTCTGTTTTATGATTGCTGGAAGTGGATACATGGTTGGGTGCCTTGTGTAAGCTTGTTTGAATATGCTTTGACTTGATGAATTTAATTGACTTGCTTCCCTTGGTCCAAATGACTTGAAATTTGGTGTGTAGATCATTGAATGAGTGCTGTTTAGCCATGATTTTTTTGGTGATTTATTGAAATGTTTGTGATTTGATTTGAGTTGAACCATTCTGTTTACTTCTATGAGCTTCTAATTGCATGTTTTGTACTCTTTGCCTCATGAAATGATAATGGTTGATGATATGAATGTGAAACCACTGGGGTTTGATTCTTATTTGATTGATCTTGACTGTTGATAAGTTTCATGTTCTGTTTTGGATTTTTGATCTCATTTTGACCCTAGTCTTGTACTAGTGGTTTGTGCTCTCACATTTGAGCTTTGTTTCAGGTCAAAGGGCACAATTGACATGCTTAATGATGCTTACTCAATTGGAGTTGACCTATTGATTGTTGATGACTAACTTTGGTTTATTTTGTAGGGTTTGAGACTTGTACCTTGTGCCTTATGGCTTGCACCTTTGTGCATTGACTTTTGTTTGCTTATGTACAGTTGTACAGTTAACTGTTGACCTTTGCTATTTGATTTCTGTTTGAGTTGAGTACTGATTATCTTGGATTGTTTTCAGGTACTTTAGTTGCTTTATTTCCCTTGTGAACTTGCTCTTGCTTTGCTTGATAGCTTGAGCATTGAGGTATAACATCCTAACTCCATGTAGTCTGGAAGACCTGGCCTGTTACTTGGCCAGGCACCTGTCTGAAGTCCTCCTTAGGAGGCAATGTTTGTGTTTGTTTACATTTGTCCCTGTACATATCAAAGACCTTTGTTAAGGCAATTGGCAGACACAAGAGATGTGCAATCCATCTCCTGCTATTCTGTTGAGTCGTCCCTTGGCTCACATCACATGTTGATGCCTTGTGGACATGAACCCCAAGATCTATGTTGAGTCAGTGTCATAAGTGTAGAAGGGTTCCCACTTTCTGAACCCACACTTTCTTGTCTTAAGCTCTCCCAGGCCAGGGATAAGAGCTGTGAAGTCTCATCTTCACTCACCTTTCATCTGCTTCACCTTGACTCTCAATGTCAAGGTTAAGAGCTAACATTACCCTGTTACAGTGGTTTGTTTGTCGAGGTTGACATGACCCCTCGACTAAAACCTAACCTTGATTGAGCCAACTGATTGCATATAGTATGTGATACTTGTGTTTGTGTGTTTGTGCTTTTTTAGTTTAGCTTGCTTCCAGTGCAAGTTAGGGTTAGTTTGGCTTGCTCCCTGTGCAAGTCATGTTTAGGTTAGCTTGCTTCCTGTGCAAGTTAGATAGCAACCTTGACTTAGGGATGATTTGCATGATAACATCTAGGCTCGAGTCGTAGTCTCCCTCTGTTATCTGGTTAGGCTAGTCCTGTGTCCCTCCGTAGGGGAACTACGTCGCCCTGATCCTCATACCAGATGAGGTACTTAGGCAGGAGATGGGCTGATCTCTCCGGGCGCCTTTTTTTGTTTTGTCTTTGTGTGTGTCAGGATATGTATGTAAGACCAGCGATTGGCATTCCATATCCTCTTGTTGTGTGCTTGGAGTCCGGTATAAGTCCATCAAGTGGCATCTGGTTTCCAGTGTGGGTGTGTTTGGTTCGGAAGCTGATATAAGTCCAGCGATTGGCATTCGGGTTTCATGTTTGCCCGTGTTTGTGTTGTTTTGTTTGGCGTGCGTGAGCCGAGCTACGAATGCTCTGATTCTTCTTAGTCTGAGAAGATACGTATGCATAGGATGCGACATCCTAGCGAGCATGTGTTTTCCCTGTCCGAACTACTTTGACTCTGATGTCTATGCTTGATAGACTAAGTAGGCCCAGGATGCGAGATCCTGCCGAGTCAGTCTTGTTTGTTTTCCTGTGTCTCTTTCAGCCAGTGTTTGTTTGTTTATGAGCAGTGTTTTAGCAACCATTTTCCTTCCTTTTGTGCGTGGATCCCGTCGAGTACGACGGATGCGTAGGGGTGCTAATACCTTCCCTTCGCATAACCGACTCCCGATCCCATTCTCTTTGGTCGCGAGACCATGCTTTTTCCAGGTTTACTCTGAGCGTTTCCTTTCCCTCTTTTGGGATAAATAACGCACGGTGGCGGCTCTGTTGTTCTTGTTTCCCGCCGGTTTTTCGCGTAATGCGACACATAGGCCAATGAGATTGTATATTGCAGCCTCACAATCGACTATAGGAAGTATGTTAGTCCAAGAGGATCAAAATTATGTCGAAAGACCTGTGTATTACCTTAGTCGAATACTTAATGATCCTGAAACTAGGTACAGTGACATTGAAAAACTATGTCTATGCCTGTATTTCTCTTGTACGAAATTAAAGCAATATATCAAGCCTGTTGATGTTTACGTATCTTCTCATTTTGATATTATTAAACATATGCTATCTAAACCAATTTTGCATAGTCGAATTGGAAAATGGGCGTTAGCGTTAACAGAATACTCCCCGACATGCGCACCCTTAAAAGCGATGAAAGGGCAGGTGGTAGCAGACTTTCTGGTCGACCATTCAATGGTCGAAATGGCGCAGAATTACGTAGATTTAGCACAATGGAGGCTATACTTCGATGGATCAAGACATACGCGTGGAGCTGGGATAGGAGGAATCATAATTTCTCCAGATGGAATTCCAGCAGAGTTCAAATACAAAATCGAAGGGGTGTGCACCAATAATGAAGCAGAATACGAGTCACTGATCACCGGACTTGAACTGCTGCTGGAATTGGGGGCAAGGAACATCGAAATTATGGGAGATTAGGAGTTAGTAATTAAACAAGTATCAAAGGAGTATAGGTGTGTTAAAGAAAATCTGATCATGTACTTCGTGGTTACCATCAGACTGCTCAAGAGGTTTGAGCAAGTCAATCTCCAACACATACCACGGCAAGAAAATCAAAGAGCTAATGATTTGGCATAGGAAGCCTCAGGGTATAAAACGTCGAAAGGCCAGGACGAAGAAATCCAAGTAAGAGAGAAAGTACGAGCGACAGTGTTGTCACCGTCAGATCTGGCGATCATGAAGCTAGGGACAGTAGATAAAAATCATTTTGAAATTCTGAATATCGACGACGAGGAAAGGAGTGATTGGCGTAGATCGCTAGTCAAGTACTTACGCAATCCCGTGGGGTCGACAGATCGAAAGATAAAATATAGGGCTCTTAGTTATGTCCTAGTAAATGATGAATTATTCAAAAAGACAGTCGAAGGAGTGTTATTAAAATGCCTGGGAGAAAATGAGGCGTACGTGGCTATGTCGAGCACACACAGCGGAGCGTGTGGGGCACACCAAGCAGGTTTGAAGATGAAGTGGCTCTTGATGCGTTCAGGAGTTTATTGGCCTTCAATGTTGAAAGATTGCATTGAATTTGCCAAAGGTTGTCAAGAATGCCAATTGCATGGGGGCATACAGCACGTGCCTGCAAGTGAGCTACACACAATTGTGAAACCGTGGCCTTTTCGAGGATGGGCTTTGGACGTTGTAGGAGAAATAAAGTCAGCCTCTTCGAAACAACAAAGGTATGTGTTAGTCGGCATCGACTATTTCACAAAATGGGTCGAAGCCATAGCACTACAAAATGTAAACCAAGAAAATGTGATAGAGTTTGTCCAGAGTTACATCATTTGCAGATTTGGCATCCCAGAAACTATTACAACCGACCAGGGGTCAGTATTCACTGGTCGAAAGGTGCAAGAGTTCACAAAAGAAATGGGGATTAAGTTACTGACATCTACTCCCTACTACGCACAGGCAAATGGCCAAGTTGAAGCTGCTAATAAGGTAATCATTAGCTTAATAAAGAAACACATAGGACAGAAGCCAAGGAATTGGCACAAGACGTTAGACCAAGCCTTGTGGGCATGTCGAACGTCACCAAAAGAAGCAACTGGAACAACCCCATTTCGATTGACTTATGGGCATGACGCAGTATTGCCAGTAGAAATTCAGGTCCAGGCGGTCAGGATCCAAAGGCATTGTGAAATACCTTCTGAAGATTATTGGAGCATGATGACAGATGAATTATTCGATGTAGACGAAGAAAGAATGCTAGCATTAGACTCGCTACAAAGGCAAAAAGAGAAAGTCGCCCGAGCCTACAACAAAAGGGTAAAAAGGAAGGTGTTTGCTGTCGACGATTTGGTTTGGAGGGTGATCTTGCCTATGGACAGAAATCATAAAAGGTTGGGTAAGTGGTCCCCAAATTGGGAAGGCCCGTTTAAAGTTGTGCAGGCTTTCTCTAATAACGCCTACGAGGTCGAAGAGTTGGCACCAAACAGGCGAATTTTAAGAGTAAATGGAAAATACTTGAAAAAATATAGACCTCTCCTTCAAGAGGTCAAAATTTTGGCAGATTGAAATAAGATGTCGAAAAATAACGTTGGAGATAATTATGTTAGATACCGATGGCAAACGCACAGTAGATAAATATACAGTGTTAAAGACAAATAACATTAATGTGGCTAGAAGCCATTGTGAAAATATTACAAAAAATGAACAGGTACAATCGATAAAAAAGCAGTCAAAGCTGGCCAAGTTTGGATTGGAAAGATCTAAGTTCAAGATTATAGTGCAAAGACATAGGCTCCAGGGTGTCAGCATGGGCTTTGAGCTCTCCAAGCTTCTTTTCGACAGCCATGAGTTCTTCGCCGACTACTAAGGCGTCACTGGTGGTCTGCTCCATGGTGGCCTGAGCAGGCTTCAAGACCTCGTCGACAAATAGGGCCTCCTCTTTAACAATCGATTCCAACTCATTATCTAAAGTGGCGATTTGACGCCGAAGGGCATCGATTTGCTGGCGCAGTTCAGTGGCCCTTGCTTGTTTGAAACCCAACTCCTTCTGCCGATCCTCCACAGCCCTTAACATACTGGTGACTTTCGCATCGGCACACATGACCAAATCCCATTTCTCCTTTACAGAGGCCTCAATGTCGGTAATCTGGCGCTCAGTGCTCCGAACGGTGTCAATGTGGCGCAACATAGGCACCAGGATTTGTTCTAGAGCCACCATTGCACGTTGGGCGTATTCAAAAAGTTGAAGATCCTTTAATTGTACAAGTGCGCTCAGGATCTCTGGACCAACAGCAGGTTCATTCATAAGCACGAAGGGAAGGTCAACATTTAAGGCGTGAACGCGGATCTTGTCCTTAAGAACTTTAGTCTTCGTCGCCTCAGGACCTATTTTACCAGAATAAAGTTGGTCAGAATCTGAGGATACCTCACGAGATTTCACCAGATTGCGTAGCCTGGCAATTGCTTCCAAAGCAGAAGGCTTAATCGCCAACCCCGGGAAGGTCGAAGGAGAAGTTGCTGGCGGAGAAGTAACCTGAGGAGAAGTGGTCGACAACGGGGTAGCTTGGGAGGATTGTTGTTTGTTGGTGTCGACACCGACTGGCTCCCGTAAGTCCTGCAAGGAAGCTGAGGAGAGACTCGAGTCAGAACTAGTCGAACTGGAATCCAGATGGGTCGCAGGACTAGTGACTGAGTCAGAATCACTATCACTAATTTGGAGAGGAAATTCGATGGACTCACCAGCGGTGTCGACGGATTGAAAGGGACGATCTGGAGAAGAAACCGACGACGCAAGAGTATAATCAGCAACAGGCTGAGTCGGTTCAGTGGAAGCATCAGCCTGCAAAAGGAAGAGCTGAGTAAGAAAATCGCAACAAAGAATCCAAAGGAATAAATAGGAATACGGGTAATATCTGTGTCGATGCATGGGAAACTATATCCTGATGTGTGTCCCCCAAGGTAGTAGTAGGGGAAGGACCAATCGACGACAAAGCTCCCACGACTGGAGCAGGGGCCGCACCGAGGGCTGAAGCGTCGACTAAAGGAGTGTCGGCATCTGGGACAGGAACCTCTGAGGGAGACGTTGCATGATGCCTCTTCCTTTTATGGTCACCACTCTTAGAAGGAGAATCATGTTTCCTCCTCTTATGTCCATGATGACTTTTGGATTTGTGTTGCGAGGTGTGCTGAAGACACGAAGAGAGGTTATAAGCAAATAGTTTAGCCAAAAGAACAGACGTGCCGACAAGAAATATCTCAGAGCCCGCGGGAGCAGAACGCTTGTGTTTTTTGGATTTTTTGGAAGAGGGAGAGACAGTAGGTTCTGTCGAACGGGGTTGACCCTGCACAAATAAAAGTATTAACAATCACGTAATGTTCCCCCTCTAGAAGGCAAAGGCAAATGGAAATGCGTTAGAGGAGTATACAGAAGAGCTGGTTTTTCTCAGGACTTGGGAAATGGGGCGCCTATCATCGTTAGAAGATTTCTCAGGAGCATCCTGCAAGAAGAGAAAAGATGGCTAAGGATAAAGTCAAGATCAGAAGAAATAGTACTTCAGCCAGAGGAAAACCCGAGCCTTCTGTGTCGAAGGAATAGGTTGGTCAGCAGATGCAGAGTCTGCAGGTTTCAGAGGGAGCGCTGCATATAAATGAAAGAAACGCAAGTAAGCGAGGAAGTCCAGTTGGAAAGGAGTGTTCAAATTTCCAAGAAAGCGTTACCAAGTTACGTGGTTTCGAACACACTAACATATCGAGGATCGATATGGAGAGGCCCTGAGTAGTCAGGCAGATAATACTTCGTGGGGACCACTATGTCGGCCTTTTTTCTCTTAGAGGCGTTTTGTACGTATGAAATAGGACAGTAGAACAACACCGGAACCAAATGACCAAAGGTCAAAGCCAAAGGACTAGATGGCAGAGGAGGGAACTTTATTTTTCCAAAATGAAGGGCATAAAAATATTTGTCTTTCACGTGATCAGGGATTTTGAGTTTTGGAAGTTGATCGATTATTTTCGCTTTCAGTTCGACAGCAGCCTCTCGGATGGTCCCACGAAGATTATCTGGTCGATACACAACTTGGAAGTAGTTCTGGAAAGCGCGAATTTGTTTAACGTGAAGAGCCTTACATTTAGTCGACTTCGCCTGCAAACAAACAAAAGCCTCAGTCAATTCAGCAAGTTTGGCATCAGGATCGCCAACATAAAGGGAAAAATAGGACTGCCACCAATCATAAAATTCTTTGGTAGAGTAGTGGGCTGGTCGAAAAGAAAAGGAAGGAAGACGGGGTCGGTTTTTCCAAATGTTTTCTAGTTCCTCTTCAACTTCGCTCCAAGGTTGGCCGCAAAGGATATTGGCAAGTAACTCTTGAGAAGAAAATCGAGGTTTGGGGATAAATTGGCAAAGACCAAATTGCCTGGCCACAAGGTTAGGCTGGTAAGCTACTACACCTGGATTGCTGTTGGCAGTCTCCGCCGACAAGAAGCGAGGGACCAAAAATCGCCTCCAAATGAGGAAGGATTCAGTCCTTAGTTCTCCGTCAGTCGGAGAGAAAGGTCTGGTAAACCACTCAGGACCCTCGGTTCGATGGCAAAAAGGAGCCATAGAGGGAATCAAGGGAATCAATGAGGTAGGAAGTCGACACGAGTTAACATAATTTCGAAGATAAGTCGAAACACCCGAAGGTCTAGAAACTTCTTGTAGATGGGCGTCAAGGGAATCAACCTTTTCCAGATAACATGGCGTTCCTCTGGGGGACACGCAACCCTCCTCATCCCATATGGGGATACCTCTTTGGAGAAAGTGGCATTGAGCCACAATTGTAGGAACCAGAAAGGACCATGAACTAATATGTTCTTCTTTCTAGAGTTCTCAGGGTCGAAGAGGCGAATTTGGCAGACAACCTCGGATAGAGACTCATAAAGAGAGGCTAATATCAGTTGACCTAAGGCGACATCACGCCCCTGGTACAATTGAGTCGCTAGGAGGGAAAAATGTTTGGCTACCTGCATAGACCGTGAGCAGAAGACGAAACGGGACAGCCAAAGGGTTAAGAAAGCCACGTGTTCCTCGTCGGTCACAGGACCTGAAGAAGTGGCATGACGGTCAATGAAGTTGTTGTATGTTGGTTTGCGAGAGTCACCAACGTCGAATTTCAAAGAAACTGGCGCTACAGCTTCGCAGTCGAAGACCTCGCCAGACGGTCTCAAGCCAGTGATGGCAGCAATGTCTAATAGTGTTGGCGCTATCATGCCACATCTAGTATGGAAGGAGTTGGTCGAACTCTCCCAGAATTGAAGGGCGGCTAATAACATGCCACAAGACTGGGGAGGGCCACAGCGGGCAATCTGCAAGAGGGTATAAATGCATATCCTTTTCCAGTGGTCGATTTTTTCCGTTTCCAATCGGTCCATCCAAGCACAAAACTTAGGAAAATTCCTGGGGGGAGCGGTTTTGAAGTTCCTATCGACGTATCGAAGGGAGAAGGGTTGTTGAGCAGATATCACAGGTTCAGAAATGTGACTGGCGGGAAAGAGGGAAGAGTCATTTTTGGTGATCTCTGGCTGTCGGTTTTCTGGGAGAGGACCTAGAAACGCTAAGGGTTCATTAGCCAGAGAGAAAGGAATCAATACCTGAGAACGCCAGATTTTCTCCTTTTCTTCTACCAATGGAGGCTCAGGGACGTATTCCCTGCCATCAATGTTGATAGGGCGCGAGAGTTCAGCAGCTGAAGGTTTGTTGGAGGTGGCCATGGAGATAACAAGAGGGTTTTTTCGTTATGAAGTAGAAGATGTTTTCACAGAAAAAGCAGAAGACAAATGAAGACAAGTGAATACTGAATCAAGAATGCCAAAAAAGAGAAGAAGGAAGAAGAATGAGGGTTTTATAGCCCTTAAACCCTGAGCAAAGAAGAGGAAGCGGTTACACTTCCAAGGCCGACACATACACTCACGTTCCCACGCCTACAGGCACGTGGAGGAGAGAAGGTAAACGAAAAGACAAAACACGTTCAGTTTGGAGACGTGAAGTGACATAGACATGATTTTGTGTGTCTCGAGGAGAAGTAGAAACACTCGCCATAATTGTCTGACGTCACCCACGTGGGATACACAGAGGTCCCACTAAGTAGAAGTGGGAATAGTAAAGGGTAAGCCGATAATTTCAGAGGTGTCATCATCTCATCATCATCGACAGTCGAAAATGGAATCTCTGGGGGGCATTTTGTTACCACGAAATATACCTAAGGCAGGTTGAAAGCACAAGTAATGAAAGAGGCCTATGAATGTGGGGATTATACCCTACCAAAAGGTAAAAGATGTCAAACGCAATCAAGAAGGAAAAGCAAACTAAAAGAGGAGGCTGACAGGAAACGACGGCTCCGTCGGCAAGGCATTCTGTCGACCAACACGAGGTTTTGGGACTTAAAGAAATTCTAAGCAAACGTGCAGAAGACAACTTCGCCCTAACATCTGGGCAGGAGAAATTTGAAATTTAAAATAAAAGAGCAGTTCCACAAGGAATAAGAGCGCCATAACATGGAGCAGTTTGCAAGACGTGGGTGCGGCGGTTATGCAAGTCGTGGGTCATAACATCTGCTAGCTTCTAGGAAGTTAGCTTAGGAGTAGTTCCTCTAGTTTAGTATAAATAGGAGTATCCCACAAGGGGTTAGAGGTGTTCACTTTGTACTACGAAACCACTTGTAAGAAAACTCCTCATTCCCAACGCGAGGAAGCAAGAGTTTCTCTGAGAGTGTTATGTACGTGAATCACCACATTTATTTCAATGCAACTTCCCTATTTTTCAATTGTTCCCGTTGAACACTTTATCTTAATTTCTTTTGCTTTTATTTATCCTTTTTCGTTGTCGTTTACGCCGTCGACACTAACTCTATCACGATCATAGAGTTTACCAAAAGCGTGTTCGTAGTATACATCTTTTGAATGTTATAGCGCTGTCGGTCACGAGTCACCCATAGGCGATAACATTGTCCAAAACGTTCGTGTGGAAAACCAGACACTTGTTCGACACTTTGTTGGGAGCTGTTCCTCACAAAGTCATTTCGTCGAAGCTTGAACAAGTCTCACTTGCACTAGCACATGTCCTAGGATCAACTGGTCGATCCTGCAAGTAACCCTTCGTTTTAAGACCAGGGAGGATCAGCGGTTGTTTACCAATTTCCACAGTAGATAGTTTGATGACCATGACGGTAGGTTGTCAGCCATGCTGGCGTGCGTCATTGACCTAAGACTTTGAGACTTATTTCCAGAATGTCATGATGGACAAGCCATCATGCACCATGTTCCAGCATTTTCTCAATTGATCCCTCCACGATTCAGGGCTGTTTTGCATGATTTTTGAACATTTTCTGCCATATTCTGAGCATGAATTTGCCTATAAATAGCCTCGGAATGATTTGTAAAGGGTTTGCACTAAATTCACTTTAACTTTTAGCATAAAAATTATGCGTTGGACTTTTCATGAATTTCAGTTTTCTGCACTTTTCAAACTATTTTTATGTTACTGTATTTACATTCTACACTGTTGTATTTGGGTCAAAGTCTCCTTTCGGAGCATATTTAATATCAAGTCCAGTTTCATTTATTTCCAGATTCTGTTTTTATTTTATTTTTTATTATGAATTCATCAGAAGCATGTTGTTCATATTTATTTAATACTAGTATATATGAGAAGTTTATTTTAGAGCCCGAAACATGAGGAGTATTTTATCAATTTAATCTATGTTAATTGTTTAGTTATCTAATCTTAATTATAAATAAAATATTGTTTTGTAATTTTTGTTTTTAAAATAAAAGATGTTTGCTATGAAAGTAGAAACACTGAGATATTGTTTACGTGCCGAAAGGGTGGAAATGGTATCCGACACAAAAATTCGAATGATAGGTTCTAATGGCCCTGAAAATGAGATCATAATTGATCGAGAGAATACTTAAGTTTTTGCTTTGAATTTTCTGTTCCGTAAAGAAAAAACTCGCTATAAAAGTAGGAACACCGAGATGCCGCTTACATGCTGAAAGGGCAAAAATGATATCCGATTTAGAAATTCAGACTTTTAAATATTTAGATTGTGAAAATGTCTCTAAATTAATCCATATGTTTCTTATAACTTGTAAAAGAATTTATAAACTCAATATTTATACTACGAAAGTCAGTATTTTGCGGGTTTAAAGTCAGTATTTTGGTCTGTTATTATTATTATTGAATTAAATCCAATATTTATATTTTTTTTTTCACAAAAACAAGTTTTTAGCATAAACCTTAGCCTTAGATGTTAATAGAAACATTATTGAAGATCTTCATTTTAGGGATCTTTGTGGGTCTCTTACTAGACAAGACAGAAAAGGTCGATGATTCATTTTTATTGTTTTTCACTCATTTGATGTGGTTGTTTTAATCGGTGCTCATATGTGCTCGGTCTTGTACCAACACCATCAAATCCTACATCTACAATTAAGTTATCGTTGGCTGCCACGCTGGGAGTGCCACCGACTACCACATCTAAAGTGTCATTCCGAGGTTAAATCGTTGGCTCAGATGCTAAATTAAATATTTCCTATCAACTTTAATGACATATCTTCGAATGTATTTTTCTTGAGAGCCAATGAAAATGATGGTTAGGTTTTTTTTTATGGTCAAGAAACCTTGGCTCCTACAAGAAACCAAAGTGGGTTCTAATGTGTGACTTTGAAAAGTGATGAAAACTCTACCGGCAGGATATTCAAATTCCCTTGTAACATCCCTAAAAAATCTACCAAAGCCTACTTGAACAAAATATCGTAGTTATTAATAGTGAAATAATATTGTATTAAATTTCTCCTAAACTAGTTTCCAAATCAAACATGTTGATAAAATAAAATCATAGTTCTTTTTTATAACAATATTCTTTTTCTTTCATGAATATTATTTTGCATCTTATCTATGAACAACGTTCACTATTCAAAGGATGGAAGTGTAAGTGTGTTTCTGTATCGGACAAAAGAATTAAGCCTCTGCAATCTCAGTTGCTTCTTAAACATGTTGATAAAATCATCAGCTTTTGCGTCAACCCCTTCATCTTCTTTACACGTCGTCGTTTCACTTCTGGCCATCGCCGTCGAAGGCCTCCTTCCCTCCAACGTTTCTTCATCCTCTTCCTCCTCCCAGTCCAACGTCATCGAACACTCCTTCTCGCTCACCGATCTCTTCAACTCCACCTTGTTCTTATCATCACCCGAATCACTAATCGGTTTTAGATTCAGTCCCGCAGACGAGTTTTCGGTATCGGGTTGAAGGTAATGTGTTTTAACTGGCGCAAGTTTATGGAGGGAGAGATTGAAGGATACGACTTGCTTTAACAGGGTTGGTGTTTGAACGAGTAGGGGTTGAGTAGACTCGGATACTGACTCGGGTTGTGTAACACTAGATGCTGGTTCTTGGTGGTTGTAGTAGTGACGGGGATTAAAGGACTTGGCTCGTTGGATGATTTTGATTTTGGGTGCAGCACTGAAGCAAGAAACGAGAGCTATGGTACCGATGACAAGGTTTACAAGGATGAAGAGGGGTGAAGGTGCAAACCAGGTTGCTATTGCTATGAAATTAGTACCAGTTATGGAGTCTGTCATTTTGTGGTTTACAAGGTTACTGCGTAGTGTGTTGATTGGTGAGGGAAATGAAAGAATTTAATGGAGGGTGTAATATAGAGAAAGATGGGGTATTTTTAGGAAAGAAAAATAAACGGTTGATAAATATCATGATTCATGAACCACTTGTTCTGTAGTTCAGTTGTCTTGTCGACGTTCACTTCTTTTGGCAGGTTGTCGTTTTGTTCGCCTGTCGACGTAACACTTGAATCAAAATTTTATAATGATGTTAGTATTGTTATTTTTGCCAATAATATCAAATTATCAATTCTACTCAAAAAACTTTGGAATAATATCCAAGTGAAACAGAAATATTTGAATCCAAAAACAAAGGTCTAAATATCCCGATAGCATTATACCGACAAGTTGGGTTTTCTTGTTTTGTACAACTTCCTTGATGATTATATAATTATATTGAAATGTGATAGGAATTTGATCTTTGACTTGTGGAATTATTTGATGCTCTTTCTCTGGTAGAGATATTATTAACCGAGATGGTGGCCATCTTAATAATTTAAATGGATGGAAAATGAATTGATTTTAATGTAATTGATTTGAATTAGTTCGTTGAACTTGTACAGTTCGAAAATTTTAATTTTTAGATTTTGATATGACTGGTGTATAGTCTGAGAAATTTAGGAGGTTTGAGAGGTATTGTAAAATCGAATGGTATGTACACTTTGAAATTCTTAGAGTCGAGTTATGAGTCACTAGGTCTGAGAGGTGAGGTCAGAAGTGTCGAGCACTTGAAAAGATAATCGAATTGCTACTTATAAAACAAATAAGAGATTAGGTCATAGAGTTCTCAGAGGCACGGTCGTGGACAATGTGTACAAGTCGGTATATATATATATAT
The DNA here is from genome assembly GCF_024323335.1 of Lathyrus oleraceus. Classification (NCBI taxonomy): domain Eukaryota; kingdom Viridiplantae; phylum Streptophyta; class Magnoliopsida; order Fabales; family Fabaceae; genus Lathyrus; species Lathyrus oleraceus. Next base: position 33,379,479 of record NC_066582.1, on the reverse strand, counting down.
ATATATATTATATATATATATATATATATATAATATATATATATATATATATATATATATATATATATATATATATATATATATATATATATATATATATATATATATATATTGTAATTTATTAAATACAAGTGTGTTCCAAAATGACAAATGGTGGAAGTGAGTTAATGCTAATAAATGCATGAGATAACTCTTCATGAATTTTGAATTTTGAATTTTGAATTCGGAGATTGTAACTCTTCATGAGATGTTGCAAAGGCGAAACCATGCAACTGTTGGTGAAACATGTTGCAGGCCAACCATTATGATTATTGGAAAAGGACATTGCTTCACCAAGGGTCGCTACCTTGTGAAATAATATCAACATGGCCTATAAAACCATAAATCCGGATTCAGAATACAACACACAAAACAAAATCCGAAAATCCTCTAAATAATTCCAGACGCTCTTCGGGTTTTCGCCGGTCTTGCGCAAACTCGATAAGGCTGAATTATCCTGGGTATTCCTGCATCAGAACTCTAAGACAATCGAGAGTGCTTGAAATACTATAAGGAAAGTGTTGCGTTCACGATTCAAGCCTGGATCCCTTTAATCTTTCCGAACTTTCTAACAGTCTTATAATATCTCAAATCATGGCCACCGACGCTTCTGTTTCAAGCATCAAACTGATGAATCAGGACCTTGTTAAGTTAGATCGTTTCGATGGAACAAACTATACCCGTTGGCAAGACAAAATAACATTTCTCCTGACCGCCCTGAAAATTCAATATGTCTTGGATCCTGATCTGGAGACAATTCCAGAACCAACTGAGAATGACACTGATGAAGTAAAAAAGGAGAGAAGGAAACGAAAAGAAGATGAACTGCTTTGTCGTGGACACATCTTGAACACATTATCTGATCGTCTCTATGATCTCTACACCAATACTGCATCCACAAAGAAAATATGGAACGCACTCGAATTCAAATTCAAGGCCGAAGAAGAAGGTATGAAAAAGTTTTTAATATCTAAATACTTTGATTTTAAGATGTTGGATTCCAAGCTGATTCTTGCACAAGTACATGAGTTACAGGTTCTCGTGAATAAAATAAAAGCCGTGAAAATTGACATTCCTGAAGCATTCCAAGTCAGTGCAATAATAGCAAAATTGCCACCTTCGTGGAAAGGATACAGAAAGAAATTCTTGCATAGTTCTGAGGACTTTTCTTTGGAGAAACTTCAGAAACACCTTCGTATCGAGGAGGAAACGAAGGATCAAGAAAAAAACTGAGTCTGCTGGATTTGCTAAAGCAAATGTTGTTGCCGCTAAAGGAAAGAAAAGATATGATGGCATGAAAAACCATCTCGGCCCAAGGAAAGAACACAACAAGTTCAAAAAATTCTGGCGGACCAAAAGGTACTAAAAATGGTTGTTATATATGTGGCAAATCCGGATATTATGCTCGAGATTGCAGGCACAATAAGTCCAAAAATGAGGTCAATGTTATTCATGCCGATGATGACATAATCGCTACGGTAAGCGAAATTATGGCAATCAAAGGCAAAGTGCAAGGATGGTGGTATGACACATGTGCAACTGTGCATGTATCTTATGATAAAACAACATTCAAAACCTATACCGAAGTCAATGATGGACAAGAAGTGCAAATGGGAAATGAAGTGCGATCTAAAGTCGTTGGAACAGGATCCGTCGAACTCAACTTCACTTCCGGAAAGAAAGTCACTCTTGTTAATGTGCTTCATGTTCCTGATATGAATAGAAACCTTGTTAGTGGGGACTTATTGGGAAAACCGGGTATTAAATATGTATATGAATCGGGCAAATTAATATTGACCCGTAATGGTATATTTGTAGGAAAAGGATATTCCGCTGAAGGAATGATCAAACTTTGTACTACCGACAATATTATTAATGAAATTTCTAATTCTGCTTATATGCTTGAATCTATTTCCTTATGGCACTTTAGATTGGCACATATTGGTATTAGTACTATGAATAGACTAATTAAATCCGGTTTGATATCATGCAACATTCATGATTTCGGAAAATGTGAAATATGTGTTAAATCAAAAATGATAAAGAAATCTTTCAAAAGTGTTGAAAGAAAAACAAACGTGCTAGATCTTGTGCACTCTGATTTGTGTGAATTTAATGGTATGTTGACCCGTGGGGGGGAACCGTTATTTTATAACATTTATCGATGATTGCTCTAGGTTCACACATGTATATCTCTTAAAGCATAAAGATGATGCTTTTAATGCCTTTAAGACATATAAAGCAGAAGTAGAAAATCAATTAAGTACAACTATAAAAGTACTTAGGAGCGATAGAGGCGGAGAATATTTCTCAGCAGAATTTGATGCATATTGTGAAGAATATGGCATCATACACGAATGTTCTGCGCCCTGCACACCACAACAAAATGCCATGGCCGGAAGAAAAAATAGAACATATCAAGAGATGATAAATGCTATGTTAATGCATTCAGAATTACCATTTAATTTATGGGGTGAAGCACTATTGTCCGCTTGTCACATAATGAACAGGATTCCTTTAAAAACAACTGGTATTTCTCCATATGAGAAATGGAAAGGAAGACCACCAAGTATTGGTTATTTCAGAGTGTGGGGGTGTGTAGCTTATTACAAGAACATGGATCCCAAAAGGACAAAATTGGGTCCTCGAGGAATCAGATGTGCCTTCATAGGATATGCACCAAATAGCAAAGCATACAGACTTTTAAATCTAGAGTCTAATGTAATTGTTGAATCCAGAAATGTGGAATTCTTTGAAAATCTCATCACAAAGGATAAGGGACCTGAAAATCCCATAATTGAAGAATCTCGTGACAAAGATTCAACACGAATTGTTGAAACACAATCAGAACCAAGGAGAAGCAAAAGGGCACGAAAAACTAAGGATCTAGGACCAGATGAAATCAATTCCCAACTCATTTCTCTTTATTTAGTTGAAGGAAATAGCAAGAATGATGTTCATAAAATTCCTATTATTCTTCAAGTAGAAGATGATCCTAAAACATATAAGGAAGCAGTGGCTTCTAGGGACGCTTCTTTTTGGAAGGATGCTATCCAAGATGAAATGGATTCAATTATGTCAAATCATACTTGGGAACTAGTTGATCTTCCGAAGGGATCAAGACCCATTGGATGCAAGTGGGTGTTTAGAAAAAAGTATCATAGTAACGGTACATTAAACACCTACAAGGCTAGACTAGTAGAAAAAGGATTTAGACAAAAGGAAGGTGTCGATTATTTAGACACATATGCACCGGTAGCAAAAACTACGACAATTAGAATCCTGTTTGCACTAGCTTCCTTGAATAACCTTATTGTTCATCAAATGGATGTTAAAACAGCATTCCTAAACGGAGATCTCGATGAGGAGATCTACATGGAGCAACCAGAAGGCTTCATGCTTCCTGGAAATGAACAAAAGGTATGCAAACTTGTTAAGTCTCTATACGGTTTAAAACAGGCACCAAAACAATGGCATCAAAAATTTGACACCGCCATAATTTCAAATGAGTTTGTTCCAAACTCTTGTGACAAATGCTTGTACACAAAGGTGCGCGGAAGTGTTGTGATATTTCTATGTCTATATGTTGATGACATGTTGATTATCAGCAATGAAATGAATGGAATATCAGAAACAAAGAAATTTTTGACTTCCACATTCAAGATGAAAGATCTTGGACTAGTTGACATTATACTAGGGATCAAAGTAAAACGAAATAGTGGGGGTTATGAACTTAATCAAACACATTATATTGAGAAAATGTTGGAAAAGTTCAAACACCTAAACTTTAAGGAAGTAAACACTCCATTCGATCCTAGTGTCAAACTTCAAAAGAACAATGGGAGAACCGTGGCACAACTGGAATATGCAAGTGCAATTGGATGTCTAATGTACTTAATGCAATGCATCAGACCTGACATAGCTTTTGCAGTTAGTAAGATGAGTAGATTTACTAGAAATCCAAATGATGAACATTGGAAGGCCATAACTAGGATTTTCGGATATTTGTTAAAGACCAAAAATCTTGGCCTTCATTATGGTAAGTTTCCTGTCGTACTAGAAGGATATACCGACGCAAGTTGGATATCAAGTGTTGGAGATTATAAATCTATAACTGGGTGGATATTTACATTAGCTGGAGGTGTGATTTCTTGGAAAAGCAAGAAACAAACATGAATTACTCTCTCAACCATGGAATCAGAGTTTGTGGCTCTTGCGTCTGCTGGACAAGAAGCAGAATGGTTGAGGGACCTCTTATTGGAGGTTCCGTTAGCTAAAGACAATGTTTCAAAAGTATTGATACATTGTGATAGTCAAGCCACCCTGGCTAGAGCGTTCAGTGAAGTGTACAATGGAAAGTCTAGACACATAGGTCTTAGACACTCTCTCGTGAGAAAAATGATAAAGGATGGGATCATTTCACTAACATATATACAAACAAGCTATAATTTGGCTGATCCATTTACTAAACCACTGGCCAGAGATTTAGTAAAGACTACCTCGAAAGGTATGGGATTAAAACTCCTTGAATAAGGGTTCCGACAATGATAGCAACCCAATCTGAAGTTAACACATCTTAACCTAAGATTCAATGGGTAACAACAAGTCGTTGATTCAGAAGGTTATGCAACATTCCGCGATAATGTTGACGATTACAAACTGAGGGTTGAGTTTTCAAAGAAACTCTTAATGAAGTTCTATATCAAGGAGGATACGTATCTCAAGAAATAGATATAATTGAACTTCACCTATATGAACTTCAAGATGGTGTCGTCTTAAGGTGAGAGTTGGAGTTTCTCTCATGAAAAGTTCATGAAAACAGGAAAAGCACATGGCCATAAATAGTGCTAGGCGAGATATGTAGGCGAAGAACCTCTAAAAGTGTGTGTATAGCAACGTCGGTCTGATCACATGGGATGATGGTTCAAAGCATAGCTACCTAACGTTCCGATTAGGCTTTGTGTTGTCTTTACTAAGGTTAAGTTCAAATCGAAAGATACCTAACTGTATTAACACTTTTTTCTTTCTATATTATGGAATCGGATTTGTCATTATTAGAATAAGTGAGGGATTGTTGTAATTTATTAAATACAAGTGTGTTCCAAAATGACAAATGGTGGAAGTGAGTTAATGCTAATAAATGCATGAGATAACTCTTCATGAATTTTGAATTTTGAATTTTGAATTTTGAATTTTGAATTTTGAATTCGGAGATTGTAACTCTTCATGAGATGTTGCAAAGGCGAAACCATGCAACTGTTGGTGAAACATGTTGCAGGCCAACCATTATGATTATTGGAAAAGGACATTGCTTCACCAAGGGTCGCTACCTTGTGAAACAATATCAACATGGCCTATAAAAGCATAAATCCGGATTCAGAATACAACACACAAAACAAAATCCGAAAATCCTCTAAATAATTCCAAACGCTCTTCGCTGCATTCGGGTTTTCGCCGGTCTTGCGCAAACTCGATAAGGCTGAATTATCCTGGGTATTCCTGCATTAGAACTCTAAGACAATCGAGAGTGCTTGAAGTACTATAAGGAAAGTGTTGCGTTCACGATTCAAGCCTGGATTCCTTTAATCTTTCCGAACTTTCTAATAATATATATATATATATATATATATATATATATATATATATATATATATATATATATATATATATATATATATATATATATTTTGGATTTCGATATACTCGCGATGGCTTACTCAGATAGAAGACACTCATTTAGGATTCTAGAAAGGATAGTCAAAGATCATTCACTGATTATAAAGTTATGATTTGGCCGTTACAACATTATTACATAAATTATGGAATATTATGACATGCATCAATAAATAAAGTGTTGTATATGCTATCTACTAATGACCATCAAACCATACTTATGTCATATAAATAATAATAATAATAATAATAATAATAATAATAATAATAATAATAATAATAATAATTGAACGAATCTCTTGAAATCCGGGGGAGAAGGAGAATAAATAAGGTGGTTCGGAAGACTGAGAGCAGTGGCGGAGCCAGATAAAAAAATTTGGGATGACCGCTAACGTAAAATAAAGATTATAAATAAAATGTAAAAAGTATTTTAAATAAAATATTAAAGTTAAAATAAATACAAAGTTAATTACTAAAAACTTAAATTACATGACTTAAAACTACCTTAAAGTAATGCTTTACGCGTTCCGAGTGACTTGAAATCGTCAATAATTGACTCTGAACTAATGCTTACACTAATCTCCCTTTCAATATATACTGTCATGCTATCTCCAAGAAACCCATCATCCATCTTGTTTCTCAATTTAGTCTTAATAATTTTCATTGTTGAAAAAAACCTCTCAGTTGTGGCCGTAGAAACAGGAATAGTCATGATAAGACGAAGTAGTCTATCAATCAAGAAGTAAGTTTCAGTCTGTCCAGATGCAACCAAACATGAACATAGTTCTTGAATAGTTGATAAATTATTCAAGTTTGATGATTGACGAGCAACAGATAGAAAATGTTGGAGTTGAAATTGCAAATTATTCTTCTCTTGATCACTAAAATCCATAGGATAATATTTTTCAACTAAAGAACAAATAGTATCAATGCTAAAAGCTTTATATCCATCCTTAGGAGATAAAGAACAAGAAAGAGTTAACAAATCCAGTGCCTGCTCACTGAATCTGCTATTCAACTCTTGTAACTGTTTGTCAATGGTAGTGAAAAAGATTTCAACTTTAAAATAATGTTGAATTGTGACTTGATTCTCTTCAAGACGGGAGCGTCCAAATCTTGTTGTTGAATGAACATCATTAAGATCAGGAATCTCAATACCATGCTTTTCACAAAAAGATACCACTTTAGTAAACAATATATCCCCACCATTTTCTCTCAAACCTTGAATAAGATGTTTTGTTGAACGAACCAAGTTCATAGCATTAACTACATCTTGATTTTTTTTTGTAAGGCTTGACAAAGCATATCTGTTATTCCCATGATTTCTTTCATCAAGTGCAAAATAAATATAAAATCAAATGCCTTCAAGTAATTGTAACAACTATCTGCATCCCCACGTGTAGCATAACTCCCTCTATCTTTTGCAAATTTTTTTAAAACTAAACAAGTTGCTTCATACATGTTTATCAAGCTAGAAATTGAATCGTAATGTGATCCCCAACGAGTATCTCCAGCTCGTTTCAATGTACCAACTTGATTTGCACCTTTACCAGTTACAATCTCATCAATCTCTAACAAATAAGCAATTTCTTCTAATTGGGCAGCTTGTAACTCATCATGACGCTTTGTAGAAGAACAAACAACATTCACAACAAAGATCAGCTTCTCAAAAAATTTATGAACAAGTTTGACTTCTCTTGATGATGTAACTAATGCAAGTTGCAATCGATGAGCAAAACAATGAACATGGTATGCATAAGGACAATCCTTCATAAAGAGGGTTTGTAAACCATTTCATTCTCCTCTCATATTGCTAGCACCATCATACCCTTGGCCACGAATGTTAGAAACATCAAGGTTATGTCGAGAAAGTATATCACATATTGCTTCCTTAAGAGTTAAAGATGTGGTGTCTTTAACATGTGCCACATCAAAAAATCTCTCTTGTATTAAACCAACTTTATCAACAAATCTTAATACAAGAGCCATTTGTTCCTTTTTTGACTCATCACGAGCTTCATTAACAACGATACAAAATTTGGAATCACCAATTTCCTCACGAATACTCTTTTTCACCCTACTAGAAAGAATTTGCAAGAGCTCTTTTTGAATTTGATGTGAAGTATACTTGCAATTTTGTGGAGCATTTTCCAACACAACTTTTGCAACTTCATCATTGTAGGATGCTAAAAGTTTCAATAACTCAAGAAAGTTACCTTGATTTCTTGATTTGCTACTTTCGTCGTGACCCCTAAAAACACAAGCTTGTAGTGTTAACCAACGAACAGTGTCAATTGAAGTCTTGAGTCGTAACCGATTATTCATTCTTTGACTTGAACTTTGCACTTGAATAACATTTCTAATATGACCATCTTGATTCAACAAGTCTTGACAAGCTTTCATTGCATTGTTGTGTGGTGAGCAAGGATCCTTCCCTATGTGTTTAAGAAAGGAACAATGTTTTCCATTCCTAACTTTCTTCCAATTTCTAAAACCCATAGAAATAAAGACAAGTGATCCGGGACGTTCACTTAGTTTTTTTGGCTTAATAAACCTCATATAGATTATTTTAACACATCAAGAAAGAAGAACCCTAAAAATCTCAAAAACACAAATCAAGCAATCACTTTAATTTGTTACTTTTTATAAAAGAAGAATGAATAAAGTTTTTTATCTGTTAGATGCCGATCACTTTAATCTGTTCCGATTCCGGTGCCGATAGCAAACTCATATGAGAAAGAAAGGAAAGATAGGAGCTTTTTTACCTTATCTGTATTTTAACCTAACTTTGAATGAAAAATAAAAAATAAAAATTAATTTTAATTTAAAATAAGGATGTTTTAGTAATTTAATATATATGAATTAAAAAAAAAAGTTGAGGGGTGGTCGTGGCCTTCCCACGCCCCCCCTCAGTTCAGCCACTGACTGAGAGGTATATACTCAATGCATAACATAAAAAAGAGAGAAGCTACAAAACACCTTGGAAAAATATTTGACGTCCACCGTGGAGTTTCTGTAAAACTCTCCCAAATCACACAATCAAACTTAAGCAATCACTATTTCATGGTAAATGAATTTCCAATTTTTCAGAAAACTAATTGCTTGAAGTATCACTAACTTTACACACGAAACCCTTAAACACATTTCTCCTTCTATTATTTCCACCATCCGCTATAGCCTCGTCCTTGGCAAGAGAAGAAACTTAATACATGTGCCCTATACCATTGGGTGTTGAAATATTAAACTTGATTTGGGTCTAACCTTATTATTTGATTTTTGGGCTTAGTTATTTTGGGTTTAATTTATTTTGGGTAATGTCTCTAGAAAAGTCTTGTAGTATTTGGAGTGTCTAGATATTTCTTAGGATTGTAATATTTTCTAGAATACTCTTTGAATATCTAGAGTTGAGAACTCTCTAGAATTAGTGTGTCTAGAGTTCTTCTTAGAGTACTATAAATAGAGATGTAATCCTACATTTTTGTATCAAGTAAAAATACAAAGTTCTCTCTTCCATAAATAATTCTCTTACCTATCAAGTTTCTATTCAAGCCTCTAATATTCGCACACACTTTCCCTAAACACAAAAAGCGTTTATTTCCAACAAAGTGGTATCAGAGCTTCAAGGTCCTCAAAAAATTGCGAATTGAGGTTTCCTTTTCCAAATGCTGATGCTCACAAAGAACAACTATGGAAATTGGAGTATCAAGATGAAGGCGCTACTAGGAGCTCAAGACGTGTGAGATATCATTGAGAAAGGCTTCAAGGAGCAAGATGAAGCCTCGCCAAGCCAAGGTGTAAAGGAGACATTGAAGGAGTCAAGAAAGAGAGACAAAAAAGCCCCATTCCTTATTTATCAATCGGTGGATGAAGATACAATTAAGAAGATCTCCAACGTAACGACGACCAAAAAAGCATGGGACAAACTTCAAACTTGCAACAAAGGAGTGGAACATGTGAAAAAGATTCATCTTCAAACTCTTAGAGGTGATTTTGAATGTTTATTTATGGAAGAGTCCGAGTCAATTTCTGATTATTTTTCTCGAGTATTGGTCGTAGTCAATCAACTTAAAAGAAATGGCGAAGATGTTGATGAGGTGAAAGTCATGGAGAAAATACTTCGCACTTTAAATCCAAGTTTTGACTTCATTGCTACCAACATTGAAGAAAGCAAGGATTTAAAGACCATGACTATTGAGCAACTCATGGGTTCCTTACAAGCATACAAAGAAAAATAAAAGAGAAAAATTAAATAAAAGGAGACTATGGAGCAACTACTATAACTCAACTTAAAGGAAACAAATTATGCGAATTACAAGAGGCAAAGAGGGCGAGGTCGTGGCAAGATCGTGGGCGTGGACGAGGACATGGAGGAGAAGGAAGAGTTGGTTACAACAACTACTCTAACAATGGAGAAAGAAGTTGGAATCCACAAGCAATAATAGGTCGTGAAAGAGGAAATTCATGGTCGAGGTGTGATAAATCACAAATCAGTGCTTCAACTGCAACAAGATCGGTCACTATGGATCTGAGTGTAGATTCTCAGAGAAGGTTGTGGAGAAAGATAACTTTGTAGAAGAAAAAGGCGGAGAAGAGGAAACTTTGTTGCTCGTGTGCCAAAACCAAGTTGAAGAGAAAAGAAACAAATGGTACCTCGACACTGGCGCAAGCAATCACATGTGTGGCGATCGAAGCATGTTCGTAGAGATCAATGAAGCGACAACTGACAATGTCTCATTTGGAGATGACTCAAAGATACTGGTCAAAGACAAAGGTAAAATTCTTATACACTTAAAGAATGAGAGTCTTCAATTCATATCCAATGTCTATTATATTCCTTACATGAAGAATAATATTTTGAGCTTAGGACAATTATTAGAGAAAGGCTATGACATCCACTTGAAAGAACATAGTCTTTTCTTAAGAAATTGTAGACATAACTTGATTGATAAGATGCCTATGTCAAAGAATATAATGTTCCTCTTTAACATTCAAAAGGATGTTGTAAAGTGTCTCAAGACTTGCTATATCGACTCTTCATGGCTATGGCATCTACGATTCGGACATCTCAACTTCGACAGTCTAAAATGTTTATCAAAGAAGGAGGTGGTAAGAGGCTTGCCTAGTATAAACCACTCAGACCAACTATGTGAAGGATGTCTAGTTGGGAAGCAATTTCGGAAAAGCTTTCCAAAGGAATCAACGTCAAGAGCGACAAAACCGCTAGAGCTCATACACACCGATGTTTGTGGACCAATCAATCCAAACTCTTTTGGTAAGAGTAAATACTTTCTCCTATTTATTGATGATTATTCTAGAAAAACATGGGTTTATTTCTTGAAGGAGAAGTCAGAAGTGTTTGAAAACTTTAAGCAGCTCAAATCCCTTGTGGAGAAAGAAAGTGGTATTTCCATTAAGGCCATGAGATCTGGCCGATAGGAGAGTTCATTTCAAATGAGTTCCACAAATATTGTGAAGACCATGGAATCCTCCGCCCACTAACAGTGCCAAGATCACCTCAATAAAATGGAGTAGCAAAGAGAAATAACCGGACCATACTTAACATGGTGCGAAGCATGCTTAAGAGCAAGAAGATGCCGAAAGAGTTTTGGGCCGAAGCAGTGGCATGTGCGGTTTACCTGACAAACCATTCCCCAACAAGAAGTGTGCATGAGAAGACACCAAAAGAAGAATGGAGTGGAAGGAAGCCTGGGATCTCTCACCTCAAAGTGTTTGGAAGCATTGCCTATACCCACGTTCCAGATGAAAGGAGAACAAAGCTCGATGATAAAAGTGAGAAGTATGTATTCGTGGGTTACGACTCAAGCTCCAAAGGGTACAAGCTCTATAATCCGAATAGTGGAAAGGTCGTCATAAGTCGTGACGTGAAGTTCGAAGAAGAATATTGTTGGGATTGGAGTGTTCAAGAAGACGGGTACGATTTTCTTCCTTACTTTGAAGAAGAAGACGAAATGGAATAACCAATGATAGAGGAACATATTACACCACCGGCCTCACCTACACCAAGGTTTGATGAAACAAGCTCAAGTGAGAGGACACCACTACTAAGAAGTATTGAAGAGCTTTATGAGGTAACCGAAAATAGAAACAACATTAACCTTTTTTTCCTTTTGGGTGATTACGAGCCTCTAAACTATCAAGAAGCAGTTGAAAACGCAAAGTGGAGAGACGCCATGGAAGAAGAAATCAAGTCAATCACGAAGAATGATACATGAGAACTTACTACACTTCCACGAGGACACAAAGAAATCGGAGTAAGATGGGTGTACAAGGCGAAAAACAATGCAAAAGGAGGTGTGGAGAGATACAAAGCAAGATTGGTGGTGAAAGGTTATAGTCAAAGACAAGGAATTGACTATAATGAGGTATTTTCCCCCGTTGCTCATCTTGAAACTATTAGACTGATCATTTCTTTGGAAACCCAAAATGAATGGAAGATATATCAAATGGATGTGAAGTTGGCCTTCTTGAATGGTTTTCTCGAAGAAGAAGTTTATATCGAGCAACCATAGGGCTAAGAAGTAAAAGGGCAAGAAGAAAAAGTCTTGAAGTTGAAGAAGGCATTGTACGGACTCAAGCAAGCACCGAGAGCTTGGAATGTTCTAATCGACAAGTACTTTCAAGACAAGAACTTTATCAAGTTTCAATATGAGCATGCACTCTATATTAAAGTGCAAAGTGGAAATATTTTGATTGTGTGCTTATATGTTGATGACTTGATATTCACAGGGAACAATTTAAGCATGTTCGAAGAGTTCAAGAAAGACATGTCAAATGAATTTGAGATGATTGATATGGGGCTCATGGCATATTATCTCGGCATTAAAGTAAAGCAATAAGACAAAGGAATTTTTATCACCCAAGAAGGCTATGCCAAAGAAGTCCTTAAGAAGTTCAAGATGGATGATGCTAATCCAGTTGGCACCCCGATGGAATGTGGTAGCAAGTTGAGTAAGCATGAAAATGGAGAGATTGTGGATCCTACTCTTTACAAAAGTTTGGTTGGAAGTCTACGTTACTTGACAAGTACAAGGCCAGATATTCTCTATGTCGTAGGAGTCGTAAGTCGCTACATGGAAGCTCCAACAACAACTCACTTTAAGGCGGCAAAAAGAATCCTTCGATACATCAAAGGTACAACAAACTTTGGCTTGCACTATTACTCTTCTAACAATGATGAGATTATTGGATATAGTGATAGCGATTGGAGTGGAGACTTGGATGATAGAAAGAACACTACTGGTTTTGTGTTTTTTATGAGAGATACTGCTTTCACTTGGATGTCAAAGAAGCAACTTATCATCACACTGACAACTTGTGAAGTTGAGTATGTCGGCGTCACATCATGTGTTTGTCATGCAATTTGGCTAAGGAATTTGTTGAAAAAGTTAAAAATGCCATAAGAAGATCCTGTGGAAATTTGTGTTGACAATAAATCAGCATTTGCTTTGGCAAAGAATCCTGTATTTCATGAAAGAAGTAAGCACGTTGACGCTCTTTACCACTTCATAAGAAAATGCATCGAGAAAATGAAGGTGAAGTTGAAGTATGTGATGTCTAGATATCAAGCTGCCGACAATTTCACCAAGCCACTCAAGTTGGAAACTTTCGTGAAGCTAAGGAATATGCTTGGAGTCACAGATAAAGTTTAAGGGGGGATGTTGAAATATTAAACTTGATTTGGGCCTAACCTTATTATTTGATTTTTGAGCTTAGTTATTTTGGGCTTAATTTATTTTGGGTAATGTCTCTAGAAAAGTCTTGTAGTATTTGGAGTGTCTAGATATTTCTTAGTATTGTAATATTTTCTAGAATACTCTTTGAATATCTAGAGTTGAGAACTCTTTAGAATTAGTGTGTCTAGAGTTCTCCTTAGAGTATTATAAATAGAAATGTAATCCTACACTTTTGTATTAAGTAAAAATACAAAGTTCTCTCTTTCATAAATAATTCTCTTACCTGTCAAGTTTGTATTTAAGCCTCTAATATTTCCACACTCTTTCTCTAAACACAAAAATCATTTATTTCCAACATTGGGCACAACATACAGGACTTCCTTCCGACCATAAGCTTTTTAGATACAAAAGGCCCACAAGGAACTAAAGCTCGGAAAAATTGGAAATAATATTATAGGAAACATCAAGTCCTTCGAGCGACTTCAAATTCTCAATTCCTCGCAAAGTAGTTAGAGCATTGTTCCTTAAAACAAGTTTAACAATATGACAGGAGACCTGCATGATCCAAACAAAATTGGTATGTGGGTCCAAAGCAAACAACCAACTGGGTGAAGGGAGCAAATATTCTGAGGTGATTGAAACCAAGGGAGAAGCTGCAAAGACTCGTCCATCCCAACTCAAGAATATTACGCTCATGCTTCGGAGATCCTTTTGGCACACGATCTGTTGCTAAAGTCGTCAGTGATAGAAAAGAGGTCGACAATCAAGTGTCAGTTTCGATTGATTCTCATCAGGAGGCGGTGAGGATGAACAGTAGATATTGGAGTCGTTTAGGATGTCAACACTAATGATAGACATGGTAACCAGGTTTTCGGGTCTTATTCATATTCATATTCATGTTTTATGGTTTAGTAATAAAGATGCTAATTGATAATCAGTGTTGCATAGGTACAAAAATCATTTATTTCCAACATTGGGCACAACATACAGGACTTCCTTCCGACCATAAGCTTTTTAGATACAAAAGGCCCACAAGGAACTAAAGCTCGGAAAAATTGGAAATAATATTATAGGAAACATCAAGTCCTTCGAGCGACTTCAAATTCTCAATTCCTCGCAAAGTAGTTAGAGCATTGTTCCTTAAAACAAGTTTAACAATATGACAGGAGACCTGCATGATCCAAACAAAATTGGTATGTGGGTCCAAAGCAAACAACCAACTGGGTGAAGGGAGCAAATATTCTGAGGTGATTGAAACCAAGGGAGAAGCTGCAAAGACTCGTCCATCCCAACTCAAGAATATTACGCTCATGCTTCGGAGATCCTTTTGGCACACGATCTGTTGCTAAAGTCGTCAGTGATAGAAAAGAGGTCGACAATCAAGTGTCAGTTTCGATTGATTCTCATCAGGAGGCGGTGAGGATGAACAGTAGATATTGGAGTCGTTTAGGATGTCAACACTAATGATAGACATGGTAACCAGGTTTTCGGGTCTTATTCATATTCATATTCATGTTTTATGGTTTAGTAATAAAGATGCTAATTGATAATCAGTGTTGCATAGGTACGAGTACGTACCCAGCATCCGATACGAGTACTGGTATGGAGTACGACATTTTTGAAAAAACTAAGGTACGGGTACATTAGTATAATTTTTTTAAATACAATTATAAAAATAACAAATGTGTTATATTGTTTAAATAACAACAAAACATTAAAATTACAAAACGATTTGCTTTAAAAAGTTAATATTTACGCAATAACATAAATAAATTACACTTAAAAGGTATTCATAAATCATGATATCATTAAAAAGAATGACTTCTAGTTCAGGTTTATCGAGAGAAAGACTAACAACTTCAAAAATATCAACTACATCAAATAGATCTCATTCATCTCCACCAATATCCTACATTTTTGTTGCTCTAACTTTATAAACTTTAATATGAAAAGACAGAGATTTGTATGAACAAAAACTAAGTCTCCGTTCCTCTTTGAATTGAGCCTATTCCTTTTCAATGAGTGAATAAATTTAATTGTGCTCTAATTTCTCTCCACAGAAGATGAAGAACTTGGTTGTAAAAAAACTTTTTTATTTCTAAATAAAATAATTAACCTAATTTTTACTTAGTAAAAAAAGTCCGAATTATACCATACGAAGAAAACTAAAAAATTTGGGTACGTGGTACCAAATGTGTATCCGTTGGTGTACCAACTTAAAAAAAAATGATACGGCTTCGGTGCGTACCATACGCGTACCGTACGAGTATCAGTACTCGGTAAGTATCCGATACCGATACTTTATCTAAAATAGAGTACCAGTGCTTCAAAGTTGCTAATTATCGGTTTTAATACCTCTATTTGTCATCTTAATTACGATTGGACCTGTTACGGATAGATACACCTCACCAGGTGGTTTTAGAACCTTTATATGGGTTTCGTTTGATCGTTTATGGTAAACCTGTAACATGATTGGTGAGAAATGGTGGCTTCCGTCGCCTAAGCTATTAACGTCGCCGCCCTGAACTTGGAAAAATTATTTAGAATTGAAAATTTGGCGCCTGCTTTATTTATCTACACCAGGATATGATACAATGTTATACTATATTGCTTTCAAGAATTAGATAACTCACTAATATTTTATATGCTCGGAGATTAAGTCCTTTTATGGTCAATTTCTACTGCAATTAGTACCATTTTATTTTATAATATTGTGATAAAATAATCGCCCATGGTATTTTGTTTCCTTTTTTACATGTTAATTTTGGTGTTGGAATGTCGAGGAGTAAAAAGAAATTGTATAATTAAATAAAGACATCAAAAGAAAACCAGGTCTGTATTATGACACGGATTGGATCATAAGGTAAAAGGTGATCGAACTATCACCCACGGGGTTGAAAGACAACAAGTTGCCTATCAAAAGAATGAAATATGTTTGCCTATAACATGAATATCAAAATACGATTAGGAAAAGCCGATCTTGAAAGCATGCATTTATCAAGTGAGAACGCCGACAAAATCCCAGAGGTCGTACATAGTCCGATTTAGTTTTTTTTGTAAAATTCTTTATTATTGTCAGATAAGACAAGCTAATTTCTCTGTCTTTTGTAAATTAATTTAGAATTTACATTAAGCAAATGAGTTTCACTCCTTCCCCCTACGAGGACAGGAGACACCTCCCATTTTTTAAGTTTCTAAAATTATGCAGGATAGTTGTTGGAATAAAGACTGAACATGGACTTACCTTCCAATAAAATTGAGGATCGAGAATGACGAAAACCTCCACAAGGGACAAATCGGTTGCGGACGAGCTAAGTTAATTGAAACCTCCGTCTTTTGTAAATTAATTTAGAATTTACATTAGGCAAACATGTTTCGCTCCTTTCCCCTACGAGGGCAGGAGGCACCTCCCATTTTCTAAGCTTTTAAAATTATGCAGGATAGTTGTCAGAACAAAGACTGAACAGGGACTTACTTTCCAATAAAATTGAGGACCGAGAACGATGAAAACCTCCACAAGGGACAAATCGGTTGCAGACGGACTAAGTTAATTGAAACCTCTGGCTTAACTGAAGTCTAAGCAACTTGAAGCCTCTGGCATAATCGATTATGACCGGGTAATATTTAATAAAATATCTGACCTAACTGAAATCCAAGCAACTTGAAGCCTCTAGCATAATCGGTTGCGGCCGAGTAACATTTAATAAAACCTCTGGCCTAACTGAAGTCCAAGCAACTTGAAGCCTCTGGCATAATCGACTGCGGTCGGGTAACGTTTAATAAAATATATGGCCTAACTAAAGTCCAAACAAATTGAAGCCTCTGGCATAACCGGTTGCGGTCGGGTAACGTTTAATAAAACCTCTGGTCTAACTGAAGTCCAAGCAACTTGAAGTCTCTGGCATAATCAGTTGCGGTCGGGTCATGTAAAATAAAAGCATCTAACCTGCATTTAACGACACCCCCACGGGGCTCTGAATGTCGGTCCTGTAAAGTTAGCATACCTATGAATTTAAGCGATTTGGTTAACTTATCACTGGCCAAATATCTGAAATGATCTACACGGAATTAACTGGTCTTTGTTTGAGATTAACGAGACCCCTCAAATCATTAAGGCCCGACTCCTTGGGGCTTCAAACCTAAACGGTACAAACTTCAGCTAAAAGACAAGATAACTCGCTTGAAGTCGACCCTTTTATCCAATTTCCATGCGAATAAATAAGTTGTTATTAAGGAGATAAAACATATTAGGGCTTCATAGTCAAAAGGACTAACACGATCACAACTAAAAGTAATCTCATAAGAGCTTGAATATTATTGTCAAAAGATCAGGAAGTCGTCCAAACATTACAAAATACATCTGTAAGGGATGACTAAAACGATTATGAACCAATGCTCTGATGAGAGATCTCTGATTTCAATCACACCAAAGATTCTCAGGCATTAGAACCCAACTCACTTGGGTCATTTAAAGAATAAAGAAAGACATACTCGGAATTTGCCAAGACTTGTGATCATCTAAAAATGTATCAGAATTTGATTGTTGCTAATTGAAAAACACACATGAGCTATCATAATCCTAATGAAAAGGATATGCATTGGCATGGTGTTTACCGTGAAAATTGGTAAATAACCGCTGATCTTCCAAAGTGAAATATTTTGGTAACTTACAGGATCGATCAGAGGACATGTGCTAATTGTTTTTAGGATGAAGTCTGATGAATGATGAACACTTCGATAATGATCATACTTAAAATAACTTGTTAAAGAATATAAAGGAAAAATAACGCAGAGAAAGCAAGGAAAGTGTTGGAAAGTAAATGACGGCGAAGATAAATTTCTGAAACGAAAAGATTGATTAAATTGCTTTAAGTAAAAATATGGTGCAACATCAAACATACATTTTTCAAGTTACACTTTCTCTACACACGGATACTTTGGGTAAGTTGATAAATTTGTACACACTTGAACACCCTATCCTAATACTAAGACCTCCTATTTATACCAATCGGAATAACCGCTTCCAACAGCCTATTCACCAGATTGAGACAAGTGATGCTTTGCATGCATGTAACCGCCCACCATGCCCCACGTATATCCTTAGTAGTTATATAAGAACAGAAAAATTCCCTCTCTTATTTGAATTCAAATCCTTTTTCGAACTACCACTAGTGACGCTTCTGCCGAAAACATCTCCCAACTGCTGGAAACATTTCAAAGTCCACACAGTATCTTTACTCTTGCATCAAAGTATCTTCCACTGGAAATCCAAAATGTATAGTTTTGTCAAAAATTTAATTTCTTCACAGGAAACCTCATTCTCTCATTTACTTTCCTGAATCCATATTAGGCGTCGAAATTGGGAGCTAACAAATTGCCCCTAAAAAATGTCATTTTCGACATTTTGAAGAAAAAGGCATTTTTCGAAACTATGATTCGACGCCTTGAACAATCCTTCGATGCCACATATACTCCAAGGTTGCAAAAACTATTCATCTTTTTTCCAGCTGGCCTATGACGTCAGAGCCATCATTACCTTTTCCAACATGTCTTTTCAACCCATGTGTAAATCTTTTTAATCATCACGTTTCCTAGGCCCTAGGAGATTATGGGATTTAGGCATTAATTACCACCGTCCCACTATATAATCTTGGAGAGACACGTGTCCCACTTGTTTGTCAACCATTAATGCTGATTTGAACTGTTTTTTCTTCCAAAAACCCTATAAAAAGCGCGTCTCTCACTAATTCCACTTTTTTTACGCTTTCTGAAACTTTCAAGTACTTCAACTCTTCATCTTCTTCAAAACACCCTCAAAAAACCCAAATTTTTTCTTTCTTCAAACCTTTAACAATAATTGCCACTTCAAGCAAAGTCCCCAAAGAAACAACCAAGGCCATCAAGGTTTCCATCAAACAAATGAAGGCCCCCAAAAAGATTTCAGACCTCTCTCCTTTTGCTACGCTTCCTGGCCCAGTGATGATGGGTAACCAACAATATATTCCTGAACCAATAACTGAAGAACAATGAAGAATTTATGAATCTCAGGTACTCATTCCAATAACTTTCTATGGAAATAACCATGCTTTATTTGGAACTTTACCTAACCTGAACATCGATTCAAGCAGACTTAGGGACTTTTCCCCCACTTACCATAAATGTAAACCAATAGGCCAAGCAAAAAACTTAGGGCTGAAAGGGCTACTACTACTGAGGAATCCCAATCTTTAACAAATGAAACTATAGACTTAAGGTTTATAAACAATGGCTTTAGAGTCTTCTGAGCAACCCCCTCATTCAAAGATCCAACTGAATATCTAAATTGGCTAAACAAGATAGAAAAAGCCAAATCTCAAACCTGGAAGGGCATGGGAATTTATGACCTAACCATGCTGTCGAAGGTGGAACTGGATTGCAGTTCGACTTGATCAGTTTCTTCATTGTACTTCTGGGAAAGTACTGACTATACCTTCCACCTCCCTTGTGGAATGGTAACACCCACTCTCTTCACATAGCCGCTATCACAAGGCTCAAACTGACTAAGAATACCTATGACCCAAATGTAGAATCTGATGACTCCATAGCCTTCTCCACCTCTAGGGATGCCTACTCAACTCGTATAGCACATTATCATGACAAAGATACTGACAACGTCTTTGACGTAGAACACATTGTCTTCTTGGCTTTATGGTTATCCCACTGTGTCTTTTGCTTGAAGTCACTCCAGGTTGCCAAGAAATATCTCACTCTAGAGAACCAACTTCATTCTGGTCATGACGTATGCCTGAGCGAAATGATCCTGGCCAACCTGTACGAATCTTTGATTGATGGTGTTACTCAACTTAAAAATTTGGGAGAAAAACGAAATCTTATCCTTTCTAGTCCTTTTTTGTTGTTGTAACTCTGGCTAAATGCCACCTTCGAGGTAAGTCTTCCTAACAAGAGCCCCGTCGACGAAGAAGCCGAGGAAGTAAAAAATAGGAGGGCCGAAGGAAACCGCTTGACTCAACTAACCCCAAGTGATAAAGGAAAGGCCCTTCGACCTACATTCATGATCTATGTCATGATGTTTGCAAAACGTCACGAGTTCACGTCAAACATGGCCCCTTTCGCAACCAGAAAATACGGTGCAGAATGGTTCACGAGACCTTTCCCATATCCCATCAAAAGCTAAGAAACAGAGTCCCTTTTAATTTGGGAAGCCTTCTAACTCCAAAATTAATAACCCTTAGGTTAAATCCGTGGAAGAGTCAGGTCACCCAGATTGCTTATCAACCTAATCTCGTGGCTCGATAATTCAGATTGATTCAAGTCCTCCCAAAATGTCTCTACGGTAGAAAAAGCACCCTCCTCCTCTATAGAGCAAATCACAAAGAAACCACCACTCTCAAACAAATATCTAGATACATTGGAAAAACGCACCTTACCCCAGTTAGCTTCGAGTCAAGTTTCCTTTGAACTCCAGAATTTGGGAAATGGTGGTCACAATATTATGCTGAAGAGTTTTATGATGCTCCTTCATTCACTCAGCATGCCCCGCGTATATCCTTAGCAGTTATATAAGAATAAAAAAATTCCCTCTCTTATTTGAATTCAAATCCTTTGTCGAACTACCACTAGTGACGCTTCTATCAAAAACATCTCCCTACTGCTGGAAACATTTCTAAGTCCACACAGTATCTTTACTCTTGCAGCAAAGTATCTTCGACTGGAAATCCAAAATGTATAGTTTTGTCAAAAATTCAATTTCTTCACAGGAAACCTCATTCTCTCATTTACTTCCCTGAATCCATATTAGGCATCGAAATTGGGAGCTAACACATAGTTAAAACAAAACTGCAATTAGTTGAGACCCACTCGGGCTCTCTGACACACACACACACGCACACACACACACACACACACATATATATATATATATATATATATATATATATATATATATATAGATAGATAGATAGATAGATAGATAGATAGATAGATAGATAGAGAGAGAGAGAGAGAGAGAGAGAGAGAACCTGCGAACTCTACAACGACCACGGGTCGAGAACCCATTGGGGCTCTCCAACTTCATATGTTAAGAATCTTCTGGGTTCCATGATGACTATAGATAGAAAGCCCACTAAAGTTATATGTCCTTTCCATGGAAGTCGTATACTTTTCCAACTTCATTAAAGTCGTAAATCTTCATAAATATGCATCAAGATAAAATTACATAGGAATGGACCCATCATCAAGATCACAAATTTATGAGAGATTACTTGATTAAATGTGTTTATGTCAAGTTTAGGATACATGGGATAAAACTTAAAGCACTTCATCTTTATAGGCTTTGCACCCTTACAGGCCTCGTGCTTTGGGGGCTTATGTAAATCCCGGGAATTTTAGGACCAATTTCACTTCCCGGATTTTGATATGGCTGGTGTATATCCCGAGAAATTTAGGAGGTCAGGGAGTTATTACGAAGTCGGGTGGTATGTACACCCCAAAATTCTCAGATCCGAGTTAAGAGTCACTAGGTCTAAGGGGTGAAGGTCGGACGTGTCGGGTACTTGAAAAGATAACCGAGTTGCTACTTATAGAACAAAAAAGAGACAGAGTCTTAGAGATATCAAAGGCACGCTCCTGGACGATGTGTACAAGTAGGTATAACAAATTATAGGGTATATACATCTTGAATTCCGATATACTCGAGATGGCTTACTCAGACAAAAGGCACCCATCTTGGATTCTAGAAAGTATAGTCAAAGGTTATTCACTGGTTATGAAGTTAGGAATTGTCTGTTAGAACATTATTCCATAAATCATGGAGCGTTATGACATCCACCAATGAATGGATTGATGTAACTATTATCTATTAGTGACCATCAAACCATACATATGTCATAAAATAATAATAATAATAATAATAATAATAATAATAATAATAATAATAATAATAATAATAATAATAATAATAATAATAATAATAATAATAATAATAATAATAATAATTGAGTGAGTCTCTTGGAACCCTAGGGGAGAATGAGAATAAATAAGGAGCTTCTGAAGACCAAAAGAGAGGGGGATATACACGACGAATAACATAAAAAGAGAGAAGCTACGAGTGACCTTGGAACCACCAATAATGGTGTCCATGAACCCTATACCCATTACAGACACATCAACTAATCATTTACGATGTTCCCTGGATAGCATCGGGGAGGTTAACCTTTTAATGTTTTTTTGCAAGAATAGAACTAACTCGAGATAAATTACTTTTAAATATTAAGAGGGGACTAGAAAACTCTAGGGATTGATGAACGATGAGGATGATATTTGCAAATACTATGATGCTCAAATCACTAAGTGAAGAAATATTGAGATGACTTGTTGTGCATTTTTATTTCTAATTTTAGAATATATATATATATATATATATATATATATATATATATATATATATATATATATATATATATATATATATATATATATATATATATATATATATATATATTGTTCCGCGTTGGATGTCGAATTGGTGTTGATCAATGGTATAGGACTTTGAATCGACATTGTTGATCATTTATATGCTGACACAGAGTGGACCTGCAATGTTAACACTCTAGTGTCCAAACTAGTTAACAGTCAAAAAATGAGTGTAGTTAAAATTGGAGATCAATAGAAGTTACCTTGAATATTATGTATCTTGGATTTTATACGTTGAATTGTTTGGATTGGAGTTGCATCGAGTTGGGCCTTCGTTTTAGGTCTCTGGCCGGTCCAAAATAGTTGACTCAGAGGCTTGTCAGATGAAGATTAACCAGGGAAATCTTTGAAGTTGTGGCTGGCCTCTAACAATGGTGCTCGTTCATGGAGAGAAGTGGAAAAGTCATATATCAATTGCAAAAGTAGTGGGGAACATGCACATTTAATGATTTCTCATCATTGAAATGTTTCGGAAACTTTTCTTGACGTGTGGTTTGAGATAACCAACATAGGACATGATGCTTCCTTGTAGAGCACTTGAGTGCATTTGATTTTGTTTATGTTCCCTAGGAAAAATCCAGTCGTAGATCTTGTAACTTCATTTTTATGCTGATCTGGTTCATTGATTTCCTTTGCCTATATATAGGAGATGTTAGGAATAACATCAACATTGTTGAACCTTCTAGTGGAACATTCAGCTCTAAGAAGATAATGATCTCAAATTTGAATCATGAGAAGGTAAGGAGGATATAGGTTGCAGTTAAAGAACTAATGGAATCAAGTGACTCAAGTGATTATGAGTAATACGAAGACATATTTAATTGGATTTTGATCTAAGAAGTTGAAACTTGGAGATTTCTTTCTAAATATTTCCAGGGTGTTATAATTGTTGGTGGCCATATTATTTTTGGGCATGTTTTTATTCTGAATCTCTAAATGCTCTACAACTTTGTTAGAATATGTACAATGAAAATATTTATACTTGTGCATATCTTGTTTTTGTTTTGTTTGTTCTACTTATGTTTTGGTTGTGTATGTGCTAACATACTAACCTATGTATGACTGACTTCTAGATGTTATTTGATGTAATAACCCTTTTCCAAATTATGGAAAAAAGGGGGAGTGGTATGGTTTTGCCGAGGTAACATAGGTATTTGTTAAGTACTGACCATCAAGTTAAGTACTAATGATATGCTCACATGCTGGAGTATCGGGTAAGACATATAGAACTTTGAAGTGAGCTTTTGTGTTAGTAGTATTTTGCATATCTTGGTATTAACTACTAACTGTTTGTGTTATGCATGACTAAGTATGTGAGTGATTGTATGTTATTAATTCTTATTTGGTAGGATTGTATGCTACAAACTATGAGCTAACTGAGTGCCATGCATGACTAAGTTGTGAATGATTGCAAGTCTATCTGATTGATTATCGAGCATTGTTTTGTGTGTCATGAATATGTGATGAATGTTACTGATTTTACATTGTTTTGTTGCTGCTGATGAAATGGTACCCTCTGATGTTTATGCTAAATTTCACTTGTTTTGATTGAATGAATGTTATTTATCTTGAAGTGTTGTTTTGCCATAATTTACCAAAGGGGGATTCTTGTTCCTATTTGGTTCGGCTGCATTTTGTAAAACAACAAGGTGGAGAAGTTTTCAAGTTTTCTAACCTACTTCAAGATAATTTTTTGGTGCATAAGGGACACATATTGGACGCGATATCACAATATGTGGATACGACATCTAGGCCTTTCTCAACGGCCAGATTGCTGCGTTTTTGAACGAATTTTCTATTGAAGATTCAGTTAGATTTTATTGCTTTTATTTAACAATATGATTATATGATTTGTTGGACAACTATGAAGATCAAATCAAATTTAAATATGATTTAAATTTGAATTTGAATCAAACCAAATCATATCTTTATGTTGGAGATATTTATGGAATAAATAATATCCAACTGATTGTGCAAAGATTCTTGAGGAAATTAAAGCAAAGATCTAAAGAGAAAATCCCAGAATACTTTTGCTATATAAGGATCTCAAAGTCTATATTTGAAAGCAATCAATGTTCATTGAAGATCACAAGAGTGCTAGGGTTTAGAGTCCTTGTTATTACTTTATTACATCTCTATGTTTCAATAACTTGGCATAGAAGGTTTGTCTAGTTGAGTGTAATATTCAACAATGATAAGTGGATTAAACACCAATTACTAGGGTTAGTGATTAAGAGAACGTGAGAGGGGTTCCAATATTTAGGGGTAGTCCTAAATAGAAAGTCATTGGATAGTGTTAGGAAGAAGCATTGAACATCATATGGCTTGTTGTTGCTTGTAAGACTAATTGTACTAAACTACTAATAATGAATTTCATTTCTTGGGTTGGAAGCCAATCCTTCATACGTAGGTGTTGTTGCATTTAAATGGGTTACCAATTATTGTGTTCTTTATTTCTTTTCTGCTCCATCATTTTGTACAATTGAATATGTGTTAATTATGGTGATTCATGTTTAACTTGTCGAACTAGTTGTCTAGGACACCGTGTTCTACAATTGTCCCCTGAGGAACATAATTTCATTCATTCTTGAACTATTTTTCAAAGAACTATTATTTGTGTCATATACACAAATAAATTATTATTGAGTTTGTCAATAATGTAAATGAAGAAAGATAAACCAAATTTAATTGGAAACTATATTTAGAGGTTCATATTTATCTAACATGTATACAACTAAGATAAATCATATATTCTTTCACTTTAGTCGATGATTAGAACATTAGAAATATATTTCTAAAATCAATACTTGTATCTATCAAATTATATAAAACTAAATGAGTCCAACAATCCGTTCAAATAGACTTTGGAAATTCATCTTCCATTTATTTAGACTAAACAATAATTTCAAAGATATACGTAAGGTTCAAATCTTATATCTTATTTGAATCTTCCCACACTTGTTATAAATGAGCTTAACGATATCAATGGAACTAAAATCCACTATTTCATGATAACATTAGTATATAAAATATTGATTGGATAATCATAGAAACACTTGTCCAGTTTTAGAACATGTATTTAATGTTTCTATAACTATATGAAATTTAATAAAAAATATTTGACTTAATTCCAGACTCTAGTTTAAGTCTAAGTATAATATCTTATAATCAATGAAACATATAATGAATATAATTTTTTCTTTAAAGAAGTAGGACATTGACTATAATTGAAGTCAACAATTATGTATAGAATAAAACATGTATAGAATAAAACATGTTTCATTCTAGGTTTTTTTACCCAAATGCCAAACCTTTTAGAATTAATTTCCAAAACAACCCATGTTTAAAAAAAAATCCCAAAATAATCCACTTTCTAACAAAAAAATTATGGACGCAGTGGTGTTGTCAGACGAATTGGAGACAACTCTATGATTTTGAAAGGAGACGCCAATTGGATTGGTGACTACACATGGTGTTTCCAATTCAGTTGGCGTCGGTGTACAAATTTTAAAGGTAGACTCCAATTGGCTTGACACTAGTGTACATTGTGAATTCTTTTAGTATAAATAGTCAATATTAATATTTAATTAAAAATACTTTTACTGAAATTAACAATGATGACTAGGTTGGTCATACCGGCCACCGGTTCCACACCTCCTAGCTACCCTAGATCGTTGCACTCGTTTTTTATTCACTCCAGGTGTTTGAGTATTTGAGGTCCCAAGAAAATCACCAGAATCCCTAAGAGGTTCTTGTATTTCTAAGAAATCTTGTGTATGAAGCGACACGCTTTCGTAACTGAGTTTGTAACCTATGCCAGAGTAGTTGGGATGCGTTAATGGAGTCATTGGTGTGCGGCCTGGAAGATTGAAGGGGACATTGGTGTGAAAGATTCGTTGGAGAAAGGTTGAAATGGTTATTGTGGTATTTGATAGCCATATGATTATTGGGATGTTTAGGTATTTTTGGCTATGGTGTGATGTTTAGACATTTTGGCTATGGTATGATGTTTGGGAATTTTGGCTATCATATAAGGAAAGGTTGGTGTTATATGTTCCTTGGGTGTTTTGCCTATATCTTAATATTGTGTTGGAGGCATATGCATTTTGGGTGTCTTGATAATAGTTATTTTGTTGATGATGGTATGAGGGACGCTCTTGATATTGTGGTTGGGTGTATGGTATGTTTTGATTGTGGGTTTGTATGTTTGTGGGTCGGTCATTTTGTTGGATAGGGGTTATGAGTAACAAGACTGGTAATTTTCTGGGGGGTTAGATATTGAAGCTTCTTGTGTGTAAGTGGTTTGTCGTGGGGCATATAGATACCTCTCTTCGGAGACAAACCCAGTTGCAACCGATATGTACCAAGCCATATAATTATTAGTTGGTCTAGACTAGGTTGGAATCACAACGTCATATAAGACATGGTCACAACGGTTCCTCCATTTAAGACACTCAAATTTAACAAAGTCCTTCCAATTCTCAAAGTTCCATTATTCATTAATTTTTTTGTTGGTGCCATTGACCGAGGCACGTCGAGGGATATGGGATATTTTGAAGCATTTTGAACTGGAGTTTGACACGGTCATTTTAGTGCATCTCCACAGTGGTGAACTTGATGATCAACATGCATGCAGTCCAAATGGACGCATCTTCTTCTCTGACTTAATGTTGATGTTCCAAGTTGATATATGGATGCCAAATTAATTGTAGAAGAAAAAAAATATTAGATCATAAAATGGGTAATATTCAAAATAAATTGCTTCATTTATTAACAATACATCTCCACGTGTAAGTTGATCAAAGAGATTGCGATATTGAATGATATAATGTCTAGGACGTCTATTGTAAATCATACCATGGGCCGACCATGTAAACCAAAAAAGTTCAAATAAATTAGTTAGACACAATAGTCAGTAAAGTGAGTAAATGAAAATGAATTTATTAACTTACTTTTGTGCATACGGGAATGTGAAGCTATTATGGTTGATGGGCACTAGGGATGACAATCTAGACCAATCCCATGCTTGGAGCAAAATGGCGCATCCATAAAATGTAGATGTGTTTTTCTTTGCGTTTTTACACAAAGAGCTATACGAATAAGACAAACAAGTAGAACCCCAACTATAGGTTCCTATTTTATCTAGGTGTCTTAAAAAAGATAAATACATAACATGCATACTAGAACCACTACCTTCTGAAAATAAAAACAAACCAATTAAAAACATAATATAACACCTAATTTTTATTAATTTCATTTTTGCAGTAGAATTTTCATCTAATGTTAAATTGTTGTAATATGTCTTAAGAAGTGAAAGTAAGATACCTTAGCCTCTTGAGTTATCATCCAATAAGTCGGCACCCAAAAGATCCTCAAACATGAAATTCACGAAGTTGGTTTTTCAATTGACCACCTTACCATCAATAGGAAACCCGAGTAACATGTACACATCCTCTAACGTTACAGTACATTTACCTGGTGGAAAAAATAAAGTGTGCATCTCGGGATTCAATCTCTCTTGTAAGTTTAGTATAAACTTAGCATCAACTGAGTAAGACATGATTTTTTTTATAATGTGTTATGTCGCATCTCGAAAAATATGATTCCTCGCGATGGTCGCGGAAATTTTTTAGTTCGAACAGAGTCGGCACCGAACTTTATTTATCCCAATGAAGGAATAGAAAATATCGATAAAACCTTTATAAAATAGGATAATGGTCGTCGCAACCATATTCAGGTTCGGAAGTCGATTACGCAAGGGGAAGGTATTAGCACCACTCACGTACGTTGTACTCAACGGGAACCTTTTAGTTCTAATTTGAGACTTGAATGTTAGATGAATGTTATTTGTTTTCTTCGAGTGAATAAAGATTGAAAATAGAGATGGATGGAAACCTCGGAAGGGGGAAAAGGGAGGTTTTTTATTAGTGTGCTCGCGAAGATCTCGCAATCTCGTGCCTATGTATCCTTATGGTGCAATAAGGAAATCAGAGCATTCGTAGTTCGGAGAACTATGATTGGTTGGTGTCTTTTAATGAATGATTGTTTAGATCGCGTCCTAAAGGCTAAACGTTGGCTTGTCTACTCTCGTCGGAGGCTTAAGCACTAGTTTGTTGTGCGCTTTAGAAAGGACTAAACAGTGTTCTTTTGAAAAAGAGTTTCGATCGCACGGGGGTGATGAAAGAGTTTTGATAGGTTAAATGTGTTTTAATGAACAAGTGCTTAGATCGCGTCCTAGAGAATAAACGTTGGCGTGTCTACTCTCGGCGGAGGCTTAAGCACTAGTTTGTGTACGCACCAGAAATGATTAAGCAATGTTCTTTCTGAAAAGAATTGAGTTGTCGATCGCACGGGGGTGAGGAATTAAGTTTAATATGTTTGGTATTTTGAAGAAGAACGAAAAAAGATTGAGCAATATGGTGCACATCAATCGGTCAATTCTTTCGAGGAATAACAAAGCGAACGCCTTATACTCCCTTTTTCGTTCAGATTATTATTGAAAGTCGTTTGCGGAAATTGGATATGTGCGGTAGTGAGGCGAGCGCCTCCCACTTTCTTATTCAAGGAAAAATGAGGCGTGCGCCACTCATTCCTTTATCCAAGTTTATTTAGAGTGTTTTAATCGGCAAACGGAAAAATCGAGTAATATGGCGAGCGTCAATCATTCAATTATTTGAGAGGTGGTGAGGCGAACGCCTCCCATTCTTTTTTATCCGAAGTTTAAATTGTAAGAAATATTTATATTGATTTGAACTTATACGACTAAAGTTTTAATCAGGTAAGAAGAATTCGAGCAATATGGCGTGCGCCAATCATTCGAGTACTTGAGAAATAGTGAAGCGGACGCTTCCTATATTCTTTTTCATCCCGAGTTTAAATTATAAAAGAATATATTTAGAAATTATATTGGCTTAGAAAAATGATTTGAATTTGCAGGGTTAATTGGATTTAGATAGAAATAATTGGTGTATCAATCATCTAATCGATTTAATTAGAGTCGAGTAGGTCTCATTGTAAGAAAGCCCAAGAGTAAGCTATGTGAGGTTGATGGCGATGCTTAAAAGCAATCGACTTACAAAGGTATTTGAAAAATGGGCTCGATGTTGAATCGAGAATGGTGTGACTTTAATAGTTTATCATGGGTTTGTAATCGATGATGAAACGGAATGGAGTTGAGTTTGTATTGGTGATGAAATTGAAAGAAATCGAGTTGTAATGATAGTGGAAGAAATCGACCATCATTCAATCATCGAGATTAATTAATTAATATTTGATTAAATTGATTAATTAAGTTAATAAAAATTACTTATCAAAAAATTATTTAATTGAATAAAATAATCAAATTAATTTTAAAAAAATTTAATTAATTAACTAATTTAATTTATAGAAATAAATGTCAATGTCAATTTGATAAGGATTGAAGTGAATTGGTCACAATGTGCTAAAAAACCAGTTATGCCGAAATGGCAATATAATTAGTGTCATACGCAAAATCATAATGCGGTGAAAACGTTCTATTGATTTATTGAAATTTGGCGGCATATCGGCATGAAATTGCCGATTCCGCAGAAAAAAAATATGATTAAAACGTAATAAAAATCAAACAGCGATCCAATACCATATCTATAATATGTACATAGGTTAAAACATTATACAAATAGATTTAAATAACAAAGCAAACAAATTTATAAAGAAAAGTAGCTAACATGTGCATATATCAAGTGAGGGCATGTGTGAGTTAATGGGCCTGAACCTACAATAGAAATCAGCCCAAATGTCTTACTAAGCTCGAATATATTAATAGTAATAAAACATAATAAAATTGATAATACAAGAAAAAATTAAACCCACAGTATTTCAAAAAAATCTAAAGGGAAGAAAACGCAACAGGGATGTTATCCCTTATAGTCGCACATCTGCTTCTTTCTCTTAAAAACCACTTTCCATAATGACAAAAACCAAGAATATGAAGAAACCAAAACCAGAAATTCATATAAAAAGAGTTACCAATTAAGATTGTGAATTGAAGGGTGTGGTTCATGTAGTGGTATGGGACGTGAACGGTGACGGCAGATCTCAATCTTTAACCTTCTATGAAAATGGGAATTATGAGGAAGCTTTGAACAACGTTTGCCAAAGCTGATCAAAGTGTCGAAGTTGTCATCATGTTGTTGTAACTGTTAGAAACCCGGATCAGCTCGTGGAGCTATGAGTCGAGCGATTGACATGCTGGATCCAAAAGATCAATCGAAGATTTTTTCATATGTTACTGGGATTTTCAACCGGCTACTGTTTGGCGGCGCTTTGGCGAAAGGGTCGGACTCTTTGTTATTGTGTAGCGACAGTGTGAAAGACATGGAGGTTGTTGTGCTTCGTTTGGATATGATGATGTAGACGACAGTTTAAAATTCACAGACTTTTCGGTGAGTTAAAGATGATGTGGTGGTGCGTCGGATGGAATGGAAGAGTGAATCGGCATTTGCGGTTGGTTGTGATGTTTGAGGTGACGATGGAGGCTTTTCCGGCGATGAGTGGAAGAAGGCGGTTGAAGGTGTGTTTGGGTGGTTGTTAGGTGATGAGCGTTAGAATGCGGACATAGGGTGTATAAAGTGTTTTTGGCGAGTGAAAAAGAAAAGCGCTTCTTGATTCTTCTGTGGTTGTTTTGTGCGTGACAACAGAGGTGAAGTGTGATGATGGAAGCTGAAGGTTGAAGGTGATTTGGCAAAGGGTTCACGACGGAGTTGGCGTTGGCGGATTATGATCGCGATGGAAATGGGTGTTGGAAGAAGAAGATGACGCTGAGGAAGAAGGGTTTATCAAAGGGTAGGCAGTGGTTTTTGCGTGAAGACGACAAATGGAGTATGGGTGAAGAAGAACGGGATTTCGGTTTGCGGTGTGTGTGAAGGTTGAGAGTGGGTGGATTGTTGTGGTTGTCTAAAATAGAGAGAAGAATTTTTTTTTCACTTGTTGGTTATTTTTTAGAAAATTAAATTCGGAGGGAAGTCCGATGGTTTTTTTAAAGAGAGAGCCTTTTTGCAGGTTTTTCTCTCCTTTTGTTCTTTTTCTCTTTTTGCCAGCTCATGAGAGACGTTGGAGAAAAAATCAAGTCTTTCCGTTATTTTTGTCTTTTCCTCCTCCTTCAACCAAAAGTCACGCGTCCCTATATTGTACTGATAGAGAGAAAAAAAGATTCTCTCTTAGTGCCAGTTGGATCGTAGGAACGTGATCTTCATTATATCTTTTATTACTTGAATTTTGGAAATTAATCTTTGAAAATTTAATTAAGACAAATAGGAATTAAATATAGTATTGGAAGGATTTCCATTTAAATATAGTTGTCATCTTAAAAAGCAAAAATAAAAGGATTATTAACGAATAAAAAAATCGGATGAAAATACTTGAAAAATTAAATTAAATACACTAAATTGATCAGTGCAAAATAAACTTATTGGAAAAATACAATGTTTCTTTTAATTTTGAAATAAATTTCCACCGGTTAAAAGGCTCAAACAAATTAAAATGCAGCTGAAGATATCATCGACAAATATATTGAGCACACCAGGTTAAACTACGCAAACCGTAGATTAATAATACTGGCGTCTGCAAGTTTAATTTTGAAAAATTTTACCCGCTGATTTTGCACGTACTTGAGAAATGATTTAACCAAATTGTCTATATTTCTAAGAATTTATTCCGACTGACATTTTAGATATCATTAATGATGAAATGCATGTCATGCTGTACAACTAATGCAAATTAAAAATGAAATCAAATTTATGAAAATGTTGAAATGTCCAGACAAAATTGGGGTATGACAGTTGCCCCTATTTAATTAACTTGAACCAGAAGGTATGAATGACAACAGTCTTCGTACATTCATGGTGGAAGATTATTAAATACAAAAGACCTTAATTTTGTCCTTTGAAATGCAGAAAGAAAATGCAATGAGAAATACAATAAGAAATATTTTTGGAAGGTAAAATGAAATGATCAAGACTCTCTGGGAATCGTCAGAACAGTATCTTGGATGTCATAATCGAGATTTTCCAAAAACGGAATGATACCTCACTATACCTAAGACTTTCTGAGCATTAGCAGAACATCATCTTGATTTGAACGCACGAGATTCTCTGAGGATCAACGAAGCAGTACCTTATATGATATAATTGAGATATTCCGACAAGGGAATGATACCTAAATTGTATCTAAGATTCTCTGAGGATACCTAGAGCAGTATCTCTAAAAATGAATGAGACTCTTCATATTGATGAAGCAGCATCTCAAACAACAAAATGAGATTCTCTGTATCGAATCGAAGCAGCATCTTATATGATAGAATTAAGATATTCCGAACAAGGGAATGATACCTTAATTGAATCCAAGACTCTTCAAGGATACTAGAGCAGTATCTCTAAAAATGAATGAGACTCTTCATATTGATGAAGCAGCATCTCAAACAACAAAATGAGATTCTCTGTATCGAATCGAAGCAGCATCTTATATGATAGAATTAAGATATTCCAAATAAAAGGAATGATACCTTAATTAAATCTAAGACTCTTCACGGATACAAGAGCAGTATCTCTAAAAATTGAATGAGACTCTTCATATTGATGAAGCAACATCTCAAACCGAGGAATGAGATTCTTCGGATAAATGAAGCAGTATCTCAAAAACAAATGAGACTCTTCAAATTAACGAAGCAGTATCTCAAACAGATAAATGAGATTCTTTGGATAAATGAAGCAATATCTCAAACAGATAAATGAGATTCTTCAGATAAATGAAGCAATATCTCAAACAGATAAATGAGATTCTTCAGATAAATGAAGCAGTATCTCAAATGTTCGTCTGTTGGGGGAAATATTTTAGAAAAGATTCCCTTTGGAGGAAATTTGCAGAAAAAGCTCTGCAGGGAAGAAGCTCATAATAGACTTTTATGGTAACCTCTGCTTGGGGAGCAATGATAGCAAAGATGTTGGGGAATATCGTTATCAATCATAAAGTTGAAGAATGATTGGCCGAGGAATAATTCCACAAGCACATGCAGGATAAAAAATTTATTTGTAGAAATATGAAATGTCCAGGATACATGTGAATGACCCTGGATCCTAATATTTTGGTGTGATTTTTATATGATATTTCCACTCTGGGTGGCAGTGCCATGCATGGGATGATGCATGAGATGTATGCAAGTATGCAATTGCTAGGGATATTTAGGATGTACATGTAGGAATGCGAATGATTTTATTATTTTGTTGAAATTCCCATTTTATGGGAATGCTATGCATGAGTATGTTGATGATTGATAAGATTATGTTTGATGAATCTTCCTGTTTGGTAGGAAAGTTATGTATGAACTGATGCATGTGATGTATGTGGGAATGCAATTGGGTATTTGGATTTTTTGGGGGTTTTTATTTTTCAATGAGATTGTTGGGGAATATCATCATCAAAGGATTGATGGAAGATAGTGAATATTGACATCAAAGGGTTGATGGACATGTAATTGTCATCGTCAAAGGGTTGACGGAAGAGATTTTCTTCATCAGAGGGCTGATGGAAAAGAAATGTCATCATCAGAGGGCTGATGGAAAATACTTATATATGTAGTGTCATCGTCAAAGGGTTGACGGAAGGAAACTTCACTTATGAAGTGGCATCATCAAAGGGTTGATGGAAAGGTAATGAGAGACATCACCAAAGCGTTGGTGGAAAAGGAATTATATATGTATTATCATCATCAAAAGGGTTGACAGAATAGGTAAAGAAAGGCATCACCAAAGAGTTGTTGGAAAAGGAATTAAATATTTAATATCATCGTCAAAGGGTTGACGGAATATATTTGTCGTCATCAGAGAGCTGATGGAAAAGAGTTTGTCATCGTCAAAGGATTGACGGAAAAGAAATTATATATGTAGTATCATCGTCAAAGGGTTTACGGAAAGGAATTTGTCATCGTCAAAGGATTGACGGAAAGAAACTTCACTAGGGAGTGGCATCACCAAAGGATTGGTGGAAAAGAGACTGTCACCATCAAAGAGTTGACGGAAAGGTAATTGTCATCGTCAAAGGGTTGACGGAAAGAAAACATCACTATGGAGTGGCATCACCAAAGGGTTAATGGAAAAGGCTGTCGTCATCAGAGTGCTGATGGAAAAGTAGACTTCACTATGGAGTGGCATCACCAAAGGGTTGGTGGAAAAGGAATTTTGTAAAATATCGTCATCAGAGGGCTGATGGAAAAGTAGACTTCACTATGGAGTGGCATCACCAAAGGGTTGATGGAAAAGGAATTTTGTAAAATATCGTCATCAGAGGGCTGATGGAAAAGAGTTTGTCATCGTCAAAGGGATGACAAAAAGAAGAGGCCAGGTTATGTCCTCATCAAAGGGTTGATGGGAAGGTGATTGTTATATTATGTATGCATATGATGCATGTTCATGAAAATTTCTCGTTTTTGTAAGAAAGCTTTTGGATATGCAACTTCCTGACTTGGAAGGAAAGTCATGCGTGTTTATTGTATGCAATGCATGTGGGAATGCAAGCAGGTGATCAGTTGTTTTTTGGATTGATCTCCCTTTTTGAAGGTGAGACTTTCTAGGTTCTAATGTTGATTGGATTTGGATTTATGAAAATGCCAGCAAAGTGGACTTTTATTTTGATAGTTGTCAATATGGATTGGACTTTTGGTTTTGGAGATGCCCATAGGGATTGGACTTTGGTTGGTGAAAGGTTTTGACTTCCCGACACTCGATCTTTTGAAGATGTCATGATAGGATGATAAACATGGATGCTCGAGATGCCCCAAGTTTGATCTGTTGTTGATAGATTGTGTGTTTGTTCTTGAGAGAGCCTCAACTTCTTTGCCTGATGTGCCTTGATGGCTTGCAAATGGTTTAATGAGTGTAGCGACGTAATCAATGCATGATGATTGTGCTTTTGCTCTGCCTCGAGGCTCTTTGCAACTTGTTTGCCCCAACCTGTAGGGTCTTTGAAGGAATTAACCTTTGAAAGGAAATCCTGGGAACGATTATACCATGGATTGAACCAATTTTCCCCAGTGTATGAGTCTTTCAGTAGTTTGCCCTAAGTTGAGCTTTTGAAAGGCTTGCCCTAGATGTTCTGAATATTTTGAAATGGTTTGCCTCCTTGATCAACTGATGCTTGAAGATTTGTCTTTTGACTGACCAATTCATAGTCATTAGATGCCATGCCCCTGGTCCATAGGTTTAGGAGGTGTTCTTGATTCAGGTCAGCATTGATGAATGATCAAGTTCCTCTGATTGTTCCTTATTGTTGGAATTTTCTTAATGTAAAGTACTGACTTGCAATTAAAATTGTTCATTCATAAATGGTAATTTTAATGCGATATTCATTCAAGTTTTGAAAAATCATTTATTGGGATGATGTGATAGTGTGTGATGAATGAACCATTAGTTCAAACACTATGCTGATTTATCTAGTGCGAAAGATACAACGAGAATGTGACGCCAATACAGGTGATTAGCAAATACTTAGGAGTCAATTTACGTAACCTTGTTGTAGTATGCTTTCAGAATAAACTTTTCCTCAATTGGGTCTTTTAGGGGTTGCAACGTGGCTTGGTTCATGGTTTTTGAAACAAGGATGTAAGGCTCAAATTTTGTTTTAACCCATCCCTTCTTCGTGATGGATTCTCTAGTCCTACGTTCAGTTGATTTAACACACACACTCGTAAAAGAGTCCAATGGTGTAAAGACGAGGATTCAAGATTCACTTGAAATGGCAGTCACCTTTTTTTTATGTTGGCGCCCCTTTGATTTTGGTATGGTGGTCACCAGATCTCGTTTTTCTTTTGTTGAGGGTTTTCATGACCTCTTTTGATTTTTGTTTTGGTCCCTAACTTTTGCCTGGACCACTTTTTGAAGCTTTAGTCCATCGGGATTGCCCCTAATTTTTTCCTAAGTCGCCTTTGTGGGTGTTTGACTTAGCGGGCTTTTTCTTTAATTAATTTTGTTGGAAGATTGTGACTACCAATTCGTTGGTCATTGAAGAAAAACCAACATAACTTTTGGATTTTTCAAGGTTCCTTTGACACTTCAGGATGTGTGCGAAGAATGACATGTAGTTGATCCTCATACGAGATGTTTCATCTTGTAATTCGAATGTGTAGTCAGATTAACTGAACACTACCCTACCCTAGGTTAAGCGTAAGGGTTTGCAAATCCGGAAGAAACTCCTACTTCTAGGCTCGAAGTGGTTGAATAGGGATTAATTCCTTATTACTCCAGTGTTTGGGAATTTGAAACAATGCCTGTACATCATCAGCAGGATTTTATCCGAAAGCATACAACCAACAATTACGGGTATTTTGTTTTTGTCATCCTCCTTTCAATCTTTGCTAAAATAAAAACTTGGTAAGTGAATGGGAGCAATATTTTTTGTTTTTTTGATATAAATGGAAAAATATGAATGAATACGAAAGGATTCGTTCAAAACATGCATGATAATTTCATTAATATTACTATTGGAGGAAATCAACAATACTTGACATCAGATAAGTACTTTAACATGCAAAGAAAAATACAAATGGGATGCTAAAAATATCCAAATGGTTGCCAGTGTAGAGGAAGCTCTTTCGTGCTTGGTTCGCTGCTTGGCTAGCCTTCTTCAGAGTGGAGGTCGTTCTGCTCATCGAGACTAGTATGATAATCATCTTTAGACCTATTCTCAGAAATTTCTTCTCTAACATAGACTGGTGGACCCACATAGCTATGCGAAGAAGTATTGTTGATGTGAAGGCCTCGAGGCGCAAATGAGAACATCTTGGAATCAAGCAGGGTTTGTACTTTTCTCTTGAGCACCTTACAGTCTTCAGTTGAATGCCCATATGCCCCAACATAGAAGTCACATCGAGCATTGGCGTCAAAGCCTGGTGGATATTGAGGACCTACTAGTTTTAGCTCCTTTGGCACTATCAATCCTCTCTCAATCAAATACGGAAGTACTTGACTGTGTGACATTGGAAGCGGATCAATATGCCTCTCTGGATTTCTTGGCCTTTGTTGAGCATGCTGACGCTGCTGATGTGGAGTGTTATGCCGTTTGTATGGCTGCTGAGGTGGAATCAGTCGTTGATACTGAGAAGATCCTTGATTTGTAGGATACTGACCATAAAGAGAGGATAATCTCTGATATGGAACTTGTGGGATTTCCCAAACTGTATTAACTTCAACCTCTTCTTCCTTTTGGGAACTAGCGATAGATTCACTTTTAATGCTCTGGCTATTTGAGGCGCACTGGATTCTTCCACTTTTGAGGCCGTACTCAATGCGTTCTCCAATTGACACCAAGTGAGTGAAGTCGGATGCTGCACTACTAATCATCCTTTCGAAGTATGGACTTTGCAGGGTATCCCTGAATAATTCCACCAATTCTTTCTCTAAGAGTGGTGGTTCAACACGAGCTGCTAACTCTCTCCATCTTTGGGCATACCCTCTGAAGGATTCATTGTTTTCCTGAGATAAGGCTCTCAACTGCATGTGATCGGGAGCCATGTCCAAATTGTATTTGTACTGCTTCAAAAAAGTGTTAGCCAGGTCCGTCCATGACTGAATATGATTCCTTTCTAACTTCATATACCAACTCAATGATGCCCCAGTCAAACTGTCCTGAAAACAGTGAATCATTAGCTTATCATTATGGGCATGAGAGGTCATTTTTCGACAAAACATCACCAAATGGTGCTTTGGACAGCTAGCCCTTTGTACTTCTCAAATTCTGGTACTTTGAATTTTTGGGGTATAACTAGGCCATGTACCAAACACATGTCTAAGGCACTATGTTTAACAACATCTTGTCCTTCTATGGCCTTGAGTCTTTCCTCTAGCAAGCGACATCTTTCAACAATCTCATCATCTTGTGGTCGTTCAGTATTAACCACCAGGCTTGCCCCATTGGAATATGGCGCAGAGAATGCAAAACTGTGATACTCAACATCATCATGATATGGGGAACCCCCATCTCGAACAATATGATATTCTTATACAACAGAGTTATCAACTGGGGTTCGCACAGGCTGAGGTTGAATATGACCATTTACTGGAGCTAGCACAACATTCTCAACCACTGCAGTCTGCTGAATGTTGTCCTCCCTCTTTGCTAAAGCTATCATGGCTTCCACAAGTTCATCTATCTGGTTTTTCATAGAGTCAACATCTCCTCTCAAAGCAATGTGGCTTTGCTCCAACGAATCCATAATCTTTCTAGAGCTACTTCAAGTCTGATACAAATGTTAGTAATTCAATTGCGGGTTATGGACAAAGGATGGGATGAGTTTTTTTTTTGTTTATGAAAATGATATGCAAGTCACGCTGATGAAATGTGAATGCATGAAATTTTGTATTTAGGTATGCAAAGAAAATGTAATTCAGGTATAGTTAGGATCCATGATAACATGGGTATCATATGGTACGCCCTATACAGAGGTTCTATGTTCTCTACCCCACACACAAAGGATGGATCCTAAGTTTGCTCCATTCTAAGACAAAACTTAGAGTCATGGATTGTGTTCAACATCCCACTGTAATAATGGGTTAGCCACATCATGATGATAGTTTTGAATCAATCTACTCTAAGTGGGATCTTCGTATTGTTCGAACAAAGTGTAGACCCCTCGGTTCAATACTACACAATCGCCAATCATGAAGATGCACTTCGGGTTAAGGTGAGGTCCCTAGAGTCACGGACCATGTTCAAAGTTTCCTCGCAATAATGGGCTAGCCATATTGTCATAGAAATTCCAAACAGATCTACTCTAGGTGGAGTCTTCGTATTGTCCCAATGAGGTGTATACCCCTCGGTTCAATACTACACAACTTCAGGTTCTAAGTTCTTCTCAAAATTCGGGTATGGAGCTTATCTCACAACATATATCAAACACCATAGACCACCTAATATAGTATCAGAATAAATCACATAGCATAAATAATATAGTAAGATACAGAGAAGCAATAAGGAAGAAAACAATATTTTAACATTCATAGCAATTTGAACTAAATTAGGCCTGACTCTCTCTAGCTTGGAGCTATATGTCCCCAGCAGAGTCGTCATCTGTCGCATCTCAAAAAATACGATTCCTCACGATGGTCGCAGAAAAATTTTAGTTCGAACAGAGTCGCCACTAAACTTTATTTATCCCAATGAAGGAATAGGAAAATATCGATAAAACCTTTATAAAATAGGATAATGGTCGTCGCAACCATATTCAGGTTCGGGAGTCGATTACGCAAGGGAAAGGTATTAGCACCCCTCACGTCCGTTGGACTCAACGGGAACCTTTTAGTTCTAATTTGCGATTTAAATGTTAGATGAATGTTATTTGTTTTCTTTGAGTGAATAAAGATTGAAAATAGAGATGGATGGAAACCTCAGAAGGGGGAAAAGGGAGGTTTTTTATTAGTGTGCTCGCCAAGATCTCGCAATCTCGTGCGTACGTATCCTTATGGTGCAGTAAGGAAATCGGAGCATTCGTAGTTCGCGGAACTACAGTTGGTTGGTGTCTTTTAATGAACGACTGTTTAGATCGTGTCCTAAAGGCTAAACGTTGGCTTGTCTACTCTCGGCGGAGGCTTAAGCACTAGTTTGTTATGCGCTTTAGAAAGGATTAAACAGTGTTCTTTCGAAAAAGAGTTTTGATCGCACGGGGGCGATGAAAGAGTTTTGATAGGTTGAATGTGTTTTAATGAACAAGTGCTTAGATCGCGTCCTAGCAGTTAAACGTTGGCTTCTCTACTCTCAGTGGAGGCTTAAGCACTAGTTTGTGTATGCACCAGAAAGGATTAAGCAATGTTATTTCTGAAAAGAATTGAGTTGTCGATTGCACGGGGGCGGGGAATTAAGTTTAATATGTTTGGTATTTTGAAGAAGAACGACAAAACATTGAGCAATATGGTGCACACCAATCGGTCAATTCTTTCGAGGAATAACAAGGCGAACGCCTTCTACTCCCTTTTTCGTTCAGATTATTATTGAAAGTCGTTTTCGAAAATTGAATATGCGCGGTAGTGAGGTGAGCGCCTCCCACTTGCTTATTCGAGGAACAATGAGGTGTGCGCCACTCATTCCTTTATCCAAGTTTATTTAGAGTGTTTTAATCGGCAGACCGAAAAATCGAGTAATATGGCGAGCGCCAATCATTCAATTATTCGAGAGGTGGTGATGCGAACGCCTCCCATTCTTCTTCATCTGAAGTTTAAATTGTAAGAAATATTTATATTGATTTGAACTTATACGACTAAAGTTTTAATCGGGTGACAAGAATTCAAGCAATATGACGTGCGCCAATCATTCGAGTACTTGAGAAATAGTGAAGCGGACGCTTCCAATATTCTTTTTCATCCCGAGTTTAAATTATAAAAGAATATATTTAGAAATTATATTGGCTTAAATGATTTGAGTTTGCACGGTTAATTGGATTTAGATAGAAATACTTGGTGTATCAATCATCTAATCGATTTAATTAGAACCGAGTAGGTCTTATTGTAAGAAAGCCCAAGAGTAAGCTATGTGAGGTTGATGGCGATGCTTAAAAGCAATCGACTTACAAAGGTATTTGAAAAATGGGCTCGATGTTGAACCGAGAATGGTGTGACTTTAATAGTTTATCATGGTTTTGTAATCGATGATGAAACGGAATGGAGTTGAGTTTGTATTGATGATGAAATTGAAAGAAATCGAGTTGTAATGATAGTGGAAGAAATCGACCATCATTCAATCATCGGGATTAATTAATTAATATTTGATTAAATTGATTAATTAAGTTAATTAAAATTAATTATCAAAAAATTATTTAATTGAATTAAATAATCTAATTAATTTAATCAAATTTAATTAATTAACTAATTTAATTTATAGAAATAAATGTCAATGTCGATTTGATAAGGATTGAAGTGAATTGGTCACAATGTGCTAAAAACTGGTTATGGCGAAATGACAATATAATTAGTGTCATACGCAAAATCATAACACGGTGAAAACGTTCTATTGATTTATTGAAATTTGGCTGCTTATCAGCATGAAATTGCCGAATCCGCAGAAAAAAATATGATTAAAACGTAATAAAAATCAAACAGCGATCCAATACCATATCTATAATATGTACATAGGTTAAAACATGATACAATTGGATTTAAATAACAAAGTAAACAAATTTATAAAGAAAAGTAGCTAACATTTGCATATATCAAGTGAGGGCATGTGTGAATTAATGGGCCTGAACCTACAATAGAAATCAGCCAAAATGTCTTACTAAGCTCGAATATATTAATAGTAATAACACATAATAAAATTGATAATACAAGAAAAAATTAAACCCACAGTATTTCAAAAAAATCTAAAAGGAAGAAAATGCAACAGGGATGATATCCCTCATAGTCGCCCATATGCTTCTTTCTCTTAAGAACCACATTCTATAATGACAAAAACCAAGAATATGAAGAAACCAATACCAGAAATTCATATAAAAAGAGTTATCAATTAATATTGTGAATTAAAGGGTATGGTTCATGTAGTGGTATGGGGCGTGAACGGTGACGGCAGATCTCAATCTTTAACCTTCTAAGCAAATGGGAATTATGAGTGAAGCTTTGAACAACATTTTCCAAAGCTAATCAAAGTGTCGAAGTTGTCATCATGTTGTTGTAACTGTTAGAAACGAGGATCAGCTCGTGGAGCTATGAGTCGAGCGATTGACATGCTGGATCCGAAAGATCAATCGAAGATTTTGTCATATGTTGCTGGGATTTTCAATCGGCTACTATTTCGCGGCGATTTGGTGAAAGGGTCAGACTCTTTGTTGTTGTGTCGTGGCAGTGTGAAAGACATGGAGGTTGTTGTGCTTCATTTGGATATGATGATGTGGACGACATTTTGAAATTCGGTGACTTTTCGGTGAGTTAAAGATGATGCGGTGGCGCGTCGGGTGGAATGGAAGAGTGAATCGGCGTTTGTGGTTGGTTGTGGTGTTTGAGGTGAAGACGGAGGCTTTTTCAGTGATGAGTGGAAGAAGACGGTTGAAGGTGTGTTTGGGTGGTTGTTAGGTGATGAGCGTTGGAATACAGACAGAGGGTGTATGAAGTGTTTTTGGCGAGTGAAAAAGAAGAGCGCTTCTTGATTCTTCTGTGGTTGTTTTGTGCGTGACGACGGAAGTGAAGTGTGATGATAGAAGCAAAAGGTTGAAGGTGATTTGGCAAAGGGTTCACGACGGAGGCGGTGTTGGCGGATTATGATCGTGGCGGAAATGGGTGTTAGAAGAAGAAGATGACGCTGAGGAAGAAGGGTTCATCAAAGGGTAAGTGGTGGTTTTTGTGTGAAGACGACAAATGGAGTATGGGTGAAGAAGAACGGGATTTCGGTTTGTGGTGTGCGTGAAGTGGGTGGATTGTTGTGGTTGTCTAAAATAGATAAAAGAAAAAGTTTTTTAAGTTGTTGGTTATTTTTTAGAAAATGAATTATGAGGGAAGTCCGATGTTTATTTTAGAGAGAGAGAGAGACTATTTGCAGGTTTTTCTCTCCTTTTATTCTTTTTCTCTTTTTTTCCAGCTCATGAGAGTCGTTGGAGAAAAAATCAAGTATTTCCGTTATTTTTGTCTTTTCCTCCTCCTTCAACCAAAAGTCATTTGTCCCTGTATTGTACTGATAGAGAGAAAAAAAAATCTCTCTTGGTGCCAGCTGGATCGTAGGAGCGTGATCTTCATTATATCTTTTATTACTTGAATTTTGGAATTAATATTTGAAAATTTAATTAAGACAAATAGGAATTAAATATAGTATTGAAAGGATTTCCATTTAAATATAGTTTTATCTTAAAAAGCAAAAATAAAAGGATTATTAACGAATAAAAAAATCAGATGAAAATAATTGAAAAATTAAATTATATACACTAAACTTATCAGTGTGAAACAAATTTATTGGAAAAATACAACGTTTCTTTTAATTTTGAAATAAATTTACACCGGTTAAAAGGCTCAAACAGATTAAAATGCAGTTGAAAAAGTCGTCAACAAATATAATGAGCACACCAGGTTAAACTACGCGAACCGTAGATTAATAATACTGGCGTCTGCAAGTTTAATTTTGAAACTTTTTACCAGCTGATTTTGCACGTACTTGAGAAATGATTTAACCAAATTGTATGTATTTCCAAGAATTTATTCCGCCTGACATTTTAGATATTATTAATGATGAAATGCATGTCATGGTGTACAACTAATTCAAATTAAAAATGAAATCAAATTTATGAAAATGTTGAAATGTCCGGACAAAATTGGGGTATGACATGTTACAAGAAATATTAACTATTGTAGAGAATTAAAC
This sequence comes from Lathyrus oleraceus, assembly GCF_024323335.1. Taxonomy (NCBI): domain Eukaryota; kingdom Viridiplantae; phylum Streptophyta; class Magnoliopsida; order Fabales; family Fabaceae; genus Lathyrus; species Lathyrus oleraceus. The sequence continues at coordinate 33,335,245 of NC_066582.1, read as the reverse complement.
ACTTACATAAGTCTCAATGTTGGCGACGATTCCTTTATGCATTTCACCCATTGCCAATTGAGTCGTAGTAGACACTTTCAAATGAGATAATTCGAGAGAATGTCAGAGTAGTATTTGTTTATGATGATGAAAAATAATTGATTTTATGTATATCTATAGGGAACAAATGATAAGTTGAGTAGTTGTACGTGTTTAATATGAGCCATGCATGCAACACTGGTGGGTGCCATTTCAATTGGTAACCATGTTCATTTTCTCAAAGAGTGGCCAATTGGACCGTCGACCTTCGTGTTTAATATGAGCCATGCATGCAGCACCAATGGCGCCATTTCAATTGGAAACCACGTTCATTTTCTCAAAGAGTCTCCAATTGGACCGTCGACATAATATGGTAGTTAGGTTTTGCATGTTGCGAAAGCTGCATAACATAGGTGACAAGATTCCCATGTTATGTTTTGTGTAACAGGATTTGCAGGTGTGCATGCATCTAGTACATGTCCTTGTGGTAGCACCATTTTGACTGGCAGCAACATTCAATTTTTAGTTGAAGTCGCCAATTGACATGGCAAGTATAATTAATGTTGCATGAATATTAAAGTTGCATGATCGTTCTCATTTCAACCTAAACCAATACCATTTCATTCTCATACGAAAATACTCAAGAAATCTCATCTGCACTTAGATACATTATTAATGCCCACTACAACAAAGAGACATATGTCTCTGATGTATCTGGGTTTGGTTTTCAAAACACTGATGTTGTCCCATTTACAATGAATGGAAATTCAAGTTTCTTGAATTTAAAATATATAATAAAATCAAAACTAGGGTCTGGTCCTGTATCACAAATTATATATTAAAATCAAGTTTTTTTAAACAACCACGTTAAATTTTACCCGTTTAAGGTTCGAGACGATGAAGATGTTGAAAATATGTTCGTTAGTCACGAACATTCTGGTTTCAACTATATTGAGTTGTATACTTTACTCCAACAAACTCTTCCATCTCAATAATATCAAATAGTTGATCAATTTGAACCTGCATTTGTATATTTAGATGAAGCTGAAGACATAGATGTAGATGAAGCTGAACCAGAAGTTGATGTTGTTGATGATGAAGAAGAAAAACGTGAGATACAAGTCGATCATTTTTTCAACACCAACACTGAAGATGTTGATAATCAACCTTTGTTGTCTCTAAGTCATGTATATTGTCCCCCTCAACAAATGACAAACTTGAACTTGGATGATGATGAGCCATCCTCTGATATTTTTTATAACTCATATATACGGCCAAAGGGTGAGTTAAAAGTGGGAGACCATTTTCTCAATAAATAAGACTGTGTGTGAGCTATAAAAAAATTCACATGGAAAACTTTGCTGATTATACCATAGATCGCACAAATGCGAGAAAGTATGTCATTCTTTGTCGTAATGTGCTTTGCATGTTTCAACTAGAAACATCTTACAATAAGAGGAGTGATTCATGAGAGATAAGTTCCATACATCCACCTCATACTTGCATCGCCACTAATATTTCACAAGATCACCGTAAATTAAAGATTTTGCAGCATATACACCAGACATAACTTGTGTCAGTGGAAATATAATATTACATAGACTCTTTTGGGTGTTTCGACCATGCATCAAAGGTTTTGCATTCTGCAAACCTATTCTTCAAATGGATGGAACATGGCTTTACGAGAAATACAAGGGCACATTACTTATGGAAGTGGCACAAGACGACAATAGTAACATCTTTTCGGTTGCATTCACTCTGGTTGAATGTGAGACTCTTGGTGGTTGGAGTTTCTTCCTTAAGAATCTCAGAGCACATGTTGCTTCACAACCCAACCTCTGTTTAATTTCATACAGACATGCATCTATTGATACTACATACAATAATCCTAAGAATAGATGGCATAATCCTCTTTCTAGCCATGTCTATTGCATTAGACATATAGCACAAAATTTCATGCGAGAAATCAAAGATAAGAACCTTCGGAAAAAAATTATGAATGCAGGGTATGCTTTAACTCAACCATCATTCTGATACTACCGCGAGGAAATTAGATTATCAAATGCGGGTGCATTAGGGTGGGTAGATAACATTCTATTGGAGAAGTGGACAAGGGCATTTGATGAAGGACGTCGATGGGGCCACATGACAACAAACCTTGTTGAATCCATGAATATTGTCTTCAAAGGCATCACAAACCTACCAATAACTGCGTTGGTGAAAGCAACCTACTTTAGGATCACTTTTTGCAACCAGAGGCGAAAAATGGAATTCAATGTTACAATCGGGGCAATTATTCAGTGAAAGTTGCATGAAAGTGATGAAAGAGGAAACTCTCAAAGCAAGCACACATGTGTTTCAATCTTTGACCGTCATAGACACACTTTTAGTGTAAAGGAAACACATGACCACAACGAGGGGAGACCAGATGGAGACTATCAAGTCTAACTGAATAAAGGTTGGTCTGACTGTGGAAGATTTTAAGCCTTCTATATGCCTTCCTCCCATGTCATTGCAGCATGTTCATATGCTCTCCAAGACGCTTTCATGCATCTCTCCGATGTTTACAAAGTCGTAAATATTTTCAACGTGTACAACAATAGCTTCCCGATGGTAGCATTGTAAGATTATTGACATGCATATCAAGGGGACATAATTTAGCACAACGAAAACATGTGACGGAAGAAAAAAGGTCGCCCTAACAACACACGAATTAGAATAGAAATTGATATGGCTGATATGATGGTAAGATTATGTGGTTTATGTCGTCAGCCCAGACACAATCGGACAAATATTCCAATGTTGGAGTGAGTTCTACATGAACATTTATTTGTTTTCTTTAAATTTTTGTAACCTTATTATTTATAATATATCAACTTTTGGTTATAACATAAAGTTTTCACACACTAACAACACAAGACAGAGTAATACAAATAAAATACGCATAAAACAATAAAAAACAATAGATAAAAAAACTTAACACCACAACATGTCTAAGAGATTACAACAAACAAAATAATGTCATCTGCTGCAAACATCATATCCCTAACATCGTCGTCATCTCTAACTCGCACCCACATACGTTGCATAACATTATTGCCATATGCAATTGAGATGTACGAATCAAGTTTCCCTTTAAAATTTGTACATTGACGTCAATTAAATAGGCAACACCATGTACAGTCGTCACTCCAATTAGAGCATCCTTCTAAAATGTTGGAATTAAATCAAGAAAGAAGTAGAAGTAGTGAGAAGATTTAGGATATAAAAATGGTATTAACTAGAAGCATTTAGAAACTACATATATTATCCATTAGCACTAAACTTATGAATTAAGAAAGGAAAAGTAGTGGTCAGCCTGTATCACCGCCTAAATTAAATGCTTACATTTTAAGTAGCTTAGCCATTAAGTTTTGTGAATTCAAAGCCTATATAAAGGCATGCAAGCTATGGATTGAAAATCATCAGATCAGAAAAATTAAATACAATTGAGAAATTACTTCCTCTTTCTCTATCTCTATTTTGTGTGTTTATTTTTTGTTCAATATATGTCCCATTGATATCAAATTGGTATCAGAGCAGGTTAGGTCCTGCTAGTGTGAGTGTCAAAAAATAATAATAATAATAATTTTTTGGTGTGTGAGGAACAAAAGAGTTCTCATTATCTCAAAAAAAACTAGTGTGAGTATTTTTTTGAAAAAATATGGCAAACAATTACAATTTTGTTTGGTCCGGTCCAAAATTAACCGCAGAGTTAGATTTCAGTTACTGGGAACTGTTGATGACAACACATTTAAAAGCTCACAATGTTTGGAGCTTTGTGGATCCTGGTTTACAACAAGGAGCTGATGAAGTTGCTCGTAGAAGGGACCAGTTGGCACTTTCACAAATTCATCAAGGAATTGATTACTCAATATTTGGCAAAATAGTAAATGCAAAAACTGCTAAAGAAGCGCGGGACATATTGAAGCTGTCACATAAAGGAGTAGAGAAAGCTCGGAAGTCCAAATTACAATCGCTGCGTAGAGAATATGAAAGGCCTATAAGCTTTACAAGGTGATTATTAGTCGAGATGTGACTTTTGATGAAGGAGGAATGTGGGATTGGTCCTCAAAGTCACAAAAAGATCCAATAGTAACTTCAAATGATTACGAAGAGGTAAATGAATATAATCTAACACCTGATGAGCCAGAGACATCCAACAGACAACAAACAACGCCTGATGAGCCAGAAACATCCAACAGGCAACAAAGGCCACGTAGATTACCAGCCAGATTGCAAGATTGTGTTTTGGGTAATGATAATGACCCATCTGATGAGGAGATTATCAACTTTGCTTTATTTGCAGATTGTGAGCCATTTAATTTTGAAGAAGCAGCTGATGATGAAAATTGGAGAAAAGCTATGAATGAAGAAATCAATGCAATTGAGAAGAATCAAACATGGGAGCTGACAGAGTTACCAGCAGACAAGAAAGCTATAGGAGTGAAGTGGGTATACAAGACAAAGTACAAACCCAATGGTGAGATTGATCGGTATAAAGCAAGGTTGGTGGCAAAAGGATATAAGCAAAAACCAGGTATTGATTACTTTGAAGTATTTGCACCTGTTGCAAGGTTAGATACAATTAGAATGCTTATTTCGATATCAGCTCAAAATAGTTGGAAACTACATCAAATGGATGTTAAGTCTGCATTTCTTAATGGTAATCTGGAAGAAGAAGTCTATGTTGAGCAACCTGCAGGATATGTTGTAAAAGGAAAGGAAGATAAAGTCTATAGGTTGAAGAAAGCATTGTATGGCTTGAAGCAGGCACCAAGAGCTTGGTATAACAAAATTGATTCTTATTTTGTGAAGAATGGTTTTCAGAGATGTCCTCACGAGCACACGTTATATATCAAATACATGGATCCTGGAGATGTCCTTATTGTGTGCCTATATGTTGATGACTTGATTTTCACTGGAAATAATTCAGAAATGATTACGAAATTCAGGGAGGCTATGATTCGGCATTTTGAAATGACAGATTTGGGCCTAATGTCTTATTTCCTTGGCATTGAGGTCCTCCAACAAGATGATGGAATTTTCATTTCTCAAAAAAAGTATGCAAGTGATATTTTGAAGAAATTCAAGATGGAACAGTCAAATCCTGTTTACACACCTGTTGAAGAAAAGTTGAAGTTGACAAGAGAAAATGATGGAAAAAAGGTAGACTCAACCCAATATAAAAGTTTGATCAGAAGCCTGAGATATTTGACTGCGACAAGACCAAATATAGTTTATGGAGTTGGATTCCTCAGCAGATTCATGGAAGAACCATATGTTAGTCATTGGCAAGGAGCTAAAAGGATTCTTCGTTATATCAAAGGTACACTGACTGATGGAATTTTTTATGCTAGTAATAATGAAGTGGAACTTGTTGGATACACAGATAGTGATTGGGCTGGAGATATAGAAACAAGAAAAAGCACGTCAGGGTACGCATTTCATTTAGGAACAGGTGCAATTTCATGGTCTTCGAAGAAACAACCAGTTGTTGCACTTTCTACTGCAGAAGCAGAATATATTGCAGCAACCAGTTGTGCTACTCAAACCGTATGGATGAGAAGAATTTTAGAAGTGATACATCAGAAGCAGAATAGTCCTACAAAGATATATTGCGACAACAAGTCGACAATTGCACTGAGTAAGAATCCGGTTTTTCATGGACGTTCCAAGCACATTGATATTCGGTTTCATAAGATAAGAGAGTTGATAGCAGAAAAAGAAGTGGTGGTCGAGTACTGTCCAACTGAAGAACAAATGGCAGATATATTTACAAAGCCTCTAAAGATTGAGTTATTTTACAAGTTGAAGAAGATGCTTGGAATGATAAATATGAAAGCTTGATTTAAGGGAGGCAATGTTGGAATTAAATCAAGAAAGAAGTAGAAGTAGTGAGAAGATTTAGGATATAAAAATGGTATTAACTAGAAGCATTTAGAAACTACATATATTATCCATTAGCACTAAACTTATGAATTAAGAAAGGAAAAGTAGTGGCCAGCCTGTATCACCGCCTAAATTAAATGCTTACATTTTAAGTAGCTTAGCCATTAAGTTTTGTGAATTCAAAGCCTATATAAAGGCATGCAAGCTATGGATTGAAAATCATCAGATCAGAAAAATTAAATACAATTGAGAAATTATTTCCTCTTGCTCTATCTCTACTCTCTGTGTTTATTTTTTGTTCAATATATGTCCCATTGATATCATAAAATTATATAGTTGCCACCAATTCCCTATCAAGAGCACGACGTCCATAATTTTTTTGTTTGAGAATGAGATATTTTGAGATTTTTTTTAAAACATAAATTAATTTAAAATATTAATTATTTGAGTAAAAGATTCTCAGTTGATTTTAGTTAAAGTTATTATTCTATTTATTTAAAGACTCTTTATATTCATATAAATATAAAATCAATATCTATTGATGTAGAAAGAAACAATTTATTTATTTATAACTAAATTATAAAATAGTCTTTTTTTTTTCTTTCTATTTTGACTCTTTTAAACTATTTATAACTAAATTTTAAATTTGTCTTATTTTTTCTTCTATTTTGACTCTTTTAATTACCATTATCAATTTTTTCAGGAAATAAACGCCAACCTTTATGAATATTCTTTATCATTGAAGATTTCTCTTCCTGGATTTTCCTTCCTTGAAATTGGACTTAATTTATAATCAAATTCAAAGGGAACAGCTATCACTATTCAAAGGGAAGTGTGAGTTTGTTTCTGTAACGGATAAAAGAATTAAGCCTCTGCAACTTCAATTGTTTTTTAAACATGTTAATAAAATCATCAGCTTTTGCATCAACCCCTTCATCTTCTTTACACGTCGTCGTTTCACTTCTCGCCATCGCGGTCGAAGGCCTCCTTCTCTCCAACGCTTCTTCATCCTCTTCCTCCTCCCAGTCCAACGTCATCGAACACTCTTTCTCGCTCACCGATCTCTTCAGTTCCGTCTTCCTCTTCTCCTCATCACCAGAATCACAAACCAGTTTGGGATCCAGTTCCGCGGACGAGTTTTCGGGTTCTGGTTGAACGTCATGTGTTTTTACGTGTGGTGGTGCAAGTTTATGGAGGGAGAGATTGAAGGACACGACACGCTTTAAGAGAGATGATATTTGAACGACCTGGGGTTGAGTGGACTCGGATCGTGACTCGGGTTTTGTAATACTAGATGTTTGTTCTTGGTGGTTGTAATAGTGACGGGTATTAAAGGACTTCGCTCGTTGGATGATTTTGATTTTGGGAACAGCATTAAAGCAAGAAACGAGAGCTATGGTACCAATGACTAGGTTTACAAGAATGAAAAGGGGTGATGGTGCAAACCAGGTTGCTATTGCTATGAAATTAGTACCGGTTATGGAGTCTGTCATTTTGTGGTTTAGAAGGTTTTTGCGTAGTGGGTTGGTTGGTGAGAGAGATGAAAGAAAATAATGGAGGGTGTAATATAGAGAAAGATGAGGTCTCTTTAGGAAAGAAAAAAGATACTGTTGATAAATATCATGAGCCACTTGTAACTGTAGTTCAGTTGTCTTGCCGACGTAAAGCTTGAATCAAAATTTAATATCGATGTTTATTTTTCTTTTTATCATAATCTCAAATTTTCAATTCTAGTCAAAAAGCTTGGAATAGTATTTTATACCATTAACAAAAGATATCCAGCTGAAACAGTAATATTAGAATCCAAAAACAAAGGTCTTCTTTTTTAGATGACAATATCCCGATAGCAATAGATAAACAAAAGAAAAGCCGGGAGACATTCTCTCTTGATACGTCCATCACTCAATCACATTACATAAACAACTTGGCTTTTTGGCTCTATATGTGGTTGCCAACTTCTTTGATGATTGTATAATTATATTGAAAACTAATAGGAATTTGATCTTTGAGTTATGAATTTTTCGGTGATTTTTCTCTTCTAGAGATTAGCCGAGATGATAACAGCCTTTATAATTTGAATGATGGGTGTATATTCTGGAATTCTCATAGTCAGGTTATAAATCACTAAGGTTTATCAGGGATAGTCAATGTGTCAAGTATTTGTAGAGAATGACAAAGTGTCGAGTTTTTATAGTTAAAACAAGTCGGAAGTCGAACTTTGGGGTTATTAGTGACGTAGTTTTGAACGACATATACAAATCGATGTAACGGCTATGAGGTAGATCAGTGTAACAGCTATGAGGTAGTTCCAAGGTTTCATGAAAGTTACAGAAAGTGATCAAGAAGACGTTACTTGATAATAATGAGAGCGACGGGTGTTATGGCTATCATTTAACATGGAACTTGAGGAGCCACTTCTTAATGATCCTAGAGAGTGAGACCAGTATAAAAGGCTTACCACAAAAGGAAGAAGGAGAGAGACATTTGACGTCCACCGTAGGGCCTCGGTAAAACTTTTTCAGACCGCACAAAAGTATCATCTACACCTCAACAACACGATGTCTGGATCATCTCCCAGCAAGAGTGAACCTCGCACTCCACTAGACATGGCGCAATTTTTGACAATTATGGAGAATATGCGTTAGCAGAACGAGTCCTTGTAGGAGAGTGTCCACACACTTAAACAAAGCACTAGGGAAGAGGAGACGAAAGAGAAACTCCTGGATCCTCAACCTCTTTCAGAAGCAATTTGGGGGGACCAAGTTCCCGAAAACTTCAAACCACCACCTTTGACATCCTTTGATGGAAAAAGCGATCCACGGGAGCATATATGTTCAATTAACAATCAAATGGCGATAGTCATCACTTCCGACTCTTTAAAGTGCAAACTCATGGCAGGAACGTTCAAAGATGTAGCCTTACGTTGGTACATGAGTTTGCCAAAATTATCCATCACCGGGTACCAGGATCTGACCAAGAAGATGGTGTAATATTTTTCCACCAGCAAGCATAGAAAGGTGTTCACCACCAGCCTGTTCAACATCCGTCAGGGGCCCTCTGAGTCTCTTAGAGAATATATGACGCGATTTAATGAAGAGATAATAAAATTCTCTCATCCAAATCAATAAATGTTCGTAGGAGCCCTCCAGAACGGCCTAAAGGCCGAACATTCCAATGAGTCTTTGGCTCAAAAGCCAACCACCAGCATGGATGAAGTAATGAGTAGAGCATAATGTTACATTAATGGTGAAGAAAATAATATGGAGAAGAGATCCAGAGATGCTAATGAGAAGGTGTACCCTAGGCATGATGGACCCAGGCCCAAAAAGGATCACCACAGGCACGGGTCAAGGGACATATCGACAATGAAGCCTTCTCGGAGGCCATACGACAACTTCACCGAGAGCTTCACTCCGCTCAATTCAAAACGCACGGATAACCTACACGAAATGTACTATCTCAAATTAATACCAGAACCCAATCGCCCCAAGAGAGCCAACGCCATAATGGGAAGAGACGAGAATGCTTAGTGTGCTTATCATCAATTGATAGGCCATCATACAGAGGAATATCATCAGCTAAAAAAAGAAATCGAGATCCTGATCCAAAGAGAACGGTTGCTATCATACATGAAAGATACTGAAGGAGCAGCAAGAAAGAGAGATCCTTCTTATCTCGAGCCAAACTTGGAGAATTTATCCATTAAGTAGGGGAAGAGTACGGAGAAGGTGCGTGAAACCAGAGTAGCACGCCACACACTCAATACCATCTCAAGAGGTTTTATTGGGGGAGGTGAAACAAGCTCGGCCATAAAGAGATACACCTGGTCAGTAATGCACATCTCCTATAAGCTGTTTTCATAGGAAGAAGAAAGACTCGTCGCTATCATCTTTTTAAGACAGGATTCAGAAGGTATACGGGCGCATGAGAATGACCCAATGGTCATAAAAGTACAAATCCAAGATTTGAGCGTCAAATGGATGCTAGTCGATCCAGATAGTTCTGTCGATATATTATATTGGGATGCTTTCAAAGGCATGAACATGGATACGTCAGAGTTGCTATCTTTTAAAGGTACTTTAGTCAGTTTCTCTGGGGGAATAGGTCCAAGTACTAGGGAACTTACCTATCATGACCATTTTTGGGAGCATGGACAATGCCAAAGGCATCAAAGTAAGATATCTGATAGTAAATGCATCATCACCATATAACATCATCATCGGAAGACCGAAGTTCAAAGTTCTGGAGGCTATATTGTCCACTCTTTATCTCACCATGAAGTACCCTTTGGACGACAGACATGTTGGGGTAATTAAGGGAGATCAGGGATTAGCTAGAAAATGTTACAAGGATAGTCTAAAGCTGAAAAAGAAAGCCCAATCAGATCATCACTTAACTGAAAGTCCTTTGAAGGTGAACCTGGTTGGCCTCGACCCCCGGGAGGACCCGACGGATGATAACTTAACCCCCATTAGACAATTGAAAAAGGTGCAGATGGGTGCGGAAAAATTTCAAGTCACGCGGATAGGTTTGGGACTAACTCATGAAGAGGAGATAGACATCATCAAGGTATTAAGAGACAACATCTACCTCTTTGCTTAGAAACCCTCATATATGCCCAGAATCGACCCTGATATCGTACGCCATCAACTTTACATTAATCCATTCACAAAAGTCGCTGCATAGAGGAAACACAAAGGCAAAGAAGATAAACGAAAGGCTATCGTAGAAGATGTAGGAAAACTCCTAAAGGCCGGGATCATCTGGGAAATAAAATATCCTACTCGATTGTCCAATGTTATCATGGTAAAAAATAAATACGGAAAGTGGCGCATGTGCATATATTTCACTGACCTCAAGAAAGCTTGCTCAAAGAACCCTTATCCATTGCCACACACTGATAGGATCATCGATGGGGCATCCGACTTCCGTCTGCTCGGCTTCATGGATGCCTATTCAAGTTATAACGAAATAGGTATGAGCCCAGTGGATGCTCCCAAAATAGCATTCATGACCAACATAAGCAATTATTACTATGAAGTTATGTCATTCGGTCTTAAAAACGTTTGGGTTACTTATCAAAGTTTGATGGTGTTTACGCGAAAAATTGGTAAATAAGTGCTAGTGGCTTAAGTAAAGGTTACTTGCAGGATCAACTAGTAAATCCTAGGACATAGTGCTAAAAAACCTCGCTTTATAATTTTCTTTTGTTAAACATCCTATTTTGGCTTGGTCAAAATAGTGATTTAAAAAAGTGTGGAAGATGTAGACATCGAAAATGTTGGAAATGTAAAGAAAAGTAAACAAGAATTGAAGGAATAAAAGTAATGCAATTGAATGAAATTAAAAATAAACTGGCAAGGCAAAGTAAAGTGAATTTGAAAGACTTTGCATTGAATGCAAAAGATGGTGTTTCATTCTTCATACATTCTCTTAGCCATGACTATTTTCTCTAGACGCTGGTACTTCGAGTTTTAAGTGATATTTTTATAGTAAAATGAACAACCTGAATTCTACAAAAGAACTCCTATATATACTAATACAATAATAACTACTCCTAACGTTCCTATCTTTAGTGTTCGCTACGTGAAGGTTTGCATGCAGCCCGCCTATGTGCTCTTTCCACGTGTTCTTCAGAAATAAACCCCCATGTAGTTACTCATGTTTGAACATAACATCTACCCACCTAAATAATTGCTTCTTCGACGCTCCTGATGCTTTCGAAACTCTACGCGGTCGAAATATTTCCATAATATTTCAAAAATACTAAGTCTCGGATCTCTTCGACCCAAGACTCCTCTTAGGTCTACATCATCAGTGTACCTGATACTTTGCCCTTTGCTGAGATTTTTGCCCTTGTCGAAAATCTCAGCTACCAAATTTCCCCGAAAAAAGGCCTCTTTCGACGAACCTATGAGATAGGGGCGTTTTTTTAATCTTTTCCAGACACTATTTATCTAGTGGGTTGACGTCACTATCATCATGACATTTCTTTCAATTGTCACCTTGAAAACATATGCTTCCTATTATCATATAACTTTACTCATTATGGCCCCGATTTTGTAAGGTAGCATGGTTATGTGTATCAGGTCGTTTCGACCCTTCCTCTAGGGGAATGACATGTGCCACCTGCTTCGGGCCATTTGTTAAAAATGAAGACTGAAGAGTTTTTTATTCTTCGTTATAAATAGAACTTATTTCACTTTCCAACTCTTTTCCTCTATCTTCTTCAGCTTCTCTACTCATAAAAACTTCCTTCTTCCAACGTTTCTCAGAACTTCTCAAACTTTCAACAATGGCTCCTTCAACAAAGAACACTAATGCGTCCCAAGATCCCCTCCCTATAGCCAATATGCTCTCCTGTGCTACAGTAGTTGGAAATCGAGAATACATTCCTGAACCTCCAAACTATGAAGAAAAGTTGTGTATTTATAAGTCCCGGGTACTCATTCCTTACACCATTTCTGAAATATCTCATGCTCTTATGGGTCCTATGTGTGACCCTTCTGAAGATCTTACTAAGCTTTGGGATTTTTTCCCGCTTATCATAGGACAAAATCCCTAGTTAGTATTAAGGGACCCATGAATCTAAAGCACATGAAGACCACTCTACGAGTCTTTCGCTCAGCTCCTCCAACCAAAAAAGATGATGATTACATCTCTTGGTTAGATAAGATAGAAGCCCAAATGAGTGAAATATGGAAAGAGAGAGGTATCTTTGACTTGATTCAATTGTCGAGAACAGATCCGACATACTGCCAAAATATGTTGGTTGCGTCCCTTTACTATTGGGAAAGCACCACTAATACCTTTCAACTTCCCTGTGGAATGTTGACGCCCAAGCTCTTCGACGTGGCAGACATTAACGATCTTTGCCCCACTGGTGGAAACTTTGACCCCAAGGAGAGGGACAAATATAACATTAATTTCAACAACAATCGCACCGACTTCAGTAGGTAAATCGAAGATTACCACGCTACTAGCATCATTGACGTCACTGCTGAAGAACACATTGTGTTCCTTGCATTATGGTTATCCAGATGCATATTTTGCTATAGATCGCTCAAGGCGGTGAAGAGGTATTTGACTCTAGCCAACCAGCTGCATGAGGGAAAAGATATATGCCTTAGCTAGCTAATCTTAGGGTCGCTATATGAATCTCTAGGAGAAGCCACCGAAGCCTTAAGGAACATAAAATCTAAGGAAGGTTTACTACTAGCTGGACCATTTGGCTACTTCAGTTATGGCTCAATGCTATGTTTAAAACTTTTCTGAAGATCAAGCATACGGATGACACTAATGCCCTAATTAGTGACAGAACCATTGAAGGCATTTAACTGAACCTTCTAACCCCCACTGATAAAAATAGGTCGAATCAAGATGCCTTTTGTACTTATTTCCTCATGTTCGCTAAGCTCTATAACTTCACTATGCCCATGGCCCCCTTCTCTAAAAGAACACATGGACCTTAATGTTTTACACGTCAGTTTCTAGCCACTGGCGAGAAAGATAACGAATTGAAAAAGATATGGGAAGCCTTCTTGACTCCCAAACATCTCTCTACCAGACTTCGGACTACCAAGGAACATGTGAGGATCATTAGTTACCAACCCAACCTAGTACCACGCCAATTTAGGATCAGCCAAACTGTATCTCGACCATTCTTTAAAAAGAAAAGCGATTTGTGCCTTAGCATTGTCAACTACTCTGAGGATGATTACCTTCATAGGATAGCTCGACATGATGATGGTCAACCCACACTTACTCCATTTTCTTTTGAAACATCCTACTACTACACCAAATATTTTGATGCTCAGTGGAGATCCTATTATGCAAAAGGGTTTATAGATGCTGCAATAATAAGCCAACATATCACTAACGCTTTCTCTTCTTTGCAGAAAAAAACCGACAAAGGTAGATCTAAACACCTAAAATATATTCAAGATTTCCATAAATACTTTGAAACTGTGTACGACCTCAATGACCTTAGTCGGAAAATTCATGAGGCATCGGTTACTCTAAAAGATAAAGTGTAGGTGAAGCTTCCCAATTTGAAGATTCCAGCATATGTAGAAGAAAAATATAAGTTCTCCCTGAATCATTACCCTCCTAGATTCCCCCATTTTCCCATCAACGAAATGGATTTCTCCCCTCAGTTTCCATGGTGGTCCATTTGTGGGGAATTTATGAAGGTACATAAAAACGAGTTTCTGAAACCTGCGCAGCGAGTGACTTCGACTAAGCTGGACTTATACAGATTTAAAGGCCATCTTCATGTGGACATAAATCAAATGAAAATGACACACAAGTACCAAGTGTCCCATGTTCAAACATCAAATGAAAATGGCACACAAGTACCAAGTGTCCCTGGTTAGGGTTTCATGATACAAACCAACAAATCAAGGTCTTCAAGACAAGCACAAAGCTCCTTAATCAATATCCTAACAAATGGGCCTAAAATTAGGGTTTAGATTCACATATGGATACCATATTATGGGCCTCATAAATCAAGGTCCCAAAAGATCAAGAAATTAGGGTTTCACCCTCTATGATGAGCAATACTCCAATCCTCAAGCAAAATCCTGGTTTTTATTGACCATAAGCTTTGAATCTATGATGCTTATTAGAAAGTATTAACATGAATGAATGTTGCACATGAATGAGACATGAATGAGGCATGAATGAATCTCAAGTCATTGGTTAGATGAAAACTGAAAAGGGGAGGGGAAATTTTAGGGTATGAAAATACCCAAAAAGGCATTTAAGGGGTTTAAGCATTGTATTGGAAATAAATAGAACATTATCCAAACATTACAAAAATCAAATCATCATAGATGGCTAGCAAGAAAAACAAAAAAAAAACTTAAACATCAAGTTGTTCATCCTCTTGAGAAACATGGGTCAGATTGTTGGTCATCGCATGCTTAGAAACCTCGCTTTAGGAGAAGCTTCCTCTATATCCATAAGTCGGTCATCCATTATGGTCTTGAAGAAATCCATCTCTGATACATTAAGGTCAGGTTTGAGGCATAACTCTTGAGCTTTAGCTCTCTCAAAAACCTTATCGCCAGCTGAAAGCATGTCTACATGGGCCTCTAGTAAGGATTTCTTCAACGTCTCATTAAGCTCCTGAGCTTGCTCAACCTCTTGGATCAAGCCGAATATGGTTGTTTCGAGTTCGAAACATTTAGATTTCGTGGTTTCCTTCTGTTTCTTCACTTTTAATAGTTGTTTGTTTAGATCTTCCACCTTTTCAGTTTGAACCTTAAGGCTAGCCTTCAATTGGGTTACATCTTTAGTAAGACAAATTTCATTCTCCTTATAAGCATCATCGACTTCAAACAATCCCCAGGTTATAACACCACACTCATCAGGTAGGCACCAATATTTTGGGTTAGCTGTTGAGCACCTATAGTTTCACCTTCTCGACGTCCTTTATCGCATTCAGATGATCATAAAGAAACTTTAGACCATCAAAGTTGTTGGACCAAAACTTGAATTCGGTTTATGGGTTAGATTGTTGGTTGCCTCCAAAATCTTATATCGGGGTGGTGACTGCCAATTCGGCATGACTTACAGGGTCACTCATTAGAGTTTTCACCCTCTTATGAGAATTTAATTTCAATCCTCTAGGAGGGGGAACAGAGGCATTTTGGGGCTCCGAAGCACTTAGGGCTTCTTTGTGAACATCTGTTTTATTTCTCTTAAGAGCTTGGGTCTAAATGTCGGACAAGTCAGACTTATAGGAAGATTGGTCTCCCCTCCTCGCCCTCACTTCATCCATTAACTTCTTTTGTTCCATCAACTTGAGGTTTGTCATTTCGGCTGAAAAGAGAATGAGAGATTAAGATCAGAGAAATGAAATAAAGAGATCGTTAGAGTATAACAAAAGACATATAAGCATTACCCAAAAAGTTAGAAATTTGATATGGATCATTGACCATGTCTAGTAAGTCCTTGCCCTTTACTACCCGGAAGGCATCTAGAATAGCTAAAGCTCGGATTTCCAGATCGTATAGTTTATCATAATTAAAGGCGAACACTAACAATGGGTTAACCGTCTAATAAATCGGGAAACAATGATCCTAATCCAACGCATACATAGCTTGGGGACATCTTTTCCCATTTTTCACTCGAATAAACTTATCTTTAAAGCCTTTGTAGTTAGTAGTATAAGCCTGGAGGAAACTTTTACCTAAGATCCCGCTAAGGGAAACTCAACCTCCTTTGTCTGCTCCTTTCAGCTCAAAGAAAGAGAAAAATAAACCTATAGTATGGATTATGTTCACTGCCTTGCAAACAAGTTCAAAAGCTTTAATAAAACCCCAACCATTTGGGCGTAGTTGGGAAATGGTGATGTTCAAGGTTTTAAGGAAATCAAATTCAAAATCAGTAAAATGGATACGGATCTTAAAATCCTCGATAACCCCTAAATAAAAATAAAAATATTTGTTTGATACTCCCCTTGGTCAGGTGATGTAGACTCTTTCACCAATCACACAAGGTTCCTGCACAATATCTTCTACATTGTCGGTTGAAGAAATTTGCCTGTCAAATTGTATTTTTGAAATTAAGTTTTTGTTAAGTGTGTTATGGTTCTAGCTTAGGACTTCCTTGTCATAAAAGATCCCATCATCTCCATCAAAATGGACACAGAACCTCATGACGAAGATTCTGAATCAGTTTCGCTACAAGGTGAAGAAATGTCACCATAAACTTCCTTAATAATTTCATCAAATTCTTCTTGCCCCAGATGACCCTCACAATCTCTCATGCATTCATCCCTGAGTTTCCTTCTCTCCCAGGCATTGGGGGAAATCAGTACATTCCCCGAATCATGACATTCGCGTATTATAACCATGATAAAAGAATAAAGTAAGAGTAAGTAAGGCAAAGAAGTAATACCTGAGACTTGTATTTGCAAAAGCGATTTGCAGAAAGCACAAAAACTTGGTTAACAAATGTTGAAGAAAAGATACAAAGGTCAAAAACAATTTGCAAAGGAATGGTTTTGTGGACATAGATTTTACAACGGTCAGGAAACCCTATCGAACTAGGGTCGTGATAGCGATTCGTGGAACACCCCAAATCCGATTAATTAATTAAATTGAATTATTTAGATTTTTATTTACTTATTTTATGAGCCTTTAAATAAATTTGGTGATTATATGTATTGTTGGAATGCAATGGGATTGGTAGGGTGTGGTGAGAACATATGAGCTTGATTGAATAATTAGAATAATTGATGAATTTTAATTAATATTAGAAAACAATATAGAAAAGTATGGCCTTATAATAGAAATTATTTAATTAATTAAACAATGGAGAAAATATGAGTTAGTAGAGAAATACGGGGCAGTGAGAATATTTAGAAGAATAAGTTGGGATAATAAAGGAAATGCCTAAATGGAGAATTAAGTTTCATTTATAAATAGGAGATTGAGTACAAAATTAAATTTATTATTCGTATGAGTTTAATAATTAAATTAGAAAAATAGAATAATGAGAGTTTGTGGTGATAGTGTGAATTAAAAGTGTTGGGAGCTAATCGAATAATTAGAAGAGATTGTGTAGAAAATCTTAGACATATATTCTAAAAGGTGAAAGAGAGCTAGGTTTTATACAATTCTTATAGAAATTAAGAAAGAGTCAAGAGGAGAACGCTAGACCTAGTAGAGGAGAGGAAAGCCATTGGAGCAGAGCTTACTTGCTGGAATTCTAAGGTAAGGGGGAGAATTGATTCAATAAAGGGTATATAAATAAAATGATAGAATTGAGGAGTCCTTAACCTCCAATAGGATGTTATTTGATTGCTTTGAATTCTGAAACTGGAGATGATGTGTTGTTATGTGATGAATTTCATGATCCAATTTGTGTACTAATATATGCTAAATATTCTATTATGAGTTGTTTTCATGATTATGCCATTGTTGAAGTTTTGAAGGTTTTGAGAATAACATAATTTCATGATAACCCATGTTTATAATAGAGTAGAGATAGGTTTGGGTCGAAGAAATTGGGCTTAGGAGTGATATTTCCATAACGGAGTCGCAGAAAAACGCAGGAGCGTATTGATCATCAAGTTTTAGGCATGATTTGAGTTTCGTAAGTTCTTTTGGGATGTCGTCAATTGTGTTAGAAAAATAATTTAACGATCTTTCAAAATGGAAAGTTTCACAATTTTATCATGATTATATAATTTTTCATACTATTTTGAAGTCAGACTTTCTGTTTTAGTGTTTATGCAGGAAATATTTGGGATATGGCTGAACTGAAATAAATAGAACTAGAGTTTCGTAACTCCTTTTGAGGTGCAGTTAAGTACATTGGAAAGAGGATTTAATGATATTCTCAATTGAAATTTTCATAATTTTCTCGTAAGTATATAACTTTTAGCACCATTTTGAAGTAAGGAAAACGTTATGTCCAATACGAGTATTTGTTCTTGTTGTTTGATTAAATTTAATCGATTGATGTATTAAGTCCTGGAATAAAAATCATATTCTTAAAATAGACTCTCTAAGTTTTTCTGAACATACTCATTTGGTTTGATTCCGATTCCGCTTAATATTTTAAATAAGTATTTGAATATGTTGTGTGACTAGTAGGAAGCATGATTTTGAGGTTGTTTGATGAGTTTATAGTTATTATTGAGTAGTTTTGAGCTCTTTATAGTTATGAAAGTGCAATTGGTAGTTTAATATGTTTTAGAGTTGCCTTTGAGCACCTCAGATAAGTTTTAGAGTTATGTTAAGTTTAAGAGAGAGATTCATTACCTTAGAATTGTCAGAGTTACTATTTGAGTAACTCTGATATGTTTTAGAGTTGTGTTGGTATGTCTTGGTGTTAAAGGTTATTACTATGTTGATGGTCTGACACAAGTAATAGTAATAGTGAGTTATTTTATTGATAATTTAGAGTTAGGTTGACTATTTGGAGTCATTTTCAATTGTGCAAGAGTTCTCAATTTAGTATTTTAGGATACTTTTGAGTACTTTAGAGTCATATTTTTATTTGTTTTTAGTAACTCTAACATATTTAGAGAGTTGTTTTCGAGTCGTTAGAGTTAAATCTGATGAGCTTTATTTTATTTAACAATAATAATAATAATGATTTAATATTATAAATTAGAATATTTTAGAGTTGAGTTGGAGATGTTTATTATTTAGAGTTGTTAATAGAGTTCTTAGAATAATCAATTGAGTTCATAAGAATTATTTTTATAGGCAAGAGTTGACAGTAGAATATTTTTTAGCACCTTAGAGTTATTTTAGAGTTGCAATGATTATTGTATGGTTGTTTAGAGTTTTTTTGGGAACTATATTGAGTATAATTATTGTTGTACCCCAAATTTTGACCATCTTTTCTTTCTATTTTTAGTTAATACTAACATGTTGAGAGCCTTTACAAGTCAAACCCAATGATTTAAAAAGTCAAGGGATACCATTTTGACTTTTTTTAAACCCTTAATCCCATTTTTGGATAACTAATAGGCTAATATTATCATTAAATACTATGGGATATTTGTTTTTTTTTATGTTTAGGGTTATTTGGTTACTTAATTTTTGCTTAGGGATAATATTATGGTTAACTGAGCCTTGATTAATATTAGTAAAGTTATTTATGTTTTATTAGTAAAATATTGGGGTTATTAGGTTAAGTTTTTTATCAAGTTGTTAAATTAAGTTGATATTAGTGGTAAGGTTAGTTGGATTTTATTAATTTATAAATAGATTAATAAAATGTTTAGGTTATTAAGTTAATTAGTTTTTTCTTTATATTTTTTATTATATTAATAAGTCAATTAGATTATTTCTATTATTAGATATGAATTAAATTAGGTGTTTAATAAATTTGTTTTAGGGTTAATTTACTATTTAGTTATTGTTTTTCTCGGTTTTTATTGGGCTCATGCTTCAATTTGGGATTGGATCTGACCCAATTCGACCCCCAAGTTAATTGGCTCAAGTGAATGACTCAAATTCTAACTGGGGAAGGTAGGACCAATGAATCAGAAACTTCCATTTGTATTCCAATATACATTATAAAATGGCGATTACAATGAATTTCAGACCAAATACATTACATATTCTGAAACCCTAATTCTATATCTAAGCAAAATCAAATTACAATCAAATTTGATTCAATCATATCTCAATCAAATTGAAAACTTCCTAAAAATAACCAATCTAATTAAAACCTAAAACCTAATTTAATCTATAAATACACATAAGTCAGATGAATCAAGGACACAGAGAAAAACTCTAAGGAGAATCCTAAAGTTGCTGCTGCAATCCCAACCTCCACCAAAGCTCAAACATTGAATATTGTTTTCTGCTAACATATCTTTTTGATTGATGACAAAGGGGGAGAAACATATCTAAGGGGAAGATATTCATAGTTATTTTGATATACCTAAATTCCTTAAGTAAGAACCCAAACATTGAATATTGTTTTCTGCTAACAACTACTTCGAAGAATAGTTTGTTAAATGATTTGCAGGGTTATGTTCAAGAATCAGAATGGTTATGATCAAGAAGTTCTTATGGAGTCTCAAAGATCAGAGTACAAGTTACCAGTTTCTGATGAAACAGTCTTTTATCTGAGTACGTATAACCTTCATGCTGATAATTGAGAATTAGATTCAAGTGCATGAATCTTCAAGGAATTAGTACCCATTTTCTGAACCTAGAACAATGAGTACTTGGCACCAAAGTGCTTATGATAGTTCTTTTTGAAAACCGTGGCATTTGCAACTAGCTATAATGAAAAGTTTCTTCTACATTTTCTTTAAGAAGATAACTAGTTCTAAAGCGTCTTCAAAAGAACTCAACAAAGCTTCTGAAGTGAAGCTTATCAGAATGTTGATGTTAACAAACTAGTGCTCTGGACAACATCGATCAACTTATGAAGATAAATCGGATTTTGACTTAAAATTTACTATGATACTTCAAAAAAGTTAATTAGGAAAGTGTTCTTTCATTCTGATTTTATCTTTTTAGGATTATACATATTAGGGGGAGCTTTGTGCTTCTGTAAGATGTATTTGTAGCACCTCAAATTTGCACCCCCCATTCATGCATTCATTTCATTTTTTAGGTCATTAACATTACATACTGCATTGCATCATATCCACAAGAATTGGCATCAAGAGAATTCATCAGTACAAAAGGACAAGTATTTCCTTGAGATGAAGGACACATGATTACTCTAAAGAGCTTATATGAGCCAAGGGTCATTTTGAAGTAACTTTGCCAAGTGGTAGAGGCCCAAAGTCATCAGTGCATTCCCAGGTCATCTGAGGCCCATAAAAGTCGACTGCAAGTCAACTGAGGGCTATGAGGTGGAGAAATGGTTTGAGACACTTCATTCATGTCCAAAATAGGCTTATTCATCATGTCAAACACATACCTTGAAGAATTTGAAGCCAGATCAAAAGTTTCCAAAAATGGAAAGTGACCTGTAATTTCAAGTTTCCAAAAATGGCAAGTTTTGGACCACATTCAACTTCACTTTCCAACATCAAAGAAGCTTCAAATTAATTTTAGGTCAACATGAAGGTTGAAGATCTTTCTCTCCCATTTCCAAAAAGTCCAAGATCATGAGCATCTGATGAATGGTTCAGAAGTTATGGTCCAATGATTGCAAAGTGTACATGGAGGTTCAACATGCCATAACTTTTGATCCAAAACTCCAATTTGAGTCACTCTTTTGGAAAAATGCTTCTTGTGACCAATATTTTCCAAATCCATCATTGCATTGCATGAAATAATATCATATGATCATTTGGCCATGCATGAACATTTTGGAGGGAAATTGTCTAATTTAAATTTGGTTGATCACATGAACTTAATTCCAATTTCATGATGCTTATGAGACAATTTGAAATGTTTTTGAACCTGGCATGGGCACTGTTCACGTGCATTTTTGCCATGCAAGGGTGAATTTGCCAAATTGGTCATACATCTCTTTTCTCATTAACTTTTCATTAGCCAAGCCTAATTGTGATTAGCATGGTGATTAGTGAATCATATATAAGGCTAATTCTAACTGTTTTGCTCAGATGACACATTCTAGATCTAGAAATTGGTTTTCCCTCCAAATTTTCTCTCATTCCAAATTTGAAAATTCTTCACACAACACATCAATTTTATGGCATATTCGTGTTCATTGATCATCATTTAGTAGGGATCATGCTTTGGATTGAAGAAATTGGACAAGGATCATGCACACACCAAGCTTGAAGATGAACATGGAACTTGAAGATTAAGCTGCATACAAGTGGATTCAAGCATCAATTCGTGCATAAAGCTTCCATACACAAGCTTAGGAGTGGATCTGGACATTGCTGGAGCTTGAATCCAAGAAATCAGGTCACTGCTCTTCAAAGAGGTTAGAAATCGAATCTCACTATTCTTAATTCTATTACCATGATTAGATAGGCCTTGCTGCACTGATAATGCTGATATGAATTTTGTTGAAAATGGATGGATATTGAGTGAGTTATGGTGAATTCAAGTTTGGTTGTGCAATTTGTTTTCCTTCGATTCGCGTTTGTTATTGAGAATTAGATCAAGTAAATGTTAGATTTGTGTTGTATGTGATGAGACGATTCCATTGATGTATGCCATGCACGATTCTGGAAAAATTAGTGATGAGCTCGTCGGAATACCGCCGGAGAAGATGACCGGAAACACTGTTCCGGTCATCTAGTTCATGACACTAGGGTTTACTGTGTAGCGCTTGAATCTCCCTGTCACCGGTTCGATTCCTGGCCTCGCGTGTGTTTCTTTATTTATTTTCCATAACCAAACGGTGCGTTTTGTAGCCAGCGCGCCTTGAATCTCCCTGTCACCGGTTCGATTCCTAGCGAGTGTTGTGTTTGTTTTTTCATTGAATTTTATTCTGAGCGCTTCTGTTACCTTCGCAGCCTGGGTTCGATTCCCCCTGTGTGATGTTTTGATTTTCCAATTGATTTGTTGGAGCGCCTATGACTGTACATACCTGAGTTCAACTCCTGATGCATGCACCTTTCAATTCTAATTTCCAACATTGTTTCCATTGCTTTTCAACTTTATTTCATTTTTTGTTCATCCATTTCAAAAAATCATAAAAAATTGAAAACAAATCCAAATTGAATGCATCTTTTTTCCACATGATTGTTGTGAGGTCTATTATTTTTTGACGACATTTGCCTGATTTTACTGTGGCTAGATTTTTAAATGTGTTTGTGTAATTGAATGTGGTGCAAATGCGACATGTGGTGCTAATTGATTTGTGAAATGCTCATACTTTCTTCAATTGCCTTGAAAGTTGACATGCTCATTCATAACATGTAACATGATTTTTGAGAATTAGTTTGGCATTTTTACCATTCACCATCACTGTTTTAGACACATGAATACATGGTGTGACAATTTGAGTCACACATTTGGATGTTGGTCTTGTGCATTTTCATTGACATGCCATTTGATATCTTCTGGTCCTAATTTTTTGCATGAGGCTTGGCTTTAACATGTTGTGTGTACATAAAAAATTTCATGATCATTGGATGTGTTTCTGATTTAATGTGCATTTTCTCATTTGTATGTCCAATTGTTGATCATCTTGTGTGCCTTTGCCTTATCTTGCTCACTTGAAGCCTTTGCCTTATGATTTGAGTTTGATCCTTTTTAGGACATGTTCTTGCTTGATTAAATGTGCTTCATGTTGAATATCAACTTCTGTTTTGACTTTTTGCTTTGCCTTTGACCCTAGTCTTTGCACTAGTGGTTTGTACTCACCTTTTGAGCTTTGTATTTCAGGTTCAAGCAATTAGCTCTAGTGGTTGGTGTGATCTCATTACTTGAGATGCAAATTAGTTTGTCCACTAACCTTTGTTGTGTTGTAGGTCCCTTGGTGATGAACTCACTTGAGTTGCTTACACTTTGACTTGTATTGTGTGCATATTGAAGTACCATTATTGACTGTCTGTTTGGTTTGTCTGAATACTATATTGACTTGTTTGACTTTCTTACAGGTACATTAGTCACTTTTAGCTCATTGCTTGAGCTTTGCTTTGGTTGTGGTTGGTATACCACCTAGGTAATCACTCTCTAACTCCATGTAGTCTGGAAGTCTTGTCGCCTTTTTGGCAGGCATTTGGCTGAAGTCCTCCTTAAGAGGCAATGTTTGTGATTGTTTACTTTTGTGCCAAAGACCTCCTTGTCGAGGCATGTTACTCGTTAAGTCCTCCTAAGTGAAGAGGCAATTGACAGATAGAAGGGATTAGCAATCAATCCCCTGTTATTCGTTGAGTCGTTCATTACGCTCGTACTACGTGTTGATGCTCTTGAACCTAACCCAAGATCTTTGTATTAGAGTCAGTCAAGTGGAATAGGATCCCTCATTCTGGATCCCCACATTTTCATTGATTCAAGCTCACCCAGGCCAGGGTTGAGAGCATGAGGTCTAATCCTCGTTTCCTTTCATCAGCTTCACCCTAACTCTCAATGTTAGTGGTTAAGAGCTTCAGCATACCCCTACAGTTGGCTTGTTTGTCGAGGTTGATATGACCCCTCTTGACTAAAGCCTGGCTTGTTTGTCGAGGTTGATATGACCCCTTGACTAAAGCCTTACCCTTGGATGTTTGAGCCCCCTTGTTGGTGTGTTTACTTCATGATGTATATTTTTTTTTGTGGTGTGATTGTATCCTCACAGGTTTGCTAGACTTCGTGTAGTCTCTCGTTTGCATGTCAATTAAGGTAGCACGGTTCCTTCGTCTAGGACTTCCTTTCTTGCGTGAGCATTCCTAAAACACAGACAAACTTTATCTTCCCTTAAGGACACGTTAACTCCTTCTACTACAGGTGAGTAAGTCTCTAAAGGTCGAGCATCCGGTAGATTGTGTAGTAACGTTGTTCATCTAACAAACACAAAACAAACAGAAATAGTTTAGCCGAACTACGACAACTCTGATTCTCATGTTCAGATGAGATACGTAGGCACGAGATGCGATGTCTTGTTGAGTTTGACTAACGACTAACATTGATCCTTCTTTTCTCTTGCCCTAGTTGCAATCGAGACCCTTCTTCTTTTGTGTTTGTTTGTTAGGAGTCGGATGTAAGTCCATCTATTGGCATTCGGTTTCATGTTTGCGTTTGTTGTTCGGAGTTGGATGTAAGTCCATTTATTGGCATTCTGTTTCCTTGTTTGAGTGTTTGGAGTCGGACGTAAGTCCATTTATTGGCAGTCTGTTTCCTGTTTGCGTTTGTTTGTTAGGAGTTGAATGTAAGTCCATTTATTGGCATTCTGTTTCCTGTTGTGTGTTTCTTTTGACGTCTCAGCGTCTCTCTTCAGTGTTTTGTTTCGGCGTGCGTTAGCCGAGCTACGAGTGCTCTGATTCTTACTCTGGTTAGAGAAGATACGTATGCATAGGATGCGATATCCTAGCGAGCACGTTCCCCATTTCCCCAAACGACGTCGACTCTGATGTTTGTTTCTGACAAACTACGTAGGCCCAGGATGCGACACCCTGCCGAGTCCATTTCCGTCTTCTTTCACCTGTGTTTTCATTCCAGTTTGGTGCAGTTTCTGAGCAGTTTATTGGCAACCTTATTCTATTCTTTTGAGCGTGGATCCCGTCGAGTACGA
This sequence comes from Lathyrus oleraceus, assembly GCF_024323335.1. Taxonomy (NCBI): domain Eukaryota; kingdom Viridiplantae; phylum Streptophyta; class Magnoliopsida; order Fabales; family Fabaceae; genus Lathyrus; species Lathyrus oleraceus. The sequence goes on along the minus strand of NC_066582.1, from coordinate 33,309,664 downwards.
CGGACGTGAGGGGTGCTAATACCTTCCCCTTGCGTAACCGACTCCCGTACCTAGCAATCTCTGGTCGTAAGACCATTCCTTTCCCTTTTTCAGGTTTACTTCGAGCGTTTCCTTTCCCTCCTTTGGGATAAATAACGCACGGTGGCGGCTCTGTGTCTTTTCCCGCCGGTTGTTTTTCGCGAATGCGACAGTATTCTACTGTGATTACCCTGTACAAAATTGTTAACCAAAATACATGTTTTGTCTTCATCAAAAAGGGGGAGATTGTTAGAACAAGATTTGGTTCTACATTTATACCTTGAGTTTTGATGATAACAATGTTGTATTTGTGTGAGAATAATTTTGGTACCATATTGGTTTATTATTGTGTAGCTTTAACAACCGGATCTGATTTTGAATATATGACGTGCAACGTCATCAATTTCTGAATAATATGTTCCAAATCCGCTTTTGCGCTAATTATTAGAAGTTCTGAAAGATGTTCAATATTGCTGCTGCAATGATCTTTTTGCTTCTGTGTTGATTCACTCCTGAGAAGCTTCTGACGAGACATTATGTTGTTGCTGCAATGTTCTCTCAGCTCATGCTTCTGGACGTGACTCTGCTCACCAAACTTCTGAAGAATGGTAAGCTTCTAAAGTTAGGTTATGTAGCTGAAGATTCTGAAGATCTCAAGTCAGACGATTGAGGTTATCAAGGTTCTGACTGTAGATTCTAAAGACTCTGAAGATTCTGAAGACACTGAAGATCTCAAGCCAGACTACTGGCTGCCAAGGTTCTGACCAAAGATTCTGAAGTTTTTGAATCCAACTTTATGTTTCTTCATTTCATGCTTCATCAACTTCCATCAAAAGCTAATGAACTTGAAGATAAGATCAAATGGGAACGTGATCAATTAGTGCATAATACATATTGAACATCCTTTCCACTACCTGATTTTATGGGAAAGGATAGTACTATACATCACACATGTCACTGCTTTTATGGGCGAAGGAGAGTACGCAATATCACTCCTCTCTCATCCAACAGTGGATAACCTCTTTATGATCTTTTCCCTTTTTCCCTCCAACGATCTTCTTCTTATGCTATATAAGTGAGACTTGGAGACTTGAAGAAAACGTCGGTGACACAATATTTTGACAAGTCTATTTCTTTGTGAAAAGCTATCATTTTTTGTACACAATTTTTCTTTAAGTGTTTGTTTATCATTTGTGTAAAATTTGCTTGTATAGAAGCAACTTGTAACACACAAAATATTATTCAAACTGTTTAATTGATTCCTTGAGGAGGTTACCCTTGAGAAGACAAAGAAGGTTATTCTTTGTGATTATTGTAATCTGTTGATTATAGTGGATTAAGTCCTTGTGTATAATGCAAAATCACCTTGACGTATAGACTGGAGTAGCTTTGAGTTTCAAGTGAATCAGGATAAAATACTTGTATTTCTATCTCTTTGTTGCTAATCTGTTTGTGGTTTTCTTGTTTTGGAAAAAGCTTTTGCTAGTAAAACTCAATTTAAACCCCACATTTCTTGTGTTTTTCACACATTCACTCCCTCTGTGTTTCCTCAGATGTGTGCCAAGTGTCACTCTAAAGGAGCCCAGATCAGTTGACTATCCCAGTCAATTGATGATCTCATGCACGCTTGTGTACCGTGTTCCCCTTTTGACTTTAAATCTGAATCCTTCACCATGTATACTTTGATTGGTAATCCAGATCAAAGGCTACGAGTTGATTCCATTAAATCCACATGATCCAGATCATGAGGCCAAGAGAGAGTCAAACTTTGACTCTCTCTTCGTGGACCCTTCCTCCCACGTGGGCCTCAGAGCCTTTTAGGCTCTTTCCCTTGCTGTTCACACTCCCCAACTCCAGCCCAATTACTTAATTAGTTGAAAATACACCCCCGCCTAGTTTTTTATATTATTTATTTTAATTAATTAGTAATGCGGTTTCATAATTTGTTTAATTATTTAAGTTAATATAATTAAGGTAATTAGGGTCTTAATTAGTATGATTTTTTATACTTTGATATTTTAGTATTTATTCTTTTTTTATTCAATAAATAATAAGGGATAATATAGTTGATTAAGAAACAATAATTAAGAAATCAGGGTTTAAGTAAATGGGATTTTGGGGATAATTTTAGGATTAATTCAAGGTCATTTTTAGGGTTGACTAACTTAATCAGGGATAATAATCGGGATAAGGGATAACTTGTGTTTTAATTTTTAATCAAAAGAAATATATTTGTATTATTGGTAATTTATTTTCTTAAATCAAATTAAACATTATGTTTTTTTTTTTTTGCAAATAATCAGGGCATAAAATCCTAGGATTTTTAACGGATAAAAACAAGGGATAAATTGGAGATAAAAATCAGGGATAAAAGTCAGGGATAAGGGATATGATATTGGGTTATTTAAACATTTTAATATTTAATATATAATATCATTATTAATTTATTTTCTTAAATAAATTAATCATTATATTTTGCAATCAATCAATGAGATAAAATTAACCTAACACGCTTCAAATCATAAGTCTTCTATCCTTGTGCATTGAGGCACTTTTCAAAATCAAACTCTTCTCCTCCCTCGATGCGTGAGAACTTTTATAGGATAAAAACAACAACAAACCAACAAATATTTTCTATCAGAACTACGTGACTCCAATCCTTCATTAAAAGTGAGGTTACGTAGGCATAGAGTTGTAAGACTCTAACGAGTATAATAATCAAAAAACTTTGTTAGGTTCTCCTTCCTTAATTAATCAATTTTCTTTTAAATAATAAAATAATTTGTAGTAGATAAATAATTAACCAATAATAGTAATAAAGCGGATATCCTTAAGCAAGCATAACTAACCGTAGAACTTAGAGGAGGATTCCGTCGAGTACAATGGAAGTGAGGGGTGCCTAGTACCTTCATCTCACTTAACCGACTCCCGAGCCTAGTCTTTCACCCTTAGTTATTAGCTTTTATCATTATTTCCATGTTCCTTACGAACAAATAAAGAATGATGGTGACTCTGCCATTTTTCCAGCCGCGATAATTATATATTTTTATAACCTTTGATGAGTTAAGAATATAGAATAAATTAATAAAAATACTTTATTAAAACGTTTTAAGTATGTATGATTGATTTTCAAGCTGCTGAGTAATAATACAACCTTACTCAGTTATTGATAATTTTTTAGTATAATATAATGATTGAATTTAATTATATGATGATGTTTGAGTTAAGTAATTTAGTAGAATTACAGTGAGGCCTGATAGTTGGCGAATTTATGGTTCAAGAATGGAACCTATTTTGAGTATGAGCATGACTTGTGTTGTTGTAATATGATTGTGTTATTGTGGGATAATAGTTCGGGAGAGGAACTATTATCATTGGGTCAATGTATGTTTTGTTTATTGTCAGGAAGATGTTTTAAACATTATGTTATTGTTGCATTGACATGTTGTGACATGCATTCATTATGTCATTGTTGTTGATGAAAGAGGCAAGTTGCAATTCGAGCAGGGTGGATTGGTGACTTGTCCCAAATTTGAGCAGGGTGGATTCGGGGTTCGAGTAGGGTGAACCTGATTCCTAATTTAACCAATTGATGATGATATTGTACCACATGCGTATGAGTCTAGTTGAGGTTGTGAGTCTCGTTGCATACTTTAAATGATGAATATGCGATTGTTTTGTATATGGTGATGGATTGGGTGTGAGAATGATGTTGTGTGATTGTTGTTGATGTGTAGATGTTTGTATTCTAGCTTGCATAATAGTATAGTACTTGTATTCATCAGCATTTTCTAACAAATCTATGTGATCTGAAAAATAAGTCATAAAATAACAGTTAATGAGATAAGAAAAATTCATCATATTATAGGAAAATATAACAATAAAAAAAGGAACCCTTTAGACTAAGCATGGTGAGTTAGACGCCATCCATTGAGAAGTGGATTGCACAAGTTTGATTGGTTAAGAGGATGATATGTTTTTGGTTGCATATAGAGATAGGATAAAAGAGACAAGAGAAATTATGGATTTGAATAGTGAAAATGAAGTGGAAATGGAAAAGATATGGAAGATGTAATTCATATTGATAGTAATGGATGTCCATAATGAGAAGTTATGGAGATAAGAGTAGTGGGATTGAGATGTGTGCGGAGTAGTTGGTTGTTGTGTAGTGACTTTAGTAGAAGAGAATATCATTTAATTTTATTTGAGATGATCTGGCATATGTTTTTGGAAAAAAAAATTAAGTATATGATTAGGATAAGTCATATATATATATATATATATATATATATATATATATATATATATATATATATATATATATATATATATATATATATATATATATATATATATATATATATATATATACTAAAAGGCTGACTTCCTCGTTATCCGTCGAGGAGATCCCTAAATGATTGATTTTAAGTGTTTGTTTATGTATTTTCTCAGGTGATTCTTGCTTATATTTTTCATCCACAGAATCTCCTATTTATATGACTCGACTCATCCATCATCCATTAATGATTTCCTCCTCATATCCCTCACAAAGGCAGCCTCAATTAACATCTGTCGCCCATATAATTGCCATGTAACATCTTTCCCATCAATATTTCTAACTCATGTCACCATAGAACATTTTGTAACCGTCTCTTGTGACTCTTCACATCATATCCTAGCTTTGAAATCGGGTATGACTTGTTGAATGAAGTCGGTCCCGACGTACTTGTTTTAGGGCTCTTAACCGAACTCCGACTTGTATATATGAGTACGATCATCCCACCTACTTGCCTCTTCATACTCGGCTTTTTCACCAACTCAATTTCAGAGAATTCTGAGATATTATATATATATATATATATATATATATATATATATATATATATATATATAATCTCAAAATTCTCTGAAACCGAGTTGGTAAAAATGCCGAGTATGATCTCCGACGGATTATTAGAATTATTAGAATTAAATCTGCAAGAATGAATACATGCGGATTGTTCTGCGGTGAATAAAATTATTAGTCCGCAAGAATACATGCGGATATATTTATATGCAAGTAGGTCGGATTGTTCCGCATGTATTCTTGCAGATTTAATTCTATAAATATATTTTACTCATTATTCTTCATTTGTTGAACATGATCTCCGACAGATGACATGACCTATTCCTATCACTAATTATAACTCAAATATTAATAAAATTATTAGTATTATTTCTTTGTGATCAATCTCATACATATTATTAGTCAACCTAAAATCTTAATCATAATAATTCTAATAAATTTGTTCAAAATGCAAAAAGTAAAAATATAACAAATCAATTTAAAGAAGATTGCTCTTGCAGATAAATATAATAAAAATTACATCAGACTTATTTTTTTTATAAGTAACAAATCAATTTTGATAATCATAAATTTAAATATTAAAATTAAAAATTATTTAAAATAACTTCAATTTTAAAAAAGTTATTGTTGCAAATATCAAATTTTGTAAGAATAAATAATAATTTATATTATATTTAAAAAAGTATAAAATTTTTATTTTCAATTTAATGTAACTCTTAAATATTTAAATAATCTATAAAGTATTACAAACTATTTTTTTAAATCATAGAAAATATACTTTTAATATCTTCTTCAATCTAATACATTTGAAAGACCGATTTTCTTTTCGATTATTGTTACTAGTTTTTCAAAAGGATTATGGATAAATTGGGTTAACACAAATTATGGGGTGAGAATTTCAATTATGGGGCATGAAATATAATTTGGGGATTAATGCACCCTATATATTTCTTAGGCATCACGCTAAAATTCTAAAATGGCCCCAGTTTTTGGAGATGCATCTCCGGACGCATCTAATGCACACTCAGCGTAGGATATTCTGTGTGTGTCATATAAGTTGGATTTTTTAATATCGAAGATGCATCTTTGGAATTTTCAAGAAATATATTCATAATTGATCAGCCCAGTAGAAATTTTGGAGATGCATCTTCAGAAGTTTTGGCAGGATTTTGAAATTTGTTGTCACCTTTGCATGTCAGATGCACAAAAGTCAGAGAGGTACCACCCATTGATTTAGGCGACGACAAATGTTTCGAGTTGTTCCAATTTCCTATTTAGCCAGACAAATAAGTGTATGTAATTGTGTCTCAATATTAATGAAGTGTAATATATTCAATTTATCATATTGTGTCTTAATATTTTAATATATTTTTTATCTTTCATAACAACAATTTTTCATTTGTCAAAAAAAGGTTTTGTTTCAAAGGTTCTATTTTCAAACATGTTCAGAAGAGGTTCTAGAGATGCATATCCGAAACAAGATAATAGGGTGCGGAACCAGAGCTATATCTCCAGAATCAGTATGTCGGTTTTTGAATGGTCCACAATTGTCTACAGCTTCTATAAATTAAGGTGCCCTTGTTTCTTATTTCACACAAATTGAAACTGTCTCAAATGTCACAAATAAAAATTAATTGGTATGTCGCAAACGTCTCCTTCTCCAACGCAACTCCCGGGCAAAACTTTAAGCTCAACGAGTACACATCCCTTGCAAATATTAAATATGATATTCATCATCTCCTACCTTACGAAGACAATCGACGAATTATGAAGCTCGAGTACCGTACACTATCGATCGACAACGGAGGAAAGATTGAGTTCAATAACATTGAGCTCAAGACGGATGCAGATGTAAGGGCAATGTGGAATAAATTTTTACATTTCGAAAAAAAAGTTACGTTCGAGTTGAAAGCATCAATTCCAAGATCGGTCGAAGATATTCTGAAGATCTTGAAGCGTCCACCTGAATATTAAAGTGTAATGTTGCATTTTATGTTAAAATCATCTATGTAATGCTTATTTTATGTTATGAATGTTAATTTTATTTTGTCAAATTACATGTTTTTGGTGTCTGCTTTCGGTACTGGTGTGCAACCGTTCTGAAATGTATCTACGGAAATATACGGAGATGCATCTCCGGTATTAAAAAAACCAACTTATAGGGTGTCACTCAAAATGACCTATGTTGAGTATGTATTGTGAGCGTCTGACGCATCTCCAAAAACTGGGGGACATTTTAGAATTTTCATGTGGTACAACTTGATTGAAGTAACTTCCCAGAATGCAATAACTTGGGTATAGAATTATTTCATTCAGAGTCATTGCTTGAGTGTCAGAAAGTCTGGTTATCAGTCTCGTCACAAAGCATGATTTGTCAGAGCATTCATAGTCTTATTTCATATGCCTGGTTGAATAACTCATGTCTGGTTGTCATCAGAACTTGTATACATCTGGTTCAGAGCTTGTATACGCCTGGTTCAACCTGGTTCAATAAATATCTGATTCACTTGAACTTAGTTCAACACAAGAATATGTCTAGTTAACTGCAAACTGTTTAGTTAACTGTTTAGAACATAAACTTGGTTCTTTAACATAAGCCTGGTTCCTATGAACTCAATTCAATTTTGTGAATGCCTTAGAACCTGAAACACTTGGTTAACATGATGAACTTTTTCAAAGTTCTCAAAAGGGTTACTAATGTCATAAACATATAAAACATATTTGGGTTTCAATTTGAAATTAGATATATCAAAATCAGTCATTCTTTCTCCCCCTTTATCATCATTAAAAAAGAAGTAAAGACAAAGTAAGTCTGTTTACCAGTGAATTTTGTAAACAAGCGCTAGTCTTCCAAAAATAGAAAATAGTTTGGTTACTCACAGGATCGACTAGATTGATCCTAGGACATGTGCTCTTGTTAATCTAAGGTTTATATAGGATGAACATTTCGACAATGTTCTTGATTTAAAAATAATATTCAAAAGTTTTAAAGTAAAAAGGGAATAAATATAAAGAAATTGTATAAAGAAGGCTTTGAATTAAACTCGTAATAAAGATAAATGGCTTTGACAATGTAAATAACTTTATATAAAAAATATAACAATATGGTGATCACACATACATTCTCAGTAACTCGTTTCTCAACACACACATATACTAGTGAATTTGAGATTTTTGTACACGATGGAACACCCCTAATCCTAAGCACTAAGACTCATGTTTATACTAATTTGAAATAACTGTAACAAACGGTCATTTCTCCAAAAGATGACACATTTTCATCTGCATGCACTTCATCATCCATAACTTTTCACGTGTTTTTCTTAAAGAATCAGATAAGGCCAAAAAACAGTTGCGAGCCTTATTTGAATTTACGCCTCGTCAAAGACAACCCCAATAAAAAGGATTTTGTCGAATTATAGTCTGAATCCAATTTGTTTCTAAGTCTCAAACCAGCATTTCCCTCTACACGGGGGGTTCCTTCGACCAAAACTCCTTATGTCGAAAGAATCTACTTCATGTATTCTTTTCAGAATATTTTCTCTTGGTCTTTATAGTTTATCTCAAACATTTTCTTAGTGTCGAATTTCCACTAACAAAGCCAAAATAAATTTTATTTCATTAAAATAAGAGAATTCAAATACATAAAAGAAAAGAAAAAACAAAGACAACACAGAGTTTTAAAAACTAGGGTTTAAGAGGGGGTGACAGTCTTGATAAGATCTCTCCAAGCAACCCTTCTATCTTTGATGTCCTTTTCTTAACTTCAGAATTCTCAGCCGCCAGATGCTCAAAAGTCTTCAAAATATATTCCATAGAAACCAAAGTCTCCTTGACGCTAGAGTTACTTCCATATTCAAGAGTAGCCTCAGAAGCAACCGTAGTAGTCTGAACTGGAGAAGGAGGTGGGGTCACTACTGGACCAGGAAGCATAAGTGTTGGAAGAACCTTTTGAAGAAGAGGTTCAACTATACTAGAGATTCTGGCATGGAAGTTCCTCTTAGCTTCTTTCAGGAAATAAATCTCCAACTCTTCAGAGCTGACTTCTATCCAACTTCTGAAGTTGTTGGTTAGAGTGCACACTTCAGAGAGGTTTGCGTTAGAAGTTCAAGCCTTAGTGAAAGCTTTAAGTCTAGAAACAACCTCGTGTTCAAACCGAGTCAACAAATCATCCAAAGGAGTAGGATGAATGTTGGTTTGAGCAGAAGTCAGATCATAATAGAGACAAGAGTTCCTGTCTGATATTGCGATAACCTCAACATCTGATTAAGATTGTCTGACTAAATCATCATATTCCTCAGGTTTTGGTTCGGATTGAATCTTGGTGTCATAAGAAATGGCAATGGTTTGGTTTAAATAATCAGGGGTAGATGGTTCGTTGTTTTTGAGTCGTTCAATGAATACATCAAAGACAAATTCATCAATGGGTTGTGTCATACGGTGAACTGACTTTGTGTGTTTTTGCTTTGGAAAGCAAATGTCGCGGATAGCAAGAGTCGCCACCGACTTTTCTTTTATCCAATAAGGAAAGGTGGAAAAGAACAGGAAAGACCTTAATTAGATTTTGGGTTCGGGAGGTACATTATACAAAGGGAAGGTGTTAGCACCCTTTGTATCCATGGTTATCCATGGGCTCTTAATTGCTAGATCACTTATGTTTGTCTGAAGAAAAAAAAAGTGTTTGTGAATTGCTTAAAAAATGTTTTGAAAAGAGAGTTTAACTTTGTAATGATTCTTGTACGAATGTATACAAAGTATTTATCTCGTTTAATTTTGAAAGCGGTTTAGAAAAATATAACTTGGCAATGATTCTAGTACGAATGTATACCAAGTGGTGATTTTCTAGTAGATGTTTTGCAAAGTGTGAGGTATGAAAAATGTTTTAGGTTGTGAGCCAGCGATTAAGAGTTATACCCACCCAAGGTCTTTATGGGCATTTCCTATCCTTATGAGGGTAAAACTGTCCTTACTATTGAGAAGTAAGTAGTCTTATCCCTTTGGATGTAAAGGGACATCGTAGGGTCATCGTTTGGTCATTGAAGGCAACATTTGTAAGGATACCTTAGCATTCGAAGGGACGATCATCATTTAACCGTAGGCTACAACGAAGGGTCATCGAGGGATAAAATCATATATTCGAAGGCAACATCCGAGGGACTATGATTTATCTTATAGGGATATGATGATTTAATCGAAGGGTCTTTGCTAAGTGTATCCCCACATTCGCGGGACATGACCATAATACCGTGATATCGCAAGGCAACAAAGAGAGGTCCAAGATCACATATTCAAAGGCAATATTTTATAATCAATTAGGTAGTTGTAATCAATTAGGTAATTAGGACGAATCTCCACATTAAAATCAACTAAGTAATTAGGATGAATCTCCACATTAAAATCAATTAAATAATTAGGATGAATCTCCACAAGGGTATCCCACAAATAAGGTGGAATACCTAGCAAGCTACTTTTCCGGGAATATGTAAGCCCTTACAAAATTCAGCAAACGGGTTAGAATATCGAGACAAAGTGCAATTGAGAATTGCACTGCAAAAGAAATACAGCAGTAGTAATGTCAGGCGAAATAATGCATGATTATAATGAATCAGATCAGGTAGGCACAAAACAGAACAGAAAAATTCAGCGACTGTCATGTTCGCTGCTGCCTCGCCTAGCGAAGGCTTAGCGAGTGCTCGCTACATGCTCGCTTAGCGATATGCTAGCGAGCGGCTACGGGTTTTGAGTTTGACAGCAGTACGATTTCCGGAACTCCGAACCCTATGGCATTCAATTACAGAAATAACATGGTCAAACATTCAGGATATTCAGGCATATTTAAACTCACATGCAAAATCTAATTACATATCCAAAAATTCAATCATGATGCATTATGTATTTAGAGATTACAGATTGGAAGCATAAAACAGTAGTGATGCGCAAACCTGTTTGCAATTGAATTGCAACGTTGAATTGGCAGATCACTTTTGGTATCGGATTGAGTTGGGCGGAGGTAACCTTTGTGCAGATGAGTTGCCTTCAGGGTTTCCTTTAGGGTTGCTCTGAATTCTCTTGGTTAGCCTCCAAGGTTTGATTGCTAGGGTTCCGGTTCGTCTCCTTCCGTCCTCTTTTTCTGAATGAAGTGTTGGTATTTATAATGCTTTTCCGCGACCTAATGGGCTCAGAATGAAGCCCAGAATTTTCTGGTATTCGCAAGCTTCGCTAGGCGAAGGAGTTGCTCGCCTAGCGAGCATGCCAGTTTGGGCCATTTTCTGGATTTGGCCCTCTGTGAGCTGGGTCTTGGTTCCTTTAAGGTCAAGGCCTTGGAAAATAAGTTGGGGTGCCTTAAAAAATGTCGTGCAAAATTAACGGGTAAATTTTGGGGTATGACAGCTGCCCCTGTTCAATTTTCTTGAACCGAGAGAATTAGGATGGTATGTATGCCATTCGTGGTCTGGAGGTGGAAGATTATTGAACACTTAGAATGCCCCAAAATTTTCACTTGTTAATCAACAGTTAGTCTTGATGAAGATGGGCTTAAAGATGCCATCCAGGAAGTTTGATGATGAGAGCTTCAGAGTGCGTCGTACATTAGATGATATCTGAAGACATGGGTGTCATACCGGGTCATACGCTAGACCATATAGTGAGTCATCCATTAGGCTGTCGACTTCGCCGGGGAGTCAAAGTGTGTTATACGTTGCTGGGGAGGAAAGATCAGAATGGATCATTAGGCGGACCGTATCTGAATAGCAAAGTGAGTTGTTCATTAGGCGGATGACTTTGCTGGGGAGGAAAGATCAGAATGGATCATACGCTAGATCGTATCTAAGTTGCGGAATGAGCCGTACGTTAGGCTGTATCTGACGAAGGTAGAATCAGAATGGATCGTACGCTAGATCGTATCTGAGTTGAATAATGAGCCGTACGTTAGGCTGTATCTGAAGAAGAAAGTAGTCGTACGCTAGACTACACCCCGGAATGTACCGTACACTGGGCAGCATCTGAGGATTTGAAGGTCCAACTGGGTCGTACATTAGACCGTATTGGAGTAGTTGAAGGTCAGAATGGATCGTACGTTAGATCGTATCTGAGTTGAAGGAGTCATATGTTGAGCTGAATCAGAGTGAACCGTACGCTAGGCTATATCTGGTAGTATTTGTATATGTTGTATTTGCAATGAATATCTGGGGTGGGCTTAAAGATGCCACCATTAGGCGGATATCAGAGTGCTTGCCAGAGTGAATGCTCATATGGATTGTAATTGATAAAGATGTCCGTCTGAATGGACCTTTGTTTTGACTGTATCAGGAGGATAATTAACTGGAAAATAAAGTTAGCTCCATGCCATGTCATGATGCATGAGATGTTTTATGCTTATGAAAATAAATGCGAACAATGTATGCATGCGTATGTTGTGAAATGATGTAATGAATGAATTATGCGTCTGAAAAGTTTTTCCTGGCGACTCCCTGGGGAAAATAAATCCCCATCTTCTGGTTGGAGATGCTTGTATTGATGACCCTTTCTTGGCTGGGGATACTTGATTTCTGTCTGATGGTGGAAACACTAAATAGAGCCTGGCCGGGGGACGGAAGAGATGACCAGTCTGTCGGGTGATGCCAACCTCTTCTGGTAAATAGCTGTTTTTGTTGGGGAATAGAATTAGCAACGGATTCATTGGAAAGCGTGGTTAGACCTTCTCCTCGATCCTGAAGTCTTGTAGTAATCGCTATTTCTATTTTATGCATGTATTTTTGATAAACATCGATCATATTCAGATGCATATACCAATTCAATCTAAATCAATGGACGTTTACGCAAACAAAACAGAGAAAGTAAAACAAAAGCAGTTTTTTTTTTGGAAACAAAATTGTATTGATTTTGAAAGAGGGCCTATAAACAAGCAATTTGTGTACAAAGAGACAGAAATCCTAGTAAGAGGAAATTGTCGAGAACATAAAGAAAAAGCTATGAAGGAAAAGTCCTATCGATTTTAATTCTGCTACTGTCATTATGTCTTCAAGCATCTCATCTCCTGCTGTCGGATAGAAGTGATTGGCTTGTTCAGTCCCTTTGACTTGGGTGAAGCTGACTGAGAACGGGACATAGTCATACGCTTTTAATCCCTAATTTTTGCCTGGACCACCTTTTCAGGTTTTCAGTCCACCAGGATACCCTTTTTTGCCCAAGCCGCCTTTTCAGGTTTTCGACTCGTCGGGTGTACATTTTTATATGTTTATCCCTAATTTTTGCCCGAACCCTTTTGGTTCGCCGGGATGCCCTTACTTTTGCCTAGGTACGTCGACCTAGCGGGTCTCTTTTATGCGTAGTATTTTTTGACTATGTCTGTGTTCACGGGGTGTGGGAAGTCTTCGCCGTCTGTCATACCCCAAAATTTGCCCGTCGATATTACAAAGTATTCCTCAAGACCCTCTGACTTGCTCTGCAAGGCACTGATATCAAATGGACAAAAACCCAGCTCACAACAGGCCCAATCCAAAGGCGGCCCAAAATAGCTTGCTCGCTAGGCGAGCAATCCCTTCGCCTAGCGAACATTTCATCATGACACTCGCCCAGCGAAGCCTCAGATCCAGAAAAAAGCCCAGAACTAGCTTGCTCGCTAGGCGAGCAATTCCTTCGCCTAGCGAAGCTTGCGAAAATCTGAAGTTTTGGACCTCATTTTAAGCCCATTAGGTCACCACCACTACTACTATAAATACCAGCTCTTCAGCCACGGAAAACACACAGACACAGACCCAGAGACAGAAACACACAAACAGACGGACGAAGGACGGAAACCCTGGTACAGAAACCCTGCTAACCTGAAGGTCGCTCACCCGCCTCGAAGCTACCACCGCCCAGCTCAATCCGATACCTATAGTGATCAGGTCAACATAGCAATTGCAAACAGGTTTGCGTATTATCGCTGTTATATGCTTCCATTTGATAACCGTTACCTACATAATGCATCATGATTAAATTTTGATATGTAACCTGATTTCACATGCCAATTTAAGTATGCTTAAACATCATGAATGCTATCCATGTTGTGCCTGTAATTTAATGTCATAATTCAAGGTTCCGGAGACGGTACGATTGCCAAAATTCAAAATCTGTGGCCGCTCGCTAGCACATCGCTAAGCGAGCCTGTAGCGAATGTTCGCTAATCCTTCGCTAAGCGAAGCAGAGGCGAACGTACCAGTAGCTGTTCTTATGTTTCGTTTTATGTTTGTCTTATTGTAATCATGCATTATTTGACCTTGTGACTATTGTGTTCATTCTGTAGTGCAATTTTCCATTGCACTTTAACTTGGTATTCTCACCCGTGTGTTTAATTTGTGTTAAAGCTCACATATTCTCAAGGAAGTGGCTGGCTAGGTACCCCACTTTATGTGTGGAAGACTTTCATGGAGATGGATTCTAAATTATTTCACTTTAATGTGAAGATTCATATTGATTGCCTAACCAATTTTAATGTATTGATTCTTAATGTATTGATTTTAATGTATCGATTTAATGCGGAATTATCATAATTACCTAATGAACTTAAAATATGGACTTTAAATAAACAATATCGGACCTCTCTTTATTACCCCACGATTTCGTAATACGGTCATGTCCCGCGAATATGGGGATATCCTTAGCAAAGACCCTTCGGTTAAATCATCATAGTCCCTCGGATGTTGCCTTCGGAAATACGATTTTGTCCCTCGATGACCCTTCGGTGTAGCCTACGGTTAAATGATGATAGTCCCTTCGAATGCTAAGGTATCCTCACAACTGTTGCCTTCAATGACCTATCGATGACCCTACGATGACCCTTCTACATCCCAAGGATAAACTACTTACTTCTCAATAGTAAGGACAGTTTTACCCTCATAAGGATAGGAAATGCCCGGAAAGACCTCGGACAGGTATAACCTTAATTGCTCATTCATAACCTAAAAAAATACTTTTCACACCTCACACCTTTCAAACATCTTTTTTGGAAAATCACCACTTAGCATATATCCGTACTAGGATCATTGCCGAGTTATATTTTTCTAAACTACTTTCAAAAAACTAAATGAGATAACCACTTTGTATACATTCATGCAAGGATCATTACAAAGTTAAATTCTCATTTTCAAACATCTTTCCCACATTTCTCAACCACCTTTTTCAAACTAGAAAACATAAATGATTGAGCAATTAAGAGCCCATGGATAACCATGGATACAAAGGGTGCTAATACCTTCCCTTTGTATAAAGTACCTCCCGAACCTAAGAATCTAAATTAAGGTCTTTCCTGTTCTTTTCCACCTTTCCTTATGGGATAAAAGAAAAGTCGGTGGCGACTCTTGCTAACCGCGACATTGCGATTAAAAACACACAAAAAGTCCGGTTCACCGTATGACAAAACTGGTGACTCTGCTGGGGACTACAAAGAGAGGTCCATCTTAAAAAAAAATCATCTATGTTTTCCTAATTGTTCTTTCGTTTAAGGGTATTGTTGAGTGAAAGATCCTACACCCGGATCTAGTGTACCTTAGGTAAGTAGCAATAGATCATCGCGACTATCCGGCGTATACTGGAATGGTTAAAATGATAGCTACGGTTAATGTGACACTTTGGATGTCCTGATGTTCCTCATGTTCACTTGAGGAAAAATTTGGCTTCCGCGTGGTGTCATCAAAGCATTAACCAGACCTTTAGAACCCTAATTGACTCATCCTAGCCATTAGAAAGTAGTGAGATAACTGACTTCGGTTCCGACTGAGGTTGGTTGATACTCGATGCTACACTCTTTGAGATTGGACTTTAGGGAAGCTTCGGTCAACCACTTGGCGTTGCACTGAAGTGGACTTAAAGAAAGGTCGATGATCTGAGATCCTTCTAGAACCCGGTTACTATTCTAGGACAGGTTGAACCAACCAAACTTCAGTGGGGAGGGTACTTACCTATGGAACTCATGCAAGCCTTAAAACCTAGGAATGATTGTTGTGTGACTTGCTTATGTTCATAACATCATAACATCATAACATCATAACATCATGACATCATAGCATCACCTTACTAACCATTTCAAGGACTTAGGGATTTAGCTTCGCTTTGTTGCACAGGTTATGGCTTCCAGGAAGACTATCCGGATCAATCTTGTAATGATCTCTCCTCAACTCAAGGATTTGGTGTCAGAACTCCCCGATCATGCTCAGTTCAACAAGAAACATGGTCATCTTCTCAACTTAGTTACCACTGGTTTCAAAGAAGATATGATGAGAGTCCTATTCCAGTTCTTCGATCCTAAACATCATTGCTTCACTTTCCTAGATTATCAGTTGGTACCCACATTAGAAGAATTCTCCCAGCTGCTTGGGATACCCATCCTTGATCAAACACCTTTCAGTGGTCTGGAAAAGATTCCGAAGTCTGAAGAAGTTGCCACAGCTTTACACATGACAAAGTCTGACATTGAAACTAATTGGGTAACAAGGAGTGGAATGAAAGGTTTACTTGCCAAATTTCTGATAAGTAAGGCCCGAGAATTCCTAAAGGTTATGAATGTCCATGCTTTTGAAGATGTCCTAGCATTACTGATCTATGGTTTGGTGTTATTCCCTAATCCGGACCAATTCATAGACATGAATGCTATTAAGATATTCCTCACTCATAACCCTGTGCCTACCTTGCTTGGAGATGTCTTGCATTCCCTTCACACTCGTACTATGAAGAGGCAAGGGACTCTCATGTGCTGCATACCTTTGTTGTCTAGGTGGTTTATTTCGCACCTTCCTCAATCAATCTTGAAGAATGATCAAAATCTGAAATGGTCCCAAAGGATAATGGCACTCTCCCATTCAGACATCTGGTGGTGTTCTAACCTCAGAGAAAATGTTATCATCATCGACCGTTGCGGAGAATTCCCTAACGTACCCCTCATGGGGATAAGAGGAGGTATTACTTATAATCCTGCCTTAGCCCTACGTCAGTTTGGGCATGCTCGAAGAGATGGTCCGCATGAAATAATTATTCAAGGTATAGTGTTTGACTATGACAATGACTCTCAAGGTCTCCGCCAAAGGTTTATACGAGCTTGGGGCATGGTGAAAAGAAGCAATTTAGGACAGAAAAATTCTATTCCTATGGAGCCTTATCTCAGATGGGTACGCGCCAGAGCTCGTGAACTTGTCATGCCATATCTTGCAGTTGGACCATTGATTGTTGAATCAGAGGTCGGAGGAGGTACCTCCCAGATCATTCCTTATCCAGATATGCCTACTGATGTTGAGGAATTGAAAAGATCCTGGACCCAGTTGAGAGAGGAGGGAGATGCTTTCGAAGCTCAGTTCAATGCAGAAAGGAAGAAAGTACTAGAGCTCACCAGTCAACTTAATGAGGAACGAAGACTTAATGCATATCTTCGCCCAAAAAGAAGTCGCCCCTGGGAGACTTGAGCTTTCATTGTATTTTATCATTATTCCTTTTGTAATGAACATTGATCAAAAAAATTAGCAATAAACATTTCTCTCTTGTTGGTGATTTGCGCAAAGTTAAATTCCAAAAGTCCTTGAAAACATTTCATACATTGCATTGCATAACATAACATTGCATAACAGGTATTCTAAAGGACCATATTCTCACGGTCTGCCTATTGCAAACAGAAAAATGGATCTCGAACAAACTGTCAAAGATCTTCAGACTCAGAATGCTCAATTCAAGGAGATGATGTTAAGCTTATCCAAGGGGCAGGAGGAACTGAAGGCTCTTTTGGTCGAAAAGAAGAAAGACAAGAAAGCTGTGAGCTTCATTAACCCGGGCAGAAGGCGTAAAGGACAGGCTACGGGAATCAAATTTGGAATTCCGAATGGCCCAGAAGAGGGGGCGGAGAATGATTCAGAGGAAGAGAATGCTGATTTCTCCAACCCTGACGATGACGATGAAGAGTATGAAAATGAACAGTACTCTCCAAGGGATGATAAGTATAAATTGCTGGAAGAACGCATGCTAGCCATGGAAGGTCAGAAGACACCTGGTCTGGATTTCGAAAGTTTGGGTCTGGTCTCCGATGTGACCATTCCTCGCAAATTCAAAATCCCCACTTTCACTAAGTACGATGGTGCGTCCTGTCCTCAGATGCATCTGAGAGCTTATGTGAGGAAGATTCAGCCGCATACCACTGATCGGAAGCTGTGGATTCATTTCTTCCAAGAGAGCCTGTCTGGCACACAGTTGGAATGGTATTATCAGCTCGAGAGTTCTGACATCCGCACCTGGACTGATCTAGCAACAGCTTTCTATAAACAGTACCAATATAATTCTGAGCTAGCGCCTACTCGGCTACAGCTGCAGAATATGGCTATGGGATCTAAAGAAAGCTTCAAAGAGTATGCCCAGAAATAGAGAGATTTGGCCGGTAGGGTCAAACCCCCTATGACTGACCGAGAATTAGTAGACCTGTTCATGGGTACCCTGACTGGCCCATTCTACAGCCACCTACTGGGGAGTTCTTCATCAGGTTTCACTGAACTTATACTGACAGGCGAACGGGTGGAGAGCGGCATTCGATGTGGAAAGTTACAGGCGGCTACTTCTACAAGCGGTAAAAAGTCCTACCATGGGAAGAATGAATCGAATGCTGTGTATGGTCAAAAGAATCATAGTAAGAAAAATGGTGACCACGCCATTGGAGCAGTGACAATCGCAGCCCCGCCAGCTCAAAACTTCCAGCAAAGACAAGACAGACCAAGAAGGCAGTTTACCAAGCTCAATATGACTTTAGCACAAGCACTGCAAAGTATGCTAAAGGTAAACCTAATCACTCTCAGAGGTCCTCCTGCAAATGTCAACACTGCTTCGCCTCGTTATAATCCCAATGCCAGGTGTGCATATCACTCCGATAGCCCCGGGCATGATACAAACGATTGTTGGCTGTTAAAGAATAAGATTCAGGACATGATCGACGCTGGGGAAATTGAGTTCGAGCCTCCGGAGACCCCTAATGTCATCACTGCTCCTATGCCTAATCATGACAAGGCTGTTAATGCTCTCGATGACGATTCTCTCATCACTGCTGTAGCGGACTTAACATCTCCTCTCCCGATCATAAAGAGGAATTTATTGCAAGCTGGTTTATTTCCAGGTTGTACTAAGGATTGCAATCTCTGCATACTCTGGCCCGAGGACTGTTTGAAATTGAAGAATGGTATTCAACGGCTGATGGACGATCGCACAATTCTCTTTGAAAGGGTTTCTAAGGCGGAAAACCCTATTGAAGAAGTATCTGTGATTGCGAGGTCCAAGGTTCCAGTGAAGATTACTGCTCCCAGAATACCTGTGAGGATTATTGCTGAGCCCAAAGTAGCCCCTCTAATCATCACTGCCCCTGGCCCAGTACCGTATTCTTCAAGCAAAGCCATTCCGTGGAACTATGGAGGTGACGTTTACATCCATGGCGTAAAGCAAGTTGGTGATTCTGCTAATCCTAATGACATTGTTGGGACTAGTAAAATTACTCGAAGCGGAAGGATCTTCTCTCCAGAAATATCACCTCCGGTTCCCGAAAACCGAGGAAAGGAACCGGTCAACCCTTCCCCGTCAGAGACACCGATCGAAGCTACTACTGAAGACGTTGCCAAACGAGAAATGGAAGAAGTGCTGAAAATCATCCGCAAGAGTGATTTTGATGTGGTAGAACAGTTGGGGCATACCCCGTCTAAGATCTCGATGTTGTCCTTGTTGTTATCTTCTGAATCTCATGCCCATGCCTTGATAAAATTCTTGAAGACTGCTCATGTACCTCAAGAGACCTCCGTCGATCAGTTCGAAAACTATGTTGCTAACCTGACTATTGACGACGGCCTAGGTTTTTCCAATGCTGACCTGACACCAGCAGGAAGGAACCACAATAAGGCTCTGCATATCTCCATTGAGTGTAAGGGGATCACCTTGTCTCATGTGTTGATCGATAATGGCTCTTCTTTGAACGTGATGCCGAAAGCTGTGCTCGATAAACTTGACTGTAAAGGCATTGAATTGAAGCCTAGTGACATTGTGGTGCGTGCTTACGATGGTGCAAAGAGTGTTGTCCACGGTGAAGTTGTTCTCCCTATCAAGATAGGACCTCAAGCCTTCAACACTACCTTTCATGTAATGAACATTCGCCCCTCCTATTCCTGCTTGCTGGGACGCCCTTGGATTCACGGGGCAGGTGCTATAGCTTCGTCTCTCCATCAAAAGCTGAGATATCCAATAGAGGGAAAGATTGTCACTGTGTGTGGGGAAGAAGAATACATTGTCAGTAGTGTGCATACCTTCAGATATGTCGAGATGGATGGTGAATTCTTCGAGACTCCGTCTCCGTCATTTGAAGTGGTTCCTCCGCCTAGTCCTGTCCTTAAGCCAACTCCCCTTGTGCCCGAGGTTATTCGAGCTCCTCCTGCCATGGTTTCCCTGAAGGACGCTCAAGCTGTGGTTGAAGATGGTGGCTGTACTGGCTGGGGTCAACTGATCAACATACCCTACAAGTCTGATAAATCTGGTCTGGGATTTAGCTCTGAGAAGATGGTCAAAGATCAAATCAATGCTGTAGAAGATGCTAACAGCGATCGCGACCTGGATAGCTGGATTTTCCCAACAATTGGTGACGGACTCAATAATTGGAAGGCTGAAGACACTATCCCGATCTCCTTTAGTCAGGAGTAATTGTTATTATCCATTTAGTATTGCAAATTTTAGTTTTTTCAATTGAACTTCTTAAAGCATTGTGTCTATGCCCGGGGCACAATAGCTAATTTGTTAAGGGTTTTGTCATTTCATAAGCATATTCATATTCAATAAATCAATGGACCTTTTCGCATTCAAATATTGCGCTCTTTATTTTTCCTGTCGTCTTTCAAACAAGCTATGCTTTCTTACACACACTCACGTAACAAATTGCAGATCCGTATCCACTCTGGATCCTATTGATAATAATTCCGCTACTGTTCATTATGACTTTGAAAATCCAATCTACCAAGCCGAAGATGGAAGTGAGGAAGATTGTGAAGTCCCTGGAGAGCTTGCCAGACTATTACTGCAAGAGGAAAGGACTATACAGCCGCATGAAGAGTCACTCGAAGTCGTAAATCTAGGTACTGAAGTGGAAAGAAAAGAAGTCAGAATAGGAGCAGGATTGGAAAACAGTGTCAAAGAAAGATTGATTCGGATGTTACATGACTATGTAGAGGTTTTCGCTTGGTCTTATGAAGACATGCCAGGATTGGATACTGACATAGTAGTGCATCGTCTGCCCATGAAGGAAGACTGTCGTCCCGTCAAGCAAAAGGTTCGCCGCATGCGTCCTGAAATGTCTGAGAAAATCAAAGTCGAGGTTATGAAACAATTCAATGCCGGTTTTCTAGCCGTTACTTCTTATCCTCAATGGGTTGCTAATGTGGTGCCAGTGCCAAAGAAGGATGGTAAGGTGCGAATGTGCGTAGATTACCGAGACCTGAATAAAGCAAGTCCCAAAGACGACTTTCCACTCCCACACATCGATGTTCTGGTAGACAATACCGCTCAACACAAAGTATTCTCCTTCATGGATGGTTTCTCGGGTTATAACCAGATTAAGATGGCACCTGAGGACATGGAAAAAACTACGTTTGTGACGCAATGGGGCACTTTCTGTTACAAAGTAATGCCATTTGGTCTAAAGAACGCCGGGGCAACGTACCAGCGTGCTATGGTGGTTTTGTTCCATGATATGATTCATCATGAGATAGAAGTATATGTGGATGACATGATAGCTAGATCTCATACTGAAGAGGAACATCTCGATCATTTATACAAACTGTTCGAGAGGTTGAAGAAGTACAAGTTGAGATTGAATCCGAACAAATGCACTTTTGGAGTAAGATCCGGTAAACTCTTGGGCTTTATTGTCAGTGGTAAAGGAATTGAGGTTGACCCAGCTAAAGTGAGAGCTATTCAAGAAATGCCAGTTCCCCGTACGGAGAAAGAGGTCAGAGGTTTCTTGGGACGCTTGAACTACATTGCCCGATTCATCTCCCACTTGACCGCTACCTGTAAACCCATCTTCAAATTACTGAGGAAGAATCAAGAGATGATATGGAATGACGAATGCCAAGAAGCTTTTGACAAAATCAAGAAATATCTCCAGGAACCTCCAATTCTGATACCACCAGTTGAAGGAAGACCTCTAATCATGTATTTGACCGTGTTAGAAGGTTCAATGGGGTGCGTGTTGGGGCAACATGACGAGTCTGGTCGAAAAGAGCATGCCATATACTACCTGAGCAAAAAGTTCACCGACTGTGAAACAAGATACTCACTGCTCGAGAGAACTTGCTGTGCTTTGGCCTGGGCTGCTCGCCGACTAAGACAGTATATGTTGAATCATACCACTTTGTTGATTTCTAGGATGGATCCCATCAAATACATGTTCGAGAAGCCTGCCCTCTCTGGAAGAATAGCGAGATGGCAGATGATCTTAACAGAGTACGACATCCAGTATACTACCCAGAAAGCCATCAAAGGAAGCGTGCTCGCTGATCATTTGGCTTATCAAGCGGTGGACGATTATCAATCTATGAATTTTGAGTTCCCAGATGAGGATGTCATGTTTGTTACTGATAATGGAAAACCTAAACCGGATGAAGGATCCGAATTGGGATCCCGATGGACTATGGTTTTTGATGGATCTTCCAATGCATTGGGCCATGGTGTTGGTGTGGTACTCATTTCTCCCGAGGGTTACCATACGCCTTTCACGGCTAGACTATGTTTTCATTGTACCAATAATATGGCTGAGTATGAAGCATGTATTTTTGGACTCAAAGCTGCTATAGATTGGCGAATCAAGTTTTTGAGTGTGTACGGAGATTCGGCCTTGGTAATCAGTCAGATCAACGGAGAATGGGATACTAAACATCCAAATCTCATCCCTTATCGAGAGCGGGTAATGACATTAATCCCATACTTTGAAAAGATTACATTTGAACATATTCCACGAGAGGAGAATCAGCTGGCAGATGCATTGGCTACCATGTCATCTATGTTCAGAGTCAGATGGGACGGCGAAGCTCCCAGGATTACCATTGAACGATTGGATGAACCAGCATATTGTTATGAACTTCGCACTGAGAGGGTACAGGGGAAACCTTGGTTCCACGACGTAAAAAGATATTTAGGAGCCCAGGAATACCCTGAAGGGGCATCCATCAATGACAGAAAATTCTTGAGGAAGTTCTCCGCTAAATTCTTTCTGAGTAATGGGGTGTTATACAAACGTAATCATGATTCGACTCTGCTTCGCTGCGTGGATGAAAAGGAAGCAGAAAAGATTATGGAAGACATGCATGACGGTATTTTTGGGACTCATTCTAATGGACATACAATGGCCAAGAAGATTCTGAGATCAGGGTATTATTGGTCTACCATGGAAGCTGATTGCCACCATCATTCCAGAACCTGTCATAAGTGTCAGATCTATGCGGACAAAGTACATGTGCCTCCTGCTCCATTGAACGTGTTGACAGCGCCTTGGCCCTTTGCAATGTGGGGCATCGATATGATCGGAGAGATTAAACCTACGGCTTCTAATGGACATCGCTTCATTCTCGTCGCTATTGATTACTTCACCAAGTGGGTAGAGGCGGCCTCATTCGCTTCTGTCACCAAGAATGTGGTGGCACGGTTCGTCAAGAATAGCCTTATTTGTCGATACGGCATCCCTGAAAGGATTATCACTGACAATGGTACTAATTTGAACAACAAGATGATTACTGAACTCTGCACGCAGTTCAAAATTAAGCACCATAACTCTTCTCCGTACCGGCCAAAGATGAATGGCGTCGTAGAGGCTGCTAATAAGAACATCAAGAAGATCATACAAAAGATGACAGTAACGTACAAAGACTGGCATGAGATGTTACCGTTTGCTCTCCACGGTTATCGCACTTCAGTACGCACTTCGACAGGGGCAACTCCTTTCTCTTTAGTCTACGGAACGGAAGCCGTCTTACCAGTGGAAGTTCAGATTCCCTCTCTAAGGATCATGAAAGAGGCGGGTTTAAGCGAGGATGAATGGATTCAGACTCGACTCGATCAGATAAACTTGATTGATGAGAAGAGACTTGCGGCTGTTTGTCACGGGCAGATATATCAGAAGCGCATGACCCAAGCATTTAACAAAAGAGTCAAGAGACAGGTGTATCAAGTTGGCGACTTGGTGATCAAGCGTATCATTCTACCACAAGGGGATCCCAGAGGCAAGTGGACTCCCACATACGAAGGGCCATTTGTGGTTAAGAAGGTATTCTCCGGTGGAGCCATGATACTTGCTACAATGGATGGCGAAGACTTCCCGCATCCTGTGAACGCGGACATAGTTAAAAAATACTACGCATAACAGAGACCCGCTAGGTCGACGTACCTAGGCAAAAGTAAGGGCATCCCGGCGAACCAAAAGGGTTCGGGCAAAAATTAGGGATAAACATATAAAAATGTACACCCGGCAAGTCGAAAACCTGAAAAGGCGGTTTGGGCAAAAATGGGTATCCTGGTGGACTGAAAACCTGAAAAGGTGGTCCAGGCAAAAATTAAGGATTAAAGCGTATGACTATGTCCCGTTCTCTGTCAGCTTCAACCAAGTTCCAAGGGACTGAACAAGCCAATCACCTCTATCCGACAGCAGGAAATGAGATGCTTGAAGACATGATGACAGCAGTGGAATTAAAATCAATAGGACTTTCTCCGCATAGCTTTCTCTTTGTTTTCTTGACAACTTCCTCTTACTAGGATTTCTGTCTCCTTGTACTCACTGGCCTATTTGTAGGCCCTCTTTCAAAATCAATACCATTTCATTTCGGAAAAAATGTTGTTATTTTACTTTTCTGTTTTGTTTGCATAAACGTCCATTGATTTAATTTGAATTGATATATGCATTTGAATATGATCAATGTTTATCAAAAATACATGCCTAAAATGGAAATTGCAATTACTACGAGACTTCAGGACCAAGGAGAAGGTCTAACCATGCTTTCCAATGAATCCGTTGCTAATTCGATTCCCCGGCAACGCCAATTATTCCCCAGAAGAGAGTGGCATTACTAGACAAATGGGTCATCTTTTCTATCCCCAGCCAGGCTCTGTCAAGTGTTTCTACCATCAGACAGAAGTCAAATCCCCCAGTTAAGGGAGGGTCTTCCCTACAACTATCTCCGACCAGCAGACTGAGATTTATTCCCCCAGTAGAATTCCCTGGAAGAATGTTCAGACGCATAGTGCATTCATTACATCATTTCATATTACACACCTACATACAATTTTCATTCCGCATCATATACATCACATCATTTCGTAACATATACACGCATACAATGCTCGCATTTATTCCAGACGCATAATTCACTCATCACATCATATCACGGCACACGCATGCATACAACATTTGCATCTCATGCATCATGACATTGCATGAAACTAACTTTATTTTTCAGGATGATTATCCTCCTGATCGCATTCAAGATTCGAATACAGCTCTCAGATATAATCCATCTGACGAACGTTCTGACATCTTCCCAATGGCGGCATCTCTAAGCCCACCCCAGATATTCGCTGCAAATACAACAAATATTATCAGATACAGCCTAACGTACGGTTCATTCTGATTCAGCCCAACATATGACTCTTTCAGCTCAGATACGGTCTAACGTACGATCCATTCTGACTCTCAACAACTCCAATACGATCTAACGTACGACCCATTTGGACCTCCAGCTCAGATACGATCTAACGTACGATCCACTCTGATCTTCAACAACTCAGATAAGGTTTAATGTACGACCAAGTTAGACCTTTATCTCCTCAGATGCTACCTTCGGACAGGTACATTTCTGAATGGTAGTCTAGTATACGGCTACTCCCTTACTCAGATGCTACCTTCGGACAGGTACATTTCTGAATGGTAGTCTAGTATACGGCTACTCCCTTACTCAGATGCTACCTTCGGACAGGTACATTTCTGAATGGTAGTCTAGTATACGGCTACTCCTTTACTCAGATGCTACCTTCGGACAGGTACATTTCTGAATGGTAGTCTAGTATACGGCTACTCCCTTACTCAGATGCTACCTTCGGACAGGTACATTTCTGAATGGTAGTCTAGTATACGGCTACTCCCTTACTCAGATGCTACCTTCGGACATGTACATTTCTGAATGGTAGTCTAGTATACGGCTACTCCCTTACTCAGATGCTACCTTCGGACAGGTACATTTCTGAATGGTAGTCTAGTATACGGCTACTCCCTTACTCAGATGCTACCTTCGGACAGGTACATTTCTGAATGGTAGTCTAGTATACGGCTACTCCCTTACTCAGATGCTACCTTCGGACAGGTACATTTCTGAATGGTAGTCTAGTATACGACTACTCCCTTTTCAGCAGATTCAGCCTAACGGACGGCTCATTCTGCTCAGATATGGTTTAATGTACGACCAAGTTAAACCTTCATCTCCTCAGATGCTACCTTCGGACAGGTACATTTCTGAATGGTAGTCTAGTATGCGACTACTCCCTTTAAAGCAGATACAGCCTAACGGACGGCTCATTCTGTTACTCAGATGCTACCTTCGGACAGGTACATTTCTGATCCCTTATCCTCAGTAGTATATAGCACACGCTGACTCCCTAGCGAAGTCAACAGCATGATGGATGATTCATTATACGGTCTAGCGTATGACCCGGTATGACATCCATGTCTTCACACATCGTCTAATGTACGACACAATCGAAAGCTCGTCCTCAAACTTCCTGGATGGCATCTCTAAGCCCATCTCCATCAAGACTAGCCCCTGATTGACAATCGCAAATTTTTGGGGCATTCTAGTGTTCAATAATCTTTCACCTCCAGACCACGAACGGCACATACCATTCTACTCTCTCGGTTCAAGAATATTGAACAGGGCAGCTGTCATACCCCAAAATTTGCCCGTCGATATTACAAAGTATTCCTCAAGACCCTCTGACTTGCTCTGCAAGGCACTGATATCAAATGGACAAAAGTCCAGCTCACAACAGGCCCAATCCAAAGGCGGCCCAAAATAGCTTGCTCGCTAGGCGAGCAATCCCTTCGCCTAGCGAACATTTCATCATGACACTCGCCCAGCGAAGCCTCAGATCCAGAAAAAAGCCCAGAACTAGCTTGCTCGCTAGGCGAGCAATTCCTTCGCCTAGCGAAGCTTGCGAAAATCTGAAGTTTTGGACCTCATTTTAAGCCCATTAGGTCACCACCACTACTACTATAAATACCAGCTCTTCAGCCACGGAAAACACACAGACACAGACCCAGAGACAGAAACACACAAACAGACGGACGAAGGACGGAAACACTGGTACAGAAACCCTGCTAACCTGAAGGCCGCTCACCCGCCTCGAAGCTACCACCGCCCAGCTCAATCCGATACCTATAGTGATCAGGTCAACATAGCAATTGCAAACAGGTTTGCGTATTATCGCTGTTATATGCTTCCATTTGATAACCGTTACCTACATAATGCATCATGATTAAATTTTGATATGTAACCTGATTTCACATGCCAATTTAAGTATGCTTAAACATCATGAATGCTATCCATGTTGTGCCTGTAATTTAATGTCATAATTCAAGGTTCCGGAGACGGTACGATTGCCAAAATTCAAAATCTGTGGCCGCTCGCTAGCACATCGCTAAGCGAGCCTGTAGCGAATGTTCGCTAATCCTTCGCTAAGCGAAGCAGAGGCGAACGTACCAGTAGCTGTTCTTATGTTTCGTTTTATGTTTGTCTTATTGTAATCATGCATTATTTGACCTTGTGACTATTGTGTTCATTCTGTAGTGCAATTTTCCATTGCACTTTAACTTGGTATTCTCACCCGTGTGTTTAATTTGTGTTAAAGCTCACATATTCTCAAGGAAGTGGCTGGCTAGGTACCCCACTTTATGTGTGGAAGACTTTCATGGAGATGGATTCTAAATTATTTCACTTTAATGTGAAGATTCATATTGATTGCCTAACCAATTTTAATGTATTGATTCTTAATGTATTGATTTTAATGTATCGATTTAATGCGGAATTATCATAATTACCTAATGAACTTAAAATATGGACTTTAAATAAACAATATCGGACCTCTCTTTATTACCCCACGATTTCGTAATACGGTCATGTCCCGCGAATATGGGGATATCCTTAGCAAAGACCCTTCGGTTAAATCATCATAGTCCCTCGGATGTTGCCTTCGGAAATACGATTTTGTCCCTCGATGACCCTTCGGTGTAGCCTACGGTTAAATGATGATAGTCCCTTCGAATGCTAAGGTATCCTCACAACTGTTGCCTTCAATGACCTATCGATGACCCTACGATGACCCTTCTACATCCCAAGGATAAACTACTTACTTCTCAATAGTAAGGACAGTTTTACCCTCATAAGGATAGGAAATGCCCGGAAAGACCTCGGACAGGTATAACCTTAATTGCTCATTCATAACCTAAAAAAATACTTTTCACACCTCACACCTTTCAAACATCTTTTTTGGAAAATCACCACTTAGCATATATCCGTACTAGGATCATTGCCGAGTTATATTTTTCTAAACTACTTTCAAAAAACTAAATGAGATAACCACTTTGTATACATTCATGCAAGGATCATTACAAAGTTAAATTCTCATTTTCAAACATCTTTCCCACATTTCTCAACCACCTTTTTCAAACTAGAAAACATAAATGATTGAGCAATTAAGAGCCCATGGATAACCATGGATACAAAGGGTGCTAATACCTTCCCTTTGTATAAAGTACCTCCCGAACCTAAGAATATAAATTAAGGTCTTTCCTGTTCTTTTCCACCTTTCCTTATGGGATAAAAGAAAAGTCGGTGGCGACTCTTGCTAACCGCGACATTGCGATTAAAAACACACAAAAAGTCCAGTTCACCGTATGACACCGTCCATCGTAGCAAGTATCATGGCTCCACCAGAGAATACCTTCTTAACTACAAATGGCCCTTCGTATGTGGGAGTCCATTTGCCCCTGGGATCACCTTGTGGTAGAATGATACGCTTGATCACCAAGTCGCCAATTTGATACACCTGTCTCTTGACCTTTTTGTTAAATGCCCGGGTCATGCGCTTCTGATATATCTGCCCATGACAAACAGCCGCGAGTCTCTTTTCATCAATCAAATTTATCTGATCGAGTCGAGTCTGAATCCATTCCTCCTCATCTAAACCTGCCTCTTTCATGATTCTTAGAGAGGGAATCTGAACCTCCACCGGTAGGACGGCTTCCATTCCGTAGACTAAAGAGAAAGGAGTTGCCCCTGTCGAAGTGCGTACTGAAGTGCGATAACCATGAAGAGCAAACGGTAACATCTCATGCCAGTCTTTGTACGTTACTGTCATTTTTTGTATGATCTTCTTGATATTCTTATTAGCAGCCTCCATGGCGCCGTTCATCTTTGGCCGGTACGGAGAAGAGTTATGGTGTTTTATTTTGAACTGCGTGCAAAGTTCAGTAATCATCTTGTTGTTCAAATTGGAGAGAGCAGGTTTCTCAGATGTATATTTGATAAGATCCATCTTAGAAATCAATAAAGTGGTATGATTCAACATATACTGTCTTAGTCGGCGAGCAGCCTAAGCCAAAGCATAGCAAGCTTTCTCGAGCTGTGAGTATCTTGTTTCACAGTCGGTACCTTTTGCTAAGGTAGTATATTGCATGCTCTTTTCGACCAGACTCGTCATGTTGCCCCAGCACACCCTATTGAATTTTCTAACACGGTCGAATACGTGATTAGAGGTCTCCCTTCAACAGGTGGCATCAGAATTGGAGGTTCTTGGAAATACTTCTTGATTTCGTCAAAAGCTTCTTGACATTCATCATTCCATATTATCTCTTGATTTTTCCTCAGTAATTTTCTTGTCTATTTCAGTACCCTGATTCAGTTGATTCCTCATGCGGCTGTATGAACTTTTCTTCTTGCAGTACCAGTCTGGCAAGTTCTCCAGGTACTTCACAATCTTCCCCACTTCCATCGTCGGTTTGGTAAATCGGATTTTCGAAGTCATAATTAACAGTAGCAGAACTATTATCAACAGGATCCAGAGTGGATATGAATACGTAATTTGTTACGTGAGTGTGTGCAAGAAAACATAGCTTGTTTGAAAAATGACAGGAAAGATAAAGAGCGCAATATTTGAATGCAAAAAGTCCATTGATTTATTGAATGTGAATATGCTCATGAAAATGACAAAACATTTAACCAAATTTGATACATTAGATAAGCAATAACGATTACTCCTGACTAAAGGAAATCGGGATAGTGTCTTCAGCCTTCCAGTTATTGAGTCTGTCACCAATTGTTGGGAAAATCCAGCTATCCAAATCACAATCGTTATCAGCATCTTCTACAACATTGACAGTCTTGTCATGATTAGGCAGAGGAGCAGTGATGTCATTAGGAGCCTCCGGAGGATCAGAGGTAGCCGCCTGTATCTTTCCACTTCGAATGCCGCTTTCAACATGCTCACCTGTTAATATAAGTTCAGTGAAACCCGATGAGGAACTTCTCAATAGATGGCTGTAGAATGGGCCAGTCAGTGTGCTCATGAACATGTCCACTAATTCTCGATCAGTCATAGGGGGTTTGACTCTGCCAGCCAAGTCTCTCCATTTTTGAGCATATTCTTTGAAGCCTTCTTTAGATCCCATAGTCATATTCTGCAACTGTAGCCGAGTAGGCGTTAATTCAGAATTATACTGGTAGTGCTTGTAGAAAGCTGTCGCTAAATCAGTCCAGGTGCGGATGTCAGAGCTCTCGAGCTGATAATACCATTCCAACTGTGTGCCAGATAGACTCTCTTGGAAGAAATGGATCCATAGCTTCTATCGGTGGTATACGGCTGAATCTTTCTCACATAAGCTCTCAGATGCATCTGAGGACAAGATGCACCATCATACTTAGTGAAAGTGGGGATCTTGAATTTGCGAGGAATGACCACATCAGAGACCAGACCCAAGCTTTCGAAATCCAGACTGGGCGCCTTCTGACCCTCCATAGCTAGCATACGTTCTTCCAGCAACTTGTACTTATCATCTTTTGGAGAGTACTGTTCATTCTCATAATCTTCATCATTGTCCTCATGGTTGAAAGGGTCAGCATTCTCATCTTCCGAATCATTTTCTGTCTCCTCTCCTTGATCCTTCGGAATTCTAATCTTGACTCCTGCAGCCTGTCCTTTAAGCCTTCTTCCCGGGTTAATGTAACTCACAACTTTCTTGTCTTTCTTCTTCTCGAGCAATAGAGCCTTCAGTTTCTCCTGCCCCTTGGATAAGTTCAAGATCATCTCCTGGAATTGAGCATTCTGAGCCTGGAGATCTTTGACAGTTTGTTCGAGGTCCATTTTTTTGTTTAGAAGGAAGATCGTGAGAACATTGATCCCTTTAGAGTACCTGTTATGCAATGTGATGTTATGCTATGCAATGTATGAAATGTTTTCAATGTTTAAAGTCCTTGAAATGGTTAGTACAATGCCATGATGTCATGATGTTATGATGTTATGATGTTATGATGTTAAGTAAGTAACAAGCACAAGCAAGTCACACAACAATCACCCCTAAGTTTTAAGGCTTGCATGAGTTCCATAGGTAAGTACCCTCCCTACTGAAGTTTGGTTGGTTCAACCTGTCCTAGAATAGTAACCGGGTTCTAGAAGGATCTCAAATCATTGACCTTCCTTTAAGTCCACTTCAGTGCAACACCAAGTGGTTGACCGAAGCTTCCCTAAAGTCCAATCTCAAAGAGTGTAGTATCGAGTCTCAACCAACCCCAGTCGGAACCGAAGTCAGTTATCTCACTACTTTCTAATGGCTAGGATGAGTCAATTAGGGTTCTAAAAGGTCTGGTTAATGCTTTGATGACACCACGCGGAAGCCAAATTTTTCCTCAAGTAAACATGAGGAACATCAGGACATCCAAAGTGTCACATTAACCGTAGCCATCATTTTAACCATTCCAGTATACGCCGGATAGTCGCGATGATCTATTGCTACTTACCTAAGGTACACTAGATCCGGGTGTAGGATCTTTCACTCAAGCATAAAATACCCAAGCAATCCTTTAAAAGTAAATCAGACAATTTAAATAAGTGATCTTGTTTTTAAGGTAACCTCTCTTTTCAAGTATCCCCAGCAGAGTCGCCAGTTCTGTCATACGGTGAACTGACTTTGTGTGTTTTTGCTTTGGAAAGCAAATGTCGCGGATAGCAAGAGTCGCCACCGACTTTTCTTTTATCCAATAAGGAAAGGTGGAAAAGAACAGGAAAGACCTTAATTAGATTTTGGGTTCGGGAGGTACATTATACAAAGGGAAGGTGTTAGCACCCTTTGTATCCATGGTTATCCATGGGCTCTTAATTGCTAGATCACTTATGTTTGTCTGAAGAAAAAAAAAAGTGTTCGTGAATTGCTTAAAAAATGTTTTGAAAAGAGAGTTTAACTTTGTAATGATTCTTTTACGAATGTATACAAAGTGTTTATCTCGTTTAATTTTGAAAGCGGTTTAGAAAAATATAACTTGGCAATGATTCTAGTACGAATGTATACCAAGTGGTGATTTTCTAGTAGATGTTTTGCAAAGTGTGAGGTATGAAAAATGTTTTAGGTTGTGAGCCAGCGATTAAGAGTTATACCCACCCAAGGTCTTTATGGGCATTTCCTATCCTTATGAGGGTAAAATTGTCCTTACTATTGAGAAGTAAGTAGTCTTATCCCTTTGGATGTAAAGGGACATCGTAGGGTCATCGTTTGGTCATTGAAGGCAACATTTGTAAGGATACCTTAGCATTCGAAGGGACGATCATCATTTAACCGTAGGCTACAACGAAGGGTCATCGAGGGATAAAATCATATATTCGAAGGCAACATCCGAGGGACTATGATTTATCTTATAGGGATATGATGATTTAATCGAAGGATCTTTGCTAAGTGTATCCCCACATTCGCGGGACATGACCATAATACCGTGATATCGCAAGGCAACAAAGAGAGGTCCAAGATCACATATTCAAAGGCAATATTTTATAATCAATTAGGTAGTTGTAATCAATTAGGTAATTAGGACGAATCTCCACATTAAAATCAACTAAGTAATTAGGATGAATCTCCACATTAAAATCAATTAAATAATTAGGATGAATCTCCACAAGGGTATCCCACAAATAAGGTGGAATACCTAGCAAGCTACTTTTCCGGGAATATGTAAGCCCTTACAAAATTCAGCAAACGGGTTAGAATATCGAGACAAAGTGCAATTGAGAATTGCACTGCAAAAGAAACACAACAGTAGTAATGTCAGGCGAAATAATGCATGATTATAATGAATCAGATCAGGTAGGCACAAAACAGAACAGAAAAATTCAGCGACTGTCATGTTCGCTGCTGCCTCGCCTAGCGAAGGCTTAGCGAGTGCTCGCTACATGCTCGCTTAGCGATATGCTAGCGAGCGGCTACGGGTTTTGAGTTTGACAGCAGTACGATTTCCGGAACTCCGAACCCTATGGCATTCAATTACAGAAATAACATGGTCAAACATTCAGGATATTCAGGCATATTTAAACTCACATGCAAAATCTAATTACATATCCAAAAATTCAATCATGATGCATTATGTATTTAGAGATTACAGATTGGAAGCATAAAACAGTAGTGATGCGCAAACCTGTTTGCAATTGAATTGCAATGTTGAATTGGCAGATCACTTTTGGTATCGGATTGAGTTGGGCGGAGGTAACCTTTGTGCAGATGAGTTGCCTTCAGGGTTTCCTTTAGGGTTGCTCTGAATTCTCTTGGTTAGCCTCCAAGGTTTGATTGCTAGGGTTCCGGTTCGTCTCCTTCCGTCCTCTTTTTCTGAATGAAGTGTTGGTATTTATAATGCTTTTCCGCGACCTAATGGGCTCAGAATGAAGCCCAGAATTTTCTGGTATTCGCAAGCTTCGCTAGGCGAGTGGCGTAGCGAAGGGTTCGCTAGGCGAAGGAGTTGCTCGCCTAGCGAGCATGCCAGTTAGGGCCATTTTCTGGATTTGGCCCTCTGTGAGCTGGGTCTTGGTTCCTTTAAGGTCAAGGCCTTGGAAAATAAGTTGGGGTGCCTTAAAAAATGTCTTGCAAAATTAACGGGTAAATTTTGGGGTATGACAGGTTGGTAAGGTGGAGTTGGTGGAGTGAGTGCATCTTCTAGAAAGGCATAAACTTCTGACATGGTTAGGGTGAATAAGTAAGGTGTGAAAAAGTCAGAATCAGAGGGATTTCTTTTTGTATCAAAAGGTTTGGTAATGGGAGTAGTTACAAAAGTGGTACATGCATTTAAGGTTGGTGGTGGAGAAGGTTGTGGAGGAATAGATGAAGTAGAAATAACAGAGCTAACAGAATGAAAAGGAGTCTCAGACATAGGAGATTTACCATGATTTCCAGAAGGAGTCACTTCAGAAGACCTAGCGGTCTCAAAATGGACATACTCTGCATGGTCTCATTGCGTCTTTCAGAATGCTAAGTCCAGAAGTCCTAACAATATTGGTTACATACTCATCCCAGACTCAATTTACCGAGTTCTGAATGACCGTCCAAGTCGGAGTCGTTATGGAATTCCAATGGACGAATCCGCTACAGAAAGGTTAAAGGTTTAAAGCAATTACAAATGGTTACTAAAATCTATTAACCACACCTCTTCAGTATCTAAGGAAAGGGAAAAGTTTGTGATATAAAAAGACCCTCGATACCAAACAGGGGGAGACATCTGATCAATGAATAACACAAAAAAGAGTAGAAGCACCTGAAAATCTTGGACCACCAACAATGGTGATCATGACCCCTTCCTAACATACCTCCTGACAGACAGGACGATTACGATCTCACCTAATCGATTTCAGAGAGATTTATCCAAATGATGTTTTAGCACGCGCGCGCGCGCGCACACACACACATATATATATATATATATATATATATATATATATATATATATATATTATTTATTTTTAAATTAAAAATGCAAAGGGTGATTGAAAGCTGCTGCCGTCAATTACCACACATGAGAGAAGGTGTTAAATGAGTGTACTCACAGGTGTATTCATTGCTCTAAACAAAGAAGAAAAAAAAAGGAAATAGGCGTGAAACATCCTCTCAAAAATAGAAGAAACAAACATGACATAAAACATTAAGTCAAAAATATTCATTTATCATCCGACGTGTTTATGTGTGGAGTATTAAGGAAGCATGATGACGCGGTCAATTCTCAAGTCGGTGTCTTTATTTAGAACCACATATTTAGTCATATATCACACTCTTTCTCTAATAGGCCCACCAGTGGCCTTTCACCCATCCACATGCAGCCTATTCTAGGTAAAGCATGGCTTCATTTTTTCCACACTTCATATATCTTCTATGGTGGTCCAATACCCTACAATTTTCAAATCTAGTTGAATTTTTTTTTCTTCATGTAATAGTGACTTTTATATATATATATATATATATATATATATATATATATATATATATATATATATATATATATATATATATATATATATATATATAATAGCCGACAATAAACTACACTAAATAATATTTTAAGCGTGCATTTATTTAAGTCCTAAAAATATTCAATAACAAATCTTTATCATTTTAAATAAAATTAACCTTTTTTTAGGATATAAAAAATAATATTTCATATAATAAAAATAATAAAAAATGTGTATAGTTTTTTATTAAAATTTATTTAAATTAATAATATAGATTAATCCTGATATTTCCATATTTGAATTTTTTTCATTTTAGAAGTGGGAATGAAGCAAACCTAATATATTATTTTTATACGTCATATAGATTAAAGAGGCTCCAAATGTAGAGGGATCCTCCAATAAAGAGATATGATCGATCCAAGTTCTAGCATCTAAGGATTTGCTTATTCTCAGCATGTGATGGACATCCACATTAGAGAGTCTACTCACATGCATAAGGGTTACAAATTTGAACCAGGAGGGGTTACAAATTTGAACTCTCCTAAAAGGATCTTACAATTATTAACAATTGGATTCAGGGCGGTAAAAAAATTAGAGTGATTGATACAATCAACAATAATTAAAGCATCAAACTACGTAATAAAATTATCTAATTTCAGATCCTTTGCCAAATGAAGAGTCCATCTAATGGTCAGGACTTCGACAATACTGGCATAAGCATGGCTAGGAAAGCGGTTGGAAGCAGCAAGAAAAATGTTAGCATTAGGTTCTTTAATGACATATCCCAACGACATCATTCCTTCACTAAAACAACCAACATCAGTTTGAATTGTCCAAGAGTTGTAAGCAGACAACACATTCAATGTATCAGACTTCTTTTGAAAACCACTCATGGTCACCCTGTTGAATTCCAATATAGTGTCTTATATCTCTTAAGCAACCGCTCGAGGGTTTGGACACTCTTGCTTGAAGATCACTCTATTCATTGCTTGCTAGATTTTCCGCAGTCCTGTACACACCAGTTGGCCTATGTAGCTATCTCTACTCTTGAGAGAATCAGAAATTCAATCAAATACTCTAGTGCCATTTGGAAAACACGGTTCCAGAGGAAGGGAGAAGGAAACTGTCTTGGACAAGTCATAGTTCAGAAAGAGAATATGGTTAAGTTCATTTACAAGTTAGATTTAAGGAAATGTTTGAAAATTCAATGTCATAAGGCCAAAGTTGCTAATCATTAAAACATATCTAAGTTTGAAATCACAAGCAAAGAAGATTTTTGAAAAGAGGGAGAGATTTTTGAAATTAAAGAAGTTGGAGGAGATGGAGGGACTACCCTAGACAAAAATTAAAAGTTGAGAGTTGAAAAGATATGATCAATGAGATGCAATCCACAAGACAAGAATGTCAGATAGAAATCCATTTCCTTTGGACTTTTAAGCAGGAAATAAGCATAAGCAATATCCAAGCAATTATATGAAGACCAAGGCATAAAATAAAGATGGCCATAACATCCAAGCAAGCACTCCAATAGCTAGCAGTCTTCAATGTCTTCAAATGTATCAGATGAAATATTCCTTGGCAAATTCTCAGACACAATCATCAGACATCAATCATAAAGTCAAAATAACTGATTAAGCATAGAGGCAATATAACAGATGAACCAGGGGCACTCAAGGTTTGCATCAGATGAAAAAGTACAACCAAGGATAGCTCATTCTTAAAATAATGGCATTGTCCAAATCCTTAAAGCATAGGGAGGTTGCATATTTTAAGTCCAAAAGTTTAGATCAAGTCCAGTAGTCCATCAAGATATTTTTTAGGGTTTTTGTTGTTATTAAGTATTTTAAGGCCCTAAGACCACAAACAGAACAAAATCACAAGCACACAATATATACAATCACAAGATATGGCTCAAGTGAGCAAAGTGAAAAGGACTGAAACATAAACAAGTTGCATGAAATGTAAATGGCAATGAATGATAAAGATACTGAAATTTAAATTGCATTAAGTAAATGACTTGAAAATAAAGCAATATTAATAAGAAGTTAGTCAAATGTTAGTGAAGAGTTCAATTTGTTTAAGTCATTCTTTGTAGAACACTCAACCATTCATTCACAAGTATGAAGACATGAACAAAGACATCATCCATGAGAAGGGCGCCAACTTGGATAAATCAATAAGTATGCAACTAGCTCTCATGAATGGAAAAAAGGTCAAGTCTTCACACAATGTCATGAAGAATGGGAGACTTACAATCTCACTTACAAGAATGTTATGCCTTTTGGGACAGATTTAACTCTATGTTAAGCAATCGTAATTTGACTTATGTAGAAGTCACAACTATTTGAGGACGGACAATAAAAATATTGGTGTTAATACATGTCAGAGACATGGTACAAAGAACCAAGCTCCTAAAACATGTCACACACAAAAATAAAGTGGGAAGGACCTATCTCAGTCAGACTCATGTTGATTCATCTGACACAAGGTCATTGATGAACCAACTAGCATTGACTTACAGAGAAATCATTGGTCAATGACGGATTGGGGGAAGAAGAGGGATGGAGATGAAGAGGGAAGGGGAAATAGAAACCCAAATTGATCACATGAGGAATTTCATCTGATCAATACTATCCATTCATTTTGGGGGATGAAATTTACATTTCATCAACCCCCTAAATCCAATAGTATTAATCAAATGAAAGTTCAAATCAACAATGATCAAGGCCAAATAGAAAGTCAAACATCACAAGGTCAATCAAATGGCTCAATAATATTTTTAAACAATTAAACAATTAAAAATCAAATTAAAAAATGAATTAAAGTGCACTTTTCAAAAGTCAAAACCTCAAATCCCTTCAAATCATCAAATAAATGGCCAAAGGATTTATCCTAGGTCAAACAAGGTCAATGGACCTTAGACAAAAAATTTAGAACTTTTGGAAAGTCAGAAGTATTTTAAAATATTTAAAAACAAGTCCAATTTAATTCACAAAAAATATCAAAATTAATCCAAAAAATTATTTTAATTCAGAATATGGAATAGGAAAATATTTAAAGATTTTTGATGAAAGTCTTTAGATTAAAAATGAATTTAATATGAATTAAACAAAATATGGCTAATTAAAATAAAATTAGAATTAATAAAATAAATGAAAAAACAATGGTCATCAGATCTCCCTCAATAATTGAGGTGGCATATCTGATGGCCACGCGTGCATAGCCTACCAAAGACCTAAGCCAAACGCGCTACAACATGTGTAATCAAAACCAACAGATGTGATTAAAACGTGGAGAGATGATCTGATGGATAGGAACACGTCACCACATCACCGGAGCTAGGGCTTAGGTCATTTTCTCCGATGGACCTCACCGGACTGGTCCACCACCAACTTTCATGAAAATAAAAGGTGCGTATACTATTTTGAAGAGAAAAATGCCAGGAATCCAAATCTGCCCTCAGAATTTTCCAATACTCACTATATTGAAAGATACATGGAATTGAAAATTGAGGAGTATGAACTGAGTTGCTTCGATTTGACCTCAAAGCAACTCAATCTTGTTGCCTACATTGGTAGGTCTTCATACAACCAAAGAATAATCAAAATAGAGGAGAATTGAGGGAGAATCGAAGAAGAGAAAATCCAAAAAATCCACCTTCGGTTTGCTTCAATTGAGCTTGATCATGCTTCCAATTTACCTTGGCTTGCCTCTAACAACTTGCAGGAAGTTAAATAGATTATCAAAGGGCTTGGACTCTTGGAGTTTCAATTCCAAAACAAAATGAGAATTGAAACTCGATTTCAAGAGAAATCCTCAAGTTTATCCTTTAAATGGAGGTTAGGGAAGATGCAGGTCAAAGCTTGGGCAAGGGGATCCTCATTCTGAGCTCAAGGACCATGTATATATAGGCTACCAATTTCTTTCCACACCATTTCAAATTTTGCCAAAAATAGCAATACCATGGTGCATGCTTGCATGGGCATGCACAAGACCCATGAAATGATGCAAATAGGTCCAAATTCACATCCAAATGATGCTGAAACAATAACATGGAACCATGCAATGTTGATTTGAAAATTGGTCATGAAATCTTCCAAATGGGGCCATGCATTACACCCATGCGCAAGCCACTAAAAATGCTCTAAATGCCATGATCTTGGACTCTTTGGAAAAGTAACATGAAGGGGATAAACTTTAATGTTGAAATTTTTTCCATTTGGAGCTTGGATCATGATGAATTTTGAGGTGGAAGTTGTAGAAATCAAACATAGTTGAAAAATTTCTAAGTTAAAAGTCAAATGACCACTTTTTCCACATTGAATAACTTTTTCTATGAGCTTCAAATGAAAATGGTTACTTCTTAAAAGTTGTGGATCTTTCATTCCTATTCAATTTGGTCACAAAAAATTTGACACCATTTGAATCTTTCATGAGGGAGTTATGGATTTTAGAAGTTGAGGAAAATTGCTTGTTCAATGATGATGACCCAAAATGACCTATAATGTTTCCTCATGGAACATGCCATTGCAAGTAGAATTTGACATTTCTTAACTATGAAAAGTTGGATAAGATATATTGAAATTAATTATGAAACTTGGATGGCCTTCATATTACAAAAGATGAGCAAGTTATGATTCTTGGAAGTTGACTATCCATCTAGGGCACAGACAAAAATGACCTATAATCGTTCACCTTAAAAATTGACTTTCCAAGCAAACTTAGCTCTTGATGACAACATGAAAGTTGTTTGGAATATCATAAAGAGTAACTTTTCTCTTGGAATCATTTTCATATGACAAAAATTGTAGGATATAGGGTCTAGGGAACCCTAGATTTGACCAGTTGACTTTCTCTAGTCAACATCTTTGAACCAACTTGTAAACTTGAAGTTATTTTGATATTTGGGGCTCATGAAGAATCATATATGCTTGATATGATGTATAATGAAGTATCCCTTAATATATTTTACCAATTGATGAAGAAACTTACCGAGGAAGTCACACCAGATACCCGGATGAATTAGGGCTTCCAAGGCAAACAAGCTTCAAACTCTTGATTAATTCTTGATCAAAATAACAATTGAAGATCATTTGGATCCATATATGATACTTAGAACCATTGTGAACCTTTTCTTGGTTGATCTCTTGTATTGAGGGCCTCAAACCCTAGTTCTGAACTTGGTAGGGCACATATGAACACACACACCTACAAAAGAAACAAAGCTACACAAGATATACTTTTGGTATTTTGGTTAATAAACAAAATAAAATAAAGTATGATACAATCAAAAGTGCTTGGTGATCTCTCCTAATACAAACCCAATGAATGGGGGGTGAGGAGGATACAAAGGTGTGATCCCAATACCAATGCAAATATGATAAGATGGCATGAGGGATCTTATGGTCAAAATTGGGGTCTTACAGTCTTCATCTTTAATCCAAATTACTCTACTTCTTTGTCTCCATAATGTCTCTTCAATCCTCATCAGTTTATCTCTTTATTTCTCCAAGGCTTTGAATTTCTTGATCTTTTCAGAGTCAGTAGACCACCTTGTTTCCTCGTTAAGGATAGTTTAATTCTTTTTATCTCCTTGACTACCTTCCCCATCCTTAAATCCTTTAAAGTGTGTTGAAGGGATTGTATTGACTTAGTCCTTTACTTATAAATCGATGAACACTCACTCCAAATTAGTCTGATCAAATTCTCACATCTTGTATCTTTTGACCAAACTTCTTCAAACCTAAACAAATGCACTCTCTTTTCTCTAAAACACTCCTTCTGAATCACAATACAATTGGAAGCATGATCCGACCCATGACAAGACAGATGGTCCACCTTGGTGAGAAGAAATATATCTTTAAAGGGAAGAGAAGGTAAGCCTATATCTAATCTACATCGAATATTTTTTAAGCCATGTCTGCCATTAGTCCAAGTGAGGGGATTCCCTTCAAAACCCATATACTAATGGCCATAAGTCTCTTAAGCTTGCCTACTCCATGAGAATTGGTTTGTCTATCTACCGTTTCCCCCTAATTTATTATTATCTTGAACTATATCGTTGAAATATCCAAAGCATGACAAAAAATCTCCAAACTCTTGGTGAATATTCTGAACAAGCTGCTAGGTTTTCCTTTTATTTTGTTAACCATAAAACCCAGCGAAAAACCAAGGATGTTCTTCATCTTCCATTTGACATACTCCCCCAATGTGGTTTTGGGGGAACTATGAAATTTGTATCTCGACTGGATCCTTCCATAACAAGCATAAACCCTAGCTCTTTCTCTACCCATCCCTTTGCAATCCACTACCAAGTCATTTTTGAAATCCGTCTTCATTTTGATTCTTTGTAATTTATCTACCTTAAGCCTGGCCTCCATGAAGAAAACCATTATGGGGGTTTTCTAGCCAGATGAGCCTCACAAGGGCTCGAACTACACGAGGGCTCTCAAAACCCCTTCAATTCTAGATTAGGATTTTCATTGGGATAGGCGGTGTTGTCCTTCCAACACCACCTATAGTATGTTTTTGCATTGCATCCCTTTAGTTCTGACTTGTTTCCTTTTTTTTTCTCCACCATCATAGTCTTCAATTGAGCCTTCAGTAATCATGATGTCAATGAGTTGTCTATTTACACTTTCCATAACTTTTTCTTTATGTTGGGTACTCGCATTTTACTTTACCCCTTTTTCCTAACCCATTTCCTCTTGTGGGTCATTAGAGCTTCTATTTGGTTATCCATGCCATGTTTCTATGTTGAAATTTCTACTACCCCAGGATTCTGCTACAGTTTCCACATCTAGAGGGTTTTCTTTGTTGATTTGCACTCAATTTTAAATAGCCTCCCTCGATGCATGTACTTTCCTTACTTTTTGGACCTCTGGTTAATCTTCTTTACCTTTTCCTTTCGAATCAACTCTACTTTGACTCGAAGAGACATTAAAGAGGTTCTTACTGCATGTACATGAGCTTGACTCCTTTTTCTTCTGATCCTCTCTAATCTTGGGAAATGGGGTTGCTCTCAACCATTGTCTAAAATATAGCTATTATTCCTCCAACTCTTCCAATCCTTCTTCATTAAGATCCTCCAAAGCTTCAAAGACTTTCATTTTATGGCCCATCCTACCGCACACGAAACAGAAGATAGGAAATCTCTCGTATTTGAAATGAACCCCCAAATTCTTTTCTTTGAATTTCACCATTGTTCCTCTTTCTAAAGGAGCTTTCTGATTTAGGGTGACTTTATTCCTTAGAAAACGACTATTTTTACGCACTTCCTTTAAATCCATTTCTTCAAAAGTTCAAAGTATACTTCCGATTTTGTGAGCCATGGTTTCATATCTGAGCATCAGATGTAGCTCATAGACCCTAAACCAGAAGGAATTATAGTGCATGTTAATATATGAAGGTTTTTCCTCACCTGATATTCAATTTAGAACACACATAGATCTATCCAGGGGTCGTTCCTGAGAAAAAATCCCAAATCTCTTTTTGTCGAGAACTTGAATAGGAATAAACTTTTACTAAGATCCTAGGTTTCAAATGGAATCTTCAGTTTCCATGCGTTGAGCATAGTAATCTTGAAGGCTTTAGCGTTGAAGATACTCTCCATACATAGCTTTCCAACTAGGGTTCTTTGGAACGATTCTTCTTCACACATTTCCTCATCCACCGCAACAACTATTTCCTCCTCCTTCTTAGAGAGGGGTATGTACTTCCATTTTTCCATGGCAGAGGAACCTTAACTAGGGAAGACAAAAAAATATATAAGTATAGACCAACCAGTGCAAGAAGAAAAAGAGAAATTGAAAAAACAGAGGACCCAACAGACGGCAGGGGATGGAAACCCAATCAAGCTGGTAGGGAGGCACTGACATAAAACCTTAGGGAAAAAGGGGGTAGGAATGATAAGTTTTTCAAAGAGAGATGGTAATTTCCCTCTAAAAAACATGTGAGGTTAAGACAAAGTACTGAGGCAAACCTAATACAACCTCAAGACAAATATGCAAAAGAGCTAATGACAACTTGTTGTCTTTAAATCCAATTTAGACCAATTATTTCTAGTTGAAACATCTTATGATAGAAGAATAATCTAGAGAGAACAAGTTATGAAATTAGTAGTTGTACGATGTCCGAGTGATTACAAGCATAAACAATGATTAAAGTGTCTAGAAAGAATGTCTCCAACCATTCCTAATCTTATCTTCAAATTTATTGACTTTTGATAAAAGATGATTGAGGCATGAAGTGGAGAAGTAGAGAGCTAGACTCAGAAACTTTAGAACCTTGGGTCAGAACCTTAACAATGTTAGTAGTAAGACTCAGTATCTTCAGAATCTTCAGAATCTTCAGAGTCTTCAGAATCCTCACTCAGAACCTTGATAACTTCAATCGTCTGTCTTGAGATCTTCAGAGTCTTCAGCTACATAACACAATTTTAGAAGCTTGCCATTCTTCAGAAGTTTGGTGATCAGAGTCACATCCAGAAGCAAGAACTGAGAGAACATTGCAGCAACAACATAGAATCTCCTCAGAAGCTTCTGATGGGTGAAATAAGACAGAAGCAGAAGGAACTTTGCAGCAACAAATTGATGTCTTTCAGAACTTCTAATTGTGGCGCAGAAGCGGAATTGGAACGCAAATTTCAGAAACTAATGATGTTGCACATCATATGATCAGAATCGTAATTGATTATTAAAGCTACACAATAACAAACCATTAGGGTACCAAAATTGTTCTCACACAAAAACAACATTGTTATCATCAAAACTCAAGGTATAGATGCATAACCAAATCTTGTTCTAACACATAC
The DNA here is from genome assembly GCF_024323335.1 of Lathyrus oleraceus. Taxonomy (NCBI): domain Eukaryota; kingdom Viridiplantae; phylum Streptophyta; class Magnoliopsida; order Fabales; family Fabaceae; genus Lathyrus; species Lathyrus oleraceus. The sequence goes on along the minus strand of NC_066582.1, from coordinate 33,265,448 downwards.
ATCTCATAATAGCTTCAAATTCATCAATACCTCAAGTATAACTTATAATTTGTTCAACCTTCAATAGTTACTATGTTAATCTCACTTTTCATTGAAACCAAAAAAGCTAATAGAATAATCAACAACACAAACTCATATTCCAACAATCTCATTTTCATCAATTGATTGTCAAATCTAGTAGCTTCCAAGATCTGTTCGACGTTCCAATTCAAACAATTTCATTCAAAAAACATTAAATATCTCTGACCGACCCTGCATAATTAATTTCACTGTAATAGATTATTTACAAACCAACAAACAAAGTGGAGTTAAATGCATATTTTTATGTGAAATTTGAAAACCTTTTCATATTTTTGTGTGTCAAACATTCTTATGTATCCTCCAAAGTCTACTGCAAAGACAAGTCCATGATCATCATATGATATGGAAGGCCTTCCTTGTACATGTAAAAGTCGCTATTTAGTTTTTAAAGAAAGTAAGAAACCCCTAAAAAAGTTACATGATTTATTAGATACAAAAGGATATAGAAATAAACCAGCACTAGTATACAAATGTTATTACCTGACACTTCTCCTCCCTTTGATCCCATAGTAAAACAGTTTGATCTAAGGATTCAGATATAAAGCAATCTTTCCAAAAGCATAAGCTAAGTGAAACAACCCTTAGAAAAAGAAAAACTATGCATTTTGTTATATGGCAAAATGAGAGTGTACACAAACGCTACAACATACAATTTGAGATTGTTGTATATAACAAACCTGTCATTTCATATGCTACGCTTCTTTTACACTCCCATTGCTCCAATAAATTATCGATTTGAGGAAAAGTTGAATACAGTAAGAAGCTCTAATTTTAGCACACAAATACACAAAGTTTATAACACTTACCGTCTTTGTGATTCTTTGAGTGCTACTTTGCTGGTGCTCCATCTGTCCAAATCAAAACATCAATATCCGAATCAGAAAATAACTTACAGAGTTAGGCTGACAATGTTAGAAAATATTAGAAACCAGCATAACAATGAAAACCTGCTTAAGAAAACAAAATAAATTAAAAAAAAACTTACCTAATCAATTAATTTGGATTATGAGTTTTTAGAAATACTTACAAGACATCAATTATTGTTAATACTAGTGTTGAAATATTAAACTTGATTTGGGCCTAATTTTATTATTTGATTTTGGACTTAGTTATTTGGGCCTAGTTTATATTATGTAATGTTTCTAGAAAAGTCTTGTAGTATTTAGAGTATCTAGATATTTCTTAAGATTGTAATATTTTCTAGAATACTCTTTGAATATCTAGAGTTGAGAACTCTCTAGAATTAGTGTGTCTAGAGTTCTCCTTAGAGTACTATAAATAGAGATGTAACCCAACACTTTTGAATCAAGCAAAAAATACAAAGTTCTCTCTTCCATAAATAATTCTCCTCCTTATCAAGTTTTTATTCAAGCCTCTAATATTCCCACACACTCTTCCTAAACACAAAAGGGTCTATTTCCAACAAAGTGGTATCAGAGCTTCAAGGTCCTAAAAATGGCGAATGGAGGTTTCCCTTTTCAAATGCCGATGCTCACAAAGAACAACTATGACAATTGGAGTATCAAGATGAAGGCGCTACTAGGAGCTCAAGATGTGTGGGATATCGTTGAGAAAGGCTTCAATGAGCAAGATGAAGCCTCGCTAAGCCAAGGTGTAAAGGAGACATTGAGGGAGTCAAGAAAGAGAGACAAGAAAGCTCTCTTCCTCATTTATCAATCGGTGGATGAAGATACATTTGAGAAGATCTCCAACGCAACGACGGCCAAAGAAGCATGGGACAAACTTCAAACTTGCAACAAAGGAGTGGAACAGGTGAAAAAGATCCGTCTTCAAACTCTTAGAGGTGATTTTGAACGTTTATTTATGGAAGAGTCCGAGTCAATTTCTGATTATTTTTCTCGAGTATTGGCTATAGTCAATCAACTTAAAAGAAATGGTGAAGATGTTGATGAGGTAAAAGTCATGGAGAAAATACTTCGCACTTTAAATCCAAGTTTTGACTTCATAGTTACCAACATTGAAGAAAACAAGGATTTAAAGACCATGACTATTGAGCAACTCATGGGTTCCTTACAAGCATACGAAGAAAAACAAAAGAGAAAAATTAAACAAAAGGAGGCTATGGAGCAACTACTACAACTCAACATAAAGGAAGCAAATTATGCGAATTACAAGAGCCAAAGAGGACGAGGTCGTGGCCAAGATCGTGGGCGTGGACGAGGACATGGAGGAGAAGGAAGAGGCAGTTACAACAACTACTCTAATAATGGAGAAAGAAGTTGGAATCCACAAGCAACAAGAGGTCGTGGAAGAGGAAATTCATGGTCGAGGTGTGACAAATCACAAATCAAGTGCTTCAACTGCAACAAGATCGGTCACTATGCATCTGAGTGTAGATTCTCGAAGAAAGTTGTGGAGAAAGCTAACTTTGTAGAAGAAAAAGGCAGAGAAGAAGAAACTTTGTTGCTCGCGTGCCAAAACCAAGTTGAAGAGAAAAGAAACAAATGGTACCTCGACACTGGCGCAAGCAATCACATGTGTGGCGATCGAAGCATGTTCGTAGAGATCAATGAAGCGACAACTGGCAATGTCTCATTTGGAGATGACTCAAAGATACCGGTCAAAGGCAAAGGTAAAATTCTTATACGCTTAAAGAATGGGAGTCATCAATTCATATCCAATGTCTATTATGTTCCTAACATGAAGAATAATATTTTGAGCTTGGGACAATTATTAGAGAAAGGCTATGACATCCACTTGAAAGAACATAGTCTTTTCTTAAGAGATTGTAGACATAACTTGATTGCTAAGGTGCCTATGTCAAATAATAGAATGTTCCTCTTGAACATTCAAAATGATGTTACAAAGTGTCTCAAGACTTGCTATACCGACTCTTCGTGGCTATGGCATCTACGATTCGGACATCTCAACTTCGATAGTCTAAAATGTTTGTCAAAGAAGGAAATGGTGAGAGGCTTGCCTAGTATAAACCACCCAAACCAACTATGTGAAGGATGTCTAGTTGGGAAGCAATTTCGAAAAAGCTTTCCAAAGGAATCAACGTCAAGAGCGACAAAACCGCTAGAGCTCATACACACTGATGTCTGTGGACCAATCAATCCAAACTCTTTTGGTAAGAGTAAATACTTTCTCCTCTTTATTGATGATTATTCTAGAAAAACATGGGTTTATTTCTTGAAGGAGAAGTCAGAAGTGTTTGAAAACTTCAAGAAGTTCAAAGCCCTTGTGGAGAAAGAAAGTGGTCTTTCCATTAAGGCCATGAGATCTGACCGAGGAGGAGAGTTCATTTCAAATGAGTTCCAAAAATATTGTGAAGACCATGGAATCCGCCGCCCACTAACAGTGCCAAGATCACCACAACAAAATGGAGTAGCAGAGAGAAAGAATCGGACCATACTTAACATGGTGCGAAGCATGCTTAAGAGCAAGAAGATGCCGAGAGAGTTTTGGGCCGAAGCAGTGGCATGTGCGGTTTATCTGACAAATCGTTCCCCAACAAGAAGCGTGCATGAGAAGACACCACAAGAAGCGTGGAGTGGAAGGAAGCCTGGGATCTCTCACCTCAAAGTGTTTGGAAGCATTGCCTATACTCACGTTCCTGATGAAAGGAGAACAAAGCTCGATGATAAAAGTGAGAAGTATGTATTCGTCGGTTACGACTCAAGCTCCAAAGGGTACAAGCTCTATAATCCAAATAGTGGAAAGATCGTCATAAGTCGTGACGTGGAGTTCGAAGAAGAAGATTGTTGGGATTGGAGTCTTCAAGAAGACAGGTACGATTTTCTTCCTTACTTTGAAGAAGAAGACGAAATGGAACAACCAATGATAGAAGAAAATATTACACCACCGGCCTCACCGACACCAAGGTTGGATGAAACAAGCTCAAGTGAGAGGACACCACGACTAAGGAGTATTGAAGAGCTTTATGAGGTAACCGAAAACATAAATGACATTAACCTTTTTTGCCTTTTGGGTAATTGCGAGCCTCTAAGCTATCAAGAAGCAGTTGAAAATGTAAAGTGGAGAGACGCCATGGAAGAAGAAATCAAGTCAATCACGAAGAATGATACATGGGAACTTACTACACTTCCACAAGGACACAAAGCAATTGGAGTAAGATGGGTGTACAAGGCGAAGAAGAATGCAAAAGGAGACGTGGAAAGATACAAAGCAAGATTGGTGGCGAAAGGATATAGTCAAAGACAAGGAATTGACTATGATGAGGTATTTGCCCCCGTTGCTCGTCTTGAAACTATTAGACTGATCATTTCTTTGGCAGCCCAAAATGAATGGAAGATCTATCAAATGGATGTGAAGTCGGCCTTCTTGAATGGTTTTCTCGAAGAAGAAGTTTATATCGAGCAACCACAAGGCTATGAAGTAAAAGGGCAAGAAGAAAAAGTCTTGAAGTTGAAGAAGGCATTGTACGGACTCAAGCAAGCACCGAGAGCTTGGAATGTTCGAATCGACAAGTACTTTCAAGACAAGAACTTCATCAAGTGTCCATATGAGCATGCACTCTATATTAAAGCGCAAAGTGGAGATATTTTGATTGTGTGCTTATATGTTGACGACTTGATCTTCACAGGGAACAATTTAAGCATGTTCGAAGAGTTCAAGAAAGACATGTCAAATGAATTTGAGATGACAGACATGGGGCTCATGGCATATTATCTCGGCATCGAAGTAAAGCAAGAAGACAAAGGAATTTTTATCACCCAAGAAGGTTATGCCAAAGAAGTCCTTAAGAAGTTCAAGATGGATGATGCCAATCCAGTTGGCACCCCGATGGAATGTGGAAGCAAGTTGAGTAAGCATGAAAATGGAGAGTTTGTTGATTCAACTCTTTACAAAAGTTTGGTTGGAAGTCTGCGTTACTTGACAAGTACAAGGCCGGATATTCTCTATGCTGTAGGAGTCGTAAGTCGCTACATGGAAGCTCCAACAACAACTCACTTCAAGGCGGCAAAAAGAATCCTTCGATACATCAAAGGTACAACAAATTTTGGCTTGCACTATTACTCTTCTAACAATTATGAGATTATTGGCTATAATGATAGTGATTGGAGTGGAGACTTGGATGATAGAAAGAGCACTACTGGTTTTGTGTTCTTTATGGGAGATACTGCTTTCACTTGGATGTCAAAGAAGCAACCTATCGTCACATTGTCGACTTGCGAAGCTGAGTATGTTGCCGCCACATCATGTGTTTGTCATGCAGTTTGGCTAAGAAATTTGTTGAAAGAATTAAAAGTGCCACAAGAAGATCCTGTCGAAATATGTGTTGACAATAAATCAGCACTTGCTTTGGCAAAGAATCCTGTATTTCATGAAAGAAGTAAGCACATCGACACTCGTTACCACTTCATAAGAGAATGCATCGAGAAGAAGAAGGTGAAGTTGAAGTATGTGATGTCTAGAGATCAAGCTGCCGACATTTTCACCAAGCCACTCAAATTGGAAACTTTCGTGAAGCTAAGGAATATGCTTGGAGTCACAAATCAAGTTTAAGGGGGGATGTTGAAATATTAAACTTGATTTGGGCCTAATTTTATTATTTGATTTTGGACTTAGTTATTTGGGCCTAGTTTATATTATGTAATGTTTCTAGAAAAGTCTTGTAGTATTTAGAGTATCTAGATATTTCTTAAGATTGTAATATTTTCTAGAATACTCTTTGAATATCTAGAGTTGAGAACTCTCTAGAATTAGTGTGTCTAGAGTTCTCCTTAGAGTACTATAAATAGAGATGTAACCCAACACTTTTGAATCAAGCAAAAAATACAAAGTTCTCTCTTCCATAAATAATTCTCCTCCTTATCAAGTTTTTATTCAAGCCTCTAATATTCCCACACACTCTTCCTAAACACAAAAGGGTCTATTTCCAACAACTAGTCCATGATACACAATCTTTATACCTCATTTCCTTGAATAGCTTAATAGCTTTATCAATTTGCAAGTCTTGGACGTAGGTTGGAATCATGGCATTCCAGGAAATCACATTCTTACAAGGCATTCTGTCAAAGAGTTCCCTAGCCTCTAAAATCTTTCAGTGTCTAGCAAACCCACACAACATTGTATCAAACAATTGTTGTGTCTCATTAACTCTGCCATTTTTTGCAAACACGGTTATCATGGAACTGTATGTGGCATGATTTTTGTTGATGACATTTGAGAATACTCTTCTGGCTTCTTCAACTTTTCCTTGTTTTCCTAGATGAATGATTTTCTGATTTTATTAAAGTCATGTAATAAACATTATTTCTCTAAGGATGACATGACACTAATATGAGAGGCCACAAGAATGTCAAAAGGAGACAATCGAGGGGACAAAGACGAGGATGCCTTAAAAGACTTCCCCTTATAACCTTTATGCTTGTGCAACTTCACACATAGTTGTTGTAAGTTTGACATCGTACCTACAAAGAAAACAAAACAATTCAAGTCTGGAAAATGGATCAACAAATACAACACAAGACAACCTACTATAAAACAACACATGAAGGAGCTCATCTTCCTCTGCATCTTTGTGACATCAAACCAAATCGTTGGTGTCGATGAAACATGTTTGGATCATAGTATAAACATTCATATACATGAGGATATTCTAAGACTTCTATGGATTGGATGGATATATGGTATGGATTTTGTAATGAACAACTTCAATGTAACAATTCCATGCCTCCCAATGGGTTCTCAGTTGATTCAAAGAAAAGATTAATTTTCTATTTTTCCTTCAAGAGTGGTATTTTAACTATATAAGAGAAACTAAGAAACGTCTACGACTTAGTTTCCCATATAAAGTACATAGTACAAAGTAGAAAAAAAAATCTTGCTAGTTAAATAATGAAGGATAATATAACAATGGGCAAGAACTCTTTTATGAAATGAAAGTTTAGCATATAAATAAAAGGTATGAATCAAATAATAAATGGACATATAGAAGAGGAATAAATGTAGCTTTTGAAATAAACCTTCCAAGCATGTAAAAACAAAAGGTCACATTTCATCCTCTAGTTCACATAACCCCTAAAAACCATATAGTGGGAGCCTAAGGACATAATCATTTAATTGCACCTACAACATCATACATGTGGAAAATGAATACCAAACATCTAAACCCTTGAGTCTGCATCGTATTAATTATAAGACATTTGAGTTTACAATTAAATGTCATAGTAAAAGCATGGGCAAAGCATGATGACCACCCATACCTAAAAAGAATCTATTGAAAATTAAAACCACAATCGAGGAACTAGACTCCAATCTTGCCCGAAAGACATTATGAAGTTCACCTAGATATCCCTCAAGGATAAGAAAAAAAACATTCAAGAACAAAAATTCATAAGAATTTCGGCATGCTCAATGTTGGCAAAGAAATCAAGTAATGATCTCTTGCGAGCATCGTAGTCACCTAAAGATCAGATGAAAATCCTCTTCGGATTATCACAGATTCCGAGCCACAACATCCCTTCCATCTTGGACTCAAATAAAATCATCTTTATATCACTCCCACCTCATCGACTAGTTTTTCTTCACCAAGCAAGACCAAAATAGAATCCAACATTGAAAATAAGTCACAACTCTTCACTTTCTCCCCACTAAGAAATAAATCATAACTCTTCACTTTCTCATACCGTTGAATTGGGGGAAGTTTTATTGGTTTAGGCCTAAGGCCAATGCATCATGAATAAGAGCTATAATATGTTACTAGTTGACTAGATCTCCTCCTCGACCTTAACAAGCATCAAGAAACAAAGGCATAAACAAAGGATCAAACATAAGTAAGGATCAATGGAATAGTTCATTTACATGACTACAATTGTAATTATGGTTTTCTCGTAATATCTATATAAGAACTCTGAATTCAAAGAGAAGATACATTACATTTCATTTGTATTCGTGTCACTTCTTTTTTGCTTAATTTTTTTTATTTTTTCTTTTTTCTTTTTTCTTAATGACTTGAGTGTTATAATATTTATAAGTACCACCCTAAAATCAAAAAGAGAACACCATTCAGAGAGCACCAAATAATCAATAGAGCACCAAATATACTAAGCTCAACAAGAGGGAGAGTACCGAATAATTCCATAATTCAAAAATAAAATTTCTTTGGATTTCAAGATAATTATACCACCATCCAGGAAGCTACCTGTAAGACCCCAATTTTGACCCTAAGATCCCTCATGCTATCCCATCATATGCATTAACTTTGGGATCACACATTGACATCATCCTTACCCCTCATCCATTGGGTTTGTATTGGGAGAGATCACTAAAAACATTTGATTGTATCATCCTTTATTTTTCTTTGTTTACTAACCAAAATACCAAAAATATGTCTATGTATAGCTGTTGATTGTTATTTTAAGTGTCGGGTTTTTGTTATCGTATCCACAGGGATTGTAAGATATCACCGCCGTTCGATGGTTGTATTAATCTTAGCTTAAGTAACACAGGGGGTTTTGGTTTTAATCACGTTATCTTGCATAAAAAGGTAATAAAATGCGGTAAAAGTTTGATTTGAATATTTGAGAAATATTGCCAAAGTTAGGGTTCAACGATCACTTTGCATGTATTTGTTCGGTCAACAATCTTATAAACTCCTTTAGATGATAAATTATTTCACAAAGTCCTCCCAATGTGTTTCTCTCGAACACACATTGTGAGTTTTCCCATTTTGATCGATTGTTTATCTCTAACACAACCTATCAAAATGACAACTTTTTGGTTCAACCTTATGGTGAACAAAATCATTCATTACTATCTCTAGCTAACAAACAAGATTGGATGAAAACCTAGGTTAAGAGTTGGTAAACATCTCTCGATCATAAACCAACACAAAGAGTTTTGAATAAGAACAAAGTTTTCATCATATATTCACCATTAAAGAGTTTACACATGAAGATCCTTACATTTACACACAAAGCTAATGATCATCTACATCTAACCTTGACAAATGGAGGACTTAGCTAATCATTTTCATGGTAGCTTGGTCGGCAAGTTTCGGAAGAAGGTTGATCAACATCCGAGTCGAATAATCGAGATTGGATGGGAATCCACCTTCTTTTTGTAAAAGATGGTTAAGAGATGAAGAGAAATGAAATTTAGGGCACAAAAGCTTCTAAGAACAATGCTGTAAAAATATCTAGAAAAAGTGCAAAAGTATGGAAAAACTAGGTTAGGCTCCAAAAAGTGGCACTTGCTACTTATAGAGCTGTACTGGGTTGTCATGCTCGCTAGGCGAGCAGAATGGCTCGCCTAGCGAGGGTCTAATTGAGGCACATGAGGCACCTGCGCCCAGAGAAACAACCTATCTCAGACTGTCATGTTCGCCTAGCGAACAAAACCTTCGCCTAGCGAAGGGCACGCTTCAACCCTCGCTCCAGCGAGGTTGAGAGGTTTGGCTACTGGAATCCTCGTTGGGATCTCGCTGATGGCTCGCCTAGCGAGTGAGTGCTGGCTGCGCTTTTCACCAAGTCTGGACGCGTTCGCTGCAACGTTCGCTGGAAGCTCGCCTAGCGAGTCCTTCGCTACAGCTCTCGCCTAGCGAGCAAGCTGATGAATGCATCTTCTCTTTGGTTCCTTTGCCAACTTTCTTGTGTCTTCATTTTCAATTATTTCATGCCTTCTTCCTGCACAATAACACACAAATCAAAGGTACCAAGATCGTTTATCAATGTATTGCATTTCATCTAAAACAAAGGTGGTTTTGACAATTTAGCAAGGAAATGGAGTGAAAGATACCCATATTTGATAGCTCAAATAAGCACTTTTGGGTATCTAACAACTCTCCCCCACTAGATTCTTGCTTGTCCGCAACCAAAGTATGACTCTTGAAGGACAAGAGGATTTGCTTTAAGAAAATGGTTTCTCCGAAGTTGGATAAAACGGCTCAAACACAAGTGAATCAGCATATACAAGTTTCCAACGGTTCGAATAAAATAATACACAAGAACTAAAACTTAATAGCTATGCGAAATATTTATCTATCTACAACAATATTATTCTGAATGAATCACCCTATCTCTCCTCTTCGAATAAGGAATGAAGAATTTACGCGTTTGCAACCGCGGGAATAATCTCACTCTCTAACAAATAATGAAGAAATCAATTCGATTCATACAATGTCTAACAATTATAAATGGTAATGTGGAAGCACGAAGATCACTAAGGGCTTTTCGGTTGAAGCTTGGTCAGGTTAACAAACAAGGGTCATTTCTAAGGCCATTGAAAACGAAATTGCCGATGCAAAAGAGACATTCACTGTACATTATTCACACATCTCGACTTCGTTCCATTTGTTTCTCATTTGAAACCTTCACAACTCTTATTTCACAACTCAATTTTTATTTTTCACTATTTTTCTTCCAAGCAAGCATTCATTTTCATTCTTCCTATTTTTGTTCTTTTCTTTCACATCATATTTACAAAACAGATGTTTCTTTTCTATATTTTTATTTTCAATGCTTGCTCGGTTTTTCTTTTTTTTTCAAGAGTTGTGGTACTTACCGATTCTCCCCAACTTATTTCTTACTCACCCTAAGTGAATGCTCTTAACTTTTTACGGCAAAAGAACAATAATCAAGATTTTCCGGGTTGTAAAAAAAAAAGATTTTTGAAATCTCGCTTTATTTCAAGCTGAGATTCAACTATTTAAGCTCAAAGGGGTTAACGAATACTCTCTCTGCTCACAGGTAAGTTGTTTTTGGATGTAGTTGTGCTCGATAGAAAACAAGTGCCTTGATCATTTCTAATTGCTTCCACATATTCACAATAATAAAAGACAAAGCATGAATCAAATGAATCAACAAAACTTATTAGAATTCAACATTTAAGTGTACAATGGAGGTTTCCTCACAATTTGTGGTTTTAAGTTCTAGATGAAACATTCATTCAATTATGTTGCAAAAAGACAATATTCAATTTACCAAAAAGAATAAAGTTCTTAATGCATTCTAAAATTCTAGCCGGAGGTAATCATGTACCTTAGCCTTATTCACTTGTTTATTCTTATCATTGCCATCCAAGCTCGCATGCACCTTCATTGGGTACTTCTTTGAGGAGCAACCAATCTAGAAGGTTTGCCACTCAATCAACCAAAAATTTATTAAAACAAACAAAATTAAAAACATAAATAAATAACATTAACTGAAAATTTAAATTTGTTCATGGGGGACAAAACACCCCAAAAGTACAAAGCCACATCAAAATACAGAATCCGAAAATAAAATAGAAATAAACATAAAAACTGAAAAATACAAAAACTTAACCCTCTAAGGGCTCAGAATCCTCCTCGCTACCGGCTTCAGAACCGGTAGCCTCCTCATCATCATCATCATCTGCAGCACCTGAAGACGCACCAGCGCCCGCCCCCTCACCATACACAGGCCTGTCCACAGGCCAGTTGGCGTTAAGCAGAAACTGCTCACGCGTCATCAAGGCATGAGCACCACTTCCCTGCAGCTGTAACCGCTGCATAGAGTCGTGCATATCTATCATGGCACGCTGGGTGGCCGCCATCCATTCAAAACTGTAATCGCACACAGCTTGCAGGTAGGGATCTGGTCCAGGAGTAGAAGTACCAGGACCATCAGAAGCCCGGGTACTCTCTGCAGCTGCACTGCCTCTGGCATTCTTGGCCCTGCAATATTTGGCCACGTACCTGTCATCGATAGGTGACGGGATCCTGACTTGACCCCTTGAGGGTAGTCTCACCCTCGCTTGCAAGCACAAGCTCATAATCATGCAGGGGAAAGCTAGGGGACAATTCACACGAGCCCCCGACTTTAGCCCGCTTTCGATCACGGACTTAAGCTCATTAGCGATGATCCTCGCCACATCGATCTGGACGTTGGAGAGGATACTGTGAACCAAATGTGCCACTGGGATCGGCACTGTAGAAGTGTGGGACTTTGGCTGGATGTTTGTCAGCACCATCAGCAGAATCAGTTGAGCCAAGGGAGTCATGTCCTCCCTATGATACCTCATGGGAAGCCCAGATGGGTTCCGCTCAACAGATTTCCCTCTTAATAGCAGGGCGGAAGAAATGGCTTCAACATCCCGGTGAAGCCGTAAATCAGTGTGGTATGTGTCTCTCTCCTCAGCTCCCAGCTGGAGCGGCTCACCAAGGACTCGGTTAATGGCATCCCTATCAAATGCAACTGGACGGCCGACCACTCTAGATATCCAAGTAAAGGGCTCGTCGTCATCAGGCTGTGCGTTTGCATAAAACTCACGCACCGTTGCTATGTCATAATGCTCAAGTGGGGAAATTAACCGATCCCACTTCATAGTGTCTATCAACCCGGCAAATGCTCTGCTTGTGCCTTGGGGGTTGATGAGGAATCTCTTCTCTGGAAGAATTTTCCGTTTTTCCAAAGCAATGTACCTGGCGGCCTGCTTCGGGCCGACAAAATTATCGGTATCAAATTGGATAGGTACAGACCGGGAAGTGTTTCCTCCCTTCCTCTTCTTTGAAGTTCCAGACCTTGATTCCATCTGCAAAATATAAAAGGAAACAACACACACCAAACAGATTAGACAGCAAAACCAAAATTTAAAGAACTGTCATGCTCGCTGCTGGTTCGCCTAGCGAAGTGGCAGCGAACGCTCGCCCCTGGTTCGCCTAGCGAGTGCTAGCGAACCTTACGGGTTTTTGGGTTCTGCAGCATTTTCAGAGAATCTTTCCCAAAACCCACATTCTAATGGTTTCAATTTCAGAACCTAATTATTTATCAATTAAACGAACGTTCTATGCTATTGGGGATTACACATTTACATGCAAAACCTAAAATCCCCAATTGCAAAACCTAAAATCCCACATGCAAACCTAAAGTTTCCCATACCACAACTCATCCTAATTGACATTCAAATCGGAAATAACAGAGTTCAAACATACAGAAAATGTAGTAGGGCAAACCTTAGTTACACGAATTGATTGAAATGTGAAGTGGAGTAGGGTTTGCAATCTTCCAAATAGGGATAGAGTGTTAGTGAGAGAGATGAAAATGAGAGAGTGTGGAGAGTGCTCGGTTAAAATTTTCCTCAGCAGAGTTGAAAAACAGAAAAGTTGTGTTTGGGCCAAAATGAGTGCCCTGCTGAGATTTTTAATAAGTGTTGTCATGCAGCGCTCGCTGCTGCTTCGCCTAGCGAGCAGCTAGCGAATCAGCTCGCTACTGCCTCGCCTAGCGAGCAGCAAGCGAGCATGACAGCAATTGCCTTTTCAAAGGAAGCAGTTCAGGTTCATTCAGCAAGGTGTTAGCACTTCGAATCCCATCACAACACACAGAAAAAACAGTAAATACTTACAATGTTGGGGTGCCTCCCAACAAGCGCTTGTTTAACGTCGGCTAAGCTCAACGGTGTGATGCTCACAGAGGAGCATCCAACGGAATTGCACAGCTCTCGCGATCCACATGACCGCCGAGATAAACTTTCAATCGTTGGCCATTCACGGTTCAACTATCTTTCTTGTCCATGTCTTCAATGACAATAGCCCCGTACTCCTTCACCTTTTTCACCCGAAATGGCCCGGACCATTTTGATTTCAACTTCCCGGGAAACAATTTCAACCTGGAGTTGAACAATAGGACCAACTGTCCGGGCACAAATTCTTTGCTTCGGAGCTTCTTGTCGTGGTACTTTTTTGCCTTTTCTTTGTACAACCAACTTGAGTGATATGCGACATTGCGCATCTCTTCCAACTCAAGTAGTTGCACCTTCCTTTTGTCACCGGCCAACTCATTTTCAAAATTTAAATATTTCAGGGCCCACAAGGCTTTGTGCTCCAATTCAACCGGCAAATGGCAAGTTTTACCAAACACCAATTGAAAGGGAGTTAGGCCAATTGGAGCTTTAAAGGCGGTACGGTATGCCCATAACGCCTCATCCAATTTTTGGGACCACTCCTTTTTTGAATTAGACACAGTTTTTTCGAGAATTCTCTTAATCTCTCGATTAGAGACCTCCGCTTGCCCATTAGCCTGCGGGTGATACGGAGTTGTCACCCTATGTGATACACCATAATGTTTTAAAATGTTTTCCAACGGTGCATTGCAAAAGTGTGACCCTCCGTCACTTATCAACACTCGGGGGGTTCCAAAACGGGAAAATATGTTTTTCTTCAAAAAATTTATCACCGTTTTCGCGTCCGCCTGAGGTGAGGCAATCGCCTCAACCCACTTAGAGACGTAATCAACTGCGACAAGCATATACTCGTTCCCATAAGAGGGTGGGAATGGTCCTACAAAATCGATGCCCCAACAATCAAATACTTCGACTTCTTGTATATTTTGGAGAGGCATCTCATCTCTCTTACCTATCCCACCGCTTCTCTGGAAACTATCACAACTTTGCGCATGGGTGTGTGCGTCTTTGAAAATGGTGGGCCAATAAAATCCCGATTGGAGGATTTTAGTGGCCGTTCTCACCCCATTATAGTGTCCGCCGTAAGGCGAGTTGTGACAATGCCAAAGGATGCTCTGCGCTTCATCGCCAGTGACGCATCTCCTTAATAGGTTATCACTACCCAACTTAAACAAGTACGGGTCATCCCAAACATAATACCTGGCATCCGACAGAAACTTCCTTTTTTGGTTCAAAGTTAGGTCGGGAGGCACAAAACCACTAGCCTTGTGGTTCGCAAAGTCTGCAAACCACGGCCTAACTTAAACTTTAAACAGTTTTTCATCAGGAAATTCTTCCCGGATTTCCTTCTCAGACGTTGTAACCTCCACATTCACTAAGCGGGATAAATGATCCGCCACCAAATTTTCTGACCCCTTCTTGTCTTTGATTTCCACATCAAATTCTTGTAACAAGAGGATCCAACGGATGAGCCTTTGCTTCGAATCCGGTTTGGTTAGCAGATATTTAATCGCCGCGTGGTCGGTATACACTACGACTTTAGACCCTATAAGATAAGACCTAAACTTTTCTAGCGCATACACTATTGCAAGTAGTTCTTTTTCCGTAGTGGCATAGTTTATTTGAGCCTCGTTAAGAACCTTACTTGCATAATGTATCGCATGAAATTTTTTATCTTTTCTTTGGCCAAGTACCGCTCCAACTGCGTAGTCACTCGCATCACACATTAGTTCAAAATTTTCATTCCAATTGGGAGCGACTATTATTGGAGCGGTAACCAATTTTTCTTTTAAAGTCTCAAAAGCTTGCAAACAATCATCGGTTAAGAGAAATACCTGGTCCTAAGCGAGCAAATTGCTCAAAGGCTTAGCCACCTTTGAGAAGTCCTTGATAAAGCGCCGATAGAACCCGGCGTGCCCCAAAAAGCTACGGATGCCCTTCACATTCACCGGAGGAGGTAATTTTTCTATCACTTCAACCTTAGCTCTATCCACTTCAAGCCCCCTTTTAGAGACTTTGTGGCCTAGCACGATCCCCTCGGTCACCATGAAGTGACACTTCTCCCAATTAAGCACCAAATTGGTCTTCACACATCTTTCCAACACCGTTTTCAAGTTTGCCAAGCATAGACTAAAAGACCCACCAAATACCGAGAAGTCATCCATGAAGACTTCCATTGTTTTCTCTATCAGATCGGCAAAAATGGCTTGCACACATCGTTGGAAAGTCGTCGGTGCATTGCACAGCCCAAAGGGCATTTTTCGGTATGCGAACACTCCAAACGGACATGTGAAAGCCGTCTTCTCATGATCGGCCGGGTCAACCGCAATTTGGTTGTACCCGGAGTAGCCGTCCAAAAAACAATAGTATTGTTGGCCCGAGAGTCTTTCGAGCATTTGATCCATGAATGGGAGTGGAAAATGGTCCTTTCGAGTCGCGGTATTCAACCGCCTATAATCAATACACATTCTCCACCCCGTTGCAACTTTAGTAGGGATCAATTCATCCTTGTCATTTCGGATTACGGTAATTCCACCCTTCTTCGGAACCACGTGCACAGGACTAACCCACGGACTATCCGAGATCGGGTAAATCATCCCCGCATCCAACAGCTTTACAACTTCCTTTCGAACAACCTCCTTCATGGTAGGATTTAAGCGGCGTTGTGGTTGAGCTACCGGCTTGAAATCCTCTTCCATCAAAATCTTGTGCATACAATAGGAGGGACTGATTCCTTTTAGATCGGAAAGAGTCCAACCCATGGCTTCTTGATTTGTTTTTAGCACAGTGATCAGACGGGCTTCTTCTTCATTTGTCAAAAGGTTGCTTATGATGACCGGCTTTGCCTCGGTCTCATCTAGGAATACATACTTCAAAGTAGAGGGTAGTATTTTCAATTCAATAGGCGCTTTTTCGTCAAAAACCTCCTTCTTCAAGTCTTCTTCCTCTACTTCCCACGGTTGTAGGTCGTCTAAACTATCAAGTTCCTTTAAGCATTCCTCAAGAGCTAGCTCTTCTTCAACGGTGAAAACCTCCAATGAGTCGTCAAGAGCTAACTCCATAGGAGATATCTCATGAATATGCTTTGAAACTTCCAAAATAGCGTCTTCGGTCACATCGATGCGAAAGCTATCATTTCTATCTTTTGAGTGCTTCATTGCTTCGAATAGATCGAATGTTACTTCCTCATTTTGGACTCTCACCTTCATTAAATCGTCATCAACATCTATCATCATTCGCGCGGTCTTCATGAATGGTCGGCCCAAGATGAGCGGAGCATCATCATCTTCCTCCATATCAATAACAATAAAATCGACCGGGAAAAAGAATTTGTCGACTTTAACCAAAACATCTTGGGCTACGCCATGAGGATGGGTTGTCGATTTATCCGCCAATTGCAACGTCATTCGGATGGACTTAATTTCTATGTTGCCAAGCCTCTTAATAATAGACAAAGGTATAAGATTAATGCTCGACCCCAAGTCAATTAGTCCTTTCCCGACATAGATATCGCCAATTTTAACCGGCAAAGTAACTCTTCCCGGATCAACCTCTTTTTTAGGAAGCGTCCTTTGAATAATTGCACTACAGCTCGCATCAAGGACGATGGTCTCCGGTTCCGTATACCTCCGTTTTTTTGTTAGTATGTCCTTCATGAATTTGGCATACTTGGGCATTTGCTTCAAAGCTTCGGCAAACGGAATTTTGATTTGTAGTTGTTTAAAAATATCCATGAACCGGGCGTAATGCCGTTCATTCTCCCTTTTGGACGGGGCATGAGGATAAGGAAGATTTTGGATTGGAGTAGTGCTCACTACCTCCTTTCCCTTTGCAACTCTAGAACTCCTCCATCTAGGCTTTTTCACTTCCTCCCCCCTTACTTCATCAATCGTATTTTTCTCAATCTCCACACTTTTTTTCTTTTCAACTTCACCATTCTTTTTGTTCTTTTCAACTTCTTCCTTTTCACTCCACTCCCCCACTTCACCATCAATATTTTCCTCAACTATTTCCTCCTCATTTTCTCTCTCATCTCCTTTTTTATTCTCACTAATTAACTCCCTCCCACTTCTCGTCATGATCGCTTTACAATGCTCCTTAGGATTTGTTTGCGTGTTTGCCGAAAAGGAAGGACCGGTTTGTTGTTCCGCGAGTTGCTTAGCAAGTTGCCCAACTTGAATCTCGAGATTTTTTATGGCCGCGTCGTTGCTTTTTTGATTTGTCATTGACATTTGCATGAATTGCGTCAATGTGTCTTCCAACTTAGAAGTTACGACAGGCGGTTGTTGAGGTATATAAGGATTTTGGGGAGGGTTTTGACGGCTAGAAGAACCACCTCCATAACCTTGGTTATGGTAATAGTTACTCCTAGGTTGGAACCCTTGGTTCCCTTGGTAATGTTGTTGTTGATTTTGAGGGTGCGGTTGATAAGGTTGTTGTTGTTGTTGTTGTTGTCTCGGTTGGTAGTCCCTTTGGTTTGCCGTGTAGTTTACATCTTCGAATCCCGGAGGTGGACAGAATCCGGTGTCATGCTCACCTTTGCAAAGCTCACAACAAGCTATTTGTTTAGCTTTAGACGGTTCTCTCAACTCTTTAATTTGTTGCGTTAAGAGTTCCACTTGTTGTGAGATGAGCTTGTTTTGGGCAAGGATGGCATCGTTCGTCCCTAGCTCAAGCACTCCCGGCTTCTTTAAAGAGTTGCCTCGACTTTGACTCTGAAGATCATTTAGAGCCATTCGATTTATAATGTTTGTAGCTTCTTCGGCACTTTTTGACAATAAAGAGCCACCCGAGGTAGCATCCAACAACGTCTTGCAATTTGGTTGAAGTCCATTTTTGAAGATATGGATTTGAGTCAATTCATCAAATCCATGCCCTTTACATTTCCTAAGCATTGACTTGAATCTTTCCCACGCTTCATTTAAGGATTCATTGATTCCTTGTGCAAACACCGAGATGGCCGTCTTGGATTCCATGAACCGGTTATGGGAGAAGAATCTTTCGATGAATTTCTCTTCTAACACGTTCCAGTCTGTCATGACGGCTGGTGTTTGGTCTAAGTACCAATCTTTTGCTTTGCCGAGCAAAGCGTGGGGAAATAATCTTCTGAATAACGGGAGCTCCTGAGCCTGATCCACTCCGTCCGCCAATGCTATCTCATAAAATTTTGTAAGAAAAGCAAAGGGATCTTCATGGTCCATTCCGGTGAATGGACTTCCATATAATAAATTGAGAGTTCCCGTTTTCATCTCAGCTTGCTTTCCCGTGTGGTTGGCAAACTGAGCGGTGTTTCTTGGACTGTTTATGCATGTAGTAGAAATAGGTGGTGGTGGTGGCTCCATGTTAGGTATGAATGGTGGTGGATTTGTGGTAGAAGAACTTTCTCCTTGCTCTTGACGTTGTCTAGCCTGTTGCCTCCTACGTCTCGTTTTGCTATTAAGCCTCCTTGCGGTTCTCTCGATCTCAGGATCAAAAAGAAGTTCGTCCACAGGGATTTGCCCTCGCATAAAACGTAAGCTGCACACTAAACCAAACAGATTACAAGCACAAGTCAAAAATTCGAAAGCTAAAAATTAAGCAACCATTGCGATGCTCGCAATATCAATTTACAATCCCCGGCAACGGCGCCATTTTGTTGATTGTTATTTTAAGTGTCGGGTTTTTGTTATCGTATCCACAGGGATTGTAAGATATCACCGCCGTTCGATGGTTGTATTAATCTTAGCTTAAGTAACACAGGGGGTTTTGGTTTTAATCACGTTATCTTGCATAAAAAGGTAATACAATGCGGTAAAAGTTTGATTTGAATATTTGAGAAATATTGCCAAAGTTAGGGTTCAACGATCACTTTGCATGTATTTGTTCGGTCAACAATCTTATAAACTCCTTTAGATGATAAATTATTTCACAAAGTCCTCCCAATGTGTTTCTCTCGAACACACATTATGAGTTTTCCCATTTTGATCGATTGTTTATCTCTAACACAACCTATCAAAATGACAACTTTTTGGTTCAACCTTATGGTGAACAAAATCATTCATTACTATCTCTAGCTAACAAACAAGATTGGATGAAAACCTAGGTTAAGAGTTGGTAAACATCTCTCGATCATAAACCAACACAAAGAGTTTTGAATAAGAACAAAGTTTTCATCATATATTCACCATTAAAGAGTTTACACATGAAGATCCTTACATTTACACACAAAGCTAATGATCATCTACATCTAACCTTGACAAATGGAGGACTTAGCTACTCATTTTCATGGTAGCTTGGTCGGCAAGTTTCGGAAGAAGGTTGATCAACATCCGAGTCGAATAATCGAGATTGGATGGGAATCCACCTTCTTTTTGTAAAAGATGGTTAAGAGATGAAGAGAAATGAAATTTAGGGCACAAAAGCTTCTAAGAACAATGCTGTAAAAATATCTAGAAAAAGTGCAAAAGTATGGAAAAACTAGGTTAGGCTCCAAAAAGTGGCACTTGCTACTTATAGAGCTGTACTGGGCTGTCATGCTCGCTAGGCGAGCAGAATGGCTCGCCTAGCGAGGGTCTAATTGAGGCACATGAGGCACCTGCGCCCAGAGAAACAGCCTATCTCAGACTGTCATGTTCGCCTAGCGAACAAAACCTTCGCCTAGCGAAGGGCACGCTTCAACCCTCGCTCCAGCGAGGTTGAGAGGTTTGGCTACTGGAATCCTCGCTGGGATCTCGCTGATGGCTCGCCTAGCGAGTGAGTGCTGGCTGCGCTTTTCACCAAGTCTGGACGTGTTCGCTGCAACGTTCGCTGGAAGCTCGCCTAGCGAGTCCTTCGCTACAGCTCTCGCCTAGCGAGCAAGCTGATGAATGCATCTTCTCTTTGGTTCCTTTGCCAACTTTCTTGTGTCTTCATTTTTAATTATTTCATGCCTTCTTCCTGCACAATAACACACAAATCAAAGGTACCAAGATCGTTTATCAATGTATTGCATTTCATCTAAAACAAAGGTGGTTTTGACAATTTAGCAAGGAAATGGAGTGAAAGATACCCATATTTGATAGCTCAAATAAGCACTTTTGGGTATCTAACAATAGCTTTGTTTTTTTTGTAGGTAGTGTGTGCATCCACCAATGCCTCATCAAGCTCATAACTAGGGGTTTGAGACCCTCAATACAAGGAGATCAATCAAGATATGATTCATATTGGTTCTATACATAATATATGGATCCCCATGTTCTTAACTTATCATTTTGATCAAGAAATCATCAAGAGTTTAAAGCTAGGTTACCTTGGAAACCCTAATTCATTTGGGTATCTTGTGTGACTTCCTCAGTAAGTTTCTTCAATATTTGATCAAATATTTCAAGGGATACTTCATTATACATCATATTATGCATATATGATCCTCCATGAGTCCAAAAGATCAATATAACTTCAAGTTTGCAAGTTGGTTCATGATGGTTGACCAGAGGAAGTCAATTGGTCAAAACTAGGGTTCCCTATACCCTATTGTCATACCCCAAAATTTGCCCATTGATACTACAAAGCATTTCTCAAGACCCTCTGACTTGATCTGCAAGGCACTGATATCAAATGGACAAAAGCCCAGCTCACAACAGGCCTAATCCAAAGTGGCCCAAAATAGCTTGCTCGCTAGGCGAGCAATTCCTTCGCCTAGCGAATATCTCAGCATGCCACTCGCCCAGCGAAGCATCAGGTCCAGAAAAAGCCCAGACCTAGCTTGCTCGCTAGGCGAGCAATTCCTTCGCCTAGCGAAGCTTGCGAAAATTGGAAGTTTTGGACCTCATTTTAAGCCCATTAGGTCACCACCACTACCACTATAAATACCAGCTCCTCTGCCACGAAAAAAGGACAGACGGACGAAGACGGACGAAGACGGACACAGACGGACGAAGACGGACACAGACAGACAGACGGACGAAGACGGACGGAAAAGGACGGAAACCCTAGCACCGAAACCCTGCTGATCCAAAGAGTTCTGAAGGCGGAAACCCTGAAGGCCGCTCACCCGCTCCGAAGCTACCGCCGCCCAACTCAATCCGGCTCGCCAATTCAAGGTTGCAATTCGATTGCAAACAGGTTTGCATCACTATTATCGCGTTATTTTCTTAATTTGCATGTGATATCGCTTTATGTTCTTATTTTGCATGTGGTACCGTTTTAGGTTCTTAATCTGCATGTGATTATCACTTTATGTTCTTATTTTGCATGTGGTACCTCTTTAGGTTCTTAAGCTGCATGTGATATCGCTTTGTGTTCTCATTTGGCATATGGTACCACTTCATGTTCTTAATTTGTGGAGGATATTATAATTGAATTCATAAACATTTTGAAGTTTTGCATGAGAATTTAAATGTGCTTGAATATTGTGAAACTGAACCATATAATTATGTGTTGGATGCCATAAGCCATGCTGCAGGTTGAGGTCATAATGTTCTCAAATTTCAAACCCGTGGCCGCTCGCTAGCTCATCGCTAGGCGAGCCCGCAGCGAGCCTTCGCTAGGCGAAGCAGAGGCGACCGGACCAGGGGCTGCTTTGCCTTTTTGCTGCCCATTTCATGTTTACCTGATGATGATTCTGCATTATTTGGCTTAAATTTCTGACTGTTATATTTATTTTATGGGGTAATTTCCAATTGTATTTTGCCTCAATGCTCTAATCCGTGTGTTGCATGATGTAAAGGCCAACATACTTCCAAAGAAATAACCGGCTAGGCATGCCGCTTTAGGTGTGGACATTCTTGAGGAGATGGCTTTTGGATGACCTAAGTTTAATATGGAGATTCATCTTGAATCACCAATCTTGATTTTTAATGTATTGATTTCATTGATTTCCGGTGGACCTAATTACCTAACTGATTACGGCTATTTAATTAATTGTTAAAATCCGGACCTTAAATAAATGATATCGGACCTCTCTTTATTACCCCACGATTACGATATTACGGTCATGTCCCGCGAATATGGGGATATCCTTAGCAAAGACCCTTCGGTAAAATCATCATAGTCCCTCGGACGTTGCCTTCGAAAATACCATTTTTGTCCCTCGATGACCCTTCGGTGTAGCCTACGGTTAAATGATGATAGTCCCTTCGAATGCTAAGGTATCCTCACAACTGTTGCCTTCAATGACCAATCGATGACCCTACGATGACCCTTCTACATCCCAAGGATAAAACTACTTACTTCTCAATAGTAAGGACAGTTTTACCCTCATAAGGATAGGAAACGCCCGGAAAGACCTCGGACAGGTATAACCTTAATTGCTCATTCATAACAAAAACCAAATACTTTTCACACCTCACACCTTTCAAACATCTTTTTTTGGAAAATCACCACTTAGCATACATCCGTACTAGGATCATTGCCGAGTTATATTTTTCTAAACTACTTTCAAAAAAACTATACGAGATAACCACTTTGTATACATTCATGCAAGAATCATTACAAAGTTAAATTCTCGTTTTCAAAACCTTTTTATACACTTTTCAACCACCTTTTTCAAACTAAAAAAAAACATAAATGATTGAGCAATTAAGAGCCCATGGATAACCATGGATACAAAGGGTGCTAATACCTTCCCTTTGTATAAAGTACCTCCCGAACCTAAGAATTTAAAATTAAGGTCTTTCCTGTTCTTTTCCACCTTTCCTTATGGGATAAAAGAAAAGTCGGTGGCGACTCTTGCTAACCGCGACATTGCGATTACAAATCCAATAAGGTCCAGTTCACCGTATGACAGAACTGGCGACTCTGCTGGGGACGATTAAAGAGAGGTCCATCTTAAAAAAAAAAAAATCATTTATGTTTTAAATTGTTCCTTCGTTTAAGGGATTGTTTGAGTGAAAGATCCTACACCCGGATCTAGTGTACCTTAGGTAAGTAGCAATAGATCATCGCGACTATCCGGCGTATACTGGAATGGTTAAAATGATGGCTACGGTTAATGTGACACTTTGGTTGTCCTGATGTTCCTCATGTTACTTGAGGAAAAATTTGGCGTCCGCGTGGTGTCATCAAAGCATTAACCAGACCTTTAGAACCCTAATTGACTCATCCTAGCCATTAGAAAGTAGTGAGATAACTGGCTTCGGTTCCGACTGAGGTTGGTTGATACTCGATACTACACTCTTTGAGATTGGACTTTAGGGAAGCTTCGGTCAACCACTTGGCGTTGCACTGAAGTGGACTTAAAGAAAGGTCGATGATCTGAGATCCTTCTAGAACCCGGTTACTATTCTAGGACAGGTTGAACCAACCAAACTTCAGTGGGGAGGGTACTTACCTATGGAACTCATGCAAGCCTTAAAACCTAGGAATAATTGTTGTGTGACATGCTTGTGCTTGCATAACATCATGACATCATAACATTGTACTAACCATTTCAAGGACTTAGGGATTTAACTTTGCTCTGTTTTGTATGAAGAAAAAAAAACAAAAAAAAAACAAAAAAAAAAAGACAAAAAAAAAAAGTTTCCCTTTTCGGTAGTTTATGCAAAGTTAAATTCCAAAAGTCCTTGAAAACATTTCATGCATTGCATAGCATAACATAGCATAACAGGTACTCTAAAGGGATCAATGTTCTCACGGTTTTCCTCCAAACAGAAAAATGGATCTCGAACAAATTGTCAAAGACCTCCAGGCTCAGAATGCTCAACTCCAGAAGATAATCTTGAACTTATCCAGGGGGCAGAAGGAACTGAAGGCTCTCTTGCTCGAGAAGAAAAAAGACAAGAAATCTGTGAGGCACACTAACCCGGGAAGAAGGCAGTTTACGAAGATCAATATGACTTTAGCACAGGCACTGCAGGGTATGCTAAAAGCAAATTTAATTACCCTCAGAGATCCTCCTGCAAAACCCAACACTACTTCTCCTCGTTATAATCCCAATGCCAGGTGTGCCTATCACTCCGATAGCCCCGGGCATGATACAAACGATTGTTGGTCGTTGAAGAACAAAATTCAGGATATGATCGACGCTGGAGAATTTGAATTTGATCCGCCTGAGACTCCTAATGTCATCACTGCTCCTCTGCCTAATCCGGACGAGACTGTCAATGCTGTGGAAGATACTGATGACGATTATGACTTGGATAACTGGATTTCCCCAACAATTGGTGACGGACTCGACAATTGGAAGGCTGAAGACACTATCCCGATTTCCTTTAGTCGAGAGTAATTGTTATTGCTATTTTAGTATTTCAAAAGCATTATGTCTATACCCGGGGCATAATAGCTAATTTTAAGGGTTTGTCATTTTCATAAGCATATTCATATTCAATAAATCAATGGACTTTTTGCATTCAAATATTGCGCTCTTTATCTTTCCTGTCATTTTTCAAACAAGCTATGTTTTCTTGCACACACTCACGTAACAATTTGTCGATCCATATCCACTCTGGATCCTGTTGGTAATGACTCTGCTACTGTTCATTATGACTTTGAAAATCCGATCTACCAAGCCGAGGATGGAAGCGAGGAAGATTGTGAAGTCCCTGGAGAACTTGCCCGACTACTGCAAAAAAAAAAGACCATACAGCCGCAGGAGGAATCAATTGAAATTGCAATGGGTACTGAAATAGACAAGAAAGAAGTTAGATGTTTCTTGGGGCACTCGAATTACATTGCCCGATTCATCCCACATTTGACTGCTACCTGCAAACCCATCTTCAAATTACCAAAAAAGAAAAATCAAGAGATGGTATGGAATGATGAATGACAAAATCAAGAAATATCTCCAAGAACCTCCAATTCTAATGCTACCAGTTGAAGGAAGACCTCTAATCATGTATTTGACCGTGTTAGAAAATTCAATAGGGTGTGCTGGGGCAACATGACGAGTCTGGTCGAAAAGAGCATGCCATACACTGCCTTAGCAAAAGGTACCGACTGTGAAACAAGATACTCACAGCTCGAGAAAGCTTGCTACGCTTTGGCCTAGGCTGCTCGCCGACTAAGACAGTATATGTTGAATCATACCACTTTATTGATTTCTAAGATGGATTCTATCAAATATCTACTTGAGAAACCTGCTGTCTCCTGAGAGAGTTATCACTGATAATGGTACTAAACTGAACTCTACACGCAGTTCAAAATAAAGCACCATGACTCTTCTCCGTACCGGCCAAAGACGAACGGCGCCGTGGAGACTGCTAATAATAATATCAAGAAGATCATACAAAAAACGACATAACGTACAAAGACTGGCATGAGATATTACCTCTTGCTCTTCATGGTTACCGCACTTCGACAGGGGCAACCCCTTTCTCTTTAGTCTATGGAATGGAAGCCGTTTTACCAGTGGAAGTTCAGATTCCCTCTCTAAGAATCATGAAAGAGGCGGGCTTAGATGAAGATGAATGGATTCAGACTCGACTCGATCAATAAATCTGATTGATGAGAAGAGACTTGCGGCTGTTTGTCATGGGAAGATATATCAGAAATGCATGACCCAGGCATTTAACAAAAGAGTTAAGAGACAGGTGTACCAACTTGGCGACGTGGTGATCAAGCGTATCATTCTACCATAAGGTGATCCCAGAGGCAAATGGACTCCCACATACGAAGGGCCGTTTGTGGTTAAGAAAGTATTCTCTGGTGGAGCCATGATGCTTGCTACAATGGATGGCGAAGAGTTCCCACATCCTGTGAACGCGGACATAAAAAAAAATACTACGCATAAAAGAGACCCGCTAGGTCGACGTACCTTAGCAAAAGTAAGGGCATCCCGGCGAACCAAAAGGGTTCGGGCAAAAATTAGGGATAAACATATAAAGACGTACACCCGGCAAGTCGAAAACCTGAAAAGGCGGCTTGAGCAAAAAAGGGTATCCCGGTGGACTGAAAACCTGAAAAGGCGGTCCGGGCAAAAATTAGGGATTAAAGCGTATGACTATGCCCCGTCCTCTGTCAGCTTCATCCAAGTTCAAGGGACTGAACAAGCCAATCACTTCTATCCGACAGCAGGAGATGAGATGCTTGAAGACATAATGACAGTGGTGGAATTAGAATCGATAGGACTTTTTATGCATAGCTTTCTCTTTGTTTGCCTGACAATTTCCTCTTACCAGGATTTCTGTCTCCTTGTACACAAATTGCCTGTTCATAGGCCCTCTTTCAAAATCAGTACAATTTCATTTCCAAAAAGATGCTTTTGTTTTACTTTCTCTGTTTTGTTTGCATAAACGTCCATTGATTTAACTTGAATTGATATATGCATTTGAATATGATCAATGTTTATCAAAATACATGCATAAAATAACAATGACAATTACTAGAGGACTTCAGGATCGAGGAGAAGGTCTAACCAGGCTTTCCAATGAATCTGTTGCCAATTCTATTCCCCGGCTAAGCCAGTTATGCCCCAGAAGAACTTGGCATCACTAGACTGGTCATCTCTTCTACCCCAGCCAGGCTCTGTTGAATATCTCTGCCATCAGATAAAGGTCAAATACCCCTAGCTAAGGAAGGGTCATCAATACAGATATCTCCGACCAGAAGACTGAGATTTATTTCCCCAGTAGAGTCCCCTGGAAGAACGTTTCAGACACATAGTGCATTCATTACATCATTTCACATCACATACCTACATACAATTTTCATTCCGCATCATATACATTACATCATTTCATAACATATACATGCATACAAAGCTCGCATTCATTCCAGACGCATAATTCACTCATTACATCATTTCACAGCATACGCATGCATACAACATTTGCATCTCATGCATCATGACATGGCATGAAGCTAACCTTATTTTTCAGGTTAATCATCCTCCTGACACAGTCAAAACAAAGGTCCATTCAGACGGACATCTTTATCAATTACATTCAAGATTCAACTATATCCCTCAGATACTGCCTAGCATACGGTATATTCCGAGGTGTAGTCTAGCGTACGACTACTTTCTTCTTCAGATACATCTTTCAGATCTGCTCCATGTCAACATCCATTCTGACATCCTCCTAACGATGGCATCTATAAGCCCATCCCAAATATTCATTGCAAATACAACATATACAAATACTAGCAGATATAGCCTAGCGTACGGTTCATTCTGATTCAGCTCAACATATGATTCCTTCAACTCAGATACGATCTAGCGTACGATCCATTCTGACCTTCAACAACTCAGATACGATCTAGCGTACGATCCATTCTGACCTTCAACAACTCAGATACGATCTAGCGTACGATCCATTCTGACCTTCAATAACTCAAAGACAGTCTAATGTACGACCAAGTTAGACCTTCAAATCTTCAACCACTCAAATACAGTCTAATGTACGACCAAGTTAGACCAGATTCTGCTCAGTGACAGTCTAATGTACGACCAAGTTAGACCGTTAAGTCCTCATTCTCCTCAGATACAGTCTAATGTACGACCAAGTTAGACCTTCATTTCCTCAGATGCTACCTTCGGACAGGTACATTTCTGAATGGTAGTCTAGTATACGGCTACTCCCTTTCTCAGGTGCTACCTTCGGACAGGTACATTCCTGAATGGTAGTCTAGTATACGGCTACTCCCTTTCTCAGGTGCTACCTTCGGACAGGTACATTCCTGAATGGTAGTCTAGTATACGGCTACTCCCTTGCTCAGGTGCTACCTTCGGACAGGTACATTCCTGAATGGTAGTCTAGTATACGGCTACTCCCTTTCTCAGGTGCTACCTTCGGACAGGTACATTCCTGAATGGTAGTCTGGTATACGGCTTCTCCCCTTGCTCAGGTGCTACCTTCGGACAGGTACATTCCTGAATGGTAGTCTAGTATACGGCTACTCCCTTTCTCAGGTGCTACCTTCGGACAGGTACATTCCTGAATGGTAGTCTAGTATACGGCTACTCCCTTGCCCAGGTGCTACCTTCGGACAGGTACATTCCTGAATGGTAGTCTAGTATACGACTACTCCCTTGCTCAGGTGCTACCTTCGGACAGGTACATTCCTGAATGGTAGTCTAGTATACGGCTACTCCCTTTCTCAGGTGCTACCTTCGGACAGGTACATTCCTGAATGGTAGTCTAGTATACGGCTACTCCCTTTCTCAGGTGCTACCTTCGGACAGGTACATTCCTGAATGGTAGTCTAGTATACGGCTACTCCCTTGCTCAGGTGCTACCTTCGGACAGGTACATTCCTGAATGGTAGTCTAGTATACGGCTACTCCCTTGCTCAGGTGCTACCTTCGGACAGGTACATTCCTGAATGGTAGTTTAGTATACGGCTACTCCCTTTCTCAGGTGCTACCTTCGGACAGGTACATTCCTGAATGGTAGTCTAGTATACGACTACTCCCTTTCTCAAGTGCTACCTTCGGACAGGTACATTCCTGAATGGTGGTCTGGTATACGGCTACTCCCTTGCTCAGGTGCTACCTTCGGACAGGTACATTCCTGAATGGTAGTCTGGTATACGGCTACTCCCTGGCTCAGGTGCTACCTTCGGACAGGTACATTCCTGAATGGTAGTCTGGTATACGACTACTCCCTTACACAGATGCTACCTTCGGACAGGTACATTTCTGAATGGTAGTCTAGTGTACGACTACTCCCTTTTCAGCAGATTCAGCCTAATGGACGGCTCATTCTGCTCAGATATGGTTTAATGTACGACCAAGTTAAACCTTCATCTTCTCAGATGCTACCTAGTGTACGGTACATTTCTGAAGTGTAGTCTAGTGCACGACTACCCCCTTTTATCATCAGATTCAGCCTAATGGACGGCTCACCCAATACAGTCTATCATAAGGCCCATTTGGATCTTCAACTCAGATACGATCTAGCGTACGATCCATTCTGATCTTTCATCCCCAGCAAAGTCATCCGCCTAATGAATAACTCACTCCGGTATTCAGACACGGTCTAATATACGACCCGTTCTGATCCCTTATCCCCAGCAGTGTATAACATACTCGGACTCCCCAGCGAAGTCAACAGCATGATGAATGATTCACTATACGGTCTGAGGTACGACCCGGTGTGACACCCATGTCTTCAGATATCGTCTAACGTACGACACAATCGAGAAATCTCCTCATCAAGTTTCCTGGATGGCCTCTCTAAGCCCATCTCCATCAAGGCTAGCTCCTAATGGACGAGCGCAAATTTTTGGGGCATTCTAGTGTTCAATAATCTTTCACCTCCAGATCACGAACGGCACATACCATTCTATTCTCTCGGTTCAAGAATATTGAACAGGGGCAGCTGTCATACCCCAAAATTTGCCCATTGATACTACAAAGCATTTCTCAAGACCCTCTGACTTGATCTGCAAGGCACTGATATCAAATGGACAAAAGCCCAGCTCACAACAGGCCTAATCCAAAGTGGCCCAAAATAGCTTGCTCGCTAGGCAAGCAATTCCTTCGCCTAGCGAATATCTCAGCATGCCACTCGCCCAGCGAAGCATCAGGTCCAGAAAAAGCCCAGACCTAGCTTGCTCGCTAGGCGAGCAATTCCTTCGCCTAGCGAAGCTTGCGAAAGTTGGAAGTTTTGGACCTCATTTTAAGCCCATTAGGTCACCACCACTACCACTATAAATACCAGCTCCTCTGCCACGAAAAAAGGACAGAAGGACGAAGACGGACAAAGACGGACACAGACGGACGAAGACGGACGAAGACGGACACAGACAGACAGACGGACGAAGACGGACGGAAAAGGACGGAAACCCTAGCACCGAAACCCTGCTGATCCAAAGAGTTCTGAAGGCGGAAACCCTGAAGGCCGCTCACCCGCTCCGAAGCTACCGCCGCCCAACTCAATCCGGCTCGCCAATTCAAGGTTGCAATTCGATTGCAAACAGGTTTGCATCACTATTATCGCGTTATTTTCTTAATTTGCATGTGATATCGCTTTATGTTCTTATTTTGCATGTGGTACCGTTTTAGGTTCTTAATCTGCATGTGATTATCACTTTATGTTCTTATTTTGCATGTGGTACCTCTTTAGGTTCTTAAGCTGCATGTGATATCGCTTTGTGTTCTCATTTGGCATATGGTACCACTTCATGTTCTTAATTTGTGGAGGATATTATAATTGAATTCATAAACATTTTGAAGTTTTGCATGAGAATTTAAATGTGCTTGAATATTGTGAAACTGAACCATATAATTATGTGTTGGATGCCATAAGCTATGCTGCAGGTTGAGGTCATAATGTTCTCAAATTTCAAACCCGTGGCCGCTCGCTAGCTCATCGCTAGGCGAGCCCGCAGCGAGCCTTCGCTAGGCGAAGCAGAGGCGACCGGACCAGGGGCTGCTTTGCCTTTTTGCTGCCCATTTCATGTTTACCTGATGATGATTCTGCATTATTTGGCTTAAATTTCTGACTGTTATATTTATTTTATGGGGCAATTTCCAATTGTATTTTGCCTCAATGCTCTAATCCGTGTGTTGCATGATGTAAAGGCCAGCATACTTCCAAAGAAATAACCGGCTAGGCATGCCGCTTTAGGTGTGGACATTCTTGAGGAGATGGCTTTTGGATGACCTAAGTTTAATATGGAGATTCATCTTGAATCACCAAGCTTGATTTTTAATGTATTGATTTCATTGATTTCCGGTGGACCTAATTACCTAACTGATTACGGCTATTTAATTAATTGTTAAAATCCGGACCTTAAATAAATGATATCGGACCTCTCTTTATTACCCCACGATTACGATATTACGGTCATGTCCCGCGAATATGGGGATATCCTTAGCAAAGACCCTTCGGTAAAATCATCATAGTCCCTCGGACGTTGCCTTCGAAAATACCATTTTTGTCCCTCGATGACCCTTCGGTGTAGCCTACGGTTAAATGATGATAGTCCCTTCGAATGCTAAGGTATCCTCACAACTGTTGCCTTCAATGACCAATCGATGACCCTACGATGACCCTTCTACATCCCAAGGATAAAACTACTTACTTCTCAATAGTAAGGACAGTTTTACCCTCATAAGGATAGGAAACGCCCGGAAAGACCTCGGACAGGTATAACCTTAATTGCTCATTCATAACAAAAACCAAATACTTTTCACACCTCACACCTTTCAAACATCTTTTTTTGGAAAATCACCACTTAGCATACATCCGTACTAGGATCATTGCCGAGTTATATTTTTCTAAACTACTTTCAAAAAAACTATACGAGATAACCACTTTGTATACATTCATGCAAGAATCATTACAAAGTTAAATTCTCGTTTTCAAAACCTTTTTATACACTTTTCAACCACCTTTTTCAAACTAAAAAAAAACATAAATGATTGAGCAATTAAGAGCCCATGGATAACCATGGATACAAAGGTTGCTAATACCTTCCCTTTGTATAAAGTACCTCCCGAACCTAAGAATTTAAAATTAAGGTCTTTCCTGTTCTTTTCCACCTTTCCTTATGGGATAAAAGAAAAGTCGGTGGCGACTCTTGCTAACCGCGACATTGCGATTACAAATCCAATAAGGTCCAGTTCACCGTATGACACCTATCTTCTATAATTTTTATCATATGAAAGTGATTCCAAGAGAAACGTTACTTCTTATGACATTCCAAACAACTTTAATACTGAAGTCAAGATCTAGTTTTGTTTGGAAAGTCATTTTTTATGGTGAAAGATTATATATCATTTTGTTTGTGCCCTAGTTAGGAGGTCAACTTCCAAAGCTCATAACTTGCTCAATTTTTATGATATGAAGGCTGTACAAGTTTCATGATAAATTTCAAGATGTTCTCTCCAACTTTTATTCTTTGAGAAACTTTAAATTCAACTTGCAAGGGCATGTGCGAAGAGGAAACATTATAGGTCATTTTGGGTCATTACCATTGAACACGAGATTTTCCTCAACTTCAAAAATGCATAAATCCTTCATGCCAAATCCAAATGAGGTCAAATTTGCGAATAAATATAATAGGTTTGAAATAGTTACAACTTTGGTGAAGGAACTTTTTCCATTTGAAGCTCATAGCAAACGTTATTCAAGGTGGAAGAAGTGAACATTTGACTTGGGACTTAGAAAAATTGCAATTATGTTTGATTTTCCAAACTTCCACCTTAAAATTAATCATGATCCAAGCTTCAAATGGAAAAGTGTTCAACATGAAATTTGTTCCCCTTGATCTCACATTTCCAAAAAGTCCAAAATCACTTCATTTGACCAAGGATTGAATGACTTGCACATGGCTTTTCTTCAAGGTTCCGTTTGGATGAATCTCATGACCACTTCCCAATTCCAAATGCATGACTTCATGACACACTTTCAGCATCACTCATAATCAACTTTGGAACTTTTGATATCATTTCATGGGCCTATCACACGCCCATGTATCCATGCAAGTGAGAATTTCTATTTTTGGCATTTTATTGGAAGAGTGTGAAAATGAATTGTTCAGCCTATAAATACATTGTCTCATGCTCAGAATTATAGACACCTTGCCCGAGCTTTGATCCTGCAACCCTACCCTTCACCATTAGAGGATAAACTTGAATGTTTTCAATTGAAAATCGAGTTTCAATTTCACTTCTATTTTGAAGTTGAAACTCCAAGAATCCAAGCAATTCTTTGATCCAATTCACTTCCTGCAAGCTTTTGAAGTCAAGCCAAGGCCAAATGGAAGCAAGATCAAGCAAGATTCAATCTCCTCGAAAGTGATTTTCAGAAACTTCATCTCTTTGATTCTCTCTCAATTATTCACCATTCTCTTTGATTTTTGGTTAGCTGAAGTCCTACCAAAGTAGGAAACAAGATTGAGTTGCTTTGAGGTCAACTCGAAGATACTCAGTTCATGATCCTCAAAATTCAAATCCCTGCATCTTTCAAAATACTTGGAATTGCAGAAAATTGAGTCCAGATTCGAGCTCCTGAGCATTTTCTCTTTGAAATAATGTCCTTGTTTTTCATTTTTCATTAAGTTGAAGGTGGACCAGTGTTAGATACCCAAAAGTGCTTATTTAAGCTATCAAATATGGGTATCTTTCACTCCATTTCCTTGCTAAAGTGTTTGAAACCACCTTTGTTTTAGATGAATTGCAATACAATGATAAACGATCTTGGTACCTTTGATTTATGTGTTATTGTGCAGGAATAGGGCATGAAATAATAGAAAATGAAGCCACAAGGAAGTTGGCAAAGGGACCAAAAAAGGGATGCATTCATCAGCTTGCTCGCTAGGCGAGGGCTGTGGCGAAGAGCTCGCTAGGCGAGCACCCAGCGAGAGCCCAGCGAAGAGCTCCAGTATTTTACAGTAGCAAACATCAGCAAACTCGCTAGGTGAGCAGCCAGCGAATGGTGTAGCGAACACGTCCAGACTTGGTCAAAAGCGCAGCCAGCACTCACTCGCTAGGCGAGCCAATAGCGAGCTCCCAGCGAGCAATTACAGTAGCAAAACCTCCTAAGCTCGCTGGAGCGAAGGGTGAAGCGTGGGCATCGCCTAGCGAAGGTTTAGTTCGCCTAGCGAACATGCCAATCTGGAAAAGGTTATTTCTTTGGGCGCAGGTGCCTCAGGTGCCTCATTTTGGGGCTCGCTAGGCGAGCCATTCTACTCGCCTAGCGAGCATGACAGCTCAGTAGCAGCTCTATAAGTAGCAAGGGCTACTTTTTGGAGCCAGACTTTTACACCTCCATACTTTTGTACTTTTTAGATATTTTTCCAGCATTGCTCTAGAGATATTTTGTGACCTAGAAATCATTTCTCTTCATCTCTTAACAATTTTTCACAAAAAGAAGGTGGATTCCCATCCAATCTCGATTATTCGACTCGGATGTTGATCAACCTTCTTCCGAAACTTGTTGACCAAGCTACCATGAAAATGAGTAGCTAAGTTCTTCATTTTGTCAAGGTTAGATGTAGATGATCATTAGCTTTGTGTGTAAATGGGATGATCTTCATTTGTAAACTCTTTAATGGTGAATATATGGTGAAAAATTTGTTCTTATTGAAAACTCTTTGTGTTGGTTTATGATCGAGAGATGTTTACCAACTCTTTACCTAGGTTTTCATTCAATCTTGTTTGTTAGCTAGAGATAGTAATGAATGATTTTGTTCACCATAAGGTTGAACCAAAAAGTTGTCATTTTGATAAATTGTGTTAGAGATAAACAATGGATCAAAATGGGAAAACTCACAATGTGTGTTAGAGATAAACACATTGGGAGGACTTTGTGAAATAGTTTATCATATAAAGGAGTTTATAAGTTTTGTTGATCGAACATATACATGCAAAGTGATTGTCGAACCCTAACTTTGGCAATATTTCTCAAATATTAAAACCAAATATTTTACCGCATTTTATTAGACTTTTATGCAAGATACCGTGACTAAACCCAAAAACCCCCTTGTTACTACGAGTTAAGAATTGAAACAACTGTCGAAAGGCGGCGATATCTCACAATCCCTGTGGAGACGATAATAAAAACCCGACACGTAAAATTACATTCAACAAAATGGCGCCGTTGCTGGGGAATTGTGAATTGATATTGCGAGCATCGCAATAGTTGCTTAATTTTTAGCTTTCGAATTTTTGACATGTGCTTGTAATTTGTTTGGTTTAGTGTGCAGCTTTCGTTTTATGCGAGGGCAGATTCCTGTGGACGAACTTCTTTTTGATCCCGAGATCGAAAGAACCGCAAGGAGGCTGAATAGCAGAACGAGACGAAGGAGGCAACAGGCTAGACAACGACAAGAACAAGGAGAAAGTTCTTCTACCACACATCCACCACCGTTCATACCTATCATGGAACCACCACCACCGCCCATTTCCACTCCATGTGTAAACAGTCCAAGGAATACTGCTCAGTTTACCAACCACACGGGAAGGCAAGCAGAGATGAAAATGGGAACTCTTAATTTACTATATGGAAGTCCATTCACCGGAATGGACCATGAAGATCCCTTTGCTTTTCTCACCAAATTTTACGAGATAGCATTGGCGGCCGGAGTTTATCAAGCTCAAGAGCTCCCGTTGTTCAAAAGATTATTTCCCCACGCTTTGCTCGGCAAAGCAAAAGATTGGTACTTAGATCAAACACCAGCAGTCATGACAGACTGGAACATGTTGGAAGAGAAGTTCATCGAAAGATTTTTCTCCCACAACCGGTTCATGGAATCCAAGACGGCCATCTCAGTGTTTTCACAAGGAACCAACGAATCATTAAATGAGGCGTGGGAAAGATTCAAATCCATGCTTCGGAAGTGTAAAGGGCATGGATTTGATGAATTGACTCAAATCCATATTTTCAAAAATGGACTTCAACCAAATTGCAAGACTTTGTTGGATGCTACCTCGGGTGGTTCTTTATTGTCTAAAAGCGCCGAAGAAGCTACAAATATCATAAATCGAATGGCTCTAAATGATCTTCAAAGTCAAAGTAGAGGCAACTCTTTGAAGAAGCCGGGAGTGCTTGAACTTGGGACGAACGATGCCATTCTTGCCCAAAACAAACTGATTTCACAACAAGTGGAACTCTTAACGCAACAAATAAAAGAGTTGAGAGAACCTTCAAAAGCTAAACAAATAGCTTGTTGTGAGCTTTGCAAAGGTGAGCATGACACCGGATTTTGTCCACCTCCCGGGTTCGAAGAAGTAAACTACATGGCGAACCAACGAGACTACCAACCGAGACAACAACAACAACAACAACCTTATCAACCTCATCCTCAAAATCAACAACAACAACACTTCCAAGGGAATCAAGGGTTCCAACCTAGGAGTAACTATTACCATAACCAAGGTTATGGGGGTGGTTCTTCTAGCCGTCAAAACCCTCCCCAAAATCCTTATCAACCTCAACAACCGCCGGTCGTAACTTCAAAATTAGAAGAGACATTGACACAATTTATGCAAATGTCAATGGCTAATCAAAAGAGCAACGATGCGGCAATCAAAAATCTCGAGACTCAAGTTGGACAACTTGCTAAGCAACTAGCGGAACAACAACCCGGTCCATCCTTTTCGGCGAACACGCAAACAAATCCTAAGGAGCATTGTAAAGCGATCACGACGAGAAGTGGGAGGGAGTTGACTAGTGAGAATAAAAAAAGAGATGAGAGTGAACAAAGAGAGGAAAAAGAAAAAAATGAGGAGGAAATATTGGAGGATAATATTGATGGTGAAGTGGGGGAGTGGAGTGAGGAGGAAGTTGAAAAGAACGAAAAGAATGGTGAAGTTGAAAAGAAAGAAAGTGTGGAAATTGAGAAAAATAAGAGTGATGAAGTAATGGTGGAGGAAGTGAAAAAGAAAAGAGCAAGAAGTTCTAGAGTTGCTAAAGGAAAGGAGGTAGTGAGCGCTACTCCAATCCAAAACCTTCCTTATCCACATGCTCCATCCAAAAGGGAGAATGAACGGCATTACACCCGGTTCATGGATATTTTTAAACAACTGCAAATCAACAATCCGTTTGCCGAAGCCTTGGAGAAAATGCCCAAGTATGCCAAATTCATGAAGGACATACTTACAAAAAAGCGGAGGTATACGGAACCGGAGACCATTGTCCTAGATGCGAGCTGTAGTGCAATTATTCAAAGGACGCTTCCGAAAAAAGAGGTTGATCCGGGACGAGTTACTTTGCCGATTAAAATTGGTGATATCTATGTCGGAAAAGGACTAATTGATTTGGGGTCAAGCATTAATCTTATACCATTGTCTATTGTAAAGAGGCTTGGCAACATTGAAATTAAGTCCATCCGGATGACGTTGCAATTGGCCGATAAGTCGACTACCCATCCTCATGGCGTAGCCCAAGATGTTTTGGTTAAAGTCGACAAATTCTTTTTCCCGGTCGATTTTATTGTTATTGATATGGAAGAGGATGATGATGCTCCGCTCATTCTGGGCCGACCGTTCATGAAAACCGCGCGCATGATGATAGACGTTGATGACGGTTTGATGAAGGTGGGAGTCCAAAATGAAGAAGTTACTTTCGATCTATTTGAAGCAATGAAGCATTCAAAAGATAGAAGTGATAGCTTTCGCATCGATGTGATCGAAGAGGCAATTTTGGAGGTTTCTAAGCATATTCATGAGATATCTTCTATGGAGTTAGCTCTTGACGACTCATTTGAAGTTTTCACAGCTGAAGAAGAGCAAGCTCTTGATGAATGCTTAAGGGAACTTGATGGTTTAAACGAACTACAACCGTGGGAAGTTGAGGAGGAAGACTTGAAGAAGGAGGTTAATGACGAAAAAACGCCTATTGAATTGAAAATGTTACCTTCTACTTTGAAGTATGTATTCCTGGATGAGACCGAAGCAAAGCCGGTCATCATAAGCAACCTTTTGTCAAATGATGAAGAAGCCCGTTTGATCAATGTGCTGAAAAAAAATCAAGAAGCCATGGGTTGGACTCTTTCCGATCTCAAAGGAATCAGTCCTTCCTATTGCATGCACAAGATCTTAATGGAAGAGGATTTTAAGCCGGTAGCTCAACCACAACGCCGCTTAAATCCTACTATGAAGGAGGTTGTTAGAAAGGAAGTTGTCAAGCTGTTGGATGCGGGAATGATTTACCCGATTTCGGATAGTCCATGGGTTAGTCCTGTGCATGTGGTTCCGAAGAAAGGTGGAATTACCGTGATCCGAAATGACAAGGATGAGTTGATCCCTACTAAAGTTGCAACGGGGTGGCGAATGTGTATTGATTATAGGCGGTTGAATACCGCAACTCGAAAAGATCATTTTCCACTCCCGTTCATGGATCAAATGCTCGAAAGACTCTCGGGGCAACAATACTATTGTTTCTTGGATGGCTATTCCGGGTATAACCAAATTGCGGTTGACCCGGCCGATCATGAAAAGACGGCTTTCACATGTCCGTTTGGAATTTTCGCATACCGAAAAATGCCCTTTGGGTTGTGCAATGCACCGGCGACTTTCCAAAGATGTGTGCAAGCCATTTTTGCCGACCTTATTGAGAAAACAATGGAAGTCTTCATGGATGACTTCTCGGTATTTGGTGGTTCCTTTAGTCTATGCTTAGCAAACTTGAAAACGGTGCTTGAAAGATGTGTGAAGACCAATCTTGTGCTTAATTGGGAGAAGTGCCACTTCATGGTGACCGAGGGGATAGTGCTTGGCCATAAAGTCTCTTCAAGAGGGCTTGAAGTTGATCGTGCTAAGGTTGAAGTGATTGAAAAGTTACCTCCTCCGGTGAATGTGAAGGGAATCCGAAGCTTTTTGGGGCACGTCGGGTTCTATCGGTGCTTTATCAAAGACTTCTCAAAGGTAGCTAAGCCTTTGAGTAATTTGCTAGCTAAGGACCATGTATTTCTCTTAACCGATGAATGTTTGCAAGCTTTTGAAACTTTGAAAGAAAAATTGGTTACCGCACCGATTATAGTCGCTCCAAATTGGAATTTAAATTTTGAGCTAATGTGTGATGCGAGCGACTATGCAATCGGAGCGGTATTAGGCCAAAGAAAAGAGAAAAAATTTCATGCGATACATTACGCAAGTAAATTTCTTAATGAGGCTCAAATTAACTATGCCACCACTGAAAAAGAATTACTTGCGATAGTGTATGCGCTTGAAAAGTTTAGGTCTTATCTTATAGGGTCTAAAGTCGTAGTGTATACTGACCACTCGGCGATTAAATATTTGCTCACCAAACCGGATTCGAAGCAAAGGCTCATCCGTTGGATCCTCTTGTTGCAAGAATTTGATGTTGAAATCAAAGACAAGAAAGGATCGGAAAATTTGGTGGCGGATCATTTATCTCGCTTAGTTAATGTGGAGGTTACAGCTTCAGAGAAGGAAATCCGGGAAGAGTTTCCTGATGAAAAACTTTTCAAAATTCAAGTTAGGCCGTGGTTTGCAGACTTTGCGAACCACAAGGCTAGTGGTTTTGTGCCTCCCGACCTAACTTCGAACCAAAAAAGGAAGTTTCTTTCGGATGCCAAGTATTACGTATGGGATGACCTGTACTTGTTTAAGTTGGGTAGTGATAACCTTTTAAGGAGATGCGTTACTGGCGATGAAGCGCAGAGCATCCTTTGGCATTGTCACAACTCGCCTTACGGCGGACACTATAATGGGGTGAGAACGGCCACTAAAATCCTTCAGTCAGGATTTTATTGGCCCACTATTTTCAAAGACGCACATACCCATGCGCAAAGTTGTGATAGTTGCCAGAGAAGCGGTGGGATTGGTAAGAGAGACGAGATGCCTCTCCAAAACATCCAAGAGGTCGAAGTATTTGATTGTTGGGGCATCGATTTTGTAGGACCATTCCCACCCTCTTATGGTAACGAGTATATGCTTGTCGCAGTTGATTACGTTTCTAAGTGGGTTGAGGCGATTGCCTCACCTCGGGCGGATGCGAAAACGGTAATAATTTTTTTGAAGAAAAACATATTTTCCCGTTTCGGAACCCCCCGAGTGTTGATAAGTGACGGAGGGTCACACTTTTGTAATGCACCGTTGGAAAGCATTTTAAAACATTACGGTGTATCACACAGAGTGGCAACTCCGTATCACCCACAGGCTAATGGGCAAGCCGAGGTCTCTAATCGTGAGATTAAGAGAATTCTCGAAAAAACTGTGTCAAATTCGAAGAAATAGTGGTCACAAAAATTGGATGAAGTGTTATGGGCATACCGTACCGCCTTTAAAGCTCCAATTGGGCTCACTCCTTTTCAATTGGTGTTTGGTAAAACTTGCCATTTGCCGGTCGAATTGGAGCACAAAGCCTTGTGGGCTCTGAAATTTTTAAATTTTGAAAAGGATTTGGCCGGTGAGAAAAGGAAGGTGCAACTGCTTGAGTTGGAAGAGATGCGCAATGCCGCATATCACTCAAGTTGGTTGTACAAAGAGAAGGTAAAAAAATATCATGACAAAAAGCTTCAAAAGAAAGAATTTGTGCCCGGACACTTGGTCCTATTGT
The DNA here is from genome assembly GCF_024323335.1 of Lathyrus oleraceus. Taxonomy (NCBI): domain Eukaryota; kingdom Viridiplantae; phylum Streptophyta; class Magnoliopsida; order Fabales; family Fabaceae; genus Lathyrus; species Lathyrus oleraceus. Next base: position 33,225,153 of record NC_066582.1, on the reverse strand, counting down.
TCAATTCCAGGTTGAAGTTATTCCCCGGAAAGTTGAAATCAAAATGGTCCGGGCCATTTCGGGTCAAAGAAGTGAAGGAGTACGGAGCTATTGTCATTGAGGACATGGAAAAGAAGGAGAGTTGGACCGTTAATGGCCAACGTTTGAAGGTTTATCTCGGCGGTCATGTGGATCGCGAGAGCTGTGCTATTTCTTTGGATGCTCCTCTGTGAGCATCGCACCGTCGAGCTTATCCGATGTTAAACAAGCGCTTGTTGGGAGGCACCCCAACATTGTAAGTATTTACAGTTTTTCTGTGGTGTCGTATTGGGATTCCAATTGTTAAAACATTGCTGAATGTACCAGGAATGCTATTTTTAAAAAAGCAAATGCTGTCATGCTCGCTAGCTGCTCGCTAGGCGAAGCAGTAGCGAGCGGATTCGCTAGCTGCTCGCTAGACGAAGCAGCAGCGAGCGCTGCGTGGCAGCACTCATTTAATTCTCAGCAGGCCACTCTTTTGGGCCCAAGTGCATTTTTTCTTTTTAAAACTCTGAACTGAAGCACTTACAAACAACTCTCACAAACACTCTCTCACTTTTCATCTCACTTAAACCCTAAACGGTTACATTGCATTGCAAACCTCACTGTGCACTTCAAATTCAATCAATCTCTTTCACTAAGGTTTGCCCTAATTCCATTTCTTTATGTTTTAACTTTGTAAATTTCTGATTTATATGTCATTTAGGGTGAATTTGGGGGAATGGGTACATTAGGTTTTCCATGTTGGTGTAGATTTGCATGTACATTAGAACAATGCCTTTCTTGCCAGATCATTTTATTCTGAAATAGATACCATGAGACCTTGGGTTTTGCCAAAATTTCACTGTAAACATTGCAGAACCCAAAAACCCGTAAGATTCGCTAGCAACTCGCTAGGCGAATCAGTGGCGAGCATTCGCTGCCACTTCGTTAGACGAACCTGTAGTGAAGCTTCGCTAGGTTCTCACTAGGCGAAGCAGCAGCGACCATGACAGTAGTTGGAATTCTGTGTTGCTTTCTAATTTGTTTTGTGTTGTGTTGTTTCCTCTCTATGTCTGTGCAGATGGAATCCAGGTCCGGAGCTTCAAAAAAGAGAAAGGGCGGGAACACTTCTCGTCCCGTACCAATACAATTCGACACTGACAAATTTGTCGGGCCAAAGCAAGCAGCAAGATATGTTGCTTTGGAAAAGCGAAAGATTTTGCCGGAAAAGAGATTTTTAATCAACCCTGAAGGCACGAACCGAACATTCGCCGGGTTGATTAACAGCAAAAAGTGGGACCGGTTAATTTCTCCCTTGGAGCATTACGATATCGCAACAGTGCGTGAGTTCTACGCGAACGCACTGCCGAACAACGACGAGCCATTCACATGGACGTCTAGAGTGTCCGGCCGTCCTGTTGTGTTCGATCGGGATGCAATTAACCGTGTCCTGGGTGAACCGCTCCATCTGGGAGCCGAGGAGAGAGACACCTACCACCAAGATCTAAGACTTCACCGGGATATTGATTCGATTTCTGTTGCCCTGCTTTTGAAAGGGAAATCAGTTGAGCTGAACCCATCTGGGGTTCCCATGAGATACCATAGGGAGGACATGATTCCCTTAGCTCAACTGATCCTTTTGTTGGTTCTTACAAACATCAAGCCCAAGTCTCATACTTCTACCGTGCTGATCCCAGTGGCACACTTGGTACACAGCATCCTCACGAACATCCAGATTGATGTGGCGAGGATTATTGCTTTGGAGCTGAAGTCCGTGATTGAAAGCGGGCTAAAGTCGGGGGCCCGAGTGAATTGTCCCCTGGCTTTCCCTTGCCTAATCATGGCTTTGTGCCAGCAAGCGAGGGTGAGGCTACCCTCTAAGGGTCAAGTAAGGATCCCGCCGACCATTGATGACCGATACATGGCCAAGTATTGCAAACCGAAGAATGTAAGAAGTAGTTCAGCTGCTGAGGTTACCGGGCCTTCTGATGGTCCTGGTACTTCTACTCTAGGATCCGATCCTTTCCAGCAGGCTGTCTGCAACTACAACTGGGATTGGATGGCGGCAACTCAGCGCGCCATGCTCGATATGCACGATTCTATGCAGCTGTTACAGTTGCAGATGCGCGACCCCTCCGGTGAGCATTCTATGATGACACGTGAGCAGTTTCTGCAGCACGCTAGCTGGCCTATGGACAGGCCTGTGTTTGGAGAGGGGGCGGGTGTTGGTGCTTCTTCTGGTGCTGCTGATGAAGATGATGATGATGATGATGAGGCTACCGGTTCTAAAGCCGGTACTGATGAGGGTTATGAGTCCGTGGAGGGCTAAGTTATTTTATTTTTCATATTATGTTTTATTTCTATTGTATTTTCAGATTTGTGTATTTTGATGTTGGTTATGTACTTTTGGGGTGTTTTGTCCCCCATGAACAATTTTAAATTTTGAAGTAATGTTATTATTTATGTTTTAAATTTCGTTTGTTTTAATAAATTTTTGGTTGGTTGAGTGTCAAACCTTCTAGATTGGTTGCTCCTCAAAGAAGTATCCAATGAAGGTGCATCCGAGCTTGGATGGCAATGATAAAAATAAACTAGTGAATAATGCTAAGGTACATGGTTACCTCCGGCTAGAATTTTAGAATGCATTAAGAACTTTACTCTTTTTTGTAATTGAATATTGTCTTTTTGCAACATAATTGAATGAATGTTTCATCGAGGACTTAAAACCACAAATTGTGAGGAAACCTCCATTGTACACTTAAATGCTGGATTCTAATAAGCTTTGTTGTTTCATTTGATTCATGCTTTGTCTTTTATTATTGTGAATATGTGGAAGCAATTAAAAATGATCAAGGCACTTGTTTTCTATCGAGCACAACCAGTTCCAAATACAACTTACCTGTGAGCAGAGAGAGTATTCGTCAACCCCTTTGAGCTTAAATAGTTGAATCTCAGCTTGAAATAAAGCGAGATTTCAAAAATCTTTTTTCTTGAAACCCGAAAATTTTTGATAATTGTTCTTTTGCCGTAAAAAGTCAAGAGCATTCACTTAGGGTGAGTAAGAAATAAGTTGGGGAGAACGAAAATGAGAATCGGTAAGTGCCACAACTCTTGAAAAATCAAGCAAGCATAAGAAATATATATATATAATATAGAAAAGAGAAACATCTGTTTTGTAAATATGATGTGAAAGAAAAAAAAATATATAGAGAAAATGAAAATGAATGCTTGCTTGAAAGAAAAATAGTAAAAAACAAAAATTGAGTTGTGAAATAAGAGTTGTGAAGGTTTCAAATGAGAAACAAATGGAACGAAGTTGAGATGTGTGAATAATGTACAGTGAATGTCTCTTTTGCATCGGCAATTTCGTTTTCAATGGCCTTAGAAATGACCCTTGTTTGTTAACCTAACCAAGGTTCAACCGAAAAGTCCTTAGTGATCTTCGTGTTTCCACATTACCATTTATAATTGTTAGACATTGTATGAATTGAATTGATTTCTTCATTGTTTGTTGGAGAGTGAGATTATTCCCGCGGTTGCAAACGCGTAATTTCTTCAATCCTTATTCGAAGAGGAGAGATAGGATGATTAATTCAAGATAATATTGTTGTGGATAGATACATATTTCGCATTGCTACTAAGTTTTAGTTCTTGTGTATTATTTTATTCTAACCGTTGGAAATTTGTATCTGCTGATTCGCTTGTGTTTGAGCCGTTTTATCCGATTTCAGAGAAACCTTTTTCTTAATGCAAATCCTCTTGTCCTTCAAGAGGCATACTTTGCTTGAGGACAAGCAAGAATCTAGTTGGGGAGAGTTGTTAGATACCCAAAAGTGCTTATTTAAGCTATCAAATATGGGTATCTTTCACTCCATTTCCTTGCTAAAGTGTTCGAAACCACCTTTGTTTTAGATGAATTGCAATACAATGATAAACGATCTTGGTACCTTTGATTTGTGTGTTATTGTGCAGGAATAGGGCATGAAATAATAGAAAATGAAGCCACAAGATGCATTCATCAGCTTGCTCGCTAGGCGAGGGCTGTGGCGAAGAGCTCGCTAGGCGAGCACCCAGCGAGAGCCCAGCGAAGAGCTCCAGTATTTTACAGTAGCAAACATCAGCAAACTCGCTAGGCGAGCAGCCAGCGAAGGGTGTAGCGAACACGTCCAGACTTGGTCAAAAGCGCAGCCAGCACTCACTCGCTAGGCGAGCCATTGGCGAGCTCCCAGCGAGCAATTACAGTAGCAAAACCTCCTAAGCTCGCTGGAGCGAAGGGTGAAGCGTGGGCTTCGCCTAGCGAAGGTTTTGTTCGCCTAGCGAACATGCCAATCTGGAAAAGGTTATTTCTTTGGGCGCAGGTGCCTCAGGTGCCTCATTTTGGGGCTCGCTAGACGAGCCATTTTGCTCGCCTAGCGAGCATGACAGCTCAGTAGCAGCTCTATAAGTAGCAAGGGCTACTTTTTGGAGCCAGACTTTTACACCTCCATACTTTTGTACTTTTTAGATATTTTTCCAGCATTGCTCTAGAGATATTTTGTGACCTAGAAATCATTTCTCTTCATCTCTTAACAATCTTTCACAAAAAGAAGGTGGATTCCCATCCAATCTCGATTATTCGACTCAGATGTTGATCAACCTTCTTCCGAAACTTGTTGACCAAGCTACCATGAAAATGAGTAGCTAAGTTCTTCATTTTGTCAAGGTTAGATGTAGATGATCATTAGCTTTGTGTGTAAATGGGATGATCTTCATTTGTAAACTCTTTAATGGTGAATATATGGTGAAAACTTTGTTCTTATTGAAAACTCTTTGTGTTGGTTTATGATCGAGAGATGTTTACCAACTCTTTACCTAGGTTTTCATCCAATCTTGTTTGTTAGCTAGAGATAGTAATGAATGATTTTGTTCACCATAAGGTTGAACCAAAAAGTTGTCATTTTGATAAATTGTGTTAGAGATAAACAATGGATCAAAATGGGAAAACTCACAATGTGTGTTAGAGATAAACACATTTTGAAAAACAAAAAATGAGTTGTGAAATAAGAGTTGTGAAGGTTTCAAATGAGAAACAAATGGAACGAAGTTGAGATGTGTGAATAATGTACAGTGAATGTCTCTTTTGCATCGGCAATTTCGTTTTCAATGGCCTTAGAAATGACCCTTGCTTGTTAACCTAACCAAGGTTCAACCGAAAAGTCCTTAGTGATCTTCGTGCTTCCACATTACCATTTATAATTGTTAGACATTGTATGAATTGAATTGATTTCTTCATTGTTTGTTGGAGAGTGAGATTATTCCCGCGGTTGCAAACGCGTAATTTCTTCAATCCTTATTCGAAGAGGAGAGATAGGATGATTTATTCAAGATAATATTGTTGTGGATAGATACATATTTCGCATTGCTACTAAGTTTTAGTTCTTGTGTATTATTTTATTCTAACCGTTGGAAATTTGTATCTGCTGATTCGCTTGTGTTTGAGCCGTTTTATCCGATTTCAGAGAAACCTTTTTCTTAATGCAAATCCTCTTGTCCTTCAAGAGGCATACTTTGCTTGAGGACAAGCAAGAATCTAGTTGGGGAGAGTTGTTAGATACCCAAAAGTGCTTATTTAAGCTATCAAATATGGGTATCTTTCACTCCATTTCCTTGCTAAAGTGTTCGAAACCACCTTTGTTTTAGATGAATTGCAATACAATGATAAACGATCTTGGTACCTTTGATTTGTGTGTTATTGTGCAGGAATAGGGCATGAAATAATAGAAAATGAAGCCACAAGAAAGTTAGAAAAGGGACCAAAAAAGGGATGCATTCATCAGCTTGCTCGCTAGGCGAGGGCTGTGGCGAAGAGCTCGCTAGGCGAGCACCCAGCGAGAGCCCAGCGAAGAGCTCCAGTATTTTACAGTAGCAAACATCAGCAAACTCGCTAGGCGAGCAGCCAGCGAAGGGTGTAGCGAACACGTCCAGACTTGGTCAAAAGCGCAGCCAGCACTCACTCGCTAGGCGAGCCATTAGCGAGCTCCCAGCGAGCAATTACAGTAGCAAAACCTCCTAAGCTCGCTGGAACGAAGGGTGAAGCGTGGGCTTCGCCTAGCGAAGGTTTTGTTCGCCTAGCGAACATGCCAATCTGGCAAAGGTTATTTCTTTGGGTGCAGGTGCCTCAGGTGCCTCATTTTGGGGCTCGCTAGGCGAGTCATTCTGCTCGCCTAGCGAGCATGACAGCTCAGTAGCAGCTCTATAAGTAGAAAGGGCTACTTTTTGGAGCCAGACTTTTACACCTCCATACTTTTGTACTTTTTAGATATTTTTCCAGCATTGCTCTAGAGATATTTTGTGACCTAGAAATCATTTCTCTTCATCTCTTAACAATCTTTCACAAAAAGAAGGTGGATTCCCATCCAATCTCGATTATTCGACTCGGATGTTGATCAACCTTCTTCCGAAACTTGTTGACCAAGCTACCATGAAAATGAGTAGCTAAGCTCTTCATTTTGTCAAGGTTAGATGTAGATGATCATTAGCTTTGTGTGTAAATGGGATGATCTTCATTTGTAAACTCTTTAATGGTGAATATATGGTGAAAACTTTGTTCTTATTGAAAACTCTTTGTGTTGGTTTATGATCGAGAGATGTTTACCAACTCTTTACCTAGGTTTTCATCCAATCTTGTTTGTTAGCTAGAGATAGTAATGAATGATTTTGTTCACCATAAGGTTGAACCAAAAAGTTGTCATTTTGATAAATTGTGTTAGAGATAAACAATGGATCAAAATGGGAAAACTCACAATGTGTGTTAGAGATAAACACATTGGGAGGACTTTGTGAAATAGTTTATCATCTAAAGGAGTTTATAAGTTTTGTTGATCGAACATATACATGCAAAGTGATTGTCGAACCCTAACTTTGGCAATATTTCTCAAATATTAAAACCAAATCTTTTACCGCATTTTATTACACTTTTATGCAAGATACCGTGACTAAACCCAAAAATCCCCTTGTTACTACGAGTTAAGAAATGAAACAACTGTCGAAAGGCGGCGATATCTCACAATCCCTGTGGAGACGATAACAAAAACCCGACACGTAAAATTACATTCAACAACCAGTTCGGTGAGGTCCACCGGAGAAGATGACCAGAGCCCTAGCTCCGGTGGTGTGATGGCATGGTTGAACCATTTGATCATGAAGACACGTTATAATCTCAGTCTTCCCTTTTGATTACCAAACGTACATGCGCGTTGACTATGGACTATGGTAGATTTGATACATGCTTGTCCATCAGATCTGCCACCTCAATTAATGAGGGAGATCTGATGGCCCTTGTTTTTTTGAATTTCTTTTTAATTTCTGAATTTTTATTTAATCCTCTTATTTTATTTAATTCATATAAATTTTATCTTTAATCCAAAAAATATGGGACTTTCACCAAAAATATTTAAATATTTTTTCTTCCATATTCTGAATTAAAATTATCTTTGGGATTAATTTTGATATTTTTCAAGAATTAAATGTTTTTGTGCATATTCTAAATTGTTTAAAAATAGTGAAATTTTTTGTCTAAGGTCCTTTGACCTTGTTTGACCTAGGATAAATCCCTTGGCAATTTATTTGATATTTTGAAGGGATTTTAGGTTTTGACTAGATTAAAATGTATTTTAATTCATTTTTAATTGGATTTTTAATTGATTAATTGTTTAAAAATGTTGTGGAGCCATTTGTATGGTCTTGTGATGTTTGACTTTATGTTTAGGCCTTGGTCAAGGCTGATTTGACTTTTGTTGGATCAAAACCATTGGATTTAGGGAATTGATGAAATGTACATTTCATCTCCCAAAATGAATGAATGATTTTGATTTGATGAAATTCTTCCCATGATCAATTTGTGTTTTTATCTTCCCCTCCCTCTTCATCCCCATTCTTTCCCATACCCTAATTTGACCAATGAAATCTCTAATGTATAAAGGCTAATTGATTCATCAATGACCTTGTGTCAGATGAATCAATACAAGTATGACTGAGATAGGTCCCTCCCTTTTGACTTTTCTTTTAGTGTGTGGTATGTTTTAGGAGTTTGGTTCTTCATACCAAATCTCTAACATGCATTAACACCTAAATTTTTATTGCCCGACCTCAGATAATTGTGACTTCTACATAAGTCCAATTACGATTGCTTAACATAGAGCTAAATTTAACCCTCAAGACATAACATTCTAGTAAGTGGGATTGTAAGCCTCCCATTCTTCATGGCATTGTATGGAGACTTGACCTTTTTTCCTTTCTTGGGAGCTAGTGGAATACTTGTTGAATTATCCAAGTTGGATCCCTTCTCATGGAAGATGTCTTGGTTCAAGGATTCATGCTTGTGAATGAATGGTTGAGTATTCTCCAAAGAATGACTTAATCAATTAAAAATCCCCAAACCTCATTTCTGGTGAACTGATTAAGTTCCTCCTGCATTGATAAAAACCAGTGTTCATCGAGTAGGGCTTCTTTAGGGTTTTTAGGTTCCATCTGCGAAACGAAAGCGAAGTGATAACAGAAATTACTTAGCTTAGATCGAGTTGTTACACCCTTTGAGATGTCTCCGAGAATGTTGTCGATTGGATGGTCTTTGGAAGACTTCCAAGCTTGAGGAAGATCATCGTTTGAAGGCGGATGAACTACCTCGGTATCCTCGTGGTGGACATCTTTGTCCTCCTCAATTTTGACTATGTCGGGTTGATCAATCCCCGGCTCGCCACCATTGAGTATGTCTTCGGTAGATGTACCTGCACCATGAAAAACACTACCCTTTCCGACGTTTCTCGGATTGGATTCATCAAAGGTAACGTGTACAGACTCTTCTACAGTAAGTAATCGCTTGTTGTATATTCTATATGCTTTGCTCGATTGAGAGTATCCGAGGAAGATACCTTCGTCGGCCTTGGAATCGAATTTCCCTAAGTTTTCCTTTCCATTGTTCAATACAAAACATTTGCAACCAAAGACATGTAAGTGAGAAATATTTGGCTTTCGCCCTTTTAAAAGTTCATACGGTGTTTTGTTTAGAATGGGGCGAATGAGCACCCTATTCAGAACGTAACAAGCCGTACTGATGGCGTCAGCCCAAAAATATTTTGGTAAGCCACTTTCATTGATCATTGTTCTTCCCAATTCTTCCAAAATTCGATTTTTACGCTCCACAACCCCGTTTTGTTGAGGAGTACGTGGAGCGGAGAAGTTATGATCAATACCATGGTTACCGCAATATTCTTCGAATAAGTGATTTTCAAACTCACCTCCATGATCTCTTCTAATTGCAACAATGTTTGTATTTAGTTTATTTTGGGAAAGCTTAGCAAATCGTTCAAAGGCGGCGAAAGTGTCGCTCTTACTCACTAAGAAAATAGTCCAACAAAATCGAGAAAAGTCGTCCACTATTACAAAACCGTAATAGTTTCCTCCTAGACTTTTAATCCTAGATGGCCCAAATAAATCCATATGGAGAAGCTCGAGAGGTCTCGTTGTTGAAACGATATTTTTGGATTTAAAAGAGATCCTCATTTGCTTCCCTTTTTGACAAGCATCACAAAGGTGATCCTTGGTGAACTTAATTTTGGGGAGACCTAGGACTAGATCTTTTGAGACTACTTTATTTAGTAAATCGAAATTAACATGTGCTAAACGCCTATGCCATAACCATGAATCTTCACTCATTGTTACAAGGCATTTGTCACTTGTTAACGATACTTCATTTAAGTCAAGCATATAGACATTGTTCACACGAAGACCATTAAACATGCTCTTCTTATCATCAGTATGTACAATTTTGCAACAATCTTTTGAAAACGATACATTGTATCCTTTGTCACATAACTGACTGATGCTAAGTAGATTGTGTTTAAGACCTTCGACAAGCAATACATCAGAAATAGTAGTGGAAGAGGGGTTACCTACACTACCTTTACCAAGTATTGCTCCACGGTTGTTGTCACCATAAGTTACATATCCCTTCTTCTTAGCCACGAAGTCAATGAAGAGAGATATGTCTCCTGACATGTGCCTTGAGCATCCACTGTCGAGAACCCATCTTCTCTCGGTAGTCTCGAGGCATTGTACCTGTGATGAGATAATTAACAAAAGAAGGTACCCAATGGCTTATTGGGTCCTGAGTGGTGAGGAACAAAATGGTTGCATTTGGGCATCCATTGATAAATGCCTTTAGGAACTAAAAACCTCCTAAATCTACATTTAGCAATGGAATGGCCTTTCTTGCAGCAATAGAGACAAGAGAAAGTTGCATTTGGATTGCTTTTGCTATCTTCATCTTTTATAACATATTTATATTTTTGATATGGATTAACCATACTTTTTCGAAAATTTGATTTGTCGATAGCAAAAGTAATCTTGGGCTCAAGAGCCTTGTCAAGTTTGACTTTTAGGTTTCTTACTTCACTCTGCCAAATGTAACAAGTATCACACCCAAAGTTCATCATTCTACTTTTAAGGTCCTCATAACTTGTTTTTGTGCTTTCCACTATAGAAACCTTAAGTGCCTCAAGTTTCCTTTCGGATTCTTGAATTTTTTGTTCTAAATGAGAAAAAAATTTCTTATTTGAGGCAAGCCTTTTAAAGGCCTCTTTCGCTTCACAGTGTAAAGTTTCAAAAACAGTTTGCAATTCATGATGAGACATACTAGAGGATTTTTCATATTTAGCATGTCGTACCTGTTTCTTTTTATTCTTTTGATGAGCAGAGAGACATAGATTTGCATTTTCATCTTCATCACTAGAGCTTTCATCATCGGAGGAGTCGCTATCGCTTTCCCAAGCTATGTATGCTCTCCTTGGCTTTGATGGTTTCTTGTGTGATTTGTATGAATCTTTTTCTTTTGTCTTTTTGTTCATCGGACAGTCCGGTTTGTAGTGACCCGGCTTTCCACACTTATAGCACGACCCTCTAGTTGTTTTTCCTTTTGAGTCATCATTTTTAGAGAACCTAGATTGCTTCCGGAAGTTTACCAAGTTCTTCTCGAAATGTTGGATGCCGTTCTTTCTCACGTAACGGTTGTAGCGTTTGACGAACAGCCCCATATCTTCACTCTTGTCCTCTTCTTCTTCGTCACTCGATGAATAATCACTTTGCTCTTTTGCTTGAGACTTTGAGGAGGAAGTCTTTAGAGCTATTGATTTCTTTTCACTCACCTTTGCTTTGTCTTTCTTATCTTTCTTTTCATGTTGTTCCAAGCTTAATAGAACTTGTTCGTGCTCTTGTAGTTTACCGAACAATGTTGTCAAGTCCAATGTGGTAAGATCATTTGCCTCTTTGATGGCGGTCACTTTCGGCTGCCATTCCCTGTTAAGACATATTAAGATCTTATTAGTAGCAACATCATTGGAAATAGGTTTACCTAGTGAATGTAATCGATTGATTAGATGAGTGAATCTCTTTTGCATGTCGGCAATGGTTTCCCCTTGCTCTATGAAAAAGAGATCAAACTCTTGTGTTAGTGTATTGATTCTAGCCAATTTAACATCGTTCGTCCCCTCATGGGCAATTTGAAGTGAATCCCACATGGCCTTAGCAGTAGGGCAATGGGATACACGATAGTATTCGTCTACACCTAATGAGGAGATTAGGATATTTTTGGCTTTCCAATCATAGTTGTATTTCTTTTCATCATCATCGGTCCATTGTGCTTCAGGCTTAGGCACTACTTCATTATTCTCATTGGTCATGGTTATTTCAATTGGACCATTGAGAATAACATTCCATATTTTTCTATCTATGGAATTTATGTGCACCCGCATACAGTCTTTCCAATAACTATAATTTTCACCATTGAAAACAGGAGCTCTATTGTAAGCCCCTTTAGGTTCGTTAGCCATTTTCTATCAACGTTGTATTTTGAAGCACGGAGTGAACCTGAGCTCCTGATACCACTTGTTAGACTATGGCACGGATCTAGAAGGGGGGGTTGAATAGATCCCAATTAAAAACTTGAGTCGGCGCTACCAATTTAAAAGAAAATTGGTTTTAAAAGTTTGTTTTAAGTGCGGAAGCGGCCGAGGAAAATTTAGTCTAAAACGAACCGTTATTGGAAAACCGGATATGCGTTAAGCTAATGGATAAGCGATAAAGTGAAATACAAATCACTACACTAATTGCACGATCAATGATATGATTCACTTACTAGCAAGCCTAGTTCCAATGAACCAAAATACCAAATTAAACTGAATGCAAGCTTAAGACAACTTTGGCTTAAGCAAATTAACAAACACTTGGTGTGCATAAACACTCCAAGTGATATTTGAGTTGAGTAAGCAATTCAATTTAACCTAGTACAATATATTATTGTACTTAGAATTCAAACAGCAGTTTTAATCTCTTACTCAACTTATATCAATGTTTGGTAAAAATTGCTTAAACTAAAATCACTTAAATTTTAAGCTGAAAAACTAATTATGCAGAAAATTAAAGAAGACTCAGATTTGATGAGGCAGTTCCCCCGCCGTCCTCGCTTCGGGGTACGTCTGCCCTCAATTCTAAAAATAGAATTGAGATGATTAATTAGATATCACCTGTGAGATTTAATCGTTTATACAAGGATTGTAAAGTATGTAAACAACAGAACTTCCAATGTGTTGAATGATACTTCTTATCCTTGCTCCTTGATTCAAGATGAATCAAGACCTTTGATCGTTGATGTTGGACCTCCGATTCCAGCCACTCGTTGAGGAACCTTCCGTTCTTCAACCCCTTGGCTCGGCTGATCACGAACACAAACGAATCAAACCCGAATCCTTCACACCACAAACACCGAATCCGCTACTAAACTGATAAAGACGTCCTCTTATCAGTCACCTTCGCTCAGCTGAATGTTAATGAAGCAATTCGTCCAAAAACCCCCAAACACAAACCGGTATTGGAGGATAAAACCCTAATGGTTTTATTCAAGAAAGAACCTGCCACAGACTTCAACTCGAACCCGATTCTCCAATCGCAGCTACGAACCTTATCACCTTCAATCTATCACGAATTGCATCAAAAGTTATTGTGTGCAGTTGATGTATTGTGATTGTTGAAGATGAAGATGATGAATCTTTGACACCTTTTTCACTCTTTCTTGTTTCTTTGAACACTTGAATACAAATTGACAAAATGTTGGTTAATAGAAGTGTTTTGACTTCTATATATATAGTAACTGACAAAACCAATCAAACATAACAGAATTTCAAACAGTTGAAATAACTCAGAAAACTGAGTTTACGCGCGAGCGGTCGACCATAGGTCGGCGTGTGCTGAGCCGTGAGTGATGCGCCGACCCCTATGGTCGACCTATTGTTCCATGCGCTGACTCAGAATAGCATCAGTATGCTAAGCGCTGACTTCTGGTCGACTCAAAGGAATTTTGCGCTGACCCGTGAGGTAAGCGCCGACCCTTATGGTCGACGCAAGGCAGCATGCGCTGACCAATCTTCAGGTTAGCTGTGCTTCACGCTGACCCGTGAGCTTTGAGCTGACCCCTATGGTCGACTCAAGGCCTTCAAATCTGCATAAAAACTGTGTTTTGTGATTTTCATGCATTTCGTCATGATCACACTTTATCCACATATGTTTTTAATGATTATAATAGATTTAGACAAATGTAGAAAAGGATATGATGGGTAATGTGTTGCATTTGTTTGTAGACGTGCATGATGGTCTTTTGTTATTATCGAAACTTGCGATCGTATGTTGTCTGACTCTTTGTCTTTACATACTCCCCCTTTTTGATGATGACAACCTGTATAAATCAACGTGACAAACAACATGCGGTATTGACACATTTTGCACACTCCCCCTTTCTTTTGTAATCTAAGGCTATCTGCAGAAAGCGACTGTTAGTTGTGGGCATTTTTGTCTGCATTTTTGTCTGCACTATTCTCCCCCTTTGACAACATCAAAAAGAGAGACAGAGTGATTATTCAAGATAACAACGAAAAATTCACAGGTAGTAACAGAGACAGAGAATAATATCACACTTATATCATTTCTTATCAATAGTCATTAATTAAATGAAGAAAATACATTAAAGAGATTACGGTTGCATAAACAGGCAAAGCAGAGAAAAACAGGAATACATTCAAAACAACAAGCAACATGTAATGTGCATATGAAGGGCTATTGTCTTAGGTGACGGTGGCCTGGATGGTAGCAGACGCCTGGGTTTCTGCTGGGGTCAGCCAGAGTGGATAAGTAATCAGAAACACCTTCCAGATGCCTGAGACTCCTGTCGACACACCGTTCCAAATCTGCATACCGTCCATTTAGGCTTGTGGAGAGGTTGTCGAGCCGCTCATTTTGGGTTTGAAGTAGTGGGTAGTTTGAAATGTGATGGAAAGTAAATGCACACTTAATGATGATTTTTGAATGGGAATGCATGAAAAACGATTTAAATATTTCTGCAGAAAAGCGAAATTTTCGAGCGATGCGTCGACCATAGCCCTGTATGCGTCGACGCATACTGTTTGGTTTTTGAGAAAATGCAGAAATTATTTAATCATGCGTCGACCATAGCCCTGCTGCGGTCGACTCATACAGTTCAAATTTCCAGTTTTCACTATTCAGCACATGCAATGACCAGTTTGATGCATAATTAACAGTTCATACAACAATAATCAACCAAAGAGAGATATCAAACATATATATATATATATATATATATATATATATATATATATATATATATAAACAACATCATTATGAGATATAACTATTGTAGTCATGAGACTTTGCAGAGAGAAAGAGAGGAACAATATCACCTCAATGCCGGAGTGACTTAGTGAACGGTAGACTTGTGCTTACAACAACATAGATTTGTTAGAAGTACAAGATTAAAGTCTTATATGGAATTATGTAAATCAGCAGATTATAGTGCCCGTTCCGAAATATCGAGAATGCCAAGTTCTCGGCGGATATGAAAGAAAGGTTCAGTGGCTAGCGGCTTTGTGAAAATGTCCGCTAGTTGATTTTCAGTATTGACATGTTCAAACACAATGTCACCTTTCTCTACATGATCCCGAAGAAAGTGGTGTCGTATTTCGATATGTTTGGTGCGAGAATGTAGCACAGGATTCTTGGATAGGTTAATGGCACTGGTATTGTCACAAAAAATGGGAATACGTTCAAGTTTGAGGTTAAAATCCAATAGTTGTTGCTTAATCCATAGGATTTGGGCACAACAACTACCGGCGGCAACGTATTCCGCTTCGGCGGTTGACAAGGCAACAGAAACCTGTTTCTTGCTATGCCAACTGACCAAAGAGTTTGAAAATAAGTGACAGGTGCCACTGGTGCTCTTCCTATCCGATTTGCAACCGGCAAAGTCGGAATCGGAAAAACCTACCAAGGAACAATCATTACCTTTGGAATACCACAGTCCATACTTCGGAGTACCGGATAGGTATCGAAGTATTCGTTTGACGGCTTTTAAGTGGGATTCCTTGGGACATGATTGATATCTTGCACACATGCATACGCTAACCATAATATCGGGACGAGAAGCAGTAAGATAAAGGAGTGAACCAATCATACCTCTATACCGTTTTACATCTACTTCCTTACCGTCTTCATCTTTGTTCAAGTTGGTACACGTAGGCATGGGGGTGTCTATGGCCTTAGCTTTTGCCATGTCAAATCTCTTGATAAGGTCCAAACAATACTTTGTCTGGCTCACGAAACTTCCTTCTTTGAGCTGTTTAATTTGTAGACCGAGAAAGTATGTGAGCTCCCCCATCATACTCATCTCGAACTCGCCCTGCATAAGGTCAGAAAACTCTCTCACAAGATTCATGTTAGTCGACCCAAAAATGATATCATCTACATAAATTTGCACTAGTATCAAGTGCTTTCCTTGACGTTTAATGAAGAGGGTTGTGTCAACCTTTCCTCTTGAGTAACCTTGATCGAGTAAGAACTTGCTCAGTCTCTCATACCAAGCTCTAGGAGCTTGTTTGAGGCCGTACAAAGCCCTTTTTAGTTTATAAACATGATCAGGATACTCATGGGATTCGAAACCCGGAGGTTGTGCGACGTAAACTTCTTCATTTATGTGACCGTTAAGGAAAGCGCTCTTAACATCCATTTGAAATAGCTTAAAGTCCTTTGCACAAGCGAAGGCAAGGAGAAGGCGTATAGCCTCGAGTCGGGCAACCGGCGCATAAGTTTCCTCATAGTCGATGCCTTCCTCTTGGTTATACCCTTGCGCGACTAATCGCGCCTTATTACGGGTTATTACCCCATTTTCGTCCAGCTTGTTCCTAAACACCCATCGGGTGCCGATTACTCGATGATCTCGCGGAGGAGGGACAAGGTCCCAAACCTCATTTCTGGTGAACTGATTAAGTTCCTCCTGCATTGATAAAAACCAGTGTTCATCGAGTAGGGCTTCTTTAGGGTTTTTAGGTTCCATCTGCGAAACGAAAGCGAAGTGATAACAGAAATTACTTAGCTTAGATCGAGTTGTTACACCCTTTGAGATGTCTCCGAGAATGTTGTCGATTGGATGGTCTTTGGAAGACTTCCAAGCTTGAGGAAGATCATCGTTTGAAGGCGGATGAACTACCTCGGTATCCTCATGGTGGACATCTTTGTCCTCCTCAATTTTGACTATGTCGGGTTGATCAATCCCCGGCTCGCCACCATTGAGTATGTCTTCGGTAGATGTACCTGCACCATGAAAAACACTACCCTTTCCGACGTTTCTCGGATTGGATTCATCAAAGGTAACGTGTACAGACTCTTCTACAGTAAGTAATCGCTTGTTGTATATTCTATATGCTTTGCTCGATTGAGAGTATCCGAGGAAGATACCTTCGTCGGCCTTGGAATCGAATTTCCCTAAGTTTTCCTTTCCATTGTTCAATACAAAACATTTGCAACCAAAGACATGTAAGTGAGAAACATTTGGCTTTCGCCCTTTTAAAAGTTCATACGGTGTTTTGTTTAGAATGGGGCGAATGAGCACCCTATTCAGAACGTAACAAGCCGTACTGATGGCGTCAGCCCAAAAATATTTTGGTAAGCCACTTTCATTGATCATTGTTCTTCCCAATTCTTCCAAAATTCGATTTTTACGCTCCACAACCCCGTTTTGTTGAGGAGTACGTGGAGCGGAGAAGTTATGATCAATACCATGGTTACCGCAATATTCTTCGAATAAGTGATTTTCAAACTCACCTCCATGATCTCTTCTAATTGCAACAATGTTTGTATTTAGTTTATTTTGGGAAAGCTTAGCAAATCGTTCAAAGGCGGCGAAAGTGTCGCTCTTACTCACTAAGAAAATAGTCCAACAAAATCGAGAAAAGTCGTCCACTATTACGAAACCGTAATAGTTTCCTCCTAGACTTTTAATCCTAGATGGCCCAAATAAATCCATATGGAGAAGCTCGAGAGGTCTCGTTGTTGAAACGATATTTTTGGATTTAAAAGAGATCCTCGTTTGCTTCCCTTTTTGACAAGCATCACAAAGGTGATCCTTGGTGAACTTAATTTTGGGGAGACCTAGGACTAGATCTTTTGAGACTACTTTATTTAGTAAATCGAAATTAACATGTGCTAAACGCCTATGCCATAACCATGAATCTTCACTCATTGTTACAAGGCATTTGTCACTTGTTAACGATACTTCATTTAAGTCAAGCATATAGACATTGTTCACACGAAGACCATTAAACATGCTCTTCTTATCATCAGTATGTACAATTTTGCAACAATCTTTTGAAAACGATACATTGTATCCTTTGTCACATAACTGACTGATGCTAAGTAGATTGTGTTTAAGACCTTCGACAAGCAATACATCAGAAATAGTAGTGGAAGAGGGGTTACCTACACTACCTTTACCAAGTATTGCTCCACGGTTGTTGTCACCATAAGTTACATATCCCTTCTTCTTAGCCACGAAGTCAATGAAGAGAGATATGTCTCCTGACATGTGCCTTGAGCATCCACTGTCGAGAACCCATCTTCTCTCGGTAGTCTCGAGGCATTGTACCTGTGATGAGATAATTAACAAAAGAAGGTACCCAATGGCTTATTGGGTCCTGAGTGGTGAGGAACAAAATGGTTGCATTTGGGCATCCATTGATAAATGCCTTTAGGAACTAAAAACCTCCTAAATCTACATTTAGCAATGGAATGGCCTTTCTTGCAGCAATAGAGACAAGAGAAAGTTGCATTTGGATTGCTTTTGCTATCTTCATCTTTTATAACATATTTATATTTTTGATATGGATTAACCATACTTTTTCGAAAATTTGATTTGTCGATAGCAAAAGTAATCTTGGGATCAAGAGCCTTGTCAAGTTTGACTTTTAGGTTTCTTACTTCACTCTGCCAAATGTAACAAGTATCACACCCAAAGTTCATCATTCTACTTTTAAGGTCCTCATAACTTGTTTTTGTGCTTTCCACTATAGAAGCCTTAAGTGCCTCAAGTTTCCTTTCGGATTCTTGAATTTTTTGTTCTAAATGAGAAAAAAAATTCTTATTTGAGGCAAGCCTTTTAAAGGCCTCTTTCGCTTCACAGTGTAAAGTTTCAAAAACAGTTTGCAATTCATGATGAGACATACTAGAGGATTTTTCATATTTAGCATGTCGTACCTGTTTCTTTTTGTTCTTTTGATGAACAGAGAGACATAGATTTGCATTTTCATCTTCATCACTAGAGCTTTCATCATCGGAGGAGTCGCTATCGCTTTCCCAAGCTATGTATGCTCTCCTTGGCTTTGATGGTTTCTTGTGTGATTTGTATGAATCTTTTTCTTTTGTCTTTTTGTTCATCGGACAGTCCGGTTTGTAGTGACCCGGCTTTCCACACTTATAGCACGACCCTCTAGTTGTTTTTCCTTTTGAGTCATCATTTTTAGAGAACCTAGATTGCTTCCGGAAGTTTACCAAGTTCTTCTCGAAATGTTGGATGCCGTTCTTTCTCACGTAACGGTTGTAGCGTTTGACGAACAGCCCCATATCTTCACTCTTGTCCTCTTCTTCTTCGTCACTCGATGAATAATCACTTTGCTCTTTTGCTTGAGACTTTGAGGAGGAAGTCTTTAGAGCTATTGATTTCTTTTCACTCACCTTTGCTTTGTCTTTCTTATCTTTCTTTTCATGTTGTTCCAAGCTTAATAGAACTTGTTCGTGCTCTTGTAGTTTACCGAACAATGTTGTCAAGTCCAATGTGGTAAGATCATTTGCCTCTTTGATGGCGGTCACTTTCGGCTGCCATTCCCTGTTAAGACATATTAAGATCTTATTAGTAGCAACATCATTGGAAATAGGTTTACCTAGTGAATGTAATCGATTGATTAGATGAGTGAATCTCTTTTGCATGTCGGCAATGGTTTCCCCTTGCTCCATGAAAAAGAGATCAAACTCTTGTGTTAGTGTATTGATTCTAGCCAATTTAACATCGTTCGTCCCCTCATGGGCAATTTGAAGTGAATCCCACATGGCCTTAGCAGTAGGGCAATGGGATACACGATAGTATTCGTCTACACCTAATGAGGAGATTAGGATATTTTTGGCTTTCCAATCATAGTTGTATTTCTTTTCATCATCATCGGTCCATTGTGCTTCAGGCTTAGGCACTACTTCATTATTCTCATTGGTCATGGTTATTTCAATTGGACCATTGAGAATAACATTCCATATTTTTCTATCTATGGAATTTATGTGCACCCGCATACAGTCTTTCCAATAACTATAATTTTCACCATTGAAAACGGGAGCTCTATTGTAAGCCCCTTTAGGTTCGTTAGCCATTTTCTATCAACGTTGTATTTTGAAGCACGGAGTGAACCTGAGCTCCTGATACCACTTGTTAGACTATGGCACGGATCTAGAAGGGGGGGTTGAATAGATCCCAATTAAAAACTTGAGTCGGCGCTACCAATTTAAAAGAAAATTGGTTTTAAAAGTTTGTTTTAAGTGCGGAAGCGGCCGAGGAAAATTTAGTCTAAAACGAACCGTTATTGGAAAACCGGATATGCGTTAAGCTAATGGATAAGCGATAAAGTGAAATACA
The DNA here is from genome assembly GCF_024323335.1 of Lathyrus oleraceus. Lineage (NCBI taxonomy): Eukaryota > Viridiplantae > Streptophyta > Magnoliopsida > Fabales > Fabaceae > Lathyrus > Lathyrus oleraceus. The sequence continues at coordinate 33,205,106 of NC_066582.1, read as the reverse complement.
AATCACTACACTAATTGCACGATCAATGATATGATTCACTTACTAGCAAGCCTAGTTCCAATGAACCAAAATACCAAATTAAACTGAATGCAAGCTTAAGACAACTTTGGCTTAAGCAAATTAACAAACACTTGGTGTGCATAAACACTCCAAGTGATATTTGAGTTGAGTAAGCAATTCAATTTAACCTAGTACAATATATTATTGTACTTAGAATTCAAACAGCAGTTTTAATCTCTTACTCAACTTATATCAATGTTTGGTAAAAATTGCTTAAACTAAAATCACTTAAATTTTAAGCTGAAAAACTAATTATGCAGAAAATTAAAGAAGACTCAGATTTGATGAGGCAGTTCCCCCGCCGTCCTCGCTTCGGGGTACGTCTGCCCTCAATTCTAAAAATAGAATTGAGATGATTAATTAGATATCACCTGTGAGATTTAATCGTTTATACAAGGATTGTAAAGTATGTAAACAACAGAACTTCCAATGTGTTGAATGATACTTCTTATCCTTGCTCCTTGATTCAAGATGAATCAAGACCTTTGATCGTTGATGCTGGACCTCCGATTCCAGCCACTCGTTGAGGAACCTTCCGTTCTTCAACCCCTTGGCTCGGCTGATCACGAACACAAACGAATCAAACCCGAATCCTTCACACCACAAACACCGAATCCGCTACTAAACTGATAAAGACGTCCTCTTATCAGTCACCTTCGCTCAGCTGAATGTTAATGAAGCAATTCGTCCAAAAACCCCCAAACACAAACCGGTATTGGAGGATAAAACCCTAATGGTTTTATTCAAGAAAGAACCTGCCACAGACTTCAACTCGAACCCGATTCTCCAATCGCAACTACGAACCTTATCACCTTCAATCTATCACGAATCGCATCAAAAGTTATTGTGTGCAGTTGATGTATTGTGATTGTTGAAGATGAAGATGATGAATCTTTGACACCTTTTTCACTCTTTCTTGTTTCTTTGAACACTTGAATACAAATTGACAAAATGTTGGTTAATAGAAGTGTTTTGACTTCTATATATATAGTAACTGACAAAACCAATCAAACATAACAGAATTTCAAACAGTTGAAATAACTCAGAAAACTGAGTTTACGCGCGAGCGGTCGACCATAGGTCGGCGTGTGCTGAGCCGTGAGTGATGCGCCGACCCCTATGGTCGACCTATTGTTCCATGCGCTGACTTAGAATAGCATCAGTATGCTAAGCGCTGACTTCTGGTCGACTCAAAGGAATTTTGCGCTGACCCGTGAGGTAAGCGCCGACCCTTATGGTCGACGCAAGGCAGCATGCGCTGACCAATCTTCAGGTTAGCTGTGCTTCGCACTGACCCGTGAGCTTTGAGCTGACCCCTATGGTCGACTCAAGGCCTTCAAATCTGCATAAAAACTGTGTTTTGTGATTTTCATGCATTTCGTCATGATCACACTTTATCCACATATGTTTTTAATGATTATAATAGATTTAGACAAATGTAGAAAAGGATATGATGGGTAATGTGTTGCATTTGTTTGTAGACGTGCATGATGGTCTTTTGTTATCATCGAAACTTGCGATCGTATGTTGTCTGAGTCTTTGTCTTTACAGATTGTTGAACTTGATATGAACTGTTGGACTTAGGATTAGGCAACAATCCCTGTGCAAAAAGGACTTGGCCAATGCCAACACTCTGAGACTGAGCTATTGTGAACTGAGCCTTCATCTGATGCAAGCCTCGGGATTTGTTTGAATTCATCTACTACTCTTTCTTTGTGATTAAGTATTATTTTGATCTTGTGTCTGATGCTTTGCTCTGAGTTGATCAAGGAATAATTCATCTGATACATGGGAAGACAAAGAAGATTGCTAGCTATGGGATTTGCTTGCTTGGATGTGGCTATCTTTATTTAATTCCTTGATCTTCATGATGCATGTATATTGCTCATTGCTTATTGGTTATTGTTTGATTAAGAGTCCAAGGGAAAATGGGTTTCTATATATCATTCTTGTCTATTAGATTGCATCCCATTGGTCAGATGTTTTCAACCCTTAACTTTTAAATTTTTGCTTAGGATAACCTCTTCATCTACTCCCACTTCTTTAATTTCAAAATCTCTCCCCCTTTTCAAAAACTTTCTTTGCTTGTGATTTTAAACTTAGACATTGTTTAATGATTAGAAACTTTGGCCTTATGCCATTGAATTCTCAAACTCTTTCTTAATCAAACTTGTAAATAAACTTAACCATACTGACTTAAAATTTCAAAAGACAAAAAGAACTAACAAGTTCATTCAAACTTTTGGCCCTTTGGTGCCTTTCTTATTAAACTTTTCTTAAAAGAAATTCACCAACTTATTTGAAATTTTTCCCACGAACTACGAGGTTTTGATCCCTCATTTTTATGTTGGTACGTAGACACAATTTTGAAGGTCTTGTCAAACACAAAAATATAATCAATGAATTCTTTTCTCATCCCCACACTCTGTTTTTCTCAAAAATCTTTTATACCAAACACATATGCACACATAAAAAACTGCTCCCTAGGAGTACCTATGACACTTTGGGTGCTAACACCTTCCCTCTGTGTAACCAACCCCCTTACCTGCAATCTCTGGCATTTTATTAGTTTTGATTTGAAAACTTCTTACCTTTGGGTTTTGTTCGTACTTTTCCCTTTTCCTTTGGAAACAATAAAAGCGCGGTGGCGACTCTGGTTTTATTGACGTCGAGTTTATCCACAACTTAATGGTCATGAATTTACCGCTACACTACCGACCACATACAAGACTAAAAAGCCAACTTATTTTATGAAATGTCCTTGAGTGATTAAAGTGTCTAGAAAGAATGTCTCTAAACATTCCTAATGTTATCTATTGGAAGATTTTGATATGGGGACATTTAGACCATTGTTTTCAGGTTTTCATATTTATGTTTGTTTTGAATATTAATGTTAGAAAAACTTCATGTTTAAGATCTTGATATTTGTGGTCCCTTCGACGTTATTTTTTGTAGAGGATAAAAGTATTTTATCACTTTTATTGATGACTTATAACGTTATTGTTACTTGTATTTATTGCATGAAAAATCTCAATCAGTGGACATGTTAAAAGTATTCATTGATGAGGTGGAAAGGCAATTGGATAGAAAAATAAAGATAGCGAGTTCTGATAGAGGTTGTGAATATTATGGAAAATATAATGAGAAAGTACAATGTCCATGTACATTTGCAAAGTTTCTCAAAAGTCGTGGTATATATGCATAATATATTAGGCCTGGCACACCACAAGAAAATGGTATGACTGGGAGGAAGAATCACACTCTCATGAATATGATTAGGTCAATGTTAGATTATAGTAATGTACCATTATCATTATGGACCTACGCATTAAGGACTACTGCATATTTGATTAAAAGGATTCCTAGCAAGCAGTTCCTAAGACTCCTTATAAACTAAGGACATGAAGGAAACCTAGTTTAAGGAATTTTCATGTTTGGGGATACCAAGATGAAGTAATGGCGTATAATCCACATGAAAATAATCTTGATGCAAGAACCATTAGTGTTTTTTTCATTGGTTATCCTAAAAAGTAAAAATAAAAGGTCTAGATTTTATTTTCCTGATCATAGTTCGAGAATAATTGAGTCTGATAATGCTCGGTTTATTGAAAATGGTCAGTTCAGTGGGAGTGAGAAATCACATAAAGTGAATATTATAGAGACTCATGGAGAATTTTCTCCACCTAAAGAATCTTCTCAAGTTGTTGTCCCTCGGGTCGTGGTACCGTCATACGACACACATAAACAACAAATTAATATTCAAAACCCACAAAATGAACACATAGTTGATGAACTAATTGACAATGTGCAAGTCACAAATGAGCAAGAAAAAGTGATTGAAGAAACACAATAAATAGTAGTAAGAAGGTCTGAAAGGAAAAGAAGACCATCTTTTTGAAAGATCATGTTATTTATTCACTTGAACATGAATGTGACTTGAGCATTGATGAACATCCAATCTCATTCACACAAGTCATCAAAAGTGACAATTATGAAAATTGGATCAATGCCATGAAAGAAGACTTAAAATCAATGGATGACAATAATGTATGAGATCTAATTGAGTTGCCCAAAGGTTCAAAACTATTTGGTTGTAAATGGACCTTTAAGATCAAACGAGACTCAAAAGGAAATAATGAAAGATATAAAGCTAGACTCGTTGCCAAAGGTTTCACTCAAAAGGATGGTGTTGATTACAAATAAACTTTTTCTCTTGTTTCAAAGAATGACTCTTTGAGAATTGTTTTGACTTTGGTAACTCATTATGACTTAGAGCTTCAATAAATAGATGTGAGCACGACCTTTCTAAATGGTGACTTAGAGGAAGAATTGTATATGGCTCAACCTGAAGGGTTTGTTACCACGGGAAAAGAAAGTTTAGTGTGTAAATTAAACAAGTCAATATATGGACTAAAGCAAGCTTCCAGACAATGATATCTTAAATTAACAATACTATTTTGTCATATGGTTTTGTAGACAACACTATAGATCAGTGTATCTATATGAAGGTCAGTGGGAGAAAGTTCATAATTTTGATCTTATATGTTGATGATTTTTTACTTGCTGTCAATACTTTTGCTTTGTTACATGGTGTAAAGAAGTTTCTCTCTAATAAATTTGAAATGAAGGATATGGGTGAGGCATCATATGTGATAGGAATAAAAATATTTCATAATAAATCACTAGGACTGTTGAGATTGTCCCATAAAGGCTATATAAATAAAATATTAGAGAGATTCATAATGGACAAATGCTCTGTAGGGATAGTTCATATTCAAAAAGGGGACAAGTTTAGTTAAATGCATTGTCCCAAAAGTGAATTAGAACGAAAAGAAATGGAGTATATTCTCTATGCATAAGTGGCTGGGAGCTTGATGTATGCTCAAACACGTACTGGTCAGATATCAGTTTTGTCGTTGGTATGTTGGGTCAATATCAAAGTAATTCATAAATGTATCACTGGGAAGCTGCAAAAAAAATTCTTAGGTACTAACAAGGAACCAAAGATTACATGATCACATATAGAAGATTAGACAACCTTGAAGTGGTTGGCTACTCAGATTCAGACTTTGCAGGATGTGTGGATTCAAGAAAATTTATATTTGGGTATGTTTTTCTTCTGCCTAGAGAAGCAATATCATGGAAGAGTGGAAATTAGTTCATCATTTCTACCTCTACTATGGATGTAGAATTTGTGGCATGCTTTGAGGCCACAATCCAATCATTGTGGCTGCGGAATTTCATCTTAGGGCTTGATATTGTCGACAATATATCTATGCCGCTAAGGATTTATTGTGATAATTCTACATTTGTCTTCTTCTCTAACACTGATAAATATTTCAAAGGTGATAAACAGATGAAATTGAAGTACTTATCAATGAAAGTAGAAATGCATAAACAAAATGTGTCATTTGAAAGTATAAATATTCCAAAGGTTTACCGCCCAAGACATTTGTTGGCCATCTAGAAAAGATGAGCATTATATATATATATATATATATATATATATATATATATATATATATATATATATATATATATATATATATATATATATATATATATATATATATATATATATATATATATAGTTTAATGTTCGTATTATATGATACTTGTGAATTCAATTAAAATTATATTTCTCCCGAGTTTTGTTATCCATATCATCTTATATATATTATTGTTAATATGTGATGACTATGGTGTCTTTGAAAATGCATGTCAGACACATTATTGTATCCATTAAAATATTTGAGTTGAATAGATTAATGATATATATAAAGAATCAAGTTAATGAATAATTTGTGAATAATCTGTGACCGCCATCATCCGATCGTTATTGAATTAAATGTGACTCATATAACAACTTGGTATTTCAATCTTATACCCTAATCAAGAGAGCACCAAATATATTACGCTCAACAAGAGGGAGAGTACCAAATAATTCCACAATTGAAAGATAAAATTCCTTTGAATTTCAAGATAATTATATCACCATCCAGGAAGCTACCGACTACATACAAGACCATGAAAACGCCAACTTGTTTTGTGAAATGTCCTTGAGTGATGAAAGGGTCTAGAGAGAATGTCTCCAAACATTCCTAATGTTATCTATTGCAAGATTTTGATATGGGGACATTTAGACCATTGGTTTCGGGTTACAATATTTCTGTTTGTTTTGGATATTATTCGAAAATTTTGATTCAAGTGCTACGTCGACATCCTAACAAAACGACAACCTGCCAAAAGAAGTAAACGTCGACACAAAAACTGAACTACAGTAACAAGTGGCTCATGATGATATTTATCAACAGTATGTCTTTTTCTTTCCTAAAAAGACCCCATCTTTCTCTATATTACACCCTCCATTAATTTCTTTCATTTCTCTCATCAACCAACACACTACACACAAACCTTGTAAACCACAAAATGACAGACTCCATAACTGGTACTAATTTCATAGCAATAGCAACCTGGTTTGCACCTTCACCCCTCTTCATCCTTGTAAACCTTGTCATCGGTACCATAGCTCTCGTTTCTTGCTTCAGTGCTGCACCCAAAACCAAAATCATCCAACGAGCCAAGTCCTTTAATACCCGTCACTACTACAACCACCAAGAACAAACATCTAGTATTACAAAACCCGAGTCAGGATCCGAGTCCACTCAACCCCAGGTCGTTCAAATACCATCTCTCTTAAAGCGTGTCGTGTCCTTCAATCTCTCCCTCCATAAACTTGCACCACCACACATAAAAACACATTACGTTCAACCCGAACCCGAAAACTCCTCCGCGGAACAGGATCCAAAACCGGTTTCTGATTCCGGTGATGAAGAGAAGAGCTCGGTGGAACTGAAGAGATCGGTGAGCGAGAAAGAGTGCTCGATGACGTTGGATTGGGAGGAGGAAGAGGATGAAGAAGCGTTGGAGAGGAGGAGGCCTGCAACCGCGATGGCGAGAAGTGAAACGACGACGTGTAAAGAAGATGAAGGGGTTGATGCAAAAGCTGATGATTTTATTAACATGTTTAAAAAGCAATTGAAGTTGCAGAGGCTTAATTCTTTAATCCGTTACAGAAACACACTCACACTTCCCTTTGAATAGTGATAGTTGTTCATGGAAGAAAAGACTATATAGTGTTGTTGTAATACAGAAATTAAAATGTTAGGGTTGATGTGAATTTAGTTATAAATTAAGTCAGTGTTTTGAATTTAGTTATAAAATGTTAGGGTTGATATTTTGTTATAAAAGTAGGCGCTGGTATAGTTTTTTTTTAGAGAAATGATTTAAAGTCATTTTTATTATTAATAATATGATATAATGATCCCTTTATGATATTAAAAAGAAATGTTCTTATTAGTTTAAGAAAAAAACATATTTTTAATACGCAAATTAAATTAGAATGAATATATAAAAGCGATTTCGACTCTAAAGAAAAAACAATAGAACTTAAACTTAGCTTGAAATCAGTTTTAGGATAACCGCTTAATAGATACTACAATATCCATTTTAACTAATTAACTTCCCTTGAATAAAATGGAATTCCTGCAAAGTCACATAACCCTACAAACAAACAACATACCAAATACCAAATACCAAAAGAAAGAATGTGAATCTTCCACTAAATCACTCTATGTCAAGTGATAGAAGAGCATGAGATGAGAGGGGGATAGAACTCACTTCGAAAATGCAATGAAAACCTAGTCAATAAACACTTTGTACCAAACTTTCGAGCTGATTTTGCAAGCCAAAAATAGATGTGGTGTCTTCATCTTCATTGAAGCAAAGGGACAAACCAAATTATACGCTCCTTGAATAATTTCTCACTTTGTCAATTGAAACTTCGTTGGATTTCGATTATGCGCCAGCTTTTAACATAATGCTTGAACTTTGCTCGACAACTTCGCCTCCTAAATCTTGCGTCACTATAAAAAAAATGTTTTTTACTTCGTTTCAAAAGGAGGTCTTGCCTCGGTTTCACAGGCGAGGTAACAATGGGCATTATGAAAAGTGCACATTTTATCTCTCAGTTTTAAAAAAACCAATGAGTATTGTGTAAAGGTAATGGGTTTGATCCCCATAGAGACCTTTTTGAAATTTTGAAATGGTGAAAAACACATGTCCCCTCGATTGACATTTCACCGACGAGTATACCACATTTTCACCTCAGTCTTTCGTAAAATCGATGGATAAAACAATTTTGAGTTTATTAAATCTAATATGAATTGCTTATTTCACTGAACCCTATACTAAAGATATAACTTCTCAAAATTGGTTAAAAAAATAATTATATGAACAATTGTGTTATATTTGAAGAACAACTTAAATTGATTAATGATTTTGAATCATCTTGTAATTCATTACTCATCTCACGTTATTTCATGGTTAAAATCTTTTCAATATTTCAAGTTCTTTATTGAACACTTACTTTTCTACTAGTTCATTCTTGAAAGCATAAAATATGATATTTTGAAAAATGAACAAATATGGAAGAAAGTTGAACAAAAACTAGAAGTCTTGGAGATATTTTAACCATAAAAGATCTTAAGATAAATGATAAGTTGCAAAATGCTAGAAACACATTAATCAATGTAAGATATGTTTCTAATACAAAATGATTTTTCATATGATTATTTCCAAAATAAATTTAATAGATTGTTGTTAGGTGAGATTTTCGACAGGAGAAAAACCTCAGGAAATAGGGGTAGAGTCGAAGACGTCTTGGTTCAACCAGGATCCGGACTTAGCAAATTTTCCGGATGTTATAAGAGATATTTCACCCATATGGAAATATCGGTCGCTCAGTCCTTGCAACATCGGCGAATTGGTCGACATGGTGTTTATTTGGGCGTGTAATGTTACATTCAAATATCAACAACTGCCTGTAGGTTTCCTTCTGAAGAGACACGTGGAGAAAGCACAAAAATGCGTTGCATGCAAAACTTTACGTGGTGGAGTCTGAAGATAGAAACGTTAGGAGTAGTTATTTCATACTTGTATATATAGGAGTTCATTATGTTGAATTCAGGGTGTTCATTATTTTACAGAAATCTCACTAAAATCTCAAAGTATCAGCGTATAGAGAAACGAGTGAATTACTGAGTGAATGTAAGATCAAATGAATTACCATTGTTTACTTTCGGTGCAAAGTTTCTAAATTTTACCTTCTCGATTTTTGTTTTATTTCATTTCAATGTCATTTAAATCACTTTATTCAACATTTCCAGTTTTTTTTCTATCAATTCCTTTAAACATTCTTGTTAGTCGAAGTCAACATTTGAACCTTTTTCTTACAAGTGTTTGAAAACTTATTTCGACCAAGTCGAAAACGATCACATGAAAACAAGAGAAATAAAAAACTAAACAGTTATTTGGCATTATGCCCTAGGATTCACTGGTTGATCCTGGAAGTAACCCGTAGTCGAAGACCAGCGGTTGTTTACCATTTTTCAGCGTAAACAAATTGGCACACCCAGTGGGACATGTGCTAAGTTCCTAATTCTTGCAGTTTTCTTGTTGTTTTCCTTTGTTAAATAGTGTTTTTTAATTTTTCCTTTTTCTTTAAAGAATCATTTCTGGGTATTTTGTATGCAATTAAGGAGTGACAAAGCTTTGTCTAGAATGTCTCGTCCTCCCATAGATAACGTTAATCCTCAGAAGAATTCCCAAAATGTAACGCGACAGCCGGAAGTCTCGGAGGTGGAGGAGCCAGTTCTCTCAACACCGGTTAGAACAACTGCTCTGGTGGTATCAATGACGTCAGTCGCAACGATGTCGTTACATGGGGCTACACTCCCATCGTAGTCAGGGATCTCTCTTACTAATCCCGTGATTGCGAGACCTTTGTTTGGGTTCTCAATGTCACCACCTAGCAGAGATTACCCTTATGGTATACCAACATCTGCGATGACAAACCTACAACCAAGTATGTCATCCTTTAGTGATAACGCGATGGCCACGATGTTATTGTACAAGCCCTATAATGCCTCGGCATCGACCATCAATAATATGGCTCGACCATGATGGATAAATTACATCCCCTAAAATACGCCATCTTTGAATACAACCTCTATGATGGTCATGACGCAACAAATGGACGAGAGTAATTTAGAGTTAGTGAATACTCTCACCCAACAAATGGGAACTATTTTAACCCATTGATTGCAAATACAAACCAAACGTATGAGATCTTAGCAAGTCAAATGGGGCATATCACTGATTTTTTTGGCACGCCCTTGGTGCAAATATGACATGCTCCACATATATCCAATTTAGAGTGGTTGAAACTCTTGAGAATGGGTTAGCACAGGCCACTTTGGGCTAAAACCAAGGGTTGAAGCAAGAACCTCCCCTTAATAGGGAAACGGTAGAACGAATAGAACAGACCAACCGTAGGCCTCTGATGGTGCAGAGAAATTAGAATACGAACCAAGTACTTAGGTGTGTCCAGCAAAACAAATTTGTAGGAAGGGACAATATAACAAATGTAGTTGAACAAATTTTGGCCTAAAATGGCCTTAATGTGGGACTCCACTGGCCAAATTTCATATCTCCTTTGTCAAAATACATTCGACAGTAAGAGTTACCCAAGGGATGGAAAGTCCTAAAGATCACCAAGTTCGCTGGAGACACTAACGAATAGACAGTCGAACATGTCGCACGGTATCAAATCGAGGCAAGCGACATAGAGAATAATGATAATTTGAAATTAAAATACTTCTAAAATTCTCTAACAAAAAATGCATTTACTTAGTTCACCACTCCTCCTCCACATTTTGTCCAATCATGGAGCCAGTTAGAAAGGTTACTCCATGAACAACTTTATATGGGGCAGACGAAAATTAGTCTGAAAGAGTTGGCAAGTGTTAGGCGCAAAGTCCCTGAGTTGATAGACGACTATTTGAATAGGTGCGTAGTTTTAAAGTCGAGATGCTTCACATAGGTTCTTAACCATGAGTTGGTCAAAATGGCCGCTGGCGGTTTAGACTACTCAATTAGAAAGAAATTAGATACTCAGTACTTGAGAGACATTTCCCAACTCACAGATAGGGTTCGCCAGGTTGAACACCTAAAAGCTGAGAAAGACAGAACAAGTAAATTCCATAAAAAAGAAAAAGTTGCTTACATAGAGGCAGACGATCATGTCTCTAACATAGGTGATGAGTGTTCTAAAGAAGGCGAGGTAAACATAGTTGAATTGAAGGTTGTGCCTCCTTATGTTTGTAAATTACTAAAACCATCGAACGGGAAAAATCATGTCCAAACTAACAAAAATGAGAAGTTCGCCACTAGAACTTACACTTTCTACATTACAAAATGTGATTAGATTTTTTATTTGTTAGTCAAAGATGGTCAAATTTTAGTACCCCCTGGTTTGAAAGTTCCTCCTTTGGAACAAAGGGAGAAGAAAGGTTTTTGTAAGTACCTTAGCTTTATGAGGTCATAAAATTTATCAATGTGTGCTTTTCAAGGATCTGGTCCAGAAATCTCTGAATGATGGAAGATTGCAATTTGGGGAGAAGCCAAAGTCATCGATGAAAGTTGACTCAGACCCCATGCAGATGGAGGAGGCCCACTATGTTGAGCCCATAGAGATACTGATGGTGGAAGCTGCTGATGGCTCTAACATGGATGTCGATAAGGGAGAGAAGATCTCTGCCATTGTTGATTCCCACTTCCAAGAGGTATATCCCTAATCTGAAGAGGGATTAATTGACTTCATTGAGAATTGCAAGCTCAATGACTCTAAAACCATCTTGTGCCCATGTAGTAGTGTCGTGTTCGACGAAGAAGTGGCGAAGAAACTGGAAAGATCTCGAAGGGTTAACCCCGAACGTGGACGGGGAGGAGGTCGAACATCTAGGTTCGGTACTAACAATGGGGGAAGATCCCGTAGGAACAATGAGTACAGGAGGCAGTTTCAGTAGCCTCGACAGAAAACCTTTAGACCACCCGCTAGTGCACCCAAAGATAAGTGGGTGAAGCCCCTTAACAAAAAAGGGGTGAATCATCTGAAATAGAAGGAGGTTAATCCCAAGGCAGTGATGCCAAACGACAAGGCCCAGAAAGAGACGAAGGGAAAATCTATGGTCCCTCCGACCTACAAAGGCAAGACCCTATAACATGTACGTAGTGAAGGCGTCATCAGAGGAGGAAGAAGGCTGAAAGAGAAGTTGCAAAAAATGAGCGTGAGGTTCTGGCAGAGAAACGCAATGCGGCAACGTCGAGGCCTGATGGGAAACTCCACTCTAAGGGATTCCACAAGGAGGAACGACTACAACTTGTCCCAAAAACGATTTTGAATCCCCCCACAATCAAAGGATGACTCAGGGTTAGAGAATTAACTTCTAAATACTCCCCTCAGTTAGATGATGAAGCTGCAGATTACACCCCTCAACTCGAGGGGAGGATCCTCATTACACTCCAGATCCTGAAGATGAAGATCCTGAGTATTCTATTCATTTTGAGGATGCCTATGTGCCTTTCTATTCTCCCTGACCTAGACAAAAAGAGCCAGAGTACACTCCAGGGTTAGACGACATTTAGATCAATTATGGAATAGTGTCGGTGTTTCCGGTCGAATATGATCGGGTGTCGGAAGTTTCTGAGGTCGAGGAAGATTTTGTTCAAGACGAGTCTGCCAACCATAAGCCTCGTTGCTACTACGTCATGAATAATGGTGTGTTCGAAGAACAACATGAAGTTTTTAAGAGGCCTGATCCCATCATGATGTATCATCTAAAGCCACTCTTCATTAGGGCAAAGGTGGACTCCAAGGTTGTTAACAAGGTGTTTGTCGATGGGGGAGCAATGGTCAACTTGATGCCGTATTCAATTTTTAAAAAGACGGGAAAGACTGATGAAGATCTCAGGCCCCATAACATGGTGTTGTCCAACTATGAGGGTAAAACCAACAATATCCTAGGCGTGATCCAGGTGGATCTATCAGTTGGTTCGACATCCAGGCCAACTTTTTTTATGGTCATCAAGTCCAACGCGAACTAAAATATGTTGCATATATGTTAGTGGATCCATGGGATTGGAGCAGTGCCTTTAATGCTACACTAAAGGGTTTCCATATGGAGAGAGAATGTAATTGTTGAGAATATAGAGGTTGTCTAGAGTTATTACAGAGTTGAAATAGGCAAGTTCGAAAAGAGAGATTTTGACAGGAATTTTGTGAAGATGGCACCATGTTATGCTGCAGAGGAGGTGTACACCTTTCAGAAAGACTCTACTTAATCTTTGAACTTACACCCAAACTACATGTTTATCTAGGACAAAGATCAGGTAGAGAGAGCCTGTCAAAGAAGGAAGTTTGCCTCCCACAGGATGGACAATGGTCAATAAAGATGACCGCTGAGTCAAAATCATTGGCTCGGATTTTGGCTTACATGGCTGAAAATAGAATAAAATCGGCCCTAAAGGCTGAAATGGCTTAGAATATGGATTTTGAGGACAATGTCGAAATCTCCAGAAAAACATTGAAGGTGGACCTATGGGCCGGACAACAACTTCAGAAAGTCGGAGGCTCGACTGTTAGAATAAGATTTGGTTCTGCATCTATACCTTGAGTTTTGATGATAACAATTTTGTATTTGTGTGAGAATAATTTTTGGTACCCTAATGGTTTGTTATTGTGTAGCTTTAACAACCAGTTCTGATTCTGATCATATGGTGTGCAACATCATCAGTTTCTGAACTTTGCGTTCCAAATTCGCTTTTGTGTTGCAATTAGAAGTTCTGATAGACATCAACTTTGCTGCTTCTATGTTCTTTCTGGTTCTATGTTATTTCACCCAACAGAAGCTTCTGAGGTATATTTTTGTTGCAATGTTCTCTCAGTTTTTACTTCTGGACGTGACTCTGATCAACAAACTTTTGAAGAATGGCAAGCTTCTGAAGTGTTGTTATGTAGCTGAAGATTTTGAAGATCTCAAGACAGACGATTGAAGTTATCAAGGTTCCGACTGAGGGTTCTTAAGATTCTAAAGATTTTGAAGACATTGAAGAAATCAAGCCATACTACTGACGTTGTCAAGATTTTGACCCAAGGTTCTGGTGTTTCTGAATCCAGCTATCTACTTCTTCACTATCAGAAGCCAATGAATCTAAAGATAAGATCAAATAGGAACATGATCAAATAGTACATAGTACAAACCGAGCAACCTTTCCACTACCTGATTTTGTGGGTAAGAACTATAATATTCATCACACTTGTCATTGAATATATGGGCGAAAGGACAGTATGTGGTATCATTCCTTTCTCATCCAACAGTGGACAGCCGCTCAAGGAGCTTTCCCCATTTTCCCCTCCCACGGTCACATGCTTACACTATATAAGCATGCATTGGAGACTTGAGGAGATTGTTGATCTACACAAGTATTTTGACAAGCTATTTTTCTTTGTGAAAAGCTATCATCTTTTGTATACAGTGTTCTTTAAGCATTTATTATTGAGTTTGTGTAAATCTACTCTTGAAGAAGCATCTTGTAACACATAAACTTTTATTCAAACTATTTGTTTGATTCCTTAAGGAGGTTATCCTTGAGAAGACAAAGAAAGTTGTTATTTGTGAGTCCTTGAGGAGACTAAGGTTTAGTTAGATCCTTGAGAAGACAAAGAAGGGTATTCTTTGTGTTTATCATAATCTATTGATTATAGTGGATCAAATCCTTGTGTATAAGGAAAATCACTTTGGCGGGTGGACTGGATTAGCTTTGAGTTTCAAGCGAACCATGATAAAAATTATTGTGTTTTTATCTCTTCATTGTTAAACTTGTTAGTGGTGTTTTTGTTTTGGAAAAAACTTTTGCTTATAAAACCAATTCAAACCCCCCATTTCTTGTGTTTTTCACACCTTCAATTGGCATCAGAGCTCCAATTCTAATTGTGATAAAAAGTTTTTATCAACACCTCACAGTGTTCAGTACCGATCCAGTTGTGTGAGAAACAATGGTTGTTGTTAACGCTGCTAACATTGTTAATAACAATGATAGAGATCCTTACAGTTCTAAACCACCTATTTTTTATGGTGAAAAATTTGACTACTGGAAAGACAGAATAAAAAGTTTCTTTCTTGGTTACGATGTTGATCTTTGGGATCTCGTAGTTAATGGCTATGTTCACCCAGTAAATGTTGAAGGAAATATTTTAGCAAGAGGTTCTATGTATGATCAACAAAAGAAAGACTTCAGAAAACATCATAAGGCCAGAACCATATTGCTCAATGATATCTCTTATACAGAGTATGAGAAGATAACAAACAGAGATTCTGCCAAATCCATTTTCGCCTCTTTGAGAATGACTCGTGAGGGAAACGCTCAAGTAAAGGAGACAAAGGCCTTGGCCTTAATCCAGAAATATGAGGCTTTCAAAATGGAAGATGATGAAAATGTTGAAACCATGTTCTCAAGGTTTCAGATGCTTGTTACAGGACTTAAGATTCTGGAAAAAGGGTATTCTACAATTGATCATGTAAAGAAAATTATCAAAAGTCTTCTAAAAAATGGATACCTATGGTAACTGCATCAAAGCTGAATAAGGATATTAATAGCATCAGTCTTAAAGAACTTTTCAATTATTTAAGAAGTCATGATATTGAGCTAGAAAAAGATGAACCTCAGAAGAGAGGTAAATATGTAGCTCTAAAATCCAAGCCTGAGAAGGCTAGAGCATATCAAGCTGAGGAAGAATCGGGAGGATCTGATGAAGACTCGGAAGATGATGATGAGTTGTCTCTAATCTCAAAGAGAGTCAACAGACTCTGAAAACACAGGCAAAGTGGTCAAGGGAAATTCAAAGGAGTCAGAAGGACTGTTGGTCGCTTCGAATCCTCATTTGGTCAAAAGAAGCAAACTTATGGAAAAGAAGTTATCTATTTCGAGTGCAAGGAGCCATGCCATTACAAGAATGATTGTCCCAAGCCGAAGAAGGACAGGAGGCCCAAGAAGAACTTCTCCAAAGTCAAGAAGGGGTTGATGGCTACTTGGGATGACTCAGAATCTGAAGAAGAAGATTATGACGAAGAAAAAGCTAATATTGCACTGATGGTAAATACTGAGGATCCCATAAGCTATAAGGAACCAGAAGATAAGGTTTTATCATAATCAGAATCCGACTCCGATTCTGAAGAGGTATTCTCTAATCTATCTCGTTCTGATATTGGAATTTGTCCTTCTGAAATGCTGGAAAAGTACCAAAGTCTTCAAAGTAAATACAAGGATCTTAAACAAGTCCAAGTAACTGCTTTTGAAACTCATAAAGAGCTTGAGAATGATATTTCCTCTCTAAACGTAAAAAGTATTTTCTTTAGAAAGTAATAACTCTACTTTGAAAAGAAAATTTTCAAAACTAGAGGAGGAAATAACTTCAGAAGCTTCTGGTACTAATTGCGTCATCAGATATGATAGAGCATTCCAGTACTTTCTGGCTAAAAGCATAGATATAATAAAAATGGATTCCTTGATCTATGAAGTTAGCTGAAATGGCCGAAAATGTTTGGGTTGTATAGAAACTACAAAACCTGACGAAAGTCAGAAGGTCAAACCAAAACCTCTCTATGTGCATTTTGTGCCTGTTGGCACTGAGTCTGATATTGCTGCATAGACACAAAAGCCTACTAAGGATATGAACTCTATTCTGAAACCTAAGTATCATGCACAAATCTTTCATGATTATCTTTCTGCTAAAAGACCTAAAGTTGTGAGAAACTCTGGGAAAACTAACAAAAGAGGACCCAGAAAGTGGGTACCTAAGGATAAAATCATTTATGTTACAGACATCCTTAACAGCTCAGCTGAGACACCAATCATGGTACCTGGATAGTGGATGCTCGCGACACGTGATGAGTAGAAGGTCTATGTTCCAAGATTTGGAACTTAAGCCTGGAGGCTTCGTTGGTTTCGGAGGAAACCATAGGGGAAAGATCATTGGCTCTGGAACCATTGGTAATGGTAAACATCCTTCTATTACTAATGTTCTTTTAGTTAATGGTCTAATGCATAATCTATTGTATATTATCCAACTTAGTGACAATGGTTATGATATCATCTTTAATCAAAAGTCTTGTAAGGTTGTTAGTCAGAAAGATGACACAATCCTTTTTAATGGAAAGACGAAAAACAACATTTATAAAATTAGACTTTCTTATCTTAAAGATAAAAATGTAAAATGTCTAACGTCTGTTAAAAAAGAGAAATGGGTCTGGCATAGACGTTTGGTCATGTTAGCATGAGAAGGATTTCTCAGCTAAATAAACTTGAATTAGTCAGAGGTCTACCCAAACTGAAGTTCGCTTCAGATGCTCTTTATGAAGCATGTCAGAAAGACAAGTTTTCTAAAACATCTTTCAAAGCTAAAATTGTAGTTTCTACCTCTAGACCACTAGAACTTCTTCACATTGATTTGTTTGGACTAGTGAAAACTGCTTATATCAATGGAAATAAGTATAGATTAGTCATTATTGATGACTACAGTCGTTGGACATGAGTAAAGTTCTTGAAACCCAAGGATGAGTCTCACTCTGTGTTCTCTACCTTCTTCTCACTAGTGCAAACAGAAATGAATTGCAAAATAGTCAAAGTCAGAAGTGATCATGGTGGTGAATTTGAAAATAAACATTTTGAAAATCTTTTTGATTCAAATGGTATTTCCCATCATTTCTCCTGTCCTAGAACTCCACAACAAAATTGAGTTGTAGAAAAGAAGAATAGGACTTTACAAGAAATGGCCCGTACCATGATCCAAGAAACTAATATGGATAAGCATTTCTGGGCAGAAGCGGTTAACACATCGTGTTATATTCAGAACAGGATTTCTATCCGACCTATTCTGAGTAAGACTTTTTATGAATTATATAAGAACAGAAAGCCCAACATTTCTTACTTTCATCCTTTTGGATGTGAATGCTTTATGTTAAACACTAAAGAGAATATTGGAAATTTTGACTATAAGGCACAGAAGTGTTTAATGTTAGGACATTCTGAACACTCTAAAGCCTACAAAATCTTTAATACAAAAACACGAATTGTTGAGGAATCCATTCATGTTAGATTTAATGATAAGCTTGACCCTGAAAAGTAAAAGCTAGTTGAGAAATTTGCAGATCTGAAGATCAATCTTTCTGAATCCAAAGATATAGTCTCTGGAGAAAAAGACTCAGAAGGAAAAACCAAAGAATCTGAAGAAACAACTCAACTAGAAGCAATCAATGATCCAACTTATCAGAAGAAAAGTATATCAAGAACTTCTCATTCCGAAGAACTGATTCTGGGAGACAAGAATGCTTCGGTCAGAATTAGATCTTCATTCAGACCCTTTGAAGAGACTCTTCTAGGTTTGGTGTATCTGATAGAACCCACCTCCATTGATGAAGCTCTTCTGGATAATGATGGATTATGGCCATTCAAGATGAAATGAATCAATTCACTAGAAATGATGTTTGGGATATTATTCAAAAACCAAAAGGCTTCCATGTCATTGGAACCAGATGGGTTTTCAGAAGCAAGCTGAATGAGAAAGGCGAAGTCGCCATAAACAAAGCTCGATTGGCAGCACAAGGTTATAGTCATAAAGAAGGTATAAACTATACAAAAACCTTTGCTCCAGTTTCCAGGTTAGAGTCTATTCGTCTTTTAAATTCTTTTACAGTCAATCATAACATCATACTTTGTCAGATGAATGTTAAGAGTGGATTCCTGAATGATTATATTTATGAAGAAGTTTATGTGCACTAACCTCCTAGTTTTGAAAGTTCTCAAAATCCTGATTTTGTTTTTAAATTAAAAAAGTCTCGGTATGGTTTAAATCCAGCTCTAAGAGCTTGGTATGATAAACTAAGCAACTTTCTATTGGAAAATGATTTTACCAGCGGAAAAGTAAACACAACTCTCTTTTGCAAAACCTTCAAGAATGACATTCTGGTTGTGCAAATATATGTTGATGATATTATTTTTGGTTCTGCTAATGCATCATTGTACAAGGATTTTGCTAAGTCTCTGCAGGCAGAATTTGAAATGAGTCTGATGGGAGAACTAAAATTCTTTCTGGGAATCCAAATTGATCAAAGACCAGATGGCACGTATATTCATCAAAGCAAATATACAAAGTAATTTCTGAATAAATTCAACTTATCAGAATGTAAGCTAGCAAAGACTCCAATGCATCCTACATGCATTCTGGAGAAAGAATAGGTAAGCAGTAAGGTAAATCAGAAGATTTTCAGAGGTATGATAGGTTCTCTTCTATATCTAACAGCTTCTAGACCTGATATCTTATTTATTATATGCTTATGTGCTCTCTTCCAATCAAATCCTAGGGAAACTCATTTAACTATTGTTAAGAGAATCTTTAGGTATCTGAAAGGTACTACTAATCTTGGTTTATTTTATAGAAAACCAAGTGAGTATAAATTAGTAGGCTATTGTGACGCTGACTATTCTAGAGATAGAATTGAAAGAAAAAGTACTTATGGAAATTTCCAATTTCTGGGAGACAACTTAATCCCATGGTCCAATAAGAGACAGTCAACAATTGTGTTATCAACAACTGAAGTTGAATACATCGCAACTTCTGGATGCAACACTCAGATACTTTGGATGAAGAGTCAGCTGGAAGATTATCATATATTTGAGAGTAACATTCTTATTCTCTGTGATAATGTTTCTACTATCTGTTTATCTAAGAATCCTATCTTGCATTCTAGGGCTAAGCATATTGAAATAAAACATCACTTTTTACGTGACTATGTTCAGAAGGTAATTTTTCACTTAAAAGTTTTGATACAGACCATCAATGGCCTGATATCTTTAAAAACCCCTTGCTGAAGATAGATTCATATTCATTCTGAAAAATCTATTTATGAAACAGTGTCAAGAATGAAAAGATGTTATTCAAAATGTAAAGTCTTTAGAACTCTAGATTAGATTCTGAGATTGTTTTGACTCTGAAACTTGAAGCTTTCTGAAGTAAGGAAGTTTTTCACGAATCAGAAAGGTTCTGATCAGAAGCAATCTTATTGATTTGTCTTCCTGATTCTGAACAGTTTTTGCATTTAATGGTTGTCTTGTCGTTTGATTTCGTGTGGTTCTTAGTGGAGACAGTTGTCCCACTTTTTGAGCATGTGTGATTAAAGTGTGACATATTGGGTTTAACCATTCTTGGAATTAGGTTTAAACCTTTACACTTCCCCCCAAGATTGCGCACATCTTTTTGTCATCATTGCAAAAAAATCTATTTAAACCCACTTCACTCACATTTTCACACTACGCGCACATTTCTCCCACACTTTTAAGTCTTTCAAACCTCAAATTCTCTCTCTCTCTCTCTCTCTCTCTCTCTCTCTCTCTCTCTCCAACCGTTCTTCATCTTCAACTTTATTTTCATCCTCTCTTAATTGATGAACAACAATCTTCAATGGAACAACAATCTTTAAAGACAGTTGAACAACAATAACTCTCTCAAAGTAAAATAGAGGTTGTTCAACAATAACTAGTTCAGTAACAGTTTCAACAACTGCAACTAGATCAGACTAGATCTCATCCTAGATCTATATCTATTGAAGGGACTCCTTCAGTCAAGGAAGATATAAACGACAATACTACTCAGGTGGAAAACTATCATATCTTCACAAAGATCGATCCACCTGAAGTTTTGGCGTACTACATGGAGATCTGTCATGAAGATGGTGTTGATCCTTTGATAGATCCCATAAATCTCCCAGATAACTACCCAGTTGTTCCTCTGCCTACTCCTTCTTCCCCAAACCCTTGGTTTTTCTAAAATTTCTTAGCAAATGTATGTTTTTATCTAAGTATGTATGTATGTCCTTTATGTTTACTTGTTGCTTTTTTTTCGCTTATAGTTCTTTGTATTTCCAGTTTGTTATATCCGATGTACTTTGCACTGCATGTTGGCAAGTTTTAATCAATGAAATTATTTTGTTTCTCTTTATTTATTTTTTCTTTTTTATCTTTTTGATTGATAACAAAGGGGGAGAAAACATAACATTCTAAAGGGGAAGAATTAAGAGTTTATTTTGATATCTAAATTCCTAAGTAAAAACCCAAACATTGTTTAAATGTTTCTGTTAACAAATATTTTGAGAAAAGTTTGTTAAGTTTTTTTGTAGGGATAACTCTTAAGAATTAGAATGGTTCTCAAAGAAGTTTTTGACGAAAGTTCTTCTAAAGAAAAGTTTCTAAAGAAAAGTTCTCAAATAAGTTTCTAAAGAAAGCTCTTCTAAAGAAAAGTTTCTAACGAAAGGTTCTAAACGAAGTTTCTGAAGAAAGCTCTTCTAAAGAAAATTTTCTGAAGTAAAGTCTATCAAAAGGATGATGTCATCAATCAGTGTTCTGGACAACATCAACTAACTTCTAAAGTTTAACCAGATTCTAACTAATTATTCATTCTGGTACTTCAGAAGGTAAATCAGGAAAGTGTTCTTTCATTTTGAGTTTATCTTTATAGAACTATACATCTTAGGGGGAGCTTTGTGCTTCTGTAATACGTATTCTTCTATGATTACCCTGTACAAAACTGTTCATCAAAATACATGTTTTGTCATCATCAAAAAGGGGGAGATTGTTAGAACATGATTTGGTTTTGCATCTATACCTTGAGTTTTGATGAAGACAATTTTGTATTTATGTGTGAACACTTTTAGTACCCTAATGGTTTGTTATTGTGTAGCTTTAACAACCAGTTCTGATTCTGATCATATGATGTGTAACATCATCAGTTTCTGAATATTGCATTCTAAATCCGCTTCTGCGGTGCAATTAGAAGTTCTGATAGACATTAACTTTGTTGTTGCAATGTTCTTTCTGATTTTGTGTTATTTCACCCATCAGAAGCTTCTAAGGAGACTCTATATTTTTGTTGCAATGTTCTCTCAGTTTTTGCTTCTGGACGTGACTCTGATCAACAAACTTCTGAAGAATGGCAAGCTTCTAAAGTGTTCCTATGTAGCTGAAGATTCTGAAGATCTCAAGACAGACGATTGAAGTTATCAAGGTTCTAACTGAGGATTCTGAAGACTCTGGAGATTCTGAAGACACTGGAGAATAGAAGCCAGACTACTGACGCTGTCAAGGTTCTGAGCCAAGGTTCTTGCGTTTCTGAATCCAGCTATCTACTTCTTCACTTCATGCTTCAATCATCTTTTATCATAAGCCAATAAATATGAAGATAATATCGAATGGGAACGTGATCAAATAGTACATAGTACAAATCGAAAAACCTTTCCAGTACCTTAAGGATGTTATCCTTGAGAAGACAAAGAAAGTTGTTCTTTGTGAGTCCTTGAGGAAACTAAGGTTTAGTCGGACCCTTGAGAAGACAAAAAAGGTTATTCTTTGTGTTTATTGAAATTTGTTGATTATAGTGGATTAAGTCCTTGTGTTTAAGGAAAATCACTTTGGCGGGTGGACTGGATTAACTTTGAATTTCAAGCGAACCAGGATAAAAATCATTGTGTTTTTATCTCTTCATTGTTAAACTTGTTAGTGATATTTTTGTTTTGGAAAAAGCTTTTTCATAACCCCCCCCCCCTTCTTTCTTGTGTTTTTCACACCTTCATCGACTGTATATATGATAACGAGCCTTTGGGGTTTGAAAACCCCCCGTTTGAAACTAATAAAAAATACAGGCCCAGGATACTTTATAAGAAATAGATTTGGGTGAAGGAGCGATAAAGCTACCAACATATATTAGTGCCAAGATTAATCCAAACATGAAGAATCAGTTGGTCGAACTGCTCAAAGAACACAAAGACTGCTTCGCATGGGACTACGATGACATGTTAGGTTTAAGTTGAGACATGGTGGAATTAAAACTACCGATTCGGCCCAGGAAGAAGCCGGTGAAGCAGCTACCAAGGAGATTCACACCAGCAATTATTTTCGAAGATCAAGGAAGAAATTGAAAGGTTGCTCAAGAGCAAGTTCATAAGAACGGTCAGGTACGTCAAATGGTTAGCGAATATAGTTTCAGTTATAAAGAAAAATGGTACACTTAGAGTTTGCATAGACTTTAGGGATTTAAGCAATGTTACGCCTAAAGATGGGTACCCCACGCCTGTGGCAGAAATGCTAGTCGATTTTCAGCTGCAATTCATGAATATCTAAATATGTTAGATGGTTACTCTGGGTATAATCAAATATTTATAGTTAAAGAAGACGTATTGAAAATGGAGTTTCAATGGCCATACGCGTTAGGAACTTATGAATGGATAGTAATGCCCCTTGGCCTGAAAAATGTTGGGGCGACTTACCAAAGAGCCATGAATTCTATGTTCCATGACACCATCGAGAATTTCATGCAAGTCTACATCGATGATATCGTTATCAAATCCTCCTTAGGAAATGGAAAAAACTCCATACTTAAGAGTCCCCTTAATATACCTTAGTATCCTAACAACATCTTTGTAATGTGACCACTTTGGTTTGTTTGTAAACCTAGTCACCATTCCAACTGCATAACAATTTCCAGATCTGGTATTGTATAGATATCTCAATGAGCCCACCAACTGTTTAAAAGTTATAGCATCTACATCATCACCCTCAACATCAGAATCCAACTTGTGATTTATTTTAGCAGGTGTGATTGCGTACTTGTAATTCATCAGCTCAAATCTCTTGAGAAGCTCGAGTTCATACTTTAGTTGATGCAAGATTATACCCTTATCAGAGTATATAATTTCCATCCCTAGAAAATATGTCATATTTCCTAGATCAGTCATCTCAAACTCATTTATCAGCACCTTCTTGAACTTAGCTATCTCATATGAACAACTCCCTGTTAGCAATATGTCATCAACATAGAGACGCACCATAATCATATTACTATCAGATGTATGCTGAACATAAACACCATACTCCATCTCACATTTTCTGAATCTTTGAAGCTTGAAAAATGAATCAATTTTCAGATTCTAAGCTCTAGGAGCTTGTTTTAGTCCATACAAGGTTTTGTGCAACTTGTACACCATCCCTTCCTGATTCTCTTTCAAAAATCCAGGAGGTTATGATACATAAACTTCCTCTTGTAAAGGACCATTCAGAAATGCAGATTTCACATCTAAATACATCATAGGCCAATTCCTATTAGCTGTTATAGCAATCACCAGTCTGGCTATTTCATGTCTAGCTACAGGAGTAGACACCTCAAAGTAATCTAGTCAAGATTTATGTAGAAATCCTCTAGCTACTAACGTTTCTTTGTGTTTGCCAATTGATCCATATGGATTCAGATTCAACTTGTAAACCCATCTCACACCGATGGATTTCATATTCTTTGGAAGCTCAGTCAACTCATAAGTCTTATTTCTTTCTATAGCCTTAAGTTCTTATTTCATGATCTTCAACCACACTTTCTTCTTGATAGCTTCTTCTGTACTATCTGGTTTAGAGTCTACCAACATGGCACACTTAATGACTTACCCTATAGAGTCTATCTTAGTATCTTGCAACATGTCAAACTCTGTAAATCTTCTTGGTATTTATCTGATTCTTTATGGTTTCTAAACTTGCTCAAGATCTTCTTCAGATGTTAGAACAGTATCAGATGTTGGACTATCTTCAGTGGTTAGACCACCTTAAGATGATTACCATCAGATTTTGGATCATCATCAGAATCTGGATCAGAATCAGATTCACCTTCAGCGTCAGACTCTTCTTCAGCATCAGCGTCACCTTCAGACTCTGACTCATCGTCAGACTCAAAATCTCCTCCAAAAGTTAACTCTTGTGTTAACACTACACCAGAGTTGGATTGAGACTTATTCCAATCCCATGCTTCTATTTCTTTCACAATGACATCTGTTGAATTCAATTTTGTTGGTGATAGGACAGTAGAGCTTATAAGCACATGTATTATGGTACCCTACAAGCAATATGATTCTACTTCTGTCATCCAACTTCCTCTCTTAGCATCTGGGACATTTTTATAATAGATAGAAGCAAACACCTTCAAATGGCTCATACTCTGCTTATCTCCAGTCCAATTCTCAAAAGAAACAATTTCCTTCATCTTCTTAGTTGGACATCTATTAAGCATATATGATGCAGTAACAATAACTTCCCCCTATAAGGTGTGAGGGAGCTTCTTCTCCTTCAACATGCTCCTTGTCATATCAAATAAAGTTTAATTTCTTCTTTAAGCAATACCATTGTGTTGGGAGTGTATGTAGTAGTAACCTCATGCTCAATTCCATTCTCCTAATAATATCTCTTGATCTCTGTAGAGTTGTACTCACCTCCACCATCCGTTCTGAGAATTTTCAGCTTCTGACCACTTTGTTTTTCAGCCTTCACCTTGAACTTCTAAAACTTGGCAAACACCTCATGCTTAAACTTGATGAGTGTTACCCATGTCATTCTTGAGAACTCATCGAAAAATTATACAAAGTACTTATTT
Source organism: Lathyrus oleraceus (assembly GCF_024323335.1). Lineage (NCBI taxonomy): Eukaryota > Viridiplantae > Streptophyta > Magnoliopsida > Fabales > Fabaceae > Lathyrus > Lathyrus oleraceus. Next base: position 33,179,629 of record NC_066582.1, on the reverse strand, counting down.
CCTCTAAGTGAAAGTACTTCAAATGGTCCACATACATCAAAATGCACAACTCCTAAAGCATGTTTTGCTCTTAGAGCCACTTCTAATGCAAATGGAAATCTAGGTTTCTTACCTTTGATGCACATCTCACATGATTTCTCGTGCTTCATGATCTTAGGAGTGTCATGTACTATCTTCTTAAAACTCAGATGACCTAAGCTTTTTAAGTTCAGATGCCCCAATCTCTTGTGCCACGGCTCACTGTCACCTTCATTACCTTCTGCACTAAGGCATGTAGTTTCAATTATTTCCACCTCCACCTTGAATGTTTTATTACTGTCCTGTTCAGACTGCATAATTAGATTCTAATGAGAATCATACAACTTAAAGAGATTGTTCTTCATAGTAACTGACAAACCTTTCTCAATTAGCTGACTTACACTCATTAGATTTCTTTTCATTCCAGGAACATAACAAACATCCTTGATTAGAACAGTTTTTCCATTCTTCACTCTGACCTTGACATTTCCCATTCCTTCAGCATTCATATACTTATCATCAACACATCTTATTTTTGTCCTCTTTCTAGAGTCAAAATTAATCAGCCATTGTTTGTTTCCAGTTAGGCGATTTGAGAAGACAATGTCTAAATACCACCAGTCTAACAAATATCCACCATAACATTCATAAGCCATTAATAGTACAAGTTCATCACCAGACTCACATATGCCTAAGTTTGCTTCTTCTGATTTTCTTTCATTGTTTGATCAACAGTCAAAAGAAAAGTGACCAAACTTCTTACAATAGTAACATTGAACCTTCTTCTTGTCAAACTTCTCATTTCCCTTCTGATGTTTCTTCTCATCAGAGTTGGAGACTTATGATTGATGATAACCACCACCATGTCTCTTTTTAGCTTCTGACCAAGACTGCTTTTGATTCTTCTTACTAAAAGATGCTTTTAGAGCCTACTCTACCTCTATTTCAAAGTTTCTCGCAATCAGATGCAACTCTTGTGCCTATAGACTGTTTTTCAACTCTTCAATTCTCATGGTGCTAAGGTCCTTAGAATGTTCAATCATTACAACAATGTAATCAAGCTTAAGAGTAAGTGACCTTAGTATATTTTCAATGATTACTTGTTCAGAGATAGTCTCTCCATAAGATTGCATCTCATTTATGATCAGAATTACTTGGAGATGTAATCAAATACCTTGTCATTGTTCTTCATGTTGAGATTCTCATACTTATTACATAGAGACTAAAACTTCACCTTCTTCACCGATGTATCACTTTCATAGCAACATACCAGTATGTCCCATGCAACCTTCATTGTTGTTGAATCAAAGATCTTTTCAAACACATTCATATGCACACACTGATGGATGTATAACACAACTTCTGATCCTTCTTCCTCAACTCTCTACGCGTGTTCCTTTGTGCTTCAGTTGCATCTGTTGCAACAGCTACATAACAATCACTGATGAGATCAAGAACATCTTGAGCGTTAAACAACACATCCATCTGAATCATCCATCGATTCCAGTTATTTCCATTAAATACTGGAAACTTCTTATTCAAGCTATTGTTTTCACCGTTCATCTTCGTTCTTGTGCAAGAATTCACTCAGATCTCACCAAACACTCGTGTTTCCCAATCCCTCAGAATCAAGAAATATAATTCTATTATGATTTCGAACTTCAATTCACTATGAATTTCATAACCGAAATTAATCACACATGCCTCACATTAACTTGTGTTTTCCTTGGTGTTTCACGTTGATCTGAACCAGAGCTCTAGATACCAATGGTTGGTGCACAAGAAGGAAGAAGATGAAGATGGAAGAGAGATAAGAGAAAAAAGTTGTAACTAACTTTTCTAACAGAATTTTAAATTCAGTTATGGATCAAATCTTATTACAAACTAAAACCACACTTGGTATATATACTAATCAGAACCTAAAGCAAATTCAAATGCAAGCTAAATTAAAATCAAATGTAAATGAATCTGAATTATATCTAACAAATTATAGTCGTCTAATTTTATTCTGTGAAAACTGAATGAATGCCCTAAGGCTGCAAAAAAATTTAAATAATAAAAGAGAAATCATGCCCTAATAGCATCCGACCCAAAAAACATAAAAATCAGCCCAAAACTAATTATTTTATTAAGTCTAGAGATAAGACAAATTATTCGATCCTTCTGCGCTCCGAATTAACTTTTAACTTCAATGCAAAACTTTTAGCTTATCCTCTCAGCTTTCCAACACATATTAGAAAGTGTCAAACTGTATCATGTAGCTCAAGTTATGACATGCACAACGAGAAGGTGTCAAATTACCGTTTTTCAGAAAATAATTATCCGAATTAAAATAAAAGCAGAAATAAGTTAAACTTAGAAAATACACTAAAATCAATAAAATAAAAGCAACAAGTCATAAAAATCCCTTAGCACAAAGTAAAACGTGGTGTATTAAAATACAGTGATCACCCATTAATTCTCTCACTACTCCCTACCATACATCTCATACACATATCACTCATAAAATATTTAAAGCGTACTACATACTAAATAATTAAATAAAAACACAAACAATTTAATTTAATTAATTAATTAATTAAATTGCAAGGTGTTACAACACCCACCAAGAGGACGCACCTCACCTTAAGTCTCATTTTACTCACCCTATCATGGTAAACATGGATAAAGATGTGTCTCTGTCAGAGAGAAGTCAGAGTCAACAGGCTTGTCCACGTCTCCCGAGGAAACAAGAATTAAACGGTTTCTCATTGACAAAGTGAGCGATTATTCCCAAGAAAACTCTAGACTCATGAGTCTTTATAAATACATTGGAGAAAGTACATATCATCACACCTTCAACATCACACTGAAACACACAGAGTCATTCACCTCACGTGAACTAGTCCTCTTTTAACACCGTAAACATCACCATACAGGGTCTCACCGTCGTGAACAAACTCTTACCGCCCAAAATTACAAAGGTCTCTGAATATCCTTTACTCGCATAGAAATATCATACATATAACATATAACACCAATTGATCTTAAAATAGCAGAAATAATAAGTGACATGTGTGATACAAAGTTTACTTAATCCAATTAATAAATAACTTTTTCTATTGAATCTACTTATATAACATATGTTTACATGTTATACTATTGTACATATATTTACTTATGACAAAAAAAACATACAAGTAAATTCCTTAACTGATTTTGTACAACAAATAAAAATAAAAATTATACACATATAGTTTTATTTTTATTTAATTGAAAATCCCTTGCCCTGGTGACAATATTTTATTTGGATCAAACTGAGCCTTTCTTTTCTCAAAAACTTCCCATTTGTGGCCAAATTGTTCAACCCATTCTTCATGTGTTTTCATTTGGGGAAGATATTGTTTCATCCCTATACCAACATCTTTACAAAATTGTAATATTTGTTGGTTTTGAATCTGAAATTCTTCTAACTTATCAAATCCAGTTGTACGCAAAAGACTCACAACGTAGAAAATTTCTTCATTAGGTGTAACTGCTGACATATTATCATCCCACCTGCATGCGGGGTTAGGTTAAAATTTTTGAGTGGCAAATACAAACATAATTACGATTTTTCTTTTCATGACTGTAAATAATTAATTAATTAATTAATTAAAAATTAATATCTTATCATAAAACTTACTTTGATTTGTTTGTTGGGTAAACTATTGCAAGTCCTGCTGTAATATTTTGTTTAAGGATAATACCTTTGAACACACCTTCATCAAAATCAGCAATTCTGGATTTTGGAACAAACATGTTTAACCATGGATGTGGGATATCCCAAAGTCCTTGTTGCCTTAATGTAACTTCATCAGAATGAACTCTATTTAAAAATTCTTCATATAACACATCTTTTTCAAATATATAAGTAGGGACAAAGTTTAATCCTTCAACCAAAGTTTCAATTTCCTAATCAACAAACAATAATATATTTAAGTTAGTGAAAAAGTCAATTAATCATACAAATGAAAATAACATATTCATTTAGTTAGTTAATTACCGGATTAATATCATAATATTTGATAAGTTCAATGATGTAGATAATATCATATTGGGTTACGAGAGAAGTTATGCGTGGTCTATCGGTTTCGGGATAAAATGATAGATCTAGTGGTGGTTGATTTAGTAGCAACATTCCTTCTACATAATTGGGTGCATTACTTTCATTTATTCCATTGAAAGAAATTAAATGTTCTTGATCTTCAGAAAATGCAGAGAAGTTGTTGTAAAGTAAATGGAGCCACTTCACCTACAAACAATTAATCAAACATTTTTAAGCTATTTATTTGAAATTGCAATTCTATATAATAATTATTATGCTAAGGTTTAATATTTTAAGCTACTTTCTGAAATTATTTGAGTTTTTATGATAAAAAAATACAATAGAAAACATGTTACTTACCTTTTGTGGTGCAGGTCCTAGAGCTATTCTGGCTCTTGTTATAATTCCAAATTGGCCTAAACCTCCAAGAACAGCATAAAATAATTCTGAGTTCTTTTTTGTAGAACAAGTCACCAAGTCTCCTTCCCCTGTCAAAGTTGAAGAAAAATATATATTTTTAGAAATGGATATATAAGATTTTTCTTCATGAAATTTGAATTCATAATGATATTGTTGTTATTGATATTATTGATGTTATTGCTTCTAACAAACATTATAAAAGAATTTAGAGTATGTTTTAGACTAAAAATGATTCATAAGTCAGAGAAAACACAATGGACTAATATCTTTCGTTAATATTATAAACCGATTTATATTTTGAATCGAAAATTTTGCTTCATATTTTAATATGATTAAATGATGGATATATGAAATATTAGTAAATATACTATGAAGTCATCACCTGCCAATAACATTCTTATTTTATTTTTGCGTTCCCATCAATATATAGATGGACTAGCAAATAATCGAAAAATCAAAAAGTCATTATTCTGTTCAATGCACATCAATCTCCTCTCCCATTTCTAAGTACAGATTTTGTTCTTTTTCCTCTAGGCCAAGGGCTAATTTTGTTATCTATTTTATTCTATGATAAAACATTTTTCTTGACACAATCTATAATAAAATACAGGACACTGAATTTTAAATATGAGTATGACGATGGATACTATGTACAATGAATATCAAGAGATAATTCTCAACTAGCTAGTAGACATAATTAGACGTTTTCTTTAGATAATTAAATAGACATGGTCAATTTTCACTTCAAATAGAGACAAATTTAAAATCTTCTATAGAGATATGATGTGACTTATTATAAGATATATATTCATCAATTTCTCGTATTTGATTTGGTTAAATAGTTTATAAGGCAGACATTTAGGTTATAGTTTTAAAAAATAAATAAATTGAATTTAAAAAATAAATAAATAATATTACATTTTTTTTTAATTTAAAGATTACTTTTTAAAAATAGTTAAAACAAACGGGTCTTTATTATTATATAAGTGATTAGGAATGACATTTTTTAATATTGTTATTATATTATAACTTGTATTTTATGATAAGTTATAAATTTATTAATTTTCTTTAATATTTTACACTTATTAATTTACATTAAAGTTTTATATATTTTATGTATCATGGACTAAAAGTCAAATAAGATTGTATAAATAACAATAAAAAATCCAAACTAAAACTCAAATATAATTTAACAAACCTAATTTGATTAAAACTATTTTCACTTCTAATTACCATAAATAATCTTTTTAAATTTTGTTCTAAACTCTAGAAAAATATCAATGTCTATCACATATCTATAAATTTTAAATGATACTGTTTATTGATTTAACTACTATAAATATTAAGTGATATTATAAAAAAATAATTAAATTCTCATTTTTATTACATTCATTCCTAAATAATTTTTTTAGAATTATTTATTCCCATTTGAATTTTCTATTTAAAATTTCAATAAATACAATAAATAAAAAATTAATGTCAAGATTAAGCAAAATTAAGTTAAATATATTTTTAATCAATATGAAATTATAAAATTTTATTTTAAGTTTCTACAAGTTTACCTTGAATTTTTAATTAAAAAAATTCCCAAATTTTATCCTTATTACTAATTTAAAATTTCTGAAAGAAATTATTTTAGGACTAAACGTTGAATAAAATTATTAAAAAGATTAAAAACAATTATTTGAAATATTATAGAAACTAAAAATTCATATAATAATCCTATAAATATGAAAAGAATATCTGATACATACCTGTAACAACATCCAATTCATGAACATTGGAAATCTGAGGACCAAATCTGAAAGTCTGTCCACTAATCCCAGCGTTAGAGAGTGTTCCACCAACAGATAAATACAAATAATCAGTCCAAGAAAGTGGTGTTAATCCTTTTTCAAGACTTGCATGCAAAACATCAATCCATATTTGTTCACCACCAACATCAACATAATCATCAAACACAACAATTCTATTATTATTATTATTATTCAATTCAGTCATGTTCACCACAACACCATCATTTGTCATGGATTGTCCATTAACAGAATGTCCTCTCCCTCGAGCAGCTATGGTAAAAGGGATTGGAAGTGAGTTTGAGAATTTTATCAACTTTGATATGTCTTGAATGGAGGATGGTGCAAAAACTGCAAATGGGGTTTGGTGAATGATGTGACCGAAATCTGTTGAGGCTAATGAAAGGGTAAAAGGGTCACGAATAAGCATTTGGAGAAGTTCTTTTGGTGCATCTAGTGGTGACCATGGTTGTGATTGTGATTCAATGGTGTGAATTAGACATAGTAGAATAATGAAGGTTTTTGAAAGTAGAAAATAACTTGTCATGCTTTATGAGAGTTATGGTTTGTCTTTATGAAATTGTGTAGTTAGGTATTTATAGGAAAGTGTTGGAAGAGGTTCACAATTTTTATAATATTACGTCTCTTGTTTTGATTTATACGTTTTGTGTAAGTTGTAACCTTAAATTACTACCTTTTTCATTTCCACGCTTTGATTTTCTTTTACTTCCACCGTCCAAAAGTCCACCATGACATGTTTGAATTCAAGTTAAAAAGTCAAATAAAAAATCAAATAAGATGAGAAATTATATTTCCAATGCAATTATTTGGAACTTTTTAATGGATGGATTTTAAGGAAATTTTGATCAAATTGTTTCTCATTTAAAATCTTGTTATGAGGGTGCACTTTTAATAGGTCGTGAGGGAGAAATATTTATATTTGATTAAATATTCATCTAAAAATTAAAAATTTGCTTAAATAAGTGAGAGACACCACATATTCACTTAAAAGATTAAATTTTGTTGTTGTGTAGAAAACTAAAACTAACTATCTCTATTTATATTAATACTCAAATTCTATTTTGTTCATACTACCCAATGTAAGACTTGGATGGATATACTATTCGACCCAACAACTTCCACATTTTCCCGAACTTTAAACTAGTGTGTTGATATTAAAAAATTGATAAAATTATATTTTATAGTTGATAGCTGATATTGTTGAGATATTAGATATAATTCAACTTGAGTTGTGTGGCACAAACCCAAAGCTAATTAGGGTTTAGGGTTTGTAACTTAGTTTGTTATTTTACTTAGTATTCAAATTACTTAGGTGTATATAAATAATTTATAATTTAGTATCATAATTCAATTCAATAATACAATTTTTATTTCCTTATCCTCTCTTTCTCTCCTCACTAAAAGTGCCTCAAACACTAATAAATTGGTATCTAGAGCTCCGATTAGATTCTTGATTGTGTTTTCAAGAATAACACGTCAAAGGTCGTGTTTCCGGGATCGTGGATTGTTGTTGATCAATCGCTGCAAAGATGAAAGATAACGAAAATTTATCAAACTCTATTTCAACTCTTGACGGCAAGAATTGGCTTCGATGGAGAAAACATATGCAATCTTTATTTGGCTTTCACGAAACCTAGAAGTGGTTACTAATGGTGTTCCTACGGTTGGTGAAGATGCAACCGACGCATAGAGAATCACTCACAAGGATGCCAAGAAGAAGGATTGCAAGGCGGCATTTTACATCCAATCGACAGTTGATGCGGCTAATTTCGACAGAATCACTCATGCTCAACCGGCAAAGGAGGCATGTGATATTCTTGTCAAGTACTATGAAGGAGGCGAGAAAGTCAAGGTTGTTAAGTTGCAAACTTTGCGACGACAATATGAATTATTATTGATGGGGAAAGACGAAAAGATTGCAGGCTATGTGTCGAAGGTGCAGAAACTCATCTATCTCATAAAGGATTGTGGTGAAACCCTAATTGCTAAGATCATAGTTGAGAACATAATGTGTACATTGACCTTTCACTTTGACCACGTTATCGTAGCTATTCAATAATCTAACAATCTTGAAACCCTAAAATTGGAAGATTTGGCTGGTTCGTTGGAGGTGCATGAGATTAGGATTGTCGAAAAGAAAGGAGTTCAAGACTCAATACAAGCATTACAGGCTCGGTCATGGAAGAAGAATGATGAATCCAAAAAGTTCAAAGGCAAAATCGACAAGACTCAGGGAAAGAAGTCTTGGTCGAATCCTCACAAGAATAAGGTCAATGATAGAGCTTCTGAATCCTAAAAAAGAGGATAAGGAAATTCCTATCAGAAAGACAAAGAAGAGAAAATGACATGCAATGTTATAAGTGGGGTCACTTGACCAAGCATTGTTGGTACAGAAAAGGCAAAGGACCGACAAAAGGCGAGGACGAAGGAGCGAACCTTACACGTCAAGATTCAGATGATTCTGATGATATGATGGTTATGGTTGCAATTGCAGATGACCATGTCGAATCTAAGATCTGGTTCCTCGACTCAGGCTGCTCAAATCACATGACTGGTCGACATTTCACTTAGATATAAAATCGTCATTTTTGAATGGCCCTTTAGATGAAGAGGTATACGTCACATAATCTCTTGGGTTATGATTCAGGAGGAATTAAGGAAAGTATACAAGTTGCACAAAGCGCTTTATGATCTCAAGTAGGCACATAGGTCATGGAACAAGAATATCGACTCATACTTGGTCAAATTGGGAATCGTCAAATTAAAATCTAAATATGGTGTCTATGTTCAGGTTGTGGCACAAAATATAACAATCATCTGCTTATATGTCGATGACTTGTTAGTAATTGAAAATAGCTTAAAAAACTTGTCAAAGTTCAAAGAGCTGATGAAGAAGGAATTTGAAATTTCGGACCTGGGAAAGTTGTTATACTTCCTATGCATGGAATTTGAAATGTTGAAGCAGGTATGGTGCTACATCAAATGAAGTATGTCAAGGATATACTTAAGAGATTTAGGATGGATGATTTGACTCCCGTATCTTTGCTTATCGAACCAAATTTAAAGTTGGACAAGCATGGAGAGGAAGACAAAGTTGATGCAACTTTGTTCAAACAAATTGTCGGATCTCTGAGATATGTGTGCAACAATCGCTTGATATATGTTTCTCAGTCGGATTAGTGGGCAAATATATGAGTGAATCAAGGGTATCACACATGAAGGCTGCAAGAAGAATCCTGATATACTTAAAAGGATCGACAAACTATGGAATTTTATTTCGACGAGACTCTAAAAGAAAATAAGCTATGGTTACTTGATATTCAGATGTTGATTGGTGTAGAGATAAGAAAGATCGAAGAAGCACTATTGGATATTTCTTTCAAATATTTAGTGCCTCAATCTCATGGTGCTCGAGAAAGCAACATGTGGTGGCATTATCATCCCGTGAGGTTAAATATATAGCATGATCTTATGTTGCGTGTCAAGCAATTTGGATCAGATATGTGCTGGAAGAAATCGAGGTTGAAGTGATAAAACCTCTAGTACTGCAGATCAACAATAAATCAACCATAAATCTTGCAAAGAATTCAGTTTTGCATGGAAGAAGTAAGCACATAGAAGCTAGATTTCATTTCTTAAGGGAGAAGGTAAATCAAGGTGAACTTGAAGTAAGACATTTCACAAGTGAAGCACAATTGGTCAACATTTTCACCAAAGGATTAGAGATCGACGGGTTCCTAACGTTGAGAAAGAAATTAACAATAGTTCAGGTCGATATTAATTAGTGTGTTTCGACAACTTCGATTATAGGGGGCATGTTGAGATATTAGATATAATCCAAGTTGAGTTGTGTGACCCAAACCTAAAGGTAATTAGGGTTTAGGGTTTATTATTTATTTTGTTATTTTACTTAATATTCAAGTCACTTAAATGTATATAAATACACTTTGTAATTCAGTATCATAATTCAATTCAATAATACAATCCTTATTTCCTTATTCTCTCTTTCTCTCCTCACAAAAGGTACCTCAAACATTAACATATAACATATATTTTATGGTTGATGACTCGTAACTGATAAGTGATAACTTATAACTTATATCTGATGATTTATAATTGACAAATTAATTGGAATGTTTGATAAAATTATGGATGAATTAGCTGATAAATATAACATAACATAAAAGATACGATATTTTTTATTTAATACATAATTATTTTATTTAAAATAAAATAAAAATGAGTTTATATTAAAATAATAATTGTAAAAGTGGCAGAAAAATGATGACCTATAAATTAAAATACTATTTGAAATTTGAAAAATAAATTATTAAAATAAATTATAAAGTCATAATGAAAAAAAAAATAATATCAAATATATTTTTCATGTTTATAAAAGAAAATATATTTTTCATTATCATACGATTTTGTAAGCTATAAACTCAAAAATATATCAGGTCAAATAGAGCGAAAGTATGATGGTAAAAAAAAACTAATATTAATTGTTATAATATTGAACTTAATAAAATTTATTTTTCATTAGTAGTTATAGTGAAATTTTTTAATAAAAATAATATAAGAAATGTATTATTTTCTGATTTTTTATTATGTATGAAATTATAATTAAAAAAATGAATCCCTAAGAATCTTATTAGTTATGTTGTCTTTCTCGCCGTTAAGAGTATTAATTAGTAAATTATAGTCGAAAGTTTGAAGAATGCACATTATTTAGCTTATATAATGGGGAGACTTCATATTAATTAAACTGTAGAACTACGTGTGATGATTTTTCAAAGTCAACATATAATTTGTAATACAGTTGACAAACTTTGTATATGATAGGCATGCAATCAAATTGATGCTCAACAGTTTGATCACTGTGTTAGAGATCTTTTTATGACATATATACGAATAAGACTTGATAAATTGAATATATTATTGGGACTGAAAATTCTTGAATAGAAACACATGCTCAATTATATAAGCATTTGTGTAACATTTATACAGATATGTACCTACTGATTTTGTGAGTGTGCCTCCATAAACATTTTGAACTATATATTTGTGGTTCATTGACTATATAAAATGTATTTTGAAGTTGAAGTCATCTTTTAATATTTTGCTTCTTTTTATTGGTTCTGCGGCGTGAAGTAGGGAGAGTCCACTCTAAAGTTAGGCTTTACAATGCATCACGTATATGTTTGGTAAACGTTAATATAGTAATAGTTTTATTTCAAAAATTAATAAAGACTTTGCACGTGCTATAACAAAATGAACAAAAAAAAAGAGATAAGATAAAAGTACTTAATTGTACAGAACCGCACGCCACTAATTCCTTGGCAGCCAGGGATTCCATTCGGATTCTAGGAAGAAAATACTAGTACTAGTTTTTTCATAATAAACTAGCAAATATATAAATGCGCGGGTAAATTTATTTAATATAATTTAAAGTATATTTAAATATTGTTTAGATAATAATCCATATAATATAAAATTAATGATGTGTATTATTATTGAATCATATTTAATTTGATATAATATAAAATATTTTTAAATACACATATTAATTTATAATTGTTATTTAATTGTAAAATAAATAATAATTATATAAAAATAATTGTATTAAATAATCATGTAAAAAAAGAGACTCGTCAGGTAAAGAAAGAAAAAAAATCAAATTATTTAAAAATAAAAAATTTATCTCTCAAATAAAGATAATTATTGATTAAAATAAAATATATATTGTCCTGATAATGATGAAATGAAAAGTTAGTTTTATGCACTGTTATTGAATATTATCAAATTTGATATAATATAAAATATATTTAGATACACATATCAATTTCAAATGTGTTACTTAATTATAAAATGAACAATAATCATATAAATTATGAATATTTTTTTATATATAATAATTATAAAATAGTTATGTTTTTATTTTAGATAAATTTTTTGTTTTAAAAATTCAATACTTTTTTGGTGTTCTTCTTCATTAAATTAAAAACAAGTTCATATTTTGTTATTTACTTATAAAAATAAAGTAGGGAAAAAAATAGAGAGAAAAAAATTAAAATGAAAATGAGAGAGTGTGGGAAAAAGAAATGTGAGAGAAATTTGAACTTTGAATTAAAAGAAGAAATGAAAGAGTGAGAAAGTTAAGAGTTAAAAGTTAAAAGTGAAAAATGAATGAGGTGACAAAATGTGGGTAGTTTTAATTTTTTAACATTTGTTAATTACAAATATGCCTTTTTGATGGTACAATGTTTTAAAACAAAAAGGATATATTAGGAAATTTGGTGGTAGTTTATTTTAATGAATAAATATTTGATAGTTGATTAATTATAAAATAAACAAGGATCATATAAACTGAATTGTATTAAATATTCATATAAAAAAAGACCCGTGACATGGAGAAAGAAAAAAATTCACATTTGAAAATAAAAAATTTGTCTCTCAAATAAAGACAATTGTTGATTAAAATAAAATATATATTGTCCTGATAGTGATCTGTGAAATGGAAAGTTGATATTTGATACAAAATAAAATGTATTTAGATACACAAGTCAATTTTAAATAAATTACTTAATTATAAATCAAAAAATTATATAAATTATATAAATTATGAATATTTTTTTATATATAATAATTATAACATAATTATGTTTTTATTTTAGATAAATTTTGTGTCTTAAAAATTCAACATTTTTTGGTGTTTTTCTTTATTAAGTTAAAAAGAAGTTCAAATTTTGTTATTTATACTTAAAAAATAAAATAGGAAAAATAAATGGAGAAAGAAAAAATTAAAATGAAAGTGAGAAAGTGTGATAAAAATAAATGTGGGAGAAATTTGAATTTTGAATTAAGAGAAGAAAATGAAGAATGAGAAAGTTAAAAATAAAAAATGGGAAATGAATGAGGTGGCAAAGGGGATCCTTTCAATTTTTTTAATATATGTTAATTACAGATATGTCATTTTGATTATATAATTCTTTAAAATGAAAAAAATATATTAGAAAGTTTGATGGTAGTTTATTTTAATGGATAAATAGTTGAAGGATGAGGTATACTAAGGCAGTGTATGACAAGATATTTTTTGAGTTTTGAGTTTATAGTATATAGCTTATAATTCATATGACAATAAAAGATTTATTTGATAACATTCTTCTCATCACGAATTTATAATTTATTTTAATAGTTTATTGCTTATTTTCAGACATTATTTCAAACACTATTTGACATACTTTTGTGACCACAAACTGACCATACCACTTTGGACTTCAGCTTTTCTGGGAATAATCTCAGCCTTGAATTGAACAACAATATATGTTTCCCTACCTGAAATCTTCTTCTAACAAACTTTTTGTCATGGTATCTCTTAGTCTCTTATCATTGTATAACGCAAATACTAATTAGACTGAGAGATTATTTCCTATTATGTAACACTTGTAAACTTGTTTCAAAGAGAAAGTAAAGAATAGTAGTTTATAACCAATTTTATTGTGTTCTTATTGTTTTCTTCGTTTCTACCCTTGTGGGTTTCTTACCGATCAAGAAAGCAATCATACTTTGTAATTTCGACATCGTTTTCACAAAAAATTGGTGCGGTGAGCATGGAGAAGATGTCGTCAATAAAGTATGAGATTGAAAATTCACCGGAGTGAACTATTTCGGTCTGTGGCGCTTGAAGATGAAAGTCCTACTAGTTTAACAGGGTTGTTTAGAAGCGTTAAAGGGAGTCACAACCATGGACGTTGCGTTAAAGGATAAAGAAAAATTGACTATGGTAGAGAAAGCCCACAACACCATCTTATTGAACCTTGGTGATAAGGTTCTTCGACAGGTTTCGAAGGAGACGATGGCGTCGTCGGGTCTTTGGAAGAAACTCAAAAGTTTGTACATGACCAAATCATTGGTCAACAACCTCTACATGAAGCAAGCTCTGTATTCATTCAAGATGAGTGAAGACAAAGTTTTGGCTGAGTAGTTGGATATGTTCAACAAGCTGATTCTTGATCTTGAAAATATGGATGTAAAAATCAAGGATGAAGATCAAGTGTTGTTACTGTTGTGTGCTTTGCCTAGAACACATGCTCACTTCAAAGAAACTCTCTTGTATGGAAGAGAGTCTCTGACGTTTGAAGAAGTTCAACCAGCGTTGTACTATAAGGATTTGAACGAACGAAAAGAGCACATTCCATCTTTGACTGGTGAATGTCTGTCGGTTAAGGAGAAATTGACAAAGAGAGATGGCAAGTTCGACAAGAAGAATGGTAAGAGTCAGCAGAAGTCTTATAGTGGTGATGCATCTGGTATCCGATGTTATCATTGTAAGAATAAGGGCCATACAAGAAAAATATGCCCTGAATGCCTGAAAGATCATGGAGGTAAGGATAATGGTAACACAACCATTGTTCAAGATGATTTTGACTCATCTGATGTTCTTATGGTTTCAAGCGGCGACTCAAGTAAAGAGTGGATTATGGATTCAGGTTGCACATGGCACATGACTCCAAACAAATACTTGTTCGAGATACTATGTGATTAAGATGGTGGATCTGTATTGCTTGGAAACAATAAAGCTTGAAAAATTGCACATGTTGGATATGTGAGATTCAAGCTCCATGATGAGTCAATAAGATTGTTGACTGAAGTCAGGTATGTACCTAATTTGAAGAGAAATTTAATTTCTCTTGGTGAATTCGACAAGAAAGGATATGTTTTCCAAGGAGAGAAAAGTATTCTAAAAGTCATGAAGGGGTCGAAGGAAGTCTTAAGAGTCGTGAAGAAACAAGACTTGTATACCCTTGAGGCTGAAGTTGTTTGTGGTTCTGCATCTGTTGCATCCACAAAATCTTTGTCGAAGATAAAAATTTGGCACATGAGATTAGGCCATGTCAGTGAAAGGGGTATGGTCGAATTAGGGAAACAAAATCTACTTGGTGGAGACAAAGTCAAAAAACTGAAGTTTTGTGAACCCTGTGTACTTGAAAAATCATGCAAAGTGAAGTTCAATAAAGGCAAACAAAGAACACATGGATCCCTTGATTACATCCATGCTGATTTTTGGGGGCCTTCGAGGTGTCCATCACATTCAGGAGCAAGGTATTTTTTATCTATAGTTGATGATTATTCCAGAAAGTTATGGGTATTCATCCAGAAGACTAAGGATGAAACTTTTGAGAACTTCAAAAGTTGGAAGACTCTGGTCGAAAATCAGAATGGTAGGAAGGTCAAGAGGTTGAGAACCGACAATGGCCTTAAATTTTGCAATGAGGCATTCAACAATTTTTATGCAGCCTTTAGTATTGCAAGGCACAAAACTACTGCAGGTACTCCCTAACAAAATGGTTTAGCTGAAAGGTTTAATCAAAACATTTTGGAAAGAGTTAGATGCATGTTGACTAGTGTTGGGTTAAAGAAGGTGTTTTAGGCAGAGACTGTTTCGACAATAACATATCTAATAAATAAATGTCCTTCAGTTGCGTTAGATATGAAGACACATGAAGAAATTTGGTCGAGACATCGACCATATGTCAACAAACTTAGAGTATTTGGCTGCATAGCTTATGCTCACATTAGGCAGGAAAAGGTCGAACTTAGAGCTCTGAGATGCATGTTAATGGGATACCCTGAAGGAGTCAAAGCTTATAGGCTATGGTGCCTAGAGCCAGGTCACATGAGGTGTATCACCAGTCGAGACGTAGTTTTCAATGAAGCTGGGATAGATTTCAAGAAAACTAATGATGTTAGTCGAAGTGCACAAATATCTGAAGAAGAGATGGAACAAGAAGAGATTCCTGTTGAGGTGGAGCATGTCGATGCTGAATTGTGTATCTCATATCAAGTTAAAGAAGAATCACAAGATGCTGAAGATACTGAGAAAGATGAGGAAATTGTCGATGACTACCTGTTGGCAAGAGATAGACCGAGAAGAGTCATCAAGTCACCTCAAAGACTTTGGTATGTAGATCTCATAGTTTATGCCTTAATCTCTACAAGTGAGGTTCTAGATGAAGAACCTAGAGACTATAAGAAAATTATGAGGAGTCGAAATAAGACTGAATGGATGAAGTCCATGGATAATGAGATGAAGTCCCTTCATGATAACCACACTTGGGAACTGATTAAGAAACCTACTAGAGCCAGGTTAGTCAGTTGTAAGTGGATTCTAAGTTACATAAATGGATCTATGAACAGAGTTCTAATTTATGGTGGAGCATGTGGTGAAAATAGTAAAGCAGAAATAGAAGGGTGTGTTGAGTATGATTATGCAGGTTGTATGGATTCCAGAAAATCAATTTCTGGATATGTGTTCACTATGTTTGGAACAATAATCAGTTGGAAAGCAACACTTCAGGAGGTTGTTTCCTCATCAACCACTGAAACATAATATATCTCCCTCGCTGAAGATGTGAAAGAAGCATTATGGATTGAAGGCTTTGCTAAGGAACTAAAACTTCAAGATCAAGTTATCACTGTTAAATGTGATAGTCAAAGTGCTATATACTCGTCGAAGAATTCAGCCTATCATGAGTAAACCAAGCACATTGATGTGAGGTTGCATTTCGTCAGAGGGGTAATCGAGTGTGGAGACGTCCAAGTGCTGAAGGTTTTAGACAGATCACAATGCTACTGATATGATCACCAAGACATTACAAAGTTGCAAGTTTTTTCCACTGTATACAGTTGATAAAGTTGCATGAAGAAAGTTAGTTTGTTCCCTTGATGTTATAGTGTTTGTTCCAAGGTGGAGATTTGTGAGATATTGGATCGAACTCTAGTATGATCGATAGGTAGCTTCTTGGTTCGACAATTCGACAGGACCTTAGCATGTCATCGAAGTCTGCTCACATGCTGTAGTCGAAATATGCTAGGATTGTTAGCATGTCGAATTGGGCTATTTGTTATGCTCAATTGTTTAAGTTAGCTTGTTCTCTAAGTTAACTTGTGTAATGGGTATGTGTATAATAGCCCATTAGTTTAGTATGTTAGTTTTTTTATAAATAACATACTAGTCTCTCATCATTGCATAGCGCAAATCCTAATTAGGGCGAGAGAGGTTATTTGCTATTCTGTAACACTTGTAATCTTGTTTCAAAGAGAAAGTAAAGAATAACAGTTTATAACCAATTTCATTGTATTCTTATTGTTTTATTATTTTCTACCCTTATGGGTTTCTTACCGATCAAGAAACAGTCATACTTTGTAATTCAGACATTGTGCTAAAGGTTTCGACATATCACAATGTTGTTGATATGATCACCAAGACATTACCAATTTGCAAGGTTTTTCCACTGCATGCAGTTGATAAAGTTGCATGAAGAAAGCTAGTTTGTTATCTTGATGTTATAGATTTTGTTCCAAGGTAGAGATTTGTGAGATATTGGATCGAACGCTAGTATGGTCGAAAGGTATCTTCTTGGTTCGACAATTCGGCATGACCTTAGCATGTCGTTGAAGTATGTTCACATGTTGTAGTTGAAATATGCTAGGATTGTTAGCATGTCGAATTTAGCTATTTGTTATGTCCAATTATTTAAGTTAGCTTGTTCTCTAAGTTAACTTGTGTAATGGATATGTGTGTAAAAGCCCATTAGTTTTCTTATAAATAGCATACTAGTTTCTCATAATTGTATAACGCAAATTCTAATTAGGGTGAGAGAGGTTATTTGCTATTTTGTAACACTTGTAATCTTGTTTCAAAGAGAAAGTAAAGAATATCAGTTTATAATCAATTTCATTGTACTCTTATTGTTTTCTTCTTTTCTACCCTTGTGGGTTTCTTACCGATCAAGAAGTCAATCATACTTTGTAATTCTAGCATCGTTTTCACAACTAAATTAATATATGAATCCAAACACGGACAAAATGTGTTTATCTATGTTACTATTACTTATTATATAATTAAGACAATATTTATAAATAATATGTTATTAGTTGATATTTATAAAACTAAATGATTGCATAAATAATTTTATAAATAATGTCAAAAAAAATTAATAATTATACATGGGAAAATATACCGTTGGTCCAAATATATGTATATATGGAAAAACTATATTTATGCTTCAAATATAAATAAAAATATGTTTTTTTAAAATAAACTTTCTTGATTAAATAATTTTGTCTTTCTATTTGTTCATTCTTCTAACATTTTAGAAACAAATGCGTGTAACATACAAATACCCGTGAGAACGCACGAGTACCCAGACCAGAGTATGTGCGAACGCACATGATATTACATTTTTGTATTATTGAAGAAAGTAAAAGTAAATATATTTAAAATAATGTATGAATTCAAACACGGACACAATGTATTTATTTATGTTATTAATATTTATTTATACAATTAAGACAATATTTATAAATACTATGTTATTAGTTGATATTTATAAATACTAAATGATTGCATATATATATATATATATATATATATATATATATATATATATATATATATATATATATATATATATATATATATATATATATATATATATATATATATATGGAAAAGTGAGCTAAAAATTATTTTTAAACTAATGACTAAATCTTAATTTTCTTTTTTAAAAAATAATATAATATACAGTTCATCCAAATATTTTTATATATGGAAAAATTATATTTATAATTCGGATATAAATCAAAATATGTATTTCTTTTAAAAATAATAAACTCTTTTGATAAAAAAAATATTTTTATTTTTTACATTCTTATTATATTTTAAAAACAAATGCGCGTAACACCAGTACTCGTGCGAATCCACGAGTATCCCATTAGTTATTCATAATAGATTTTATTACATCAATTAGAATCCTAATACCAAGACTATCAACTCAGGTTGTGTATAATTTCTCCAACACCGATACATAAACATAATGATTAATCAATTATAAAGTATAACTACTTGTTTAGAGATAACCAAAACCATTCTAATTCATTTTTATCATGTCTAGATTGGTTCCTACACTTATATGGTTAATCTATACTTATTACTTATAAGACTTTCAAACTCGATTCTTTAATGAGTAAGTTTATTGTTATAAATTATTAAGAATTGATAATCTTGAGTGTATTCCAAAATGACAAGAAAATATAGAAGTGAAGATTAATTTTAAATTCAGAAATAGACAACACGTGTAAAGTGTTACAGTAGGTTTGAATCAGAAATAGGAAACACTTGTAAAGTGTTGCAGTAGGTTTGGAATCGCAAATAGGCAACACTTTGTGAAGTGTTGTAGAATGAAATATGCAACTCTTGAAGAATGTTGTAGTAGGCAAAACAATGTAACTTTTGGTTAAAGTACGTAACTTTTGGTGAAAACTTGTAAGTCTTAGTAAAATGAATTTGTTTCACCAAGGATCGCAACCTCGTAAAACAACATCAATGTGGCCTATAAATACTTCATTTCTGATTCAGAAAAACACAACAAAAACATACATTTTATTCACTAAAATTTCAAATACTTTCCCTTCAATTGAGTTTTCATCGCTCTTGTACAAACTCAAGTATATGCTGAATTATCCTGGGTATTCCTGCGTTACAACTCTAAGACATTTGAGATTGCTTGAAATACTTATATGAAAAGTGAACTTCATTCACGATTCTAGTCTCGATCCACTTGATTAAGTTATTTTTTTAACAATCTTATAATTATGAAAAATAATGACAACGGAGACTTTCGTTTCAAGTATCAAACTGGCAAATCAAGAGCACTAGATGAAAGAGTATAAGAAGAAATCGTCATTATCAATCCAGGTACGTTTTTATGGTTTCTCATAGAAATTAGAACAATGTGAAAATCATAAAATGAAGATACAAAATTAAATTTTACTTACCCTTGGCATGAAGATAAATTATTACCGATATCATAATTTTTTGATAGTTATTGATCAATTGAGATGCATAACAATTAATAAGAAATAGTCATAAATTTTTTTATTATTCACAGTATATCAACTAATTATATTTTATAGTAATAATTATTTTCTAACGTATATTAACAACAATTTATATATATAATTAAAAATAAAATTTCACATATATTCCAATAATAGTATTTCAAACAATAACATTATATAATTAATAAATTATTTTTTCTCTATTCATTTACGATCTATTATATATGCATTAAATATATATTATTCTATAATATATATATATATATATATATATATATATATATATATATATATATATATATATATATATATATATATATATATATATATATATATATATTTGTTTTATTTTGTTGAGAATTGTGGTCCCGTAATTTATACTATTTTGGTTATAGAGTATAATATATGAACCATTCAAACATATGGATTACGAATGTTACGGTTTGAGACAAAAGTATTTTAAAATACTTTAAAAATACTCTTATATTCTTATATTATGTAGAAATCAAATTTAATATGAAATGCATACACATATATATGTTACATATTTCATACAATTAAAAGTTTAAAAATTTATACTCATATTCATCTATAAAGTTATCAAATTATCTTGCATAAGAATCTTTGAAGCAAAGGCATAAAAAGTTTATTTTTAAATAAAAAACTGTCAGCATTTTTTAAGTCAGGTCTGATGTACTTTTTAATTCAGATATAGTTAACCAACTTAACAAAACCTGCTGTTGTTTCAAAATTTTAAAAATTGTTTGAAATTCAAAATTCGTCATGCACTTGTTAAGTCAGGTTCCCGTTTAAATGACTTAACAAGTCCTGAATAGAATTCAAAATTATGTTTTTTCATGAACCATTATCATTCTAAACTTTTGCAAACCTTTAGGAAAATGTCTCAAACTTTTGCATCAATTCATAGAGGTTTCTTAGAATGTATTTAAGGCAAAATACATTAGTTTTCAAATTATCTCTTTCATTCTTAATTTTTCACATCAATTCAAATGATTTTCTAAGTTTTCATTCTTTTTTTAAATTATTGAAACTTTGTGCATAACTTTAAAATCATTCAAAAAGTTTCATAATATATTCTAATCACTTAAGGTTTATATATATTGTTTGTTGAATTGTATATTGAAGGGGGAGAAGAATTGTTTATTATTGGAAATTGTCCAAAAATATATTTTATTCAAAAGTATCATTTTGTTGTTACTTGATCACCAAGTGTATGGTGAGAGTTATTTGTATATAGAAAGTGATATGCTTTTTAAGTGTATGTGATAATCATCATAGTGTTAGTGATTATTGGATAAAGGTAATTTGAATTGGTTTGATTCAAAGTCCACCATAGTTGTTGGTGTATTTGTGAAATTAAGGAAGTAGTAGCTTCAAAAGAATCGGTTTTTTGGAAGAATCCTATCAAAGACGAAATGGATTTAACAATGTCAAACCAGACTTGAGAACTTGTCGATCTACCTAAAGAATCAAGACCTATTGGATGCAAGTGGGTGTTTAGAAGGAAGTATCATAGTAATGGTACACTAAACATTTACACGTCTAGATTAATGACCAATGGGTTTAGAGAAAATGAAGGTGTTGATTAATTACCGACACATATACGTTAGTAGCAAGCACAAAGAAAATTATAGTATTGTTTGCATTAGCTTTTTTGGATGACCTTATAGTTCATCAAATAGATGTCAAAATAATATTCCTGAATAGAGATCTCAGTGAGGAGATTTATATGGAGCAATTGGAAGGTTATGTACTTCCTAGTAATGAACAAAATGTGTGCAAGCTTGTTAAATCATTTTATGGATTAAAATAAGCACTGACACAATAACATTAAAATCTTAACTTTGTCATTGCAAGATTTACCAATTAATGAGGAGACACACAACTTAAGGGGAGACTTTTCAATCATTATCAAAACGTGAATTCAAAGAGTTTGTCATCATCAAAAAGGGGGAGATTGTGAGGAATATATCTTATATTTGGTCCAATTTTGATAAAGACAAAGATTATCAAAGAAGAAAATCATCAAAAGTGTTATACATATCAACGGTGAAGTCGATTAAGAAGGTTTAACATAGAAATTCAAGTGAATATTTGAGACAAGTGAACATAACTAAGGTGCTCATTGCAATTTATATTATATTACTTTAAATTGCTCATAATTTCATCTCTAACTTCATCTAAAACCTTCTTGCATCATCAATCATGATTATCTAAAAACCTTCTTCATCTAATTCTTGTTACAAGTATGTGTACACAAAGTTGTCTAAGAATATTATGATATTCATTTGTCTCATGTTGATTATATGATTGATCATTCGCAACAAGATGAATGGAATTTTAGAAATAAAGAGGTTTCTAACTTCCACATTCAAGATGAATTATTTTGGACTAGTTGATATGCTTTTGAGGATCAGAATAAATCGAAATAGTGAGGATTATGAACATAGTCAAACACATTATATTAAGAAAGTACTTGATAAGTTTAAACACGTACATTTCAAGAAAATGAGTACTTCATTTGATCCTATTGTCAAACTTTAAAATAATGATAGAAGAATTGTGGCTCAATTAGAATATGCAAGTGCAATTGGTTGTCTAATGTGTTTGATGCAATGTACCTGGCATAGCATTTGCAGTTAGTAAAGTGAGTAGATTTACTAGCAATCCAAATTGTGAGCACTGGAAGGCCATCAAAAAGAACTTGGTTATCTTATGAAAAACAACAATTTTGGCCTTCATTGCGGTAGGTTTCCTACCATATTAGAAGGATATACCGATGCGAGTTAGATATCAAGTGTTGAATATCATAAATCTGCATTTGGGTGAATATTTACACTAGCTGGAAGTGAGATTTCTTGGAAGAGCAAGAAACAAATGTGGATCACTCTCTCAAGCATAGAATCAGAGTTCGAGGCTATTGCTTCCGTTGGTAAAGAAGTTGAATGATTGAGGGACCTTCTGTTAGAAGTTTCATTGACTAAAGACAATGTTTCAAAGGTGTTGATATATTGCGGTAGTCAAGCCACTTTACCTAAAGCATAGAAAAGGTGTATAATAGCAAGTCTAGGCAACTAAGACTTAAATATTCTTTTGTGATTAAATTGATTAAGGATGTAATCATTTTGTTCACATATATACGATCAAACTATAATTTGCTTGATCTATTTACTAAAATACTGACAAGAGATTTAGTAAAGACTACCTCGAGAGGTATGAGATTAAAACTCCTTGAATAAGAGTTCCGACAATGGTAGCAACCCAATCTAAAGTTAACAAACCTTAACCTAAGATTCAATGGATAACAACAAGTCGTTTATTTGGATGTTTGTGCAACATTCTATGATAATGTTGACTACTAGATATTGAGGGTTGAGTTTTTCTTCAAACTGTTAATGAAATTCTATATCGAGGATATGTATTTAAAGAAATAGATACAAAATGAACTTCACCTATATGAATTTCAAGATGGTGACGTCTCAAAGTGAGAGTGGGAGTTTCTCTCATGAAAAATTTACGAAAACAGGAAAAATACATGGTCATAAATAATGTTAGGAGAGAGATGTAGGCAAAGAACCATTAAAGAATGTGTGTAAGGTAACGCCGGTATAATCATAAGGGATAACGGTTCAAAGCATAACTACCTAACATTCTGAATAAACTTTGCATTATCCTTACTAAGGTTAAGTTCAAATTAAAATATATTTAACTGTATTAACATTCGCTGTTTCTCTTTTCTGGAATTGGTCTTGTCATTATTAGAAAAAGTGGGGGATTGTTGTAAATCATTAAGAACTAATAATCTTGAGTGTATTCTAAAATGACAAGAAAATATACAAGTGAAGATTAATTTTGAATTAAGAAATTGCCAACACTTGTGAAATGTTGCAATAGGTTTGAATTTAGAAATAGAAAACACTTGTAAAGTGTTGCAGTAGGTTTGAATTCAGAAATAGACAACACTTCGTGAAGTGTTGCAGAATGAAAGTATGCAACTCTTGAAGAATATTGCAGTAGGCGAAACAATGTAAGTTTTGATAAAAAATATATAACTTTTGGAAAAAACTTGTAACTCTTGGTAAAAAGAAGTTGTTTCACCAATGGTCGCAACCTTGTGAAACAACACCAATATGACCTATAAGTACTTTATTCTGGATTCAAATAAACACAACAAAAACATACATCCTCTTCACTTAAATTTCAAATACTCTTTCCTGCATACAAGTTTTCATCGGTCTTATGCAAACTCGAGTATATGCTGAATTATCTTGAGTATTTCTACGTTACAACTCTAAGACATTTGAGAGTTTTTGAAATACTTATAAGAAAAATGATTTTGTTCATAATTATAACCCTGATCCATTTGATTAAGTTAATTTTCTAACACTTATTACTGAGACACCTAAATTTATAAGGTTTCCAAAATCGATTCTTTAATGAGTGGGGTTATTACTGAGACGTCTAAATATATAAGGTTCCCAAAATCGATTATTTAATGAGCGGGGTTATTAATGATATGCCTAAATTTATAAGATTCTCAAAATCGATTCTTTAATGAGTGAGGCTGAATTGAAAAAAAAGTCGTTTGTCATATTTTATTTTCTTGTTACTAGGATTTATGCCTCAACTTCAAGACATCTTAGAGTACATGCATCCACAAGAACAATTCTAAGATGACGATTTCTTACTTAATTTACTAACAACCCCTAAATTAAAATAACACTAATCCCTTTATCTAAACATGGTAATATTAATTTTTTCCCACTAAAAGTCAAAGGCAACATAATCTTTTCTTACAAATCAATGGCTAGATAGAAACTCGTGGCATCATGAATACTGATGCATACATGAAAAATTCAATGAATCAGTAAAACCATATGAAGGTTTTGATTAGACTATACTAGTATGTATACTAAAACAACATTTATATATTTCTATAATTCTTTCTCTTGTCTATAAATATGTATTACTTAATTTTCTTTTTGCTTCCATATAACAATATAACAAATAGGTGAAGTCACAATGTGCACATAATATATTTATTAACATATTTTTGTATACGTTTAATATACTAATCAATATAGTTTTAGTATATTATACTCATGTATCTGTAAACAAAAATATCTCATTAGCATATCTCATCAATAACACCCTTCTCGTGAAATTAATACTTAAGGTGAAGAGAGTTGAGCTTAATTTCTAAATATCAAAATAGAACCTAAAACAAAGATACCAAAATAAGGGCCTGTTTGATTTGATTTTGTAAAACTGTTTTTTAGTTTTTAAAATTTGAAAATAAGAAAATTTGTTTGGTAGTCTAATTTTATAAAATTGTTTTTGAAAACTATTCTCTATTGAGAGTTTTAAAAACTAAAAAACTAAAACAGGTTTTAGAGGTTTTGGTTTTTGGTTTTTAGTTTTGGAAATTATGATGAGGAAAAAACAAGGAAAAGTGGTACACTTTTTAAAACGATTTTTAAAAGTAGAATTACCAAACATGTTTTATTTTATTGTTTTTCTTCAAAACTCTTTTAAAATTGATTTATAAAATAGTTTTTAAAAACTATAAAATTTTCAATTTTTAGATTTTAGAAACCAAAAACAATTTCTCCAAACAAGTTTTTAACTTTTAAATTTTTAAAACGATTTTTAAAAACAGAGCTACCAAACAGATTTTATTCCATTAGTTTTTTTAAAAACAATTTTTTAAAACTGATTTATAAAATCATTTTTAAAAATAGAAAATCAAAACTCAATCAAACGAGCCCTAAATGTGTTACCTGTTTTATGATAGGTGTGCAATATATATTCTGAAATTATCAACATAAAAGTGAGCTATAAACATTCTAATTAAAGCCTAAACAATTCCTAACAACAAAAACAGACCAAATTTGCTTATTCACTTGTTCTTATAGTATAAACTTCTCATAAAATAAAATATCACAACTTCAAATCAACATTATAATCTAACTGATGAAATCAAAACTAACAAAGGAAATCCACCAATTCAAACTAATGAGAGAGATGAATTTAGCATCAACTTTGCAAACCTTCTCTAAAGAGTCCCTCAAACAATTTTCATGGTTAAACCCTTTAAGGTAATAAATTTCTTTGCACATCACAATCAATTTAAGATACACGTGTAACCATGAATATAAGAAATTAAGTTTTGGTCAAGTAAGCATTGAATATTTTGGAAAAAAAAAGAAGGAAGATAAATAGTTACCTAAACTTACCTTTATCTTTACTAACACATAGATTCATTAAAGCTAAGTGTGTGTTTAGTTTAGTTTTTGGAAGATGTAAAAGCAATTTTAAGAGTGTAGAATTAATTCTGAAATAATTTTGAGGTGTTTGGTTTTTATAAAGTTGAATTGATTCGGCCTCCATAATTGATTCTATTCGAAGTTACAATTTGTAACTTTTGAGTTTAAACCTGATTTTTACACTAAAATTTATTGTTCAATTCATTTTTACACAAATATACTCAAACATAAATCACTTTACATTCAAATCACTTCTAAAATCAATTCACTCAAAATCAAATTTTCTCACCCGAGAACCAAACATACATTTAAGGGGTGAATTGCATGTAATAAAGAAAATGAGAGCTTACAATTTGGGACTTAGGTTGGGCATAAATTGAGAAAAATGAATGAGAAAACTAAAATTCCAAGGTTTTAATGTTATGACTTAAAGTTTATGATAGATTTTCCATAGTTGAATGTTAATTTTGGTGGAGAATCGAAGAAATTGACATTTTTGAGCTAAGGAGGGAGAAGACAAAAATATGATTTTTGATCCAAATGGGAAAGAGTTTCTCATGTTTAATTTTTTTCTCCATAAATTTACGAAACTGTCAGTCATACCCCAAAATTTTTCCTATATTTTCTCATTACATCTGACCCATGGCTCATGATTCATCTACATACTCTTGACTTAATCGTCCATTATAAGATCATTCATCTACACTTTCATTTTACATGTAACATCATTGATTCAAAATATTCTTATTATTTATGATACAAAGCATTGAAATATGACAAAGAGGCTATAAATACTCATGGGCTAGGGTTTTCATGGTTTGCACTTGTGAATGAAGCTTATGAGATCATTGTGCTACACTTGACTTTGGATGTTCACTTTCTTGGCCTAAGTCTTTGGAAATATCTAATATTTAATCTAGACTTTTGATTATGATGGATTACATCATAGGAAAAGAAATTGAAAGTCATTTGCAAGTTTGACTTTTTGATCAACAAAGTCAACCATGTATGGTTGAATTTTTGTTGACCATGTTCTTATGAGGTCTTACATGATTAGTTGATTGGCTTTTGCTCTATTGATTTAAAAGCATGGCAATTCGAATTTAAGAATTTCAAAGTTCAAATATTCAAATTTGAAAATTGGAGGGAAGATGCATTTCTTAAGAAATAAGCCAAGATATACATTCAAGGTCCAAGATTCATTTACAAAATAAATAAAAAAACATATTACAAAAGCCAAAATTACAAATTACACAAAAAATCAATTTTTTTTATCTAAGATTGACTTTTGGTCAAACAGTCGACCAAAGTCAAACTAACCTTAATGTTACTTTGGTCTTTATCCTTAAGACCCTTCATTTTTGTCTGACTACAAGGTACTACAAGGTGTTCAAGATCTCTTCATGTTCACCTTCATACCAAGTCTTCACCATGATGTTATGCCAAAATTTGTTAAGCCATGTCAAGTCTCAAATCAAGCTTATAGCATCCCTGCATCAATAAGAACATGTCAGCATCATACACACAATCAAACATGCTATGCCATAACACTTGGCCCATATCTCATGCACACATGCCAAATCAAGCTATGATAATACATGCATACACATCCAACACTTAGCAGCACACACACATTTGCAATGCACAAATCAACCATCATATACTCATGTAAGCCACAAGCCATGTTCATAAAATTTCTAACACTCATCCACAAACCAAAGTAAAGTCAAGTTCATCAAAACAATGTCCAAAAGCTATTGCAACTAGTTCCATAACAATTAGATTTTAAATTAACTACCATTTAATACGAGTTTTTCTCCAATTTCCAACATCAATTTCAGATAACCTCTAATTTCTAACTTTGCCTATTAACTGTCATTAACATTTATTTTTTTCGTTCACTAACAATGACTAACAGTCAAGCAAGCAAGGTTATTCCAACTTCCTCTAACAAGTTAACTAACCTTAACTTGTTTGGACAACTAACTAACACTTAAAATCCTAATTGTTTTAACATAATCCTACTAACCGTTTTCCTAACTAACCTTTCTTTAATCTCTAACATTTTGTTCAATTAACCTTCAATTTTCAATTCTA
Source organism: Lathyrus oleraceus (assembly GCF_024323335.1). Classification (NCBI taxonomy): domain Eukaryota; kingdom Viridiplantae; phylum Streptophyta; class Magnoliopsida; order Fabales; family Fabaceae; genus Lathyrus; species Lathyrus oleraceus. The sequence goes on along the minus strand of NC_066582.1, from coordinate 33,151,025 downwards.
ACTTCTACCAAGTTAACTCACACTTGTTTTAACACTAACCAACCCTAATTGTTTTTCAAACTACAAACTAACCTAACACGTAACATCTGTTAACTATGAAAGTTTCAACTTCCTAACATCAACTAACACTGTTAAATCATACTAACTGCTTTTCTCATAAAGTAACTAACTTTCACAACTGCCCTAACTTTAAAATAACCTTGCCCTAAGAGTTACCCAAATCAAGTATAATACATTAGGTTATTTTTTCAATTAAGGTAGTTTTTAATTAGACTTAATTTTTGTTTAGGTTTATTTCTTAAATGCAATTAGGAGTAGGTTAGAGATTAGGGTTTAACATGTTAAGTTCAATTTATAGTGCCTTTGCTCTTTTTCTTCATAATCCCACATGCTTGATGTATGACTCTTAACATGTTCATCTTATTTAATTAGTTGATCAAGTTTATCTTGATAAATTAATTACATTTGTAATTTAGGACTTTCGTGTATAACTTTTCAAGAACATATTTGCATGCTCCCTTATGATTCATATCCAATTAAGTGATCACAAGTCCTTTAATCACTTTATTAGAATTAGATCTTTACACTTACCCCTGCACTTGATCCATCAAGTCAATACTAATCCATTTCCCATTCAAAACCCTGGAGATAGGAAGGCATCAAGACATGTTCATACTAAACTTCATCCTATTCTTTGGTACTTCACCATTTTCTTCCAATCTTGTTCCCTAACTTATTCAACACAAAATAAAACCTCCTTTTCCTTTTCAAACTTCAAACCCTTAACCATTTTAATGCGAATTATGCACCACGATCCTTAAGAAGTGGAGAGGAATGAGAGGGAGTATTCATATTCTTTTTTTATTATAGGAAATGGTGGTTTAATGTAATCAGGTAAATGAGGATTTGGTTCGGTCATGATTTGCTTCTTTGTTCTTCTCCAACGAGAATTTTTATCAATAAAGTAATCAAGGGTGACTCCTCTTTCCTCCTCATCACCTAGATTCCATTTCTCTTTTCTTTTAGTCACACCTCCTTGAACTATCTTTTTGTTACCTTGTTCAATAAGTACCTTCGACTCTACATCAACAACTTTGCATGTTTCGTTCTTAGGATTGTCTACAGTGTTACCAATGAATCCTCCACTCGTGCTATGCAAAATTGATATGTGTCTAGATAGTTGACCAATATACATCTCCAAATTTTTTATAGACTCATCCTGGTTCGTACCCATTTCCTCATGGTTTTTATTTATCTGGTCAAGGTTTCTTTGTGTGAATTTAATGAAATTATGCAAAGTCTCTTCCAACTCTGAAGGCTTCTTTTGGAAGTTGGAAGATTGTTGGTTTTGTTGCATAGCTTGGTTACAAATTTTCTTTTGATTGTTGCTCCAACAAAAATTAGAATGATCCTTCCATCCCGGATTGTAGGTATTAGAATAGGGGTTATTTTTCTGAAAATTTGAAAATTGGGTTTGTTCACTTACCCCTTCCAACAAACACCTTTCGTTTTCATGTCCTATTCCATAAAACTCACACTTAAGTGCTTACACCTGGCTCACGTTAGATTTATTGAAGCAACCTTTAGCCATCTGCTTGTTTAACAATTCAATTTGAGCTAATAATGCAGTATGAGTATCAATAATTAACATACTTTTGGGCATGCCACTAGTTTTGAGCTTAAACGACCTTTCACTTTTAGAATGGTACTCATTCATGCACATCTTTTCAATGAGGTCCTTTACTTGTAATTCAGTCACTTGTCTAATGGTGCCTCCCGCAGAAGCATCTATCAACATACGTGTTTGACTCTCGAGGCCTTTAATAAAAGTTTGCATTTGCTCCATATTATTCATATTGTGATTGGGGAATTTGCATAGCAGTAACTTGAATCTCTTCCAAGATTTATACAATGACTCGATGTCTTGTTGCTCAAAGTTGACAAGCTCAACACTCCTTAAACTGGCTAATAGTGAAAACCCTTTCCAAGAAATTATCCTCTAGCTCCTTCCATGTTCGAATGGTTCCAATTGGAAGGCATAGTAACACTTCTTTAGCCCTTCCAATGAGTGAGAAACCAAACAACCATAACTTTACCTGGTCGTCCGAGACATCATCAAGCTTGCACATTGAAGCGATTTCATAGAAGAGTGCAAGATGAGCCCATGGATCTCTAATAGTGTTCATGTCGAACGAATTGTCTCTTAGACCTAAAAGCACATAATTCTTAATATCAAAGTTAGCAGGGTCTGCCGGTATAAACCCTCTAGAATCCTATCCTTCATCAGTTTGTTTACAATAGTCCCCCAGAGTGAGGAGTTGTGGTGTTGTCATGTTATCCTCCTCTTCAGAATCCGAAGAAAGTATTGGTGCATCACCTTCAGCCAGAATTGCTTCTCCACCTTCTTTTCGTAGAGCACGTGTAGTTCTTTCCATTTCCGGATCAAAAGGTAGTAATGATGAACCTGACCTGCACATACAAAAACATAAAATACCTCAGTAGCACTATGATAAACAAATAAATAAAAAGCAATAAAAACTAAGAAAATTAAAATATGTTGCACAAAGTGTTTCCCTGTTGCGATCAACAGTCCCTGACAACGACACCAAAAACTTGATGACTTCTCGGTAAGTGTATCGATAGTATCACAGTAATAAAAAGATCGAACCCACAAGGACTATGTTCGAACAAGTCAAGAATTATGCAATGAAAAGGAAAACCAGTAAATGGGGGTGGGGTTCAGGTTTTTAGACGGAAAAAAATTACGAGTTTAAACAGAAGAAATAAAGACGGTTAGGTTGTACATTAGAATCCCCTTATCCTCTCTTGTTGATGTATGATGCCTTGTATGAATGATCGTATCCTTATATTCTCACGGCGAATTAACAAAACTGTTATAGCCAGTCTCCCATGAAATAACTCATTAACCATTACTCTGAGCTTTCTATCCATAGTCTGCCAGCATAAGCAGGTTTAGGCTATGGATAGAATGTTAATTCCCTTTGCCACCACTCGGGGTATCCTATCCATATTCAATCAACGTAACTAGAACAGTTGCCCTAGGTCCAACACATAGGCAAAGGGTCAATAATCCCTATGTGTCCAATATCAGATTAACAGAGTATCTCAAATTAAAAGCATTAAGAATAAGCAACAATTGAATAAAATTATAACTCAAAGGATTCATACAAATTCAAACAAACATTTAATGCCAACAAGATTGATAAAGGTTCATCATCATATAACATAACCTAGAGGATATTTAACTACTCATAATGAAAATTATAATACCAATTGAATAAAGAAGAATAACATATGAATTCCTTTGATGGAATGACCTTCAATGACTTCCAATGTTCTCAAAATCACCCTTTAATGCTATAAAACCGTGCTTCTAGTGCAAGAATTCGTAACTCTTGCCAAACTGCTGAAAATCCTCTTAAAAAGCACTTAGAACACGTCAGAAAAAGCCCAGAAAAACACCCATCACACATGTTATATAAGCCTCACGCACGCGATGCAACCTTTTTAACTATATCGTGCACGTGATGACGCTCGTGATTATTCCATTAGCTGCATCAAAATTCACCCTTTTCACTAGACTTTTCACTAAGTCTCGTTCTTTCATACTTAGTTATTTTTCACTCATTCTTGGGTTTTTCTTCTTCATTTTGGATCATATTTTACCCATTTCCACTGATTCTTCGCCTAATTATATGCAATGACGGACTGTCATTATTTGGTTCGATTTTGGCGAATGTTTGTTGTTGTTTTGATGTGTTTGGTGAATTGGTGAGTAAAATTGACATGTTTAAGAGTTGTTTGATATGATTCTCTTGATGTATGGATAATTGTTGTTGAATACGTGTATGAATGTATATTATGATTGGTATAATTACATAGCATGTTTATTATATTAAGGTGGTGGGCTTATTGGCGATGTATGTGGATCAAAGGGGAAAGATGATGTTTATTGCATATGTATGTGTTGTTGCATATTCATGCATCATATTGTGCAAACTTCGGTCTGATGGTGTGTCGCTGGTTCAGAAGGGGGGACTAGTGATAGACTATTGATTTAGAAGGGGAGATCAATGACGTTTATGGTTTGAAATGGGGGCATTAGTGTGTGGATGATGACTTCTCGACAAGTGTACCGATAATGTTGCAGTAATAAAAAAGACCGAATCCATATAGACTGCTTCTAATAAGACAAAATGTGTGTAATGTATAAAAACTAGTAAAAATGGGGGGTTTTGAGTTGCAATGCAAAAAGTAAACTAAGAGTTTAAATAGAATTACAAAAGCGATCATGTTGTGTTTAGAATCCCCAATTTCTCTATTGTTGATGTTTTATGCCTTGTATGAATGATCTTATCACTATAACCCCACAACAAATTAACAAAGTCATTATAACTGATCCCTCTCGAAATAACTCACAAACTACTACTCAGAGGTTTCTATCCCTAGTCCACCAGCGTAATTAGAGTTAGGCGATGCACATAACGTTAATTCCCTATACCATAACTCGGGGTCTCCTATTCCTATTCAATTAGCATAAGTATAACAATTGCCCTAGGTCCAACATATAGCCTAAGGGTCAGTATTCCCTATGTGCCCAAAATCAATTTAAAAGAGTATCCCACATAAAAAGTATTAAGAACAATAAGAAATAGAATGGAATTATATATCAAAAGGTTTATACAAAGTCAAATCAACATATTACCCAACAATATTAAAATAACTTCATCATAACACAACCTAACCTAGAGGAGCTTAGCTACTCATAATTCAAATTACAATACCATAATTGATAGATGAAATAGCATATGAATTCCCTTGAAGTAATGGCCTTAAATGGCTTTAAATGCCCTAAAATCTCCCTTGATGCTCTCCAAATCGTGTTTTGTACTCCAAAATTCGTAACCCTTATCAAAGTGAGAAAATACCCCTTAAAAAGAGCTCAGGATGGATCAACTACGTCAGAAAAAGCCCAAAAAAAGGACCATTGCGCGCGTGATGACTTGCATCGCTCGGTGCAACTTTGATGACCTTATCGTGTGCATGATGGTGCATGTGAATTTTCCCGAAGCTGCACTCTTTTGCTCCCTTTTTCACACAATTTTTCACTAAGTTCACAATCTTCACACTTAGCTATTTTTTCTCATTCTTTGGTCTTTCTTCTTCATTTCATCCCATCTTTCACTTGTTTTGATCCGATTCTTCGACTACATTCATGCAATTACAGACTGTCATCACAACCCCAAACTTGAATTGTTGCTTATCCTCAAGTAACTCGCATACAACTGCATATTTCAAAAGAAAATAAGTCGTGCAATAACCATCGAACATCATCAGATTAAAAAATTATTTTATCGGACCATTGTTCTAGCTTCCAACTTCTATCCGACAAATTCAGAAAATATCTTCAAACATTGACAAGTACTTAACTTGTCTCTCAACTCACTTTGAATCACACAATGTATAAGGTTATCTCTCAATCAACATGCAATATCAATTATGCTTAGCTTGACCATGTTCTAATATAGTTCATCATAGAAATCGCAACACACACATTAAAAGTCTTTTTAGGTTATAACTTGGCTTATGTTTGGGTAGGATATTTTTAGAAAAGTAGGTTTAAACCTTTGGAGTTAGGTGTCTAGTTCTCCCTCTATCATCATACCTCTTTGTTCCTTTTTTGATGGTACTAGAGATCTTTGGTCCTTATTCTACTTTCATTGTTTTTCTTTTCTCTCTTTTTTTGTTGAAAAAATGTCTTTTTCAAAAAAAAATCTCATAACTTTTGAAAATTTGGCCTATATTCTCTAGTACCCCAAACCCAAACTTAAAACTTTGCTCACTTCCAAGAGGAACCCCAAACTTAAACTTTTTTATACACTTTAGGACTATACTTCTACCTAACTCCAAAGAGAGGGCGGAAGGAAAAGATCTTTCAATTCATATGGCTAAGAATTTTGGGCTACATCCCCGAAAGAAAGCCTAAAGCTCAAAATGGTTAGCAATGAATATACCTATTACTACATGGTGGTCTAAAAAGGCTCAAAGTTATAAACAAAAATCACCTCAGTGTGTGTTAGTCAAACTAGATGAACTTAATCAAAAATAGATCAATCCAGATAAAAGAATAATGCATCTCATAAAGAAAGAAAAGTGAACAATGGAATTTATTTGGCTCAAACCTTACTAGATGAGGTATTTTTAGGTTGAGTACAACTCTGTTGATTCTTTTCTCATCCTTTTCCTTCAATTTTCTAGTTGCTATTGTGATGATCAAGTTTCTTTTGGATCATATGTTCAATGCTAAAGTGCTAAACTTGCAAATCTGAAAGAAAAAAAATAGCTACAAACTTGTTTATTAAAGAAAACATAGATCATCCTGGAAGTGTTATGCTCGAGTAGATAATTCCCCTTATGGAAGGTTAAAACCTATGGGTTTCCTCCTATCCAGCGCTTCTTTTTCGCCATTAGCTTGACGTCCCATGCTTAAAACATGTCATGCGCAAGGAATACCCTTATGCCAGTCAAAGCTCTTAATGTCATTCTTTTATGAACCTTACTACCTTTTTCTTCCAATTGGTAGCATGTCTCTAGATCCTCCATATATGATGTCCATTTATACACCTTAAAAACCACTTTTTCTTTGTTGAACTTCAAAACAAGGTTCACCTGTCTCCACATCTTTTTCTTCCTTCCTGGTTGCCAAGAATGAGCGATCGAGAATAACTGACCCTCTTGAATCTCCTTTCATGTCAATCACCACAAAGTTTTCATGGAAGGTCAAACCATTAACATGAACTAACACATCTTTCACAATACCAAGGGAATGCGTACCAGATCAATCGACTAAAGTGAGAGTCATATTGCTCAACGTGATCTCTCTTATCTTCAATTCCTTAAATTTTTCAGAGGCATGACATTGATACTTGGCCCTAAATCACATAAATCATGTGGGATCTTCTCCCCACCAATGGTACAAGAAATGGTGAACTTTCCCTGGATCCTTCATCTTTGGTGGCAATGTCTGAGGTTCTGTCATCTCCTCTTTTTTTATCATGTTCACCTGTTCTTTTGCCAACTTCTGCTTTGTACCCTTCAGCAATGCCTGTATAAACTTAGCAAACTTGGGAATTAATTCTAAAACCTCATGAAACGATATACTTACCTGAAGTATTATCAATATTTCTTTAAATTTTTCAAACGTTCCTGCCTCATCTTCTTAATGATGGGGTACGATGGTTTTATGTAATTCGGTAACTCTGGATTTTGATCACTCAAGACTTTCTTATTTGTTCTCCTCCAAGGAGAGTTTTTATCTATTAGTTGATCAATGGTGACTCCTTTTTCCTCTTGGTCACTTTGATTGTTACTCTCCTATTTTTCTACTTAATCTTCACCATTTTTAGTAATCACCCTAAAACATGTTTCCACAACCTTGCATGATTCATTCTTAGGATTGTCTGCAGTGTTACCTGTAAATCTTCCACTTGAGTTTTCCAAATCAACTATTTGTCTGGATAATTGTAAGACCCCAATTTTGACCCTAAGATCCCTCATGCTATCTCATCATATGCATTAGCATTGGGATCACACCTTGACATCCTCCTTACCCTTCCTTCATTGGGTTTGCATTGGGAGAGATCACCAAGAACACTTAATTGTATCATACTTCATTTTTTCTTTATTTACTAACCAAAATACCAAAAATATATCAATGTATAGTTTGTTGCTTTTGTAGGTAGTATGTATGCTCACCTATGCTCTATCAAGCTCATATTTAGGGTTTAAGACCATCAATGCAAGGAGCTCAATCAAGAAATGGTTCACATTGGCTCTAAGTATCATATATGGATCCCCATGATCTTCACAAGTTATTTTGATCAAGAAATCATCAAGAGTTTGGAGTTTGTTTGCCTTGGAAACCCTAATTCATCTAGGTATATTATGTGACTTCTTCAACAAGTTTCTTCAACAATTGATCAAATATCTCAAAGGATACTTCACATTACATCATTTTATGCATATATGATCCTCCATGAGTCCCAAAAGTCAATAGAATGTCAAGCTAGTAAGTTGGTTCATGGTGGTTGACAAGAGAAAGTCAACTAGTCAAAACTGGGGTTCCCTAGACCTTATCTCCTACAATATTTGTCATATGAAAATGATTCCAAGAGAAATTTTATTCAAAATTACATTACAAACAACTTCCATGTTTAAGTCTATAGCTAGTATTGCTTGGAAAGTCATTTTTTATGGTGAAGGATTATAGGTCATTTTGTCTGAACCCTAGTTTGGAGGTCAACTTATCAAGACCATAAATTGCTCATTTTTTATAAGATGAAGTCCGTTTAAATTTCATGATCAAATTCAAGATGTCTACTTAAACTTTTATGTTTTAAGGAAGTTCAAATTCAACTTGAAAATGCATGTGCCAAGAGGAAACATTATAGGTCATTTTGGACCATTACCATTGAACAAGTGATTTCCCCCAACTTCTAAAATGCATAACTCCTTCATTCCAAATCCAAATGAGGTCAAATTTGTGACAAAATTGAATAGGTTTGAAAGAGATACAACTTTAATGAAGGAACCTTTCTGATTTTAAGTCCATAGAAAAAGTTATTCAAGGTGGAAGAAGTGAACATTTGACTTGGGACTTCGAATTTTTTTAAATATGTTTGATTTCCCAAACTTCCACATCCAAACTCATCATGATCCAAGCTTCAAATGAAAAAGTGTTAAACATGAAAGTTGTTCCCCTTGATCTCACATTTCCAAAAATTCAAAGATCATCTCATTTGGATTAAAATTGAGGGACTTGCGCTTGGCTTCATTATGGGAAGTGTTTTGGCAAGATTGGATTTCAAATGATCAAATTCTTTTGCATGCTTCCACATGATGGATTCAGTACACTTTGCACAAGAATTGGAAGTGGATTGAATTATTCCTAAGGCCTAAATCATTGTCCATGCATCCATGCAATGAGATTTCTAAAATTGGCCAAATTTCAAGTGGTGAAAATATCAAGTGCATTGCCTATTTAAACAAGCTTAAGGCTTCAGATTCATGATCAACACCTTGCCCAAGCTTTTCTAGACCAATTCAAACCCTGACTACCATAGAATTTTTGAAGGTTTCTCTTGAAATCGAGCTTGAACTTCACCTTCTATTTGGAAGTTCAAACTCCAGAAACTCACTTCCCTTTTCATCTCAATTGACTTCTGCAAGCAAGAGGAAGAGAAAGCAATCAAATCCAGATCAAGATCAAGTGGAATTAGATCAACTCGAAGGTGATTTTTCAGAAACTTCTTCTCTTTGATTCTCCCTTAATTCTTCACCATTCTTTGTGATTTTTGGTTGTTTGAAGTCCTATCAATGTAGGCAAGAAGATTGAGTTGCTTTGAGGTCAAATCGAAGCAACTCAGTTCATGATCCTCAAAATTCAAATCTCTGTATGTTTTTATATACTTGGAATTGGACAAAATTGAGGCCAGATTCGAGCTCCTGAGCATTTTTTCTTTAAATCCATGTCTTGCTTTTTCATTTTGGTGATGGTTGATGGTGGACCAGTCCGGTGAGGTCCACCGAAGAAGAAGACGGAGCTCTGGCTCCAGTGATGTGTTGTCATGCATCTCAACCATAGGATCCAGTTTAAATGTTTTAATCTCATGCGTTGCTTTTGATTACCAAGCCTATCTCGCGTTGACTGTAGTGCATCATGGAACGCGCGCTTATCACCATCTGGTCTGCCATGTCAATTAATGAGGGAGATCAAATGGTTCTCATTTTTTTGAATTTCTATTTATTTCATTTAATTGCTTATTTTTAATTAATTCATATTAATTTCATTATTGATCTAAAAAATATGGGACTTTCACCAAAAAAATTCAAATATTTTTCTCTTTCATTTTCTGAATTAAAATTATTTTTTGGATTAATATTGATATTTTTTATGATTTAATTGTTTTCGTGCATGCTTTTAATTGTTTAAAAATACTTCTGACTTTTCAAAAATTATGAAATTTTTTGTCTAAGGTCTTTTGACCTTCATTGACCTAGGATAAATTTCTTGGCCATTTATTTGGTGTTTTGAAGAGATTTTAGGTTTTTGATCAAACTTAATTTAATTTAAATGCATTTAATTTGAATTTTTAATTGATTAATTGTGAATAATTTGTGTTGAGCCATTTTTATTGACTTGTGAGGTTTGACTATGTGTTTGGGCCTTGGTCAAGGTTGATTTGACTTTTGTTGGATTAAAATCATTAGATTTAGGGGATTGATGAAATGTACATTTCATCTCCCAAAATGAATGAAAGATTTTAATTTGATAAAAGTCTTGCCATGACCAATTTGTGTTTGTCTCATTTCCCCTCCCTCTTCATCTTCAATCCCATTCTATCCCATCCCTTCCATTGGCCAATGACATCTCAATATCCTAAGGCTAATTGGTTCATCAATAACTTATGTTAGATGAACCAATACAAGTATGGATGAGATTAGGTCAATCCTTTGATCATTTTATTTTTTAAGTGTGGTATGTTTTAGGAGTGTGGTTCATTATACCATATCTCTAACATGCATTAACACCTAAATTTCTATTGCCCGACCTCAGATAGTTGAGACTTCTACAAAGTCCAATTACGATTGCTTAACATAGCGCTAAATTTTGACCAAAAAGACATAACATTCTAGTAAGTGGGATTGTAAGTATCCCCCCTTCCATGGTATTGTATGGAAACTTGACCTTTTTTCCTTCCTTTGGAAGATGTCTTGGTTCAAGGATCCATGCTTGTGAATAAAGGGTTAAGTGTTCTCCAAAGAATGACTTAATCAATTGAAAAGCAAAACAATACTAACATATAATCAATTAACATTTGACTAACTTTTATTCTTATTGCTTTAATTTCAAGTCATTTAATTTATGCAATTTAAATTCAAGTCATTTACCATTTCATTTGCCATTATACATATCATTTAACGTGTTTATTTTATGCCATTTTTACTTTACTCATTTCAGCCATCTATTGTGATTGTATATATTTGTTTGTGTATCCTGTTTGTGTATCCTGTTTGTGTATCCTGTTTGTGTTTATGGTCTTAGGACCTTAAAATACCTAATAAACAACAAAAACCCTAAAAAATGTTTTTTGTGGACTGTTGGATGTGATCCGAGTTTTGGACTTAGAATTAGGCAACATTCCCTATGCAAAAGGACTTGGCCAATACCAACATTTCTGAAACCAAGTGATTATGATTTAAGCTTTCATCTGATAATGGTATTGGGATCCACTTGAGATCATCTGCTACATGGTCTTGATGCAAATGTTATTTTGAACCTGGATCTAATGCCTTATTCTGAGCCATTTAATGAGTATGCCATCTGATACACGGGAAGATTAAAAAGAAGACTATGAAGTGGCTAGCTTGGATGTGGCTATCTTTATTTGATGTCTTGCTCTTCATTTTGCTACTTGCTTATTGATATTGCTTGATTCCAAAGTCTAAAGGAAATATGAGTTTCTATATGATACTCTTGTCTATTGGATTGCATCCCACTGGTCAGATCTTTTCAACTCTTAACTTTTAAATTTTGCTTAGGATTAGTCTCTTCATCTCCTCCCATTTCTTAGATTTCAAATCTCTCCCCCCTTTCAAAATCTTCTTTGCTTGTGATTTCTAAACTTAGACTTTATTACAAATTAGAAACTTTGGCCTTATGCCATTGCATTTTTGAACTCTTTTCTTAAATCAAACTTGTAAATGAACTTAACCATATTGACTTAAAATTTCAAAAGACAAAAAGAATTAACACTCATGCAAAGTCTTTTAGGCCCTTTGTGCCTCTTTTAAATTTAAATTTTGATTAAAAGCAATCCACTCATTTTGAAATTCTTACCACGAACTACGAGGTTTTGATCCCTCATTTTTATGTTGGTATGTAGGCACAAGGCCGAAGGTCTTGTCAAACACAAAAATATAATCAATGAATTCTTTTCTCATCCATACACTCTATTTTTCTCAAACATATTTTATACCAAAAACACATACACACATAAAAAGGGCTCCCTAGGAGTATCTAGGACACTTTGGATGCTAACACCTTCCCTCTGTGTAACCAACCCCCTTACCTGTAATCTTTGGCATTTTATTAGTTTAGATTTGAAAACTTCTTATCTTTGGGTTTTGTTCGTACTTTTGCCTTTTCCTTTGGAAACAATAAAATCGTTGTGGTGACTCTGGTTTTATTGACTTTAAGTTTATCCATAACTTAATGGTCATGAATTTACCGCTACAATAATTGACCAATCTGCATCTCCAAATTTTTGATAGACACATCATGGTTTCTACTCATTGTTTCATGGTTCTTATTTACCTGATCAAAGCTACTTCGAGTGACTTTAATGAAATTCTGCAAAGTCTTTTCTAACTATGAAGGTTTCCTTTGAAATACAACTTATTGGCCTTATTGCATACCTTGATTAACATTTGAATTGTATTGCTCCAACAAAAATTTGGGTGATTTTCCAACCCTGTAGGTGTTGGAATACGTGTTGTTCTTCTAAAAATTAGAAAATTGGACTTCCTCACTTGACCCTTCCAAAAAGCATATTCTTTCATTTTCTCCTCTACAAAAATCACACATAAGTGTTTGTACCTGGCTCACGTTAGCTTTACCTAAGCTACTTATAGCTAGCTCTTTATTTAATAATTCAATATGAGTTAAAAGAGCAGTATGGGTATCAACAACTAACATACCTTTAGGTGTTCCCACATTTTTTATTTTTACCGACCTTTTGTGTTTTGAATGATACTCATTCATACACATCTTCTTAATAAGGTCATTAACTGGTGATTCAGTCATTAATTGGATAGTGCCTCTCGGGAAGCATCCATCAACATACATGTTTGGCTCTTGAGACCTTTAATGAAATTTTGCATCTGCTCCGTATTATTCATGTTGTGATCTGGGCATCTGCATAACAAGAGTTTGAATCTTTCCCGTGAGTCATAAAGCAACTCAGTTTCCTGTTGCTCAAAATTTACAATTTATTCCCGACGCTCAGTAAATTGAGTAGTAGTGAAGAATCTTTCTAGGAATTTGTCCTTGAATTCCTTCCAAGTATGAATTGTTCCATTTGGGAGGAAAAATAACCAATCCTTAGCTCTTCCAATTAATGAGAACCCAAATAACCTCAATTTAACTTGGTCTTCATTGACATCTATAGGCTTGCACATTGGAATTGTTTCGTAGAATCGTGCAAGATGCTCCCACAGGTCTCTAATTGTGTTCCCGTCGAACGTATTGTCACGTAAACCTGAAAGCACATAATTCTTAACATCAAAGTTAGCAGGGTCTGTCGGTACAAACCCTCTTGAAACCTGTCCTTCATCGGTTCGTTTATAGTAATCCCCCATAGTTTGGGGTGGTATAGCTGCCATGGTGACTTCTTCATCTGAGTCAGAAGAAAATCAGAGGTTGATCTTCAACCAAGATCCCTTGAGATATATTTACTTCCCTGACTTCTCTCATGATAGTACGTGTGGTCCTTTCAATTTTTGGATCAAACAATGTCAATGTCGATTCTGAGTTCCGATTGGAAAACGTTGGGGTTTCACGCGAATCACTAATATTTCTTGTGGATTAATGGGTTGAAAATGTGTGGAGAATTGATGATCAATACATGGACGATAAAGATTAGTTTATAATCAAACTTATCTCTCTTTTTTCCTTGGATATTTACAAACTGAAATTCTGTTCTAAGGAGGATAGATGTTGGAACAGATGGTTGAGACAATGTGTACAACTAGTTTTTGACAGATGACAGATTATGGGTATAGATGCCAGACAAGATGTTTGGGACATTGTATTTCATAAAAAACCAGTTTGCAAGATAGATAGAAAATAAAAATTAAAGCAATAAATAACTATTAACTTAGTTCGGTGAAACCACATATACTTTTGGGGGGCACTATACCCAAGAAAGAAAATTCACTACTTTGAATTAGTACAATTAATCTTATAGGAACAATGATCCCATGTTGTTGAATGCCACATCCTAACGCTAACGACTTTCTATTTATGACTCCCTATAGAACTATTTCACTCCGAATACTCAGAACGACAAATGGGCTTACTTTGAACTCTCCCAATTCAAGGCCACTTTCATAATACTACCCGTGAAGCTTAGTTTTAAAATCACCATAAATATAAGAGCCCTCTCACTTTTTCTCCATCACTTATCCCAATTGATCAACTTCAATCAACAACCTTAAAGAATGTCTAATTACAACTCAACTAAACAAACCAAACTCTATGCTTTAAGATATGAATGAAAGCGCTAGAGTGGTACAAATAACCATAAACAAAGACACAAAAGATTAATCCTAACACAAGGAATCTTCAATACTTGCACACACATCTCAAGAGAGGTTTGAGTCTCCTTAAATAACAATGCTTCTTTTGAGCTTTTTTCATTGGGCATAAGTAGCTTTTATCTCGTCCTGAAATTTAGGAGATTCTGTTTTAAATTGTTTTTCCACAATAACCTCCAAAAGATATGATTTGATTTGATTCAAAGTCAAATTTAAGTTTCCAATTAAGTTTTGATTGATCTCAGATAATCTTTAAAAAACAAGTAAAATAACTCATTTCTAAAATATATCAACCAATTCCGTTGCAAGATATCCATAATATGCGCTCAGATTAGAAACAACGTTGGCCTGCTGACAAGGGTCAGATGTTGTCAACATGTTGGAACATTTGGTTCGACATACGTCCTTGTGACAGAATTCTAAATCTTGAATAATTAAAATAAAATATTTACTTGATATAAATCATTATTTCTCAAGTAAAGAATTCAAAATAAATCTCTTGCTAAAACTAAACAACACTTCTAAACCTTGGATTGAAGATATTCTCATTAAGTACAAAGATGTATCTTGTAATTAAAACAAATCCCATTAAATCTCTTCATGGAATATTTGTATAATTAATCTTCAACATAATCTTGGATAAAATTGAAGCATATCCAATTAAATCTTCTTCAACCTTATGGATTAATAAAATATTTTTTAGCAAATCCTACTCAATAATATTTGCTAAAAGATATATCAATAAATCTTTCAGGAATCAAACAAAAACACACACACATTCACTCACAACTCTAGGTCTGCAAACTCAGGCCATATGTTGTAACACATGATAGAACTTCTTGTTCTGCATGTTGCCTCTGCACAAAATACATTTTGTACATATGTTGTTTTACCTAATATAGTTAATCAAAAGGAATAACAATTCCCCCCTTTGGAAAATTTTGGGTAACACAAATTTACAAGATGTGATCATAAATAAGTAGCACAAGTAGCACACCATATAAAAATATGCCATATCAGAGTATACACAGTAGCAAAAAAATATACATGCAAATCGGACACATGAGCTCACAACATCACTTCATCACACTCCCCCTTTTTTCCATAATTTGGCAAAGGTTTAAAAATGAAAACCAGAGAAATACCACATAACATCAAGGCATATCAGGATCTGAATACCATATCTAGATTTTTATAGTGTATGAACACGTCAAGTTAGCATCTAAAATACCAAATTTATAGTCATTACAGAACCAGCTCAAAGAAAACAACAAAGTTCAGAGTACCAACACACATCTCCAGCCAAAGGACTTCAAATTGGGAACACGTACCATATAATCAGAACACAAGAGCACATAAAAAGGAACACCAACATAGCAGTAGCAGTAGCAACAATTTCAGGTGAAAATGCCCCAACATTTCTTCATCAAAAACCAGATCAGTTTCATCAATAGGTGCACAAATTTTGGACATAATGTCTAAGACATCTTTCCAAACAAAAATATTATAATTGAACCTCACCAACCCATGAGGAATACCATCAACTTAGGATAACAAACTCCAATATTCATCATTGTCTTCAACAATTGAGTATCACTAAGAAGCTCCATAATTTCACTATACTTTAATGCTTCAACATAATCTTCTTCTTCATCCTCACTTGTAATTTCCTCATCCTCCTCAACTTCTTTTTCATTGGTCAATAGAGGGAACCTTGCTTCTGGCTTGAAATTCTGGCAAGAAGATCCCTAATGTCATACACGATGTCCCGACCTCAGGATCTGCACATTATCACACCACAGACAATGGCAGGATAAATATAACAGGATAACAGTAAATAACATAATCAGTTATTAACCCAGTTTCTTGCAACGTCCCCTACATTTGGGGGCTACCAAGCCAGGAAGGAAATCCACTATCACAAAATTAGTTTGAAGTCCTAAACAACCCCAGGTTTTACAGAATTCTCACCTAATCTCTACTTGTGGAAGTTTCTATCTAGGACACTCCTAGATATGAGACGCCTCTCACTTTCCTCAACCACATGTGAGTTACAACTCAATACACCATGTCCGATTCAAGTATCAAGGTGATACTCGAATTGGCTCACAAAAAGCATACCTATGAAACCCTAATGATAACAAAATACGGAACTGCCTCGATTCTATCTTAGGTTTATAACTCCTCTATAAATATAAGTGAAAGGAATATGCTTCGGTCTTAATTTGCAACAAATCCAAGATATCTACATTATCTTCTGAAGATATGATTTCAATATAATCAGATGTTTCCTAAAATGTCTTGACATTATTACTTCGTAAATAATTCAAGATACAATATTCTTCAGGTACAAGGAAAATGCTCAATAATATACGAGAGCTAAATCTTCAGAGAATCTTAAGATAAAACATTAAAGATACTAAATCTCACAGACAGGTTAAGCTTAGTTATGCTGAATGTTGAAACAACATGTCAGGACATATTGCTTAACATCTGTCAAATATACTTGTTTTTCCAAAATGCAACCAACCATAATATGGCATACCTAACAATCTCCCCCTTTGGCAAATTTTGGCTAAAACAAACTTTAAAACGGTCAATAATTAAGAGGTATAGAAACAAGGATATCCATCAACAAGAAAACATATGACATCCTTTTTTACACAATCACCAGAGGCAGGCGTAGTGAACAACAAGCCTCATACTATATAACACACCAGAAAAAAAATCCTTTTTAGACAAGATGTCAAGACATCGTTCCTGACATCATGAACACAAGTATCAGGCATTCCCCCTGAGTATTAGACGCCCCCCCTGAGTATCAGAACCACGGGTTAAGTTACCCTAAGGGTTACTCACCCTCCCTACCTGCACATGCTCCCCCTCAAGGAGCAAGAGGGATAAGAAGCAGAGCGCAGAGCATAATACTAGCATTACACATTCATACACACCTACTCCCCTTTTTAGCCATAAAGTTGACAAACAAATCATACTAACCAAAACATCACTGTAAGTCACACAAGGTCAAGAGAGTTTACAAGTCAAATAGCACTTATAAAGTGCACAAAATAGAATCTAGGGCACAACCCACAAAAGAAACAAAAGAAGAATCAACACACAAAAGAACTATAGACCATTAATCTTCATCACTATTGGTAACATCTTCCTCATCACTTGCACCATACCTGTCTTTATTTTCTTCTTCTTCATATGTTCCGTCATTTTTCAAACCACCTTCTTCTTCAGGAAGAGCATTAAGCAACATTTTAATTTTTCTTTTCCTTTTAGGACAACTTTTTATAGTCTCATCCAAGGTCTTGCAGGTGTCTTTCAGCTTATCTAGGATGCATGTTCTGTTAGTAGACCTTGAAGGAGTCTGTCCAGATGTCATGAGAATGTCTCGGACATGTTTCCTAATGAACAACCTATAATGCAATGACAGAAGATGGTCCCTTTTGCATGTACTGTCATAATTGGTTAATATACTGGGGCTTTGACTAAGGATAACCCCATAGATCAAGGAAGGAAAAGCTATTGGAATTTTCACAACATAATGTAAGACCCCAATTTTGACCCTAAGACCCCTCATGCTCTCTCATCATATGCATTAGCATGGGGTCACACCTTGGCATCCTCCTTACCCCTTAATCATTGGGTTTGCATTGGGAGAGATCACCAAGCACAACTTAATTGTATCATACTTTTTTTTTCATTATTCACTAACCAAAATACCAAAAATATGTCAATGTATAGTTTGTTGCTTTTGCAGGTGGTGTGTGTGCTCACTTATGCTCCATCAAGCTCATATCTAGGGTTTAAGACCCTCAATGCAAGGATTTCAATCAAGAATTGGTTCAAATTGGCTCTAAGTATCATATATGGATCCCCACGTTCTTCACATGTTATTTTGATCAAGAAATCATCAAGATTTTGGAGTTTGTTTACCTTGGAAACCCTGATTCATCTGGGTATCTTGTGTGACTTCTTCAACAAGTTTCTTCAACAATTGATCAAATATTTCAAGGGATACTTCACATTACATCATCTTATGAATATATGATCCTCCATGAGTCCCAAAAGTCAAGACAATGTCAAGATAGCAAGTTGGTTCATAGTGGTTGACTAGAGAAAGTCAACTGGTCAAAACTGGGGTTCCCTAGACTCTATCTCCTACAATTTTTGTCATATAAAAATGATTCTAAGAGAAAACTTACTCAAAATGAAATTCTAAACAACGTTTATGTTGAAGTCTAGATCTAGTTTTGCTTGGAAAGTCATTTTTTATGGTGAAAGATAATAGGTCATTTTTTCTGAACCCTAGTTTGGAGGTCAACTTCTCAAGACCATAAATTGCTCAATTTTTATGAGATGAAAGCCATTCAAATTCCATGATCTAATTCAATATGTCTACTCAAACTTTGATGTTTGTAGTAAGTGCAAATTCAACTTGCAAATGCATGTGCCAAGAGGAAATATTATAGGTCATTTTGGGTCAATGCCATTGAACAAGTGATTTTCCTTAACTCCTAAAATGCATAACTCCTTCATGCCAAATCCAAATGAGGTCAACTTTGTGACCAAATTGAATAGGTTTGAAAGGGATACAACTTTTCTGAAGGAACGTGTCTCATTTGAAATCCATAGAAAAAGTTTTTCAAGGTGGAAGAAGTGAACATTTGACTTGGGACTTAGAAAATTTTCAAATATGTTTGATTTCCCAAACTTCCACCTCAAAATTCATCATGATCCAAGCTTCAAATGAAAAAGTGTTCAACATGAAAGTTGTTCCCCTTGATCACACCTTTCCAAAAAGTCCAAGATCGTCTCATTTGGATTAAAATTGAGGGACTTGCGCATGGGTGTAAGTTAAGGGACCATTTGGATAATTTCAACTTCCATTTTTCATAACCATTTGCATGAACTTTTAACATGATTTCAGCATGATGAACATTGAACTATGAACCAGATTACATCATCTCATGGGCCTAGTGCACGCCCATGCATCCATGCAATAGAGAAACTCAAATTTTTCCAAAATTGGAAGTGTGCAAATATCAATCCCATAGCCTATAAATAGAAGTGCATTGTGATCAAACTTCATAAACACACCTTGTCCAAGCTTTGTTAGACTGATTCAAACCCCCACTACCGTAGAATTTCTGAAGGTGTCTCATGAAATCAAGCTTGAACTTTATCTTCTGTTTGGAAGTTCAAACTCTAGAAAATCACTTCCCTTTTCATCTCAATTGACTTCTGCAAGCAAGAGGAAGAGAAAGCAATCAAATCAAGATCAAGTGGAATTAGATCAACTCGAAGGAGTATGTCATCTTGAGTTCACTTGAGTTCATTTGCTACATGGTCTTGATGCAAATGTTACTTTGAATCTGTGTCTAATGCCTTATTTTGAGCCATTCAAGGAGTATGTCATCTGATACATGGGAAGATTAATAAGAAGACTATGAAGTTGCTAGCTTGGATATGGCTATCTTTATGTGATGCCTTGCTCTTCATATTGCTACTTGCTTATTGATATTGCTTGAGTCTAAAGTTCAAAGGAAAGGTGGGTTTCTATATGACATTCTTGTCTATTAGATTGCATCCCATTGGTCAAATCTTTTTAACTCTTAACTTTTGAATTTCTGCTTAAGATTAGTCTCTTCATCTCCTCCCATTTCTTAAATTTCAAATCTCTCCCCCTCTTCAAAAACCTTCTTTGCTTGTGGTTTCCAAACTTAGACTCTTTTGCAAATTAGAAACTTTATCCTTATGCCATTGCATTTTAAAAATATTTTCTTAAATCAAACTTGTAAATGAATCTAATTATATTGACTTAAAACTTCAAAAGACAAAAAGAACTAACACTCATTCAAACCCTTTTAGGCCCTTTGTACCTCTTTTTAAATTTAAAATTTTGTTAAAAGAAATGCACTCATTTTGAAATTGATACCACGAACTATGAGGTTTTGATCCCTCATTTTCATGTTGCTACGTAGGCACAAGTCCGAAGGTCTTGTCAAACACAAAAATATAATTATTGAATTCTTTTCTCATCCCTACACTCTATTTATTGCAAACATCATTTTATACCAAAACACATACACGCATAAGAGAGGGCTCCCTAGGAGTACCTAGGACACTTTGGGTGCTAACACCTTCCCTCTGTGTAACCAACCCCCTTACCTGTAATCTCTGACATTTTATTAGTTTTAATTTGAAAAACTTCTTATCTTTGGGTTTTGTTCGTACTTTTCCCATTTTCCTTTGGAAACCATAAAAGCGCAGTGGTGACTCTGGTTTTATTGACGTTAAGCTTATCCATATCTTGATGGTCATGAATTTATCGCTACAGAAATTAAGTGGCCACTCTGCTGGGGAGTAGTCTCAAGTGGGTTTAGCCTACTTTTTTATTTGTATATCTGATGTTTGTATATTTGTTTGTGTGATATAATATGCTTATTGTGCTTGGTGATCTCTGAGTGGTGAGATAAGTTCTAACCCGAACTTGAGTGAAATTAAGATATGAGGATGGTATAGTCATGTTCGACTTGTGTGGAGTAGTCCTTAACAAGTTGGCTTGAGACCCATCTACTAAATGGAGACCCTTTTGGAGCTATTGATGTCACACAAGTTATTTGTGGTTAGGCATTACTTTCTCTGATTTGGGGTCCGAGAAGCTGAGGACTGTAGAACATTTAACCCAACTTGGCCTATTTAGGACGTAGTGCGGAGACTGTTCAAGTGTAGACTTGATAACAGTTGTTATGTGATACTACACTCAAACGAGTTTCTCTTGAGAATATTATGGGTTGATGAGTCAGTCACCCTAACCTATAATATCCGATAGATGGAATTAAGACTCTGGGAACTTTTTAAAACATGATCTACATGTTTTTATCCTTAGTACACTCCTTTGGGATGGTTCTTAACCTGACTCCATGCTCGTGACTCACAACAAACCCTTGATTCTTGGTTGATCCAATCAAGTCTTGTCAATATCAATGGAACTTGGGTGTTGATAAGGTGAAAACCATAATCCACCAAAATGGATGATTGATCTTGACAATGACTTGATTCATCCCTTGACCTTTGTTTCTTTGCCTTGTGTGTGATCCCTTATTTGTGATTGTTGCATTCATGCATTCATGCGCATCATAACATTTATCACACGAAAAATAGCTTCAAGGAACTGAGGTTTTATTTGCAAATATTTTCAGACCATGGATTATGGACGAAGGAACACTAAGAAGTATAGTTTCAGACGTCCCGACTTGAAAGAGCTAAGGAAACTATCATCTTTTGTATTAGATCCCTTGGACTTCAAGCAACGTCGTGGGAAGCTTTTATCTGTATTATCTACTGATGTGGTTGAAGGACTCTTGAGTGTGTTGGTTTAGTTTTATGATCCTCTCTACCGTTGCTTCACTTTTCTCGACTATCAGCTTGTGCCTACGTTAGAGGAGTATGCCCATCTCTTGGGAATACTTGTTTCTGACAAGTTGCCCTTTAGTGGATTGGAGGAGATTCCCAGATCTCATATCATAACTGAAGCTCTTCACTTGAAGAAGTCTGAGATTGAGGCTCATTGGGTGAAGAAAGTAGGAATGTTTGGGTTGACTTCTGAGTTTCCAATTGGGAAAGCTACTGCGTTTGCTCAAGCCGGTAGTGTTGATGCTTTTGAAGCCATCTTTGTGTTGCTCATCTATGGTTTGGCTTTGTTCCCTAACATTGAAAGTTTTGTTGATGTTAATGCCATTAGAATCTTCTTGATTGGGAATCTCGTACCTACTCTGTTGGGTGATGTGTATTTCTCTTTGCATCTAAGGAATTCTAAAGGTGGTGGGACTATTGTGTGTTGTATTCCTCTTCTGTACAAGTGGTTTATTTCGCACTTGCCTCAGACGCATGCTTTTGTGGAGAACAACGGTGGTCTCAGAGACTTATGTCTCTCACTAATGATGATATTGTTTGGTATGATTCTTCATTGAGTAGCTTGGATATTATTGATTGTTGTGGTGAATTCTCTAATGTGCCTCTCATTAGTACACAAGGAGGAATTAACTACAACCCTGCTTTGGCTCGTCGTCAACTTAGGTTCCCCTTGAGAGAGAAACCTAATAACACTAAGTTAGAAGGTCTTTTCTATCAAGAGGGTAAAGATACCCAACATTTAAAGCAGAAGATGATGCATGCTTGGCATAATGTTCATAGGAAAGGAAGATCCGAGCTTGGTCCGTGCAACTGTGTGGCTTTGGAATCTTACACTACTTGGGTGAAGAAGAGAGCTTTGGAGTTGAAGATGCCTTATGCTTGTGATAGACCTATGTTTATGGTTAGGGTTGAGCCATTAACTCTCCCCAACCAAGATGTAGAGGAGTTGTAAGACGCACTCGCCAGAATGAAGCAAGAGAAAGATATGTGGGAAGAGCGGTTACATGCTTTGAGCCGGAAGCATGAGGAGTTACAACTTGAGTCTAAGGACAAAGATACGCTTATTGAACTTATTGAAGATCGAGCAGTGAAGAGACAAAGAGAACCAGAGGGACCATCTTTCTCTAGTATGCCTCATCCTTCTGGTTCTTGGAAGAAGATTGTTGATTAGCTTGTCCTCGAGAAGGCTCAGATGAAGACTTCCTTTGAGTCCGAGATTTGAGCATCTGAAGGAAGTACACACCTGCAGCCAGATCATCTGACATTGTTGCTAAGGGATCCTTAGGATGATTATTTTCCTCTTATCTTATATTTGTACTTTGGTTTCTGAAATTGTACTCAGTGTAATCCTTCCAAATTATATGAATAAAAGAGATTTTTATGGTCAATCAAATTGTTATTATTGTTATTATATATTTGCGAATAAAATAGTATGTTCCTTGAAAATAAAAATAATCAAAAACATTGCATTTCATGCATCATTTACATAACAGGTTTTCTTCCGCCAGATGTCTTATCGGTTATTCTTCTGTGCTTTAGCCAAGATGACTCACCGATACAACACTCGCGCCAATCAACCGAGAATCATGGAACATTTGGAGCAAGAGAACCGAGAGTTAAAAGATGAGATTTCTCGTCTAACTGCTATGACAGAGTCTATTCTAGCTGCTCAGAATCATTCTTCTCCAACTCCTGCAACTTCTCCTCCTCAGAGGACTGTCATCTTAGAGGTTGCTACTCTAACCGTGCCCATTGCTGCTACTCAATATGGTACGACTATGTCTGTTGGATTCCCGTGGGGAATGCTCCCAAATTTCATGCCTAAAGGGTTTGCACCCACATTTTCTTCTATGTCGGCATCTAGCCCGATCATGTTTGTGCTGCCACCAGTCGTTCATACCTTGCCTCGTGTTGAGGACACCACTACCATTCCGAGCCGTCTAAGGTTCCGGATGTTTAGGAGAAGATGGACGAGATGAAGGATCAGTTCCTTGAGCTGCGAAAGAAATTGAAGACATTGAGAGGAAAAGACTTGTTCGGTAAGAGTGTTGTTGAACTTTGCTTAGTGCTGGATGTCAAGATCCCGATGAAGTTCAAAGTCACTGACTTTGAAAAGTATAAGGGAAATACTTGTCCACTTAGCCACCTCGTCATGTATGCCAGGAAAATGTCTATGCAAACTGATAATGATCAGTTATTAATTCACTACTTCCAAGACAGTCTGACTGGTGCCACTTTGAGGTGGTACATGGGGCTAGACCGTGCAAGTGTTCGCACATTTAATGATTTGGGTGAAGCTTTTGTGAAACAGTATAAGTACAACATGGACATGGCGCCTAATAGAGACCAGATAAGGTCTATATCTCAAAAGGACAAAGAGAAATTCAAAGAGTATGCCTAGAGGTGAAGAGAGCTTGCTGCTCAGATCAATCCTCCATTGGAAGAAAAGCAGAAGACCATGATTTTCCTTAAGACCCTGAGTTCGTTTTATTACGAGCGCATGATTGCTAGTGCCCCTACTGATTTTACCGAAATGGTAAACATGGGGATGATATTAGAATAAGGAGTCTGAGAGGGACGTCTGTCTAAAGAAGAGGTGTCATCAAGCAAGAAGTATGGAAGAAGTTTCTCCAGAAAGAAGGAAGGTGAAACTAATGCAGTGTCAGTAGGGAGGCAGAGGAGGCCTCATGTCAAAAGAAATCCGCAACCACGTCAGCATCATCACCAAGTTTCATCAGTTATTCCAGTATTTTCAAACAATTCAAACAATCAATCAATGCCAGTTCAACAACAATGTCAACAACATCCGCAACAAAGAACCAACAACTATAACAACAACAAAAATAATCAACAACAACCAAATTTTGAGAGGAAGAAGGTCTCTTTCGACCCTATTCCCATGTCATACGCCGAACTTTATCCGTCTTTGGTTCTCAAGAACCTACTTCAGCCAAGAAATTCACCTCAAATTCCAGACCCACTTCCGTGGTGGTATAAGCCCGAACTCCGTTATGCCTTTCATCAAGGAGCTCCCGACCATGATATTGAAAACTGTTATCAATTGAAATATGAGGTCCATAAGCTAGTGAAGAGTGGGATGATGTCCTTTGAGGACCGTGCACCAAACGTGAAAGCTAACCCATTGCCCGCTCATGGAACTCCTTTGTTAATATGGTAGATAGTTGTCCAAGAAATTTCAGAGTATTCGATGTGCGGCGTATTCGTAGGTCCTTGGTGGAGATGCATAGGACCCTATGTACCATCAATGATTGTGAGCACGACCATGAGAGTTGTGCAATTTGCAGTGTAAACCCCCGTGGATGTTGGATCGTCAAGAGAGATATCCAGAAGTTGATGGATGAAAATGTAATCCAGATTCAATATTCGAGGGATATAGATGATGTTAATGTAATTATGCCAGTGTTCAAGACCCATGAGCGGGTAGTAATTCAGTTTGACAGCAGCAGCAGTAACAACGTCAACAGATTGGTATCGCCGTTAGTAATACGGTTAGCGGGCCCCGTCCTGTATGCATCCGATAGAGCTGTTCCGTACCAATACAATGCTACCATGGTGGAGAATGGTCAAGAAGTTTCGTTGCCTATGACCAATTCTGTTGTAAACATTGTCGATATTACGAAGGTGACCCGTAGCGATCGTGTCTTTGGACCTGTCTTTCTGAAAGAAGTGATAGATGATGTGTCTGTTAGTAAGAAGGTTGATGTACCTGCAGTGAATCCAGTAAGTGCTCCAATATGTCAGTCTGGTAAATTCAGCAAATTGAAGCCTAATGATGATGATGAGGTACTGAGGTTAATTAAGAAAAGCGACTTTAATGTGCTGGAGCAGCTGCTCCAAACTCCTTCAAAAATTTCAGTGTTGTCTCTGCTCATGAATTCTAAAGCGTACAGAGAAGCACTATAAAGAGTGTTGGAGTAAGCTTACGTCGCGCATGATGTAGCTGTGGATCAATTTGACCATATTGTGGCTAATATCACTTCCTGCAACAACTTGAGCTTTTGTGATGAAGAACTTCCCGAGGAAGGTAGAAATCATAATCTAGCACTACATATTTCGATGAACTGTAAGGAAGATGCATTGTTAAATGTGTTAGTTGACACCAATTCGTCTTTGAATGTGCTTCCGAAGTCAACATTGTCAAGACTTTCCTACCAAGGCGCCCCAATGAGATACAATGGCGTAATTGTTAAAGCGTTCGACGGTTCTCGTAAAACTGTCATTGGTGAAGTGGACCTTCCAGTGAAGATAGGTCCGAGTGATTTCCAGATAACCTTCCAGGTAATGGACATCCACCCGACCTATAGTTCTTTATTGGGAAGGTCATGGATTAATAAAGTAGGATTCTAACGTCTACTATACACCAGAAGTTGAAATTTGTGAAGAACTGCAAGCTTGTCGTTGTTGGTGGAGAAAAGGCACTATTGGTAAGCCATTTGCCATATTTTTCTTACGTTGATGTTAAGGAGGAGGTTGGAACTCCATTCCAAGCCTTGTCTATTGCTGACGAGAAGAACACTGAGGCACCCATGTCTTCTTTAAAAGATGCACAAAAGGCTATTGAGGTTGGAAACATTGATTAGTGGGGTCGTATGATAGAGATTGCTGAGAACAAGAATAGGGCTGGATTGGGATTTCAACTAGGGTCGTTCAACGTTAGAACTGAAGTTATACAACCAAGTTTCCGCAGTGGAGGGTTCATTCATGGAAATGATCAACACTTAGCTGTTGTGATAAAAGATGGTGATGTTGAAGACGAAGCTTGCGCCAACTTTGTGAGCATGACCAGATTTGCAACAATTGGGTTGATGTTGATGTTCCTACTGTTATTCATCGCTCTAAGTAATTTGTTTTTCATTTTTAAGAAAAATCCTTCTCCTATGCCTAAGGGAGAAGTGAACATTGTTGGGAATTTCTATTATCATCAATAAAATATAATGTTATTCATCCACGTCTATGATGCTTTATTTTTACTTTTTGCTTTTCTGAAAATGGTAATCACAAAAAACATAAATAAATAATAATCTTCCATTTGCATAATATTTGATCACAATTCACTTCTCTAAAATCAAAATATCAAATCATTATGTAGGTTATTTCTCAAACTCATTGAATACAATGATCCTACTCCCTCTCCAAACTTTGATTTCCCTGTGTTTGAAGCTGAGGAAGAGACTGATGATGAAGAAGTATCTGATGAATTTTCTGGTTTCCTTGAGCACGAGGAAAAAGCCATTGAGCCGTTTGAAGAGCAGATTGAACTAGTCAACTTGGGTTCCGAGGATGATGTGAAGGAAGTCAAGATTGGGTCTCAACTGTGTCCAGAAGCTAAGGGGCTGATTAATCTTCTTCGAGAATATTCAGATGTGTTTGCTTGGTCCTATCAAGACATGCCTGGTTTGGATTCTGAGATTGTGGAGCATAGATTGTCGTTGAAGCCAGAATGCCCTCCGGTCAAGCAAAAGTTGAGGAGAACTCAGCCTGATATGCAGTTAAGATCAAATAGGAATTGTAGAAGCATATTGATGCTAATTTTCTTGTTACCTCCGATTACCCACAGTGGGTGGCCAACATTGTGTCTGTTTCTAAGAAATATGGAAAAGTTCGCATGTGTGTTGATTATAGATATTTGAACAAAGCTAGTCTGAAAGATGATTTTCCTCTGCCACACGTTGACATGTTGGTAGACAATACAACTAAATTCAAAGTATTTTCGTTTATGGATGGATTTTCCAGTTATAATCAGATCAAGATGGAACCCGAAGATATGGAGAAGACCATGTTCATTACACCTTGGGGAACATTCTGTTATAGAGTGATGCCTTTCGGTTTAAAGAATGATGGTGCAACATACCAAAGAGCTATTACTACTCTTTTTTATGATATGATGCATAAAGAGATTGAAGTTTATGTTGATGATATGATTGCTAAATCAAGTGATGAAAAAGAACATGTTGAGCATTTGTTGAAGCTATTCCAGCGTTTGAGGAAGTACAAACTCCGTTTGAATCCCAATAAATGTACTTTTGGTGTTCGTTCTGGTAAGTTATTGGGCTTTATTGTCAGCGAGAAGGGTATTGAAGTTGATCCTTCCAAGGTCAAAGCAATACAAGAGATGCATGCACCCAAAACTGAGAAGCAAGTCAGAGGTTTTCTCGGCCGCTTGAATTATATCTCAAGATTCATGTCGCATATGACTGCCACATGTGCGCCTATACTCAAGCTTATTCGGAAAGATCAGTCTTGTGATTGGACCGAAGATTGCCAAAAAGCTTTTGATAGTATCAAAGAATATTTGCTTAAGCCTCCGATTCTGTCTCCGCCTGTTGAAGGAAGACCGTTGATCATGTATTTGACTTTGCCCGATGAAAGTATGGGTTGTGTTCTTGGTCAGCAAGATGAAACTAGAAACAAAGAATATGCAATTTACTACCTCAGTAAGAAATTCACCGACTGTGAGACTCGGTATTCTCAAGAGAAACTCGTCTGAGTGTTGTATTGCGTAACAACTGTTATCAAGTCTACACTTGAATAGTTTCCGCACTACGTCCTAAATAGGTCAAGAGGGGGTAAATGTTCTACGACCCTCATCTTCTCAGACCCAAATTAGAGATAGTAATGCCTAACCATAAATACTTGTGTGACATTTCCAAATCCAAAAGAGTCTCCAGTGAGCAGATGGGTCTCAAGCTAACTTGTTAAGGACTACTCCACACAAGTCAAACATGACTATACCATCCTACTATCTTAATTGCACTCAAGTTCGGGTTAGAACCTATCTCACCACTCAGAGATCACCAAGCACAACAAGCAGATTTTATCACATATACATATATACAAACATCACATATATACAAATATATACACACAAAAAGTAGGCTAAACCCACTGGAGACTACTCCCCAACAGAGTCGCCACTTGATTTCTGTAGCGGTAAATTCATGATCATCAAGCTATGGATAAGCTAGAAATCAAATAACAAGAGTCGCCACCGCGCTTTTATTGTTTCCAAGGGAAAAGGGAAAAAGTACGAACAAAACCCAAAAAGTAAGAAGTTTTCAAATCAAAACTAATAAAATGTCAGAGATTATAGGTAAGGGGGTTGGTTACATAGAGGTAAGGTGTTAGCACCCAAAGTGTCCTAGGTACTCCTAGGGAGCCCTTTTTGTGTGCATATGTATTTGGTACAAAGTGATGTTTACAAACAAATAGAATGGAGGGATGAGAAAAGAATTCATTAATTATATTTTTGTGTTTGACAAGGCCTTCGGTCTCGTGCCTACGTACCAACATAAAAATGAGGGATCAAAACCTCGTAGTTCGTGATACAAATTTCAAAGTGGATGCATTGCTTTTAACAAAGTTTAAGTTTGAAAGGCACAAAGGCCTAAAATGGTTTGAATGAGTTAGTTCTTTTTGGCTTTTTTGAAAGTTTAAGTCAAGTATAGTTCAGTTTATTTACAAGTTTTATTTCAGAAAAGAAGTTTGAAAATGCAATGGCATAAGGCCAAAGTTTCTATCTTTTTTCAAAGTGGTCAAAGTTTAGAACAAAATAAGTTCAATCAAAAAAAGGTTTTTTGAAAAGGGAGGGAGATATTTTTGAAATTAAAGAAATATGGAGAAGATGAAGAGACTATCCTATGTACAAAATTAAAAGTTTAGAGTTGAAAAGATCTGACCAAATGGGTAGCAATCCAATAGACAAGAATGTCAATAGAAATCCAGAATTCCCTTGGACTTTTAGGATCAAGCAACACACAAATGCACAATTATATTATCTTGAAGAGCAAGGCATCAAATAAAGATGAATTCTACAAGTCACAGGTTCAAAAATACAGCTTCACAATGATCATGTTGCAGATGAACTCAGAGGGATCTTGAGTGATGTA